>NC_135692.1:4252269-4875269 GCF_964276395.1 Gasterosteus aculeatus | reverse complement strand
GGAGTAGACAGTCGGGACTAAAGATTACTAATTTTAAAAATGTAAATAAATCTGTAGATGGAGTTCGAAAGCAGTGATCTTACAAACATCTGCAGCGCATTGCTTCTTTACAGTGGCTCGAGGGTACATTAACTAAAATTTTAGACTGATCTGTTAGTAGCTGGATTGGTTGATGGTATTCTAGGCCTAGACAAGGATACTTTTTTTCTTGTTTTTTATATTCCATTCAAAAGTGTTCCAGCGGAACAACATTCATTAACACTCCATGCTCTCAAAATATGCAGCAGAAGTTTTACTGGATTCAGCTTTATATGAATCTGACTTTCTATTTAGACTGTCTCCAGAATAAGGTCAGATGTACAAGATTGTTTGTTCTACGGCATGCTCACTGCATCCAAATATGCGTATTTAATTTTCCAATTATCTTACTATTAAGTTTTGGCATGTAATTAATTTGAAAATCCTGCAGTATGTGCTCCACTACTACACCATCATGAAAGTTTTTGCAGAGTAAAACCCCTGATCGATCCCGCTGCTCCTTTGAAGCGGGATGTTTCTTGCTGGCTGCTCACTCCCCCCCCCCCCCCCCCCCCCCCCATAAAAAACATGTTGGGATGGGCAGTCCTAGTGGCTGACAGGCTTCATTACATGAGGTCATGGTAGTAATCCAACAAAAGACAGCAGGAGGAGGTCTGTGACCCACACACACAAACACAGCCTTTACTGCGTAATAATCGTTTCTTTATATTTCTGGCTGAATACCTGACACTTTTATTGATCAGTCTTCACATTGCATGGCTGTTGTTGGTTCCATGTATGCGGCAGGAGTCTGCCCTCCCTGTCTTTGAGTCAATCGAGCACACACACACACAGGTACCCACTCTACACACAGAATGACGTGTTCTCCTCCTCACAGTCTCCATTCTATGGGGAACTACTGACAGAAGGCTTTGGCAGACTGTCTTTAATCAGAGTTTGCCAATACTCATCCGGCCTATATTGATTTGCACCTCTCAGTAGATTCAAGTTACACGCATGGTTAAATGCACACACACATACACATGTGCATACACTCACAGAACCCCCCCGCACTCCTGGAGAGCAGGATGTGTGAGGAAGTGTCACTCTGGCTCTTTTCTCTCTCTCATCTTCTAATCGATGGAAAATGAGAGACCATGAGTCGTGGGGGGTTTTGAGGGGAGGACTGAAGGGGTTATGTTGCAAATCACTGCAACAGAACAACAAGACCAGACCCCCAAGCCCCCACCCCCAAACACACATGCCCGTATCGAGATAAAAGGATGTGTTAATTGGTTGAAGGTGGAGCAATACTTATAGGTAGGATCCATACAGGTTGTCCTTTCCTTTTTATCTTGTGGGGATGAACCCCGTGCACAGCAAATGGACTTCACTTATCGGACAATCGATAGATGTAACAGACAAACACACGGGGGGGGTGGATCATTAGCACATCAGAATCCAGCCGCAATTCATTAAAGACAAAAAGTACTTATGCAGTTTTGGTGGTGGAGCGATCTTGCTTAGGAGACCTGTCCATGTTATAGACCGCTCTTTCTCTACAACTACAAATGAGGACACATGAAGCCCAACACTTCCTATTTACCAGAGGAGAATTAATTAACAGATCTACAAATCACATTTAATCAGAGGGACAACATTACCTGCTCTGTCCCTTAGATTTAGAGATTCTGGGCAAAGTGCATCAGAATTTGGTCCTGACATACTGAGCTACACATTATTGGACAACCTTGTTCATTTGGAAGTATTACCATTGCAGAGAGCCATCTCTTGGGGAGGTGAGCGCTGATTCTGGTGTGCTCATCTTACTTCTTTAGTGGTTTACTGCTGCGGCTTTGACCAGGGTCCAGTGTCGGCTCAGGTTTGTGAGGAGACAGCTGATGGAAATCTTGATGGTGTGTGTTAAACAGGGGTAGTCTGAGTTGTTTATGAGTCTCTATTAGCGGCCCACGCACATTGTACCAGTCAATAGCAGCGCGTCACTGGTGTAGAGAATGTGGATGTTGATTGCTGTTTATGGGCAAAGCAGGTTAAAACTGGGAGTGTCTACATCGGTTTGGGGCTCGTCAAAGGCTCAGTAATAGAGGCAGTTTCATATTGACAAAGAGCGGCAAAGAGCGTGAGCTCTACTTTAAAGTCCCTCCGTCATCAGACCGAGGCAAATAGAAGGACAACCTTTGCCATCTATCCTTGTTAGAAAAATTAATACTCAACACCAGTGTAAAATCATCAAAAACAGGACATTTAATGTTTGCAAACAGGAGACAGAGTTGACACACATACAAGTCATGCGCCAAGGCTACTTGAAGGTCTTCTTTACCAGCCCCCACATATATACTGGGATAAGGTATGATAAACAGAAAGGTCTTGCGCACGCACAATGTTGTACAAGGACCATTATGTTCTTTATCCTGAAACATACATCTGATCATCATGAGACATGAGTGGCCTTCTGGACACCGGCCATACACCTCACACAGATTTCATATCCTGAGCGGTCATCTTATCTCAACTGACATGTCATACACCCAACTTATTGTACAAACGATACAGACATAGTTTTGTTTTGTCTAAACCCCCCTTCTTGACATGACATTATTTGCAGTTCTTCCAACAATCCTACATTTTCATCTCATACTGTTTACTACGTGATTTGTGTTCTCGGCTGACGTCTTGCCTCCTCCTTAATGTATCCCTGGCCAGCTACTTGTGTTATTCCGAGCACATAGCCCCCTTGGGAGGCCCCTCCCCCCCAGGTTCCTGCCCTGCCCCTGTGCTCCATCCATGCACCACTCCCACCCCTTCCATTTGTTGCCATGACGACTAATGTTGGCGACAGACCGATCCTCTTTGGAAGACTCCCCTGCCCGTCTGATGGAGGATTCCAGCGTGCAGATTAACGGGGCAGACCCACAGACGCTGGCATCTCTTCACCGCTTACTTGGCGTCGGTTCTCAGGGCTAAATGGGTATTGATCTTAATGTACAATGTATTCTGATAATCTGTGTGGGTCCCTGTTCAATTACAGGAGAAGCTGCTTAAAATCTGAGATGGGTTAAGAGTGGAGAAATAGGAAGGGTGAACATAAGGGAAGGGGGAGGAGAGAAATGAAGGAGAAGAAGAGGCCAGAGAGGGACAGTTTATAGAACAGTATCACGGTCCTGGATGTAGAGCTCCTGAAGTTTAAACCTCAGTCAAAGATTCACTCATAACATTTGTTTAAAATGCAATAAATATACAAAATCACGGCATTCTAAGAAGGAAGGAAGGAAAAATGAACAACAAAGTGGACTTATTCCGGCAGAAAAGGGTCTCCTCCGTTAAAGTGACGTAATATCCTGTATGCTTTAACGTTTTTACAGTAATAAAAAGACAAGAGAGGAGGAGCAGAAGACAGGAAATTTTACATTTATTTCATATTTGAATGTATCTCTCTCTCTCTGTTTCAGGGCTGTATACCTCTGCAGGGATGCCAGGTCAACGAACTCACAGCTAATCCAGACGAGCCAGGAAGACACCTTTTTGAGATTGTACCAGGTGAAATCCCCCTGCTCCTCCCATGCATCCGCCCTTCACTGTGAATTACCTCTATGCTATAGTTGCAGTATGAATGATATTGGCACATTGTAAACTTGATAACTTACTGTACAACTGTACTGTACTGTATACTGTACATACAAATACATGTTAGCCACACATGGATGGGTTTGGTAAAAGGTCCTGTGGTTTCAGTCGAATCACATTCCTCAACTAAAAGTTGAGAAATGTTCAGAGTGGGCCTGATGACGGCAGTAGAAGTGCATGTAAATGGAGGAACCCCAGCTGGTATAGAATATGGAATAAAAGGTGCCGTTTGAGCGATATGCACTTATTGAAAGTGCTAAAGAGCACATGCAAACAAGCACTGCTAAACTAAATTATATATTGTGTGTTCTTTCATTTCTGAAAAAAAAAAATCTGTTTGAAACAGGAAGTTGCTATTCAGTATTCAGACAGCAGAGAGCACTCTTAACCCAGGATAATGTTCTGTGGTGGTTAATCTCCTTATTTTAAGGTTCATGACCGTAGGGCTAGCGATGGGTCTCACAAGTATGAGTATCACATTCCTAGCTTACAATTCCTATGAGGAGTGACATAAAATAAATACGAAATGAAGCAGCCACTCCACCACCACTCCGTGCTGGAAGATTTCAGAACTGTCCAGCTTCATATGTTACAAAGTAGTTTTACAACCACAACCTCCCCATCGTTCCCACTCAACTTGTACGGCTCCCTTCTTGATGTTCGTTGATGTAATGCCTTCAGGTGTTGACCAGTGTTAAGGAAAACATACAGCAAAAAGATGGATGGAAGGATCTCAAGGACTTTTATTTTGATACCACCATTCAACAACCCAAGAACTAAACGTTTCATCTTAAAATCAAGTCTTTCGATCAACGTTGCGGGACGGCACCTCCGTGGTCGTGCAGCCCGGTTGTCCGGCTCTCCTCTCCTGTTTGCTCCAAGGTCTCTGCTTGTGTTTGGAGTAGGCCCACAGAGCCATGAGTGCCTGTGTGTTCTGTTTATGGCCAGTCAACATAGCAGAGGGGTGAGAACCCCCGGTGAGGGTGGAGGGAAGACACAGTCAGCTGGAGAGGAGGGTGATTAGGTGGGGGAAAGATGCAAGGATGCACTTGATGAAGGTAAAGCGGCGGGTCAAAGCGTTAAGGACTTGCATGTTCATATTAACCTGATGAAACCTTTAGGGTTTAAATGACTACTCTCCATGCATGGTAAATTGATGCTGATCATTTTAGATTTCTAGGCCTCTCTGGGAGAACCACATGAGTTCCTCTGCTCCTTTTTGCCTCCATGTAATCGGCTTTACCCACCCCTTGTTGTATGAATAGACTTTGAGACTTCACTTTGTGTTAAAAGTAATGCTTCACAGAGGATGGCCCTTCCTCCCGTTTTTAAGACAGTCATTATGGTGTCCAGTCATGTCTTGCAGCCTTTTCCTCACATCTACAGCCAATTTTTACTGTGCAACACAGCTTCAAACAGAGGGGCAGCAGCTTATTGGAAACTCTGAGCCAACACTAATCAGCAACAAGCTCAACAAGCACTGAAGCTCCCTTACACCTTCCGCTCTCATGTGCTTCTGTTCCCTCCCCAGGGGGAGCAAAAAGGAGAGCCAGAGAAAAGGCTGACACTCAGAGACGTTTCAGTCATTGTGATAAGATGAGGAGTGACTCTGAAGGCTTCTTGATGAGTCCTTGACTCTTTAGTGTTTAATAAGGATGGGATGTCAGGTTGTGCGATTTGGTTCCTGGCTCCACATGTCCTCGGGCGAGACACATTGTAATTTCGTGCCTGGAGGTTTGATGAACAAATGTCTTACTAGAAATGCTTAAAGGACTTTTGGATACTTTGCTGTTGAGTAACGTCTTTTGAATGGGGACTTATGTATCATGATTATTGGTATTCAAAGACAAATAAGCAGACTAAAGGTAAAACCAAAGAATGTGATTATTTTTAATGGAAAGCTAAAATGAATTCAGAATGAGTTTTTGTTATACAACATATTTTGTGACTTTCTTCGATTTTACTTTTTCAACTCAATACCCCTTTTTTATTTAACTTTTTACAAAGAATAACACACTACGCCCTTTAATGACTTTTTAACACATGAAAACATTCCTTTTTTATTGTGGAAGTTCCTGTATCTGGTTGTTCGGACATCGATTCATCTTCAGCACCTACACCTGAGGGGATAAGTTACGACAGGTTGTGTTTAGGGTGTGACTGTTCTACAGGGATTCTTCCCCCCGTATCTCCGGACTCCAGAGGTGTATACGTCCTGAATGGAGGGCAGGTGGGGACACATTTTGCACACATTTACAATACACTACAGGTCATTTAGCTGACACTTTTATCCAAAGCAACTTACATTGCATTTTTAACCCATGGCTTTTTACATTTTTGCCCGGGGAGCAATTAGAGGTTAGGTGTCTTGCTCAGGGACACTTTGACATGGGACATGGGGCAGCTGGAACCAACAACCTTGCAGTTCCCGGCACACCCTCTCTACCCCTGCGCCACGTCGACCCTGAAATTAATGAATGCATGTAGTGTAGGAGAGCAACGGTCATCTGATTCTGTGATGGAGGGCTTCTTGGGGACTTGTGTGACAGTGGAGGGATTGAAGCGCTAGGGGACGCGGGGTCAGTGATCTATCAGGATCAGAAGATCAGACTAAAGATGGATGCCAGCTATCAGCACAGACTTTCAGGCAGGATGGTGACACACTGTCTGTTCAAGGTACCTTCCTTATCCTTTGTCTGTGAAAGTAGGTCACACACCAGCTCCGGTTAGGAAAGGACGTCTGCATGTGCTCACGTCAGAGGGATTTTCACTTTTCTTGTAGCTCACTACTTGTGGTGATTTGGTGATTTAGAGCTATACATGTTTCTACTGGTGGCTGATATTAGACCCCATGTCTCAAGACCTCAAGAGCACTGCCAAACTATTTACATTATGAAGACAAATGCAGAAAACTAAATAAAAGCTGTATATTTCTCATATTAATGAGAATGTTTTGTTTTGAGCCTCTAACTTCGTCTTCCAGCATGAGAAGGCAGGAATCGTTTTGTTTTCTTGAACTTTTGATTAATAACACTTTTGTAGCTGAAACATGGCATTTTTATAGGTAGAACAGGATATATGTTTTTTGTCTGTCCACGTATGATTGCCAAAATATTTCAACAGTATATTTCCATTGTTGATTCTGATCAATTACAACCTGTGGCACCTCCTGCCTGTTGGTTAAATTCTTTTCAAAAGTATGCCTGTGTCTGTTAGTTAGTTCAGATGAAGCTATGGAGCCTATGGGAGTATTCTTCAGATATGAACAAACCAGATTCTGCACGGCCCGTATCTGACAGAGATTGAACGGCATGGTCTGTTTTCCCTCTGTGAGTGTGCGTACGAGTTTGTTTGGCAGAGATCGGAGGACAACCCATCTTCCCGCCACTGCTCACACATACACACACACACACACACACACACACACACACACACACACACACACAGGGAGAGAGAGAGGGAGGGAGGGAGGGAGAGAGAGAGAGAGAGAGAGAGAGAGAGAAGATCCTTGTTACATTCCTCCTGAGGGATTTGCTTCTCCCCAGGGGGGCTGAGGGAACGGACCTGCTGCCCACACTGCTGAATGAAATAAAACCAAAAGAAAACGGTTAATGAATAGATAGAATAAATGAGTGAATGAGCGAGGAGTGGGACTCGTTTGACGGGTTTTGGTTATCCACTGGCGTTGAGCATGCCTCACTGGCCAGTTCTGGCCGTTAGT
The DNA here is from genome assembly GCF_964276395.1 of Gasterosteus aculeatus. NCBI lineage: Eukaryota > Metazoa > Chordata > Actinopteri > Perciformes > Gasterosteidae > Gasterosteus > Gasterosteus aculeatus. Next base: position 4,867,885 of record NC_135692.1, on the reverse strand, counting down.
GCTACCTGCAAGCTGACCTGCTTGCAAGCGGGCGTAGTGGTGACGGAGGAGCCGCTTCATGCTGCAGCTTTTGGCCGGTCCCTGCCCCACTCACCCAGACATGGGGCCTGTGTGCTGCAAACTGGACAGACTGAAGAAACAACATCTCCAAGGTAACAGGAAACTGATGCTGGAGAGTTTTTACAAGCGCTGTTTAGGCTGAAGTCAGAACTCGTGAGTAGCTTGGAGATTGATGCAAGCATCTGATATACAACCTTGTTTTTTATGGCTTCTTTTGTGTGGTATTAAAAGGTCCTGGCTCCTCGTCAATGCTTTTTTTGCAAGAAAAGCCATTTGTTGAGATTATTGGACCTTTCAACAAAATCTTTATGTGCAGAGTTTGGCAGTAACCCCCCTACTTATGCAAAAAGTTTGAATGTGAGGATGGATGAAAGGAGGTAGCATTCGGTTTAGTAATTACTTACTAAGAAGTTTACATATTCTGAAAATTAGTATCACGTGATCCTACTATCACTCCAAGCTATTTATAACGACTTAGCAGGCTGTAGCCTGTTGTGTCGACATCAGTGTTTACTGAATGAAAAACTCACATTTGTCTGTCTTGTTTTTTTGTGACTTCACACCGTTTCATTGTGTTTCCCGAACAGCTTTCATCATTAGATTCATTTTACTACCACCGTCCATTAAAAACTAATCCCATCTATGCTGTTATAACATTCTGTTAAGAAACAAGTACTCAAGCTTAAAAATCAATTTTTCATGAATGTTCGTCCCACTTTTTGATCAAAATACATGTGTACATATGTCTCATACAAACCAAAAATAAGTAGCTCATAGGTAGCAAAGCCTGAGCTGATTCACAGCACTCAATCATTACATTACAGGTCTTTTAGCTGACGCTTTTATCCAAAGCGACTTACATTGCATTTTTAACCCAAGGCTTTTTTAAAAACTTTTTTTCCCAGCGAGCAATTAGAGGTTAGGTGTCTTGCTCAGGGACACTTCGACATGGGACATGGAGCAGCTGGGGCTCGAACCCCCATCAATCACATTATTAACGAGGGTGGTACCTGAGGAACATAACCCACACTAAGCGCTCTTAAACTGCATACATTTTGCAAGGCCAGAAGAATGGTTACTGCAGAGTCGTTTTTATAAAGCACCTAAATGCTACACAGTAAGGGCCGAGAATCATGCATGTGACTTTGCAGCCAGTCTGGCTCAACAGTAGTACGACATCTGAAAGCTCACCAGGTTACATCACATTGGCGTTCTGTCTAAAAAGTAATAGAACAAAGGCAGGCTTTAATTATGTGCTCGACTACTTAATGGTCTACTGGACAGTGAATGAGAGGAAGAGGACTGGCCTAGTGAGACTATGAACGATGCACCAAGGAGGGGGGTTTAACATATTCAAAGTTGTACTACCTCTCGCACCATGAGAAAGGATGTCAACCCATAAGTGTTACGTCTTCTTTATGTCTTATCAGAGCCTGATACCTTGAAGTGGAGGTATTTGACGTACCGTGGTTCCTTAATGTCTGAGCGTCCACTTTGTATGTTAATTGGCCTCTTTTAAAAAATGCAAAATAATTTCAGATTATACTGTGCACCAGTGGCAGCTGGTCCATAGAGGGCATAGGGGCGTGGCCCCGTGAGCGACAGGAAAAAAAAAGTATAATTCTTTGTTGTTTCTTTGTTGTTTATTATATTAAAAATACATTTGACAAATTTGTCAATGTTTGTGTTTTTGAAATTTGGATTATATACCCGGTAATATATATATATATATATAAGATATCTGCAAAACTGAAAAAAGAAAAATCCACCAGCTGCTACTGCTGTGCATATACAGTATGTGCAGTGATTAGGCATTTAATAAACCTTTTGTTGACTATTTTCACACTGGAGCCCATCAGGAGACCACAGTGTTGTTCATCAGGGCCGTGTGAATTTGTGAAGCTGGGTGATGATTGCGCTTGGCTTTATGCCGCCACTGTTCATATTTGGATTGCCTCCTCACAGCTTAATGATTGGGACAACAACACCATGCAACACTAATGGCACTAATGACAAACTGGAAACACATGACAGATTCTCCAGGTTGTTTAATGTGCAGCAGAAGACAAAGGGGTTGGGGTCAAGATGAGATAATACGGTGTTAATGCAGTTTTGGAGCAGCTGATCATGTTTCACACAATTTTGGTTTCATGTGTTGTGGCTGCGCAGGACTCACTAATGTTTGTGAAGTCAAAATAATTTAGGCAATGAAGCTCATTCCACGTCTGCACTGCTGAAAATATGCTGGGGATCACCAGCTAAATGCCTTAAAAGAATGGTGCCGGAATCATTTGATGAGTACAAATATACAGACTGCACAGGCTGATTCTGCCATCTAGTGGTGAGAAACCTTCACAGACGGTTTGGTTTTAATCTGATGCCCATCCTATTTGTGGTTTAGTTTTGTTTAAAATCTGAAAACTGAGGGACTAGTTTGTACCGCACTTTAACACATAGAGACCAGTTTTTTAAAATGCCAATTATTTTATGATTCTTTTTCAAGCTATTTTTCTATGATAATAGTGTTCTTGGCAATAATCAGGAAACATTTATTGCCAAAATATGTCAAACATACAAGGAATTTGTCTTGGCGGTTGGTGCGGGACAGTAGACAGTGTAACAATAGACAACAAGACAGCAGTGCACATGTAATAAATAAAATGAAATGCTAATGCAATGGGTTAGTAGAATAAGGCTATGGGTTAGTATAAAATAAGAATAAAGTTAAAAATTAAAAATATTTAAAAAGTTTAAAAAATATTAAAAAATAAAGTGCACTATCGAACGAGTGACAAAGTGACGAGTGACGACAAAGTGATGAGTGACGACAAAGTGATGAGTGACGACAAAGTAACGAGTGAGAAATGACAGTTAAAGTGACATGTGCAGTATGAAGGGGAGTGACCGGTGGAATGTCAGAGTCAGACAGTGGGGGACCGGGCTCTGTTGATGAGCCCGACTGCCGACGGGAAGAAACTGTTGGTGTGGCGGGAGGTCTTAGTCCTGATGGACCTCAGCCTCCTGCCAGATGGAAGGGGCACAAACAGGGTGAGAGGGGTCGGCTACGATCTTTTTAGCTCGCTTCAGAGACCTGGAAGCGAACAAGTCCTGCAGGAACGGCAGATTGCAGCCGATCACCCTCTCTGCAGAGCGGATGACACGCTGCAGCCTGCCCTTGTCCTTGCCTGTGGCTGCAGCGTACCAGACGGTGATGGAGGAGCAGAGGATGGACTCGATGATGGCCGTGTAGAAGTGGACCATCATCGTCTTTGGCAGGTTGAATTTCTTCAGCTGCCTCAGGAAGAACAACCTCTGCTGAACCTTCTTGGTGATGGAGCTGATGTTCAGCTCCCACTTGAGGTCCTGGGTGATGATGGAGCCCAGGAAACGGAAGGAATCCACAATAGTGACGGGGGAGTCACACAGGGTGATGGGAGAGGGTGGGGCTCTGTTCCTTCAGAAATCCACAACCATCTCCACTGTCTTTAGAGCGTTGAGCTCCAGGTTGTTCTGACTGTACCAGGACACCAGATGGTCAGACCAGAGATCAGTCCAATGTCCAATGTCCAGTCCAATGTCATCCGCAAACTTCAGGAGCTTGACGGACTGGTGACTGGAGGTGCAGCTGTTGGTTTACAGGGAGAAGAGCAGAGGGGAAAGAACGCAGCCTTGGGGGGAACTGGTGCTGATGGTCCGAGAGGCTGAGACATGTTTCCCCAGCTTCACATACTGCTTCCTGTCAGACAGGAAGTCTGTGATCCATTTGCAGGTGGAGTCGGGCACGTGCAGCTGGGAGAGTTTGTCCTGCAGCAGAGACGGGATGATGGTGTTGAAGGCAGAGCTGAAGTCCACAAACAGGATCCTGGCGTAGGTTCCTGGGGAGTCCAGATGCTGGAGGATGTAGTGGAGGGCCATGTTGACAGCATCGTCCACAGACCTGTTGGCTCTGTAGGCGAACTGCAGGGGGTCCAGGAGGGGGTCGGTGAGGGACTTCAGGTGGGTCAGGACTAGCCATTCAAAAGACTTCATGACTACAGAGGTCAGGGCGACGGGCCTGTAGTCATTGAGTCCTGTGATCCTGGGCTTCTTGGGAACAGGGATGATGGTGGAGGCCTTGAAGCAGGCTGGTACGTGGCATGTCTCCAGGGAGGTGTTGAAGATGTCAGTGAACACCGGAGACAGCTGCTCAACATAATACTTCAGGGTGTGAGGGGAAACGGAGTCCGGGCCGGGGATTTTGTCTTTTAAAGAGCCGGTTAACGTCTCTCTCTAGAATAGAGAGGGTCGTTGCTGGTGGGGGAGGGGAAGGTGATATAGATGAAGAGGCGTCAGCCCCTGATGGGCTGGGGGAGGGAGGGGAGGGGGACTGGGGCAGGTTGGTGGAGCTGTGGGGGATGGGATCAGGACATTGTCTTTCGAATCTGCAGTAGAACTCATTCAGCTCGTCTGCCAGGCGGAGGTCATTCATGGAGTGGGGGGTTTTTGGCTTGTAGTTAGTGAGGTGTTTGAGGCCTCTCCAAACTGAAGCAGAGTCACTTGCTGAGAACTGTTGTTGGAGTTTCTCAGAGTACAGTCATTTAGCATCTCTCACCGCCTTGCTAAACTTGTATTTTGACTCAGTGTACAAGTCTTTGTCCCCACTCCTAAATAATAACCTCTTGTGTTTTCACCTCCCTCCCTCATTTCTCCCTCCAGGTGGAACAGGGGAGAAGGACCGGGCGGCGATCAGCCATGAGTCCTTCCTGTTGATGGCCAACTCACAGACGGACATGGATGACTGGGTCAAGGCCATACGGCGAGTCATCTGGGCACCATTTGGAGGAGGTAAATCTAAACCTTTGAACTGAAACACGAGAAACACAATGAGCATGGCGAAGAAATTTCATCCTTGAGCCCATCTGACCTTGATGGAATGGGCTACAATTAAAACCGTAGACTTTTCTGACACAAGATATGGAAAGCAGGAAGCCTGAAAGAACAACATACCGAAATAAACAAGAAAGATGATGTCCATCTACTGAAAGAACAGAATATTACTGACTCAAATCTTTTATATAACTAATAATAGAGGAAGCCCTGTCCTAAGAGAGGAAGATTTCATTTCCTTTCCTTGTAGGCTTCAGCCGCAAAGTCTACAATTCCACTTCTCTGGTGTGTCCATATATCAGACAGTGTGACTCACACAAAGTGCCACCTTACTGTCTCATTTCTTTACCCGGCACTAAATTCTCACCCCGATGTCTCTATTTCTAGTGTGCGACTACTGTACCTGACTGGGGACATGTGATCATGTTTCACAGTCAATCTATTCCAGAAATTCAAAAATAGAGGATGAAGAGTGAAAAAAGTCAAACTGAGTGTCTTGGACTTTTAAGAAGTTTACAGTCCTCCATGCACCGGGGAGCCTGTAGTTGATTCTCACCTTGTCCACTCTGGTCTGGCTGTCTATCTGGTGTACTTGATGGGAGGCCAGAAATATAACGAGACCGGTGTGGTTGTAAACTGGGACTCAAGGAGCAGCTGAACAGCATGGTGTTACGTTACAAAGGAGAAGGTATATTAATAGGGAGGCAATTGTGGAATAACATACCGGTTATATACAGTTGTGTTTAACATCAACACTTATTTTTTAAGGTTGGAGTTCTTTTGGCAGAGGAGGAACATGGTGCCAACTACTAAAGCTATGATTTGTATTCATTGTTAGTTGTGACTAATGAATGTCAAATTCTGGGAGTTTCAAGTTTTGTAGGCCAAAGGAACGTCCAACCATTACAGCAAGCAGAAAAAGGCTGTTAAGGGGAGGACAACATTTTTTTATTTTTACTTGAAATTACCAGTTAATTTGTTATCAATATTTGTGTGTTAATATTCTTATCAACACTGAATCAAATGACGGCAAAAGAGTGGTCATCAAATGGAGTAGCTGCTACTTTTATCCTTTGTTAAGTTACTTTAAGGTCCGCCACAGATTGTGTCTCATGCTGATTCATCAGCGTTATATTCTCTGTTTCTAAAAAAAGTTTCCAAAATAGTCCCATAATTCTCAAATATTTTGTCATCCAAATAGTTAATTCATCCTCTTTCAGGCCTGACTGTCAAGTTACTTCAGTTTAGTTGATGCCGCTTGTTATTGTAAACATGGGTTGGGGGCCCAGCGCTGGGGTGGTTTGGGCCCCTAAATGCTGTAGCTCCCCCCCTGCTGGGCGGCTCATATTTACAGCCTGTCTCTCATGTTTACCCGGGAGGTGGGTCCGTCCACTGGTTCCTCGGCCTAGAATAGATGCGTCGCCAGCTCGCGCAGCCCGTCGTTAACAGCAGCACGCGGAGCGACCACCTGCCGGTTCTCTGGTCCGCAGCTCGTTACCGCCGTGCGGGAGTACGGTCACGCGGGCTCGATCCCCCGGCGGAGTCAAATGCCTGAACCAGAGTGGTTGGATCTGGTAAAATGTGTGTTAGGGGTGTATGAGAGCCGCGCTGTGTGGCTCTTGCTCAATGAATTACTGCGAGTACCGCGAGCTGTCGGACGGCTGCAGCCAATCAACAGGTAACAATTAACGGGGACTTCTGAGCCAATTAAAGATTCAAAAGCCTTAAAAATCTTAAATATGATCAATTGTCCCAACCCCCGTTTACCAGATGGATATAGCCCAGTGTCGTTTAGTGGATGAAAATAATCGTATGGACCAACGTGGTGTGTGCTCCATCTGTACCCAGGGATATTTGGTCAGCGTTTAGAGGATACGGTGCAGTATGAGAAGAAGTTTGGCCCCCGGCTGGCCCCTCTGCTGGTGGAGCAGTGTGTCGACTTCATCAGGGAGAGGGGTCTGGATGAGGAGGGTCTCTTTCGGATGCCGGGACAGGCCAACCTGGTGAAAGAGCTGCAGGAGGCCTTTGACTGCGGCGATAAGCCTCTGTTGGACAGGTAAACCGGCTTCTCTTTGGCAAGATACTCAGAAAACCAATAGCTGACTCATTTACACCCCCCCCCCCCCTCCTATCTGCCCCCTCTGCAGTAACACAGACGTCCACACAGTGGCATCCTTGCTGAAGTTGTACCTGCGAGAGCTGCCTGAACCGGTCATTCCCTTCTCCAAATACGAAGACTTTCTGAACTGTGCACAACTTTTGGCCAAAGATGAGGAGGAGGTGGGTGTAATAGACACTGTGTGTGTGTGTGTGTGTGTGTGTGTGTGTGTGTCTAACTAACAGAAGTTTACTCTTTTGTCAGGGGGTTCAGGAGCTCGGGAGGCAAGTTAACACTTTGCCTATCCCTAACTACAATCTCCTCACGTACATATGCAAGTATGTATTTTTATGACACAGTGTTTTCGGCTCTACAGAATAGGGTGTTTCTAATGTTAACTTTGCTATCTGCTCAGATTCCTCGATGAGGTCCAGTCCCACTCCAGTGAGAACAAAATGAGCATCCAGAACCTTGCCACAGTATTTGGACCAAATATTCTTCGACCCAAGATCGAGGACCCGGTCACCATCATGGAAGGTACGGGCCATGTTCCCTGACGTAATGGCTGAATTCATGGTTCAAGTTACTGCAAACCAACTGGAAAGTGTACTCAAAATTCCACACCACAATGTAATTTCATCAAACTACACCTTGTAGTATTGGCAAATGTATATTTATCAAGCTGGATAACACTGCATTTATAATATCTTGTCTGACTGCGATCCACAGGCACCTCCCTAGTCCAGCACCTGATGACAATCCTCATCAGGGAACACAACCGTTTTTACTCAGGCAGGGACCAGGAGGCTTCCAGCGTACCCCAAACAGAAGTTTCTGCCCAGGGGCCTCAGCTTCAGCATCGCAGCCTGGGAGCCTGGATCTCAGAGGAAGACCTCCAGAGTTGCCCGGTGTCCAACCTCGACCAAGAACTGCACAGCAGTGCCTCATCTCTGGATGCCAAACTGTGTGCGGCCGTCTCTCCCACCCAGACCGCGAACCTGAACCCTGGACCGAAGCTGGGCTCTCCGTCTGGAAAAGGAGAGACTGTGGTCAGCCCGAGTAAACAAGCAAAGACTATACCCTCCTGGAAGTACTCTTTTAAAAGCTCCTCGGGCAAGCCGAGCAGCGGCGGAGGCGGCTCCATGGCCGATGTTGCCAGTGTACCTTCCGGCGGGGGAGGAGGTGGGGGTAACTGGCTGATGAATGGTCTGTCCTCGTTGCGGGGACACCGGCGCACGTCGTCTGGCGAGCGGTCTGCCCGCGACCGGGACTCCACGGGCTCCTCGCAGAGGCTGTCCACCTACGACAACGTAACTTCCTCTTCCAGCATGGGGAGCGTCCCGAGCGTCACCAGCACGCCGTGGTCCACGTCCTCCTGCGAGATCTCCGTCCCAGACTCGGGCAGCGAGCCCTCAGCCAACCAGAGCTGCGGCGTAGGGGGAGACGGCGGGGGGCGAGCTGAGTGGATGGAGAGGCAGAGGGAGACCGACGGAGGGCTGACGACAGACCTGAGCTCCGAGCAGGACAGTTGCGAGGCCATGGAGCTGTGCGGCAGCAGCGCGGCCTGCAGCGAGAATGGGAATGCAGCGTCCACGGCCGCCGGGTTGCCTTCCATCGTCACGTCCGAGGACGGAGACGAGACTATGATGCTGAGCGGCCTGGTGGAGGGTCTGAAGGACGAGTTGAGGAAACAGAAGACGACGTACGAGATCAGGATCCAAAAGTGAGTTTGGGGGTTCATGTCTCTCATGTGTAACATGGGGCTTGTTTCCCTGGTGTATGAAAGAGCAACATTGCTCTACAATAGCAACAGACTGGCTTATTTTGGCAACATGTGTTACCAAGCAAAATGTTTATAAACACAGAGATTGAACCCGATCCACCCCATCAACCCCACCAACAATGCATTTTATTTTTCCCACACTTTACCATATATGTTTGTCCACAACTTTTAAACTCTCGGCCACTTTACTCAATGAATTGCACTCTGAGTCAGCCAGGGTCCCTTTTGAACAAAACTAAACATATACGTTAGTAAGCAAGGATCGCTCATTAGCATTAGTTTCTGCTAGCTCCCGTGGTTGACCCTGCATCCATGACGTGACGTAATTTTTTTAATCAATGGCAGGATCTACTGGCACTGCCTTGCCAAAACAACCAGTCAATTGCAATTGATCACTTGGGTACCCTTGCTCTAGGATATAACTGCAATAACTCATCAGAGCTTATTTTCTCCCACGTAGATCCATAGAGAAGAAATTATACAACTTTTTTTATAGACTGAGTGGTCATTTTCATGTCATGTCAACTGATCCTTAGTAACTTAAGTACTTAAATAATAAAAAATAATGATTGTTTTAAGGAGTAGGAGTAAATTGAACACTGTCACCATGAAGACGGGTCAAGGGTGAAAAAAGGTGAAAAGGATATTACCCCTCTAGGGCAAGAGTTTTCAACTGGTTTTGTCCCTTCGAGTCATTTGTTGACGGGGGGTGGTAAGATATTACCGACCATTTTACCGACTCGGTTCTAATTCTCTGAGAATTATTTTAAGATGATGTCGTTTCTATCTAGAAAAACATAGAAATGACACCATCTTTGTCAAGTCAACAAAATGTAATGTGTGAAGGTCAATGACCTCTACTCTGCTTCCGTGGTCTGCTGCGTCTCCTCAGACTAGAAGAGTCCAGTGCGGCTCTGTGTGCGCAGATGGAGTGCTTGGAACAGGAGATGGAGCAGGAGAGGAAGAAGCAACGCATGCTGGAGATCAAGCTACGGAACTCGGAGCGGGCGCGGCAGGACGCCGAGAATCGGAACAGTCTCCTGGAGAAGGAGATGGAGGATTTCTTTTCCACGCTAGGAGACCTGGCCCTGGGGACGAGGACTAGCGATATTTAAAACGGCATCGGTTTGTGGGCCAAAGAGGTCAGGATTTTTATTTTTGGGGGGGAAAGTGGGTCCTCTAAAAGAAAAAAGAAAAGAAGAAAATAAAAGGAACCCGGACTCCATTGCCCTCGTCAGATTCGTCTTCATCGAGCACCAAGCAAGTTTTAAGTTTCTCACGCATGCTTGAAATGGAGTTGAGGAGATGTCCCTTGTGATCGCATGATCACTCTCCTGTACTTGACCTGTTCAGGTACAGGAGCCTGCAGACTGGTGCAACCTAACCCTAGCCTGGAGAGCACTGACTTTCTCTAATCACTACATTACAGTACACTTGATGAATGAACTCCTGAGAAGCTGTGTTGATGCAGAAAGACAGCGGACTAATTTAGCTTTGATGCATTTTGGCAAATATATTTTCTTTCTTCACGAGAGTTGGACAAAAAGTGTGAAAATATGTAGAAAGCTATTTGCTTAACAATATGAGTAAAAATAACTTGATAACATGTTATATCTTGTATATTTAATTCGTAATAATATATCCTTGTATCTAGCTAATTCTATTGGATATATTAATATTTTGTAGGGAGATTTTAGTGTGGTTGAGATATTTGTGAAGATGGCTGAACATGGCTAGACAAACCAGGGCATTAGGCGCTCCTACCCATAAGCATTCTACAGACATAAGAGCCATATCAAACATCTCATTCAAACCTGACAGGAAATAAGTGCATTTCCCAAAATGCAATGCTGTTCATTTTGAGTCATTTCAGACAAATTGAACTTGGGTTCACTGCAATTTCATTTACCAAGAAGTTTAGTGAACCACCTAGACTAACAGGTTTACGTATTCTGAAAGGAAAATGTTGCTGAAATGGATCGGAAACCACATTTAAATCCCCTGCATCCGTTTTTGGGGCAGGTGGGTTCTCAGCTATCTCACAACCTGTGTCTCTGTGGTTTTTTATCAGAGTAAACTGACCGATAAACTGTACAGCAGAAGTTCCTCCACTTGCATTTATTCTCCTGTATGCGTGCTGCAGAATGTGTTTTCCTGGACGTCTTAGAATCAAACGTGCATATCGTAAAACACAAAAGCAGGTTTAGAAATCTAGAGTTTCCAAACGGTTTCTTCTCGGTGCAAAAAGCTGTGATGGGATGGGAACCTCAGCATCAGCCGTCTCCGTACCTTCTTTTTCCTCAGGCCCTTCCAGTGCCTCTGCACCTCGTCACCATCTGCATGGCCTCCACGTCCATTCGATGGCAAAGCCTCCGTCCCGCACAGATGTCAACTGTACCTTTTGATGTACAGATAATGCAACAGGGACAAAACTCCAAGCATTTTCTGCCCAGGACACGTGGCCCGGTAGGTGAGGGCCCTTTGCAGTACACAGTGAATACCAAAGCTGGACCGCCTCAGCTGTTCTCTCGCTGTGACCAAGACGGCCTGCAGCCAAGAGAAGCAATGTTGGTTTTGGCACATGAAGCTGAGCACTGCCCTCATAGAAACAATGGAGTTTCCTGCCTGTGCCTTCAGGGAACTGTTTTCAAAAAGGAAAAATGTAGCATTGCTTGCTTGTCCGGGGATGTAGTGAATATATTCACCCGTAGTACACACAGTAGCTGCATTGTTGTTGTTTGTATTATGGCAACAGCTGAATAACTTGATCTGCCTTGAAGGTGCCAATTCTTGTAAAAGTGAATTGTGAATTGAATGGAAGTTCTGAATTAAGAATGTATCTCTTTAGTGAATGTAATGTTGTTGATGAAACCAGCTATGAAAAAAAGGCAAAAAATATATATGAACGACTACCAGAGCGAAAAGGGGAAAATGTTAATGGCTGATGGGTTTCAGCTCTTTGACCTGCATCCCTGACTCCAATGGTCTTAATCTCTTGTCTTACTTACCAATGTGATGTATTATATATCTCTTTTGTGAGGATTGCATGTCGTTAGATTGTTGGAAATGTCTTCACCAATCAGAAGAATGTGGTTGAAGTGATGCTTCTTAGTTACAGGGCGTGACACAAAGTTTAATTACAAGTGAAAGTGTGTTTTTGGGTGGACAATGTGACTGTATTGTTTCCATTTTATATTTTGTAAAGAAACAAAGGCAACGCTAATGCATTGCAATCTTTTATTGCACAGGTTTACAAGGTAATTATCCTCCAGCACACAATTTGATGGTCTAAATCTAGGGCAACATCAACGGGACATTTATTTCCTATTGTGTACGTCTCATGACTGAGGATAAATGTTCCTTTCTGCTCTACCGATTATCTATGGTGCTTATTTATTATAGATCTCCATTATTGTAATGAATTAACATGTATGGAAATAAAGGTGATAAAAAACAGTTTAAATTAGATATCAATAATCTATGGCATGACAGTGAAACAGAAGCATGATCTAATTGCTTAAAGGTGTAGGTGACAGGAATTCAAACAGTGGATATTGCTATTAATTCTACATTTTAGACTGAATTTGGAGTTTAAAGAACTGATCTTTTTCAAGAGAACAGTTTAATGCAGCACTACCAGTAAAATATGTTAAAATATATTTAATAATGATGTTAATTGTTTCACCTGGATATGTAATGTGTAAATACTAGGGGTGTAACGATTCATTTTAACAACGAGTCAATTCAAATCGCGATTCATGGTTGCCGATTCGATTCATGGACGATCTGGGTTAATTTAGAACGAACGATTCGATTCAGTGACTTGAAATCGATTCAGTAACTTTACTGGACAGTGCAGGCAAAGTTTCCGAGATCCCTGTTGTTTCTTGTAAGGAAATCAGGTTTAAATTAATTATGGATATCATAAACAAGCAAACAACAATTAATGGCAAATGTATCAACCTTTTATTTGAATCAAGTGTCATTTTCAATGTAAACATTACACAATAATTACACAATGTTTGGATCAATTTACAGAACACCAGATTTTCAACCACATTGTAGGGTCGCATGTCTTTACAGATAAACTTGGCAATTGTTACTGTGATGCCGAGTTTCGTGCTGGCGAGGCCTGAGGTGTCTGCAGAGCTGGAGTTACCTTCTGCTGCTGCTGCAGCGGTAACGCTGCTAGAGGTGCCTGACTGTCGGCGTTGTTTAATCCCATGGCGCCTTAGTAGAAGGCTGGAAAGATTCGTCGTGTCTCCGTGTTTTTTATTTGGCTTCTACATATTCTACAAACAGCGACCGACTTATTTAGAACTCCGCGTATTTGGAACTCCTCCTCCACGTTTGCAAAAGCCAAAATGTTTCCACGCGCTGGATCGATAAATTGGTTTGTAAATGTCTTGCTCGCAGTCGTCTCCTCCACGCTGTGTTTTGTTGTTGTTCCGAGTTTCGCGCGGCTGCCGCTGCGTACTGATGACGTCACAGACAGGCAGACTGAATACAGTAACATTTAACGTGTCTAAAGTGCTAAAAAAACAAACACACATGACACATCCATACCGTTTTTGTACTTAAATCCAATGTGCAGTTTCCAAGTATCGATACAATCGATTATGTACCATTTCAATCGATTTGTAATCGATACATGTCGTCCGGAATGCCGATTTGCGGAGCACAGATCGATTCAGTTGGATCGCAGGAATAGAAATCGATTAATCGATTCAGTGAATGAATCGTTACACCCCTAGTAAATACAAATGTACCACCAACCTCCTGCTGCAGTCTGTGGTACTTAAAATCACCAAGGCTTGGTGGGAAATCTTTTTTTGCTGCCTGTGGTCGTGTGGCTTAAACCATTCAGTTAACATTCATTCATTAAGTACAATTTCTTCAAGAAAGCCAAACTACGAAGAGCTATAGCCTAAGTGCCATCAAAAGGAAATAAGATTCTGTGTTTACTCTCCCGTCCGATATTTATCATCGCTGTCATTATTTTAGTGTGAGTGTGAAAGAGAAAACCTCCTCAGTTTGTCCTTCAGTTAAAGTGGACATTTGTATCCAGGTGCCCCGGAGATATCACGCAAAAGTTGAACAAAATTAGTTATTTTTGCTCATTTCATTCCAAACAACAATGCCCTTTCTTTTAACCACATTTACATCTCCTTTAATAATCTGATATTCCCCTACCCAATTGAATGAAAATGGTCACTACCGAGAAAATAGATCAAACACAGATCAAAGTGTATTTTTTTATTTTATTTGCAGTACATGATTTTTTTTGTTTCTTTTAAAGGTGGCATCAGATCCCAGTGCATGTATTCTAGTAGTGCACTTCTTTGTTGGTTGCGGGTTTTTTTGGGACACGCAAATCCAGGATTTCTTAAAACTACTTGCATGGCTGGATTCACTAACAAACATAACAAACCAGCACAGTACATATAATGATTTATTGTAGGTATTCAATTGTCTTTTTTGGGTTCATTAACATTATTGTCCTGACCACGTCCCCAACAGAAGACCTGCCAGCCTCGTTAGACTTGGAGAACATCTCATCTCCGCCTCAAGGAGTTAGGCCGACCGACCCGTTGGGTGGGTAAGACTGATTACGTAACAGCATGACTGTTAACAAGTCACCGGACTAAACTTGATCTTATTCATAAAAAAAAGGAAAACATGGATTGACAGTACCAAACATTTTCTTTACCTTCAGGAGACAGTTAACAGAGGCTAGGCCTATCACACACTACTAGCACAGTTTGCTGAAGGTATTGCACATTTAGTTTCAAAAGAAAAGAAAACCCTCCCCCCTCCAAAAGAAAGGAACGAAAAACACATAACAATTCTCTTACTTCTAGGTGAAGTATACATAATGTACAAAACTAGAAGTCTGTTGAAACCGACAAATAGTACACTTTCAAATAAATAAATAATGGAATCTGTTATTCACACGTCTTCGATAGCTCATGCAGGCGACTATGTAGATGCTGGCATGAACTGGCAGAAATTCAGCGTGAGGTAGTTCATCAAAGCCAAATTAAATCAGAGTTACACTGTTTGGAGGATGCAGTAATTGGATTTTTTTTTTAAAAGCAACAACCTAACAAGAAAACAGTCCAATAGAAGCCACTAATGTTGGCCGGAGGAAATTAAGGGCACTTTAGCCAACAAACGATTATTTTCTGATTGATTATTTAATCAAACATGAGAAATGGATCCACGCCAGCAATGTCACAACTGCTGCTCTTGCCTCCTTACAGATGTGACACTGTGGAGTCACAGCCGTGGGACTGCAGACCATGCATCGTGTGAATTTAGGCTTGAACTTGACCAGCTTTGAACTTGCCTTCTTAAGTTTGTGGTGACTGAATGCTGAGCATGTTCCGAGGTCCAAACTGTTATGTTTTCTTTAAGTTTTGCATAGCTCAGTGGTGAAGCTAATGTGTGCTTGTTAATTTACTACTTCCTCAAAAGAGTTGATGCATGGTCATACAGTACCAGTCAAAAGTTTCAACCGAATGAGAAGGTGTGTCCAAACTTTAGACTGCTACTGTACGTATATGGAAATATGTTCCATATATGTAATATGTAAGGTTTGAGTGCTGCAACCCCAGAAACAAAATTATAGCGGGGCTACACAACACAGCTGCTGCGTGGAAGGTGAGCAGGACAAGTTAAGAGTTTAAAACAGCATGGGCTCCTTTCTTTTCTTCCTTTGTGACCACGGTATTCGTGATCTTAAAAAGTCGACAAGCCGTTCCTCGAGCGGCGGAGACAGCGTCTGGCTAATATGGCTTGTTGGGACTTGAGTAGCATAAGTCTGAGCATTGTTTGGGTTAGTACCACAGGGGTTACTTAATACGTTCAATATTCCTCAGCGTCACCGCTTTGAGGGTTTGAGTCTGGCTGTCGGATATGTATCTGCCACCAACAGGGAGGACGTGGTTTGATCCGCTGGGGGAGTTTTACCATCCGCCCCTCTGACAATCATCACATTAAATTAGAACTCAAAGAGAAGAAACCCAGGCTATTAGCCTCAATTTTGGTTGTTGTCACTGCAAAGAAAGGCGTATTTTTACTTTGATGAAAGACCTTGATAAAACTGTCTTTTCTTCTGAAACGACTCCAGCACAAGCTTGAGCATCTCGACGCATACGTCACCGCCTCCTTACCCTGCTGGGAGCGGGGGGTGGGGGGCGAGAGCCAAACCAGTAGAAAAATATACAATACATTTGTGAGAACTACCACCCCATCATACATTAGCGATTCAATATGGAAACTACTATTGTTAACCAGATGCCATAAAAACCTACATCAAATGAAAACACTTCCTCCCACTTACTCAGGAATGGATGACAGACAACAGGCACTTTTACTTTCCACATGGGAAAAAAAAATACAAAAAAAAAAAAAAAGGGCACTATTATTGCATAACGTGAGAATAATCAGTTATTTCAACCGGTTGTTTGTGCTGCTAACTTTTAGGTTATTTTCTTCTTGTAGTGTTTAGCCAACCTTCAGAAAATCTCCTCTCAAATTTCCAAATTTATAAAAGTACACCACTAATAACAGGATCTGGAAGCGGGAAGCCAACATTTTTTCAACACTGTTCCATAAGGCTGCAGAATCAGCATCTCTCCAAGACCCCCTGCAACTCCATCAGCACGTTCACCCGCCTTCTCAACATCTCCCCGCTCGACCGGGGCACATTCCACTTCCACGACCCCCCCGTCTCCATGAACCTCCCAGAGCACGACACAGCCGGGACTTCCTGTCCTGCGGAGTGACTCCACCCCACCTGCTACAGAGGAACAGCTACTGTGAAGCTCCTCTCAAACACGGACAAAAGCTCCAGGTTAATTTGCGGCACCCAACTGTGCCATTTTCAATCCCATAGTTTAAAAGTACAAAGTAAAAATGAATTACATGAAGAGTAAAAAATGAATTTGAAATCCTATCATGTCTGAACAGGAAGTGAAGGATTCAATTATAAAGCTTTCATTAAATGTTACAATGTAGGAAGTAGTTGCGAATCAAGAAATACTTTTTTTTTTTTTACAAGCAAATCTAAAAGATCTCAGCTCATCAATGGATATGTCATATGCACTTAAAACAATATCCGTATCATGTGAAATAAAACAGATAAGGGGAGCACTAAGACCATATATATGTCAATTCAATCGTGTTTCAATGGCTCACTGCAAACTTGTATCGAAGGTAAATCTACACAAACTCAAATCTACATTTATATGGCAAGTCGTAGAAGCAGTAGATTACAAGTAAAAAGAAATAGAGTTCAACAGAAAAATAGGTCACATTAAACATTTTTACAGATATTTTGTTCAATTTTCACTGTCGGTCAAAAACGTAGTGAAATTATAAAAATGAATCGTCTTAGGTTTCTGAAAAATTAAGAAATACCACAATAAATTACAGCTAGGACTCAAAATGAAAATAAATTCTAATTAAAAAAAAAAGAAGACTGCGACTGTAATAAAAAATGAAAAACAAAACAAAAAATCTGCCCTTTCAGAAATCAAAATATTTCTTAACAGCTAGCTGTTAACCGCAACGCTACTGAAGACAAGCACAGAGAGTGGGTGGTGGGGAGGCAAATGCAGGGGGCAGGGCCAGGAGTCAGTGTAGGGCCGGGGGGGACCCAGCCCAGGAGGAGGTGTAGAGGATAATCGTCTGCAGCAGCCCGGGGAGAGGGGTGTACAGGGGGAGCTGGTGGCTGTAGTGGGACTCAGTCTCCAGACTGCTGTCGGGGGCGGCTCGGTGGGCACGGGGGAGGCGTCGTGGGAGGACGAGGAGGGGTGGTGCTGGTGGAGCCACTGCTCACTGCTGCACCTGTGCTGTGAGATACGGGAGAAGGCCTGTGGTCAGCTGATAGAGAGAGTGAGAACGCACGCACGCACACATTTGTTTGAGTATTTTCTTTTATGCAACGACATCAGAAATCATGACGACATTTAAATGGTCATTGATCATTAATGAAGATCTTCTGTAGTCTTTTATCTCTTGTATATCTACACCAAACCTGAGCAGGGTGCTAGAAGGTGTAATGAGTCTCTACATGCTGCAGTCCAGCAAAGGAAGTACCTTAAATAAGTAGACACACAGAGGAGTTCAAGAGTGGAAAACAAGCTTTAGCCTGATGGAAACAACACACACACACATACCCGTTGGAACTGTACCAACTGTACCAGCGGAACAAGTTTGCTTTAACACGCACGCATACTAACCTATGGATGCTGGCTGTCCCCGGACCACACCATTCTTGGTCCTTTCTTCCCAGTCCAACACTTCTTTGTATATCAACTCTGCAACAAACCACACACATGTATTTACTACAGGGAGAAGGGGAGAGAAGAAAGGGGGGATGGGTGCACTTCACTGGCGTCCATGCAGGTTTTTCCGGATTTTAAACTACAATTCTGTGCTGTCAGCGTTTTGACATAATTTTACATTGATGATCTATTTCTGAGGAAAGAAAGATATGAGAAATGAGATGCCTCCCAGCAGTGGATTTGGGATGAGGAGACAACAAATCACGCTCCAGGTGTGATAATCTCCTGCTGTCATTCTCACTCTGCCTGCAGCGAGGAGGAAGAGGAGGTTTGAATTCTTTCCTGTGGCAATTCCCAGGGGCCAATCATGGCTCTGCTGTACATTTTGGTTTACAAATCGCATTTGAGTGACATAATATGTAATGTGAAGATATAAAAATAAAAATGATATTTAAAATCCTATTATTTTGCTCTGAAATGCCGTTAAACATCTTTAATCCACTCACGGCTCCCTATGTGCGTATACTACCTGTAATAAAGGTTCTTTTGATCAACTTTATTATGTTATTATACGACTAAACACCAGATTGAGACGTTATAATGTTTGTAAGACTTGGATGCAAATAATGTAACTCCCAGCAGTGAAGACAGAAAAACGGGAGCACACATGTGCATGAGATACTTGGACGTTGGTAAATTGGTATAGTGCATTTAGAAAAATCCATTGGAGAATAAAAGATGAGCACAGAGCGGCATCACATTAAACGTAGTTGTGTGGGCTTTACAGAGAAGAGGATCCTTCCTACCTTTCCATTCATCCACCGTGTGCTCCCTCTCATCCAGTTGCTTGTCTGTGATTGCGGGTGGCGGCTGGAAAAAAGACACACACACACACACACACACACACACACACACACACACACACACACACACACTGTGGTAAATTATGCTCACACACAGCCTTTTGAGTCCTTTTGTTCTTTTAACACATTCACCTGACCCTTTCAGCCAGCTGAGTTGCGGTCACACAAATGACTGATGCCTCTGAGCTACAGAGGCTGTTTCTAAGTATGTCGGAACATCTTCAGCCAGTGGCCACTGTGTCGGCTCTAAAACTGAAAACCCACAGACTCGGCTAACTGTTGGTGCGAGATGGAATCCTGCTGCACTAACTCTGCCTCCCACTGAGCCCACTTGATGCTGATATGTTCTGCTTCAGAGGGCGCCGACCCTCTTTCTGGGGAAAAGATGCGACAAACCGTGTTGTTGGGATCAAACGACCTTCATTTCAAGCATTAAATCTCAGAAAATCAGAACTTTCCAAGGCGGTGTTGTCAGTTCTGACGAGCCCCTTTGTGCTGAAGACGAGAAACAATTTGCCTCAGCTCCGGCAAAATCGACAAAAAAAAAGGGTTTCAATTGTCCTCAAACACATTCGCTATTATACAGAGAAGAACGTCTTCAGTTTGTATTGGATTTAGTTGTTTATTTATGTAGGAAAATACTTTGACACTAAACGTTTGAAGGGATTAACAAAAGTAAAAAACTGACTAGATGTTTAGTGACTACTTACTGCCTCCACTTCAGTCGGGTCGTACCACACGTTGATGTAGGGGTGCTGGAGAGCCTCGTCCACAGAGATGCGCTTTGATGCGTCTATTACCAGCATCTTGCAAAGCAGGTCTCGGGCTTGGCTCGCTGGAAAGACATTGAGGCAGAAGAAGAGCGAAATTGTAAACTTTAAGCTTCAACCAACTCTACCTACATTTGGAGTGTCTTGCTAATGTGATGCACATTCTGCTTCAGGATGTTGGAGGTAGACACGATGTAGGGAGGGACCGATCAGAAGTGTGAAAAAGAACTTGTTTGAATAATGCATGAGAAGGAGGGTTTAACATCAACAGTGTGGGAAAGTGGAACACATATTCCTGCCTCAGTTAATTGAGGAGGTCAGAGTAAGCGTTTCCGCGCTACATCTCCAGTTCCCTCGTTCCCGTTTTAAATAGCCATTTAAAAAAATCCCAATGATCAATTCTAAATCAGCAGCCTTTAAAAAGCCTTTTGTTCCGATTTCAATGAGTAAACCGGAAGCATATGAAGGCATAAAAAACCCGCTCTCAGCATATTGATTGCCTCATTTCTCATCACGCCATGAGGGATGTGATAAAAACATCACATGCAATTTACATCCAGGATGGACAATTGCTGCACCCGTCAAAGAGGGGACTACTCGGGAAATGCCTTCTCAACTCTTGCCACTGAATTTGCGCCCTCATTCATTCATGTGCTTCCAGAGGCACCACGACAGACAAACGGGACCCGTTACCTTTCAGTTTGTTGTGTTCAGAGTCCGCGGGGAACAGGACGTCGGGGAAGAGCTTCTCAAAGCTGTAGCCGGCGTACCGCGGCCTGTTCTCCACGTAGGTCCTCACAGACTGGTTGAGCTTCATCAGGAACTCCTGAGACGGCGTGCCCAGCTGCTCGATCACCTTGTTCCACTGGTCGATGTCTTACGGTTCAAGGGTTAAGAAAAGCAACAAAGAACGTCTGGACTTCCACGGTCCTTTGGGAGTAACGTTCTGTACTGATGAATAATTAAAGAGAGCCAAATGGAGACTATGCATAGTTTACGCTTTTTTGGATCACATCCAATTGAAACTGTTGCCCGACACAAGCCTCGGGTGATGCTGAATATATGTATTCAGAGTTTTTTTGGAAACACATATTGGCATATATTGGCATATATTGGCTTATTAGTGTTATTGATTACACGTGTGCAACACCCACCCACCTAAAGATCTAAACCCTCCACAGCTCGCCCCCTGAAAGAAATGAATGCTAACTCTGTAAACAATGACTCATTGTGTGAAAAGGAAATGAACAAAATGTGAAACATAAAGGATGAGACACCATGGCATTTGGAAGGGGGGGTGGGGGGGGGGCGACTAGAGGTTCAACTTAAGGATACGATCAGTGCCTGGAAACAACACACTACCCCGGACCATTTCAGCCATGATGCAGCCAACAGACCAGACATCAACTGAAAAAATTAAATGACAACCACCTATTTAGCATGCGGGACCCAAGAACACAACAGAAACAAATACAAACCCTCACAACATGAAGAAAAACAAGGGGAAAGTGCCAGGTGACATGTGTGATACATGACCAAAAAAATGAGGCATGCAGTGGAGTGCCCTCTTATGCTGCGCTTGTACCAAATGCAAAGCGAACTTTGGCAACGTTGCACTCGCCCGATTAGTTGTAGTTAAATCGCCTTCATTCGCGCCCCGCTTTATCAGAGATATGTAGAATCTCCGTAGCCGCTCGGGGGGATCTCCACGGGTCCCATTTGATAAAGAATGGGGAGACAAAAGACGGTTGCGTGCTGTGTTTTGTTCCTTAAGGAATGCCAGACACTGCTTCAGGCAGCTCAAGGATACAATCCCTTCCCGGAAAAAGGATTTTGTGGCGAACCATTTCTGCCATAATGCAGCCCACAGCCCAAATATCCACTACATGAGCGCAGCGTTAAAGGAGGGAGAAGAGATTAAGCAAAAGAATGCAACATGTCAGCAGGAAATTATTGTCGATGCTTTTTGGGTCAAGAGGACGAAGCATTCAACAGTATCAACACTAATAAAGGTCCTCCTGAGCTATGTTAGAAAGTCAGCATTAATATTATGTACCCTCCCCATGACCTCTGTACTATTATGCATCTGACTTCATACCTAAAAGTCAAACTATTTTTACCCCAGTCACGTCTATCACAGGAATCTTTCAACATTCATGGAAATACACTTCTTAGCTTTTCCTTGTTGACAACAGCATGGGATGGTTGATAGCGCTCTCGTCTCTGTACGCTCTACCTGAAGCTAGAACCAGGTGGCAGTTAGCTTAGCTCAGCACACAAATAGTTAGCATGGCTCTGTCCGGAGTAAAATACTCTAGCTCTTAATGCCTGTTGTATTTCCTGCAGTCCTCGGACAGCACACAATTCATTAAACAACACAATGTCACATATTAATTAGTGAGCTTAAGAAGGGCCCTTTGCTACTTTTGGACTGTCTCCTGGCTTTAGCTTTAACCAACCACGTGAGAGTGCTACCAATCCTCCACAAAGCACATGGCCAATAAAGATGTCTCCCTAAATGGTAATGGACTCCTGTAATAGTGTTAATAGTCTTGATACGTCCCGAGCAGGAGCACCCGGTCACATTGGTGACGCATGCACACAAGCCTGTATTCACGACAGACAACCTCTTAATAAAACATCAAAAGCATGCAAGAGCCCTGCTGGGGACTGGAGTCGGCAGAGGGGAAGTTCCCCACAACGCACCGATGCCCCCCCAGCGTGTGACCTCTACAGCACCAGGGAGAGTGTGTGGGAGTGCAGGTGTGTTTGGTAGGTAATGAAAAACATCCCAGGGTTGGGGGGAGAGAAAGACCGCAGCTAAGGAGCTCCTCCTTGTCCACTCACCGTTGGCCTGGTATCCCATGCCCAGGATGACCTCGGGGGCGCGGTAGTAGCGGGTGACAACGTAGGGTGTCATGAGGAGGCCGGTGGCGGCGGTCCTCGCCAGACCAAAGTCCAGGATCTTCAGCGTGCAGTCGGACTTCACCACGATGTTGCTGGGCTTCAGGTCCTGTGAGAGTTTAAAAGCCAGGCTTAGACAGAGCAGACACTGGTTTATTATATGGGGCATTCTGCTCTGAAAGGACAAACGACCATACCACAATGATTGATTTTTTCAGAAAGGGGGTTCAAAGAATGATAAGGATGGTCTTTCTCGTATCTTTTCCTTGTCATATTTTTGATTTGATCTGTATCAAACTGATCCTGGAGTCGAGTGCCTTAACATTCGTGTTCTGCACTGCTCTACCCTGCAGGACTAAACTCTACCCAAATTATAAGGTAAGGCTTTCAAACATCGTTACCAGATGAGTTACTGGAAAAGACACCCCGAGTTACTTGAACCACTCACACTGGTGCTGAATTCAGGGACCATTCCGTCTTGTGTGTTTTCCACATGTACCGTCGGGATAGAATGGCCAGGCAATGGTCCAGCCAATGGAGATACACAACACATAAAGATGCCAACTCAAATTCACTCAACTCAGCAGCAGACAGGAGGCCTACCTATTTTATTTTTACGAAGATTATGTTTTAGCTGGAGGAGTAGGCATTTAGCATGAGTTATAACAGATACTGTTATACAGATACTCAGCAGTTTCATGAGAAGCAGTTTTGTCCTCATGATGATCACTTCCTGTTTTGGAAAATACTGCACAGACTCCTTCAGCACCTGTCACCAAAATGCCCGATGGGAAACTGGCTAGCAAACAATGCAACACTAACTCCAGCATATCCTAAAAGGCATGTATTCTAGAGAAGGGGCTTTTCAACTCAAGCATCAGTAAAAATAAATAAAAATAAAACAAAAGTATAATGGAGTCAGTGTGCCACAAGTGCGTCTGTGTGAGTGTGAGTGTGTGTGTGTGTGTGTGTGTGTGCATAAAAGAGGGATCCTTAATGTGCTGCTGCTACCGCCTCAGGGTGTG
The DNA here is from genome assembly GCF_964276395.1 of Gasterosteus aculeatus. Classification (NCBI taxonomy): domain Eukaryota; kingdom Metazoa; phylum Chordata; class Actinopteri; order Perciformes; family Gasterosteidae; genus Gasterosteus; species Gasterosteus aculeatus. The sequence continues at coordinate 4,844,223 of NC_135692.1, read as the reverse complement.
TGTGTGTGTCATCCTGTTTCTGTTGTTTCAAAAGTAAGACGCACCGGAGTTATTAAAACCTGCGCAATAGATCTGCTGCCTGACAACTTGTGTCCTGGTACTGATAAATGGAAATTAAATTAGATCCTTTGAGATTTTAGGAGTTATGTGACACTGTAATACGACTGAAATACGTCTTAAATTCACAGTGTAGTTGTCCCGATTACTGTGCGACTAACGTCTCCCCGGAGACACCGATCCTGTCTCTTCTGGGTCAAACCGATGAGTGCAGGGACTGGATTTGTCTATCTCCACACATTGCTGTCAAAGGCACTTTGCAACCTGTTATGCAAAACATACGTCTGGCATTACGTCGGGCCGGCGTTAGTGACATCCTGGACTCCTGTCGTCACCATGGAGATTGCCGAGACAACTGGCAGAGGTTTGTGAGTGTTACATGAGCGAGCCTCACCCTGTGTATGATGCCGGCGGCGTGCAGGTGTTTGATTCCACAAAGCATCTGATAGAGCAGGTAGGACAGCCTCTCGTGGTCCAGCTCCATCTGAATAACCTGGCAAAGGTTGGCATCCATGAGCTCCATCACCAGATACCTGTGAGCAGAGTGCACAAGGTAAAGCACATGCATGCACAGAGGATCCTACATACGCAGAGTTTGCCTATGCTGACTTGCCCTGGAGTTTCACAATATCACTTGTATTTAACATATATTGATGACAGATCAAAGAAGTAGTAGGACCATAGTGTTTAGACAGTTTATACTTTTGTGATATTCAGCATTGCTTTTGTTATTTTCCCTCAGAAAAAATCTTACTTACGTTACTTGTGTAGTAACCTTGTGTGCCTTTAAGCTACATGTTGAACTCTAATTGCCTCACATACGCAGGCCTGGTTCACTATGACATTTAGGAAGTGACAGTAATGTCTCTTCTTCTAAAAGCTGTGATGATACTATGCTATTTGGCAGCTGTTACATCATCAGTCCCTCCAGTCCTTCTACTCAAAGTAAGGACCTTCTGACATATTGTTATACGTAAAGAAACGTTGACGCGCAGCTTTGCGTCAAATGAAGCCAGACTTCTGCATACACCAATAAGTCAGAAACCCTAACTGGCCACAATACACCTTGATAGTGTGCAAAGACGAAAGTAAGCACATATCTTGTATACTATACAAATACGTATGAAGCAGTTGGGCACTCTGTAATGTAAGTATGCATTCGGGTACACAAACACTTCAGAGTGCAGTATTACCCTGCATCCTCAGACTGTGTGCTATCTACTCAGCCCTCTGGCACGATTTGTCCACTTTCCTTCTTAGCTCCAATCGGGCAGACACAGCGTTGCAGGCGAGAGTGAGCGAGCGCTTCTGAAGGACGGCATTAATCATGTTGGTTCCCGTTATACTCTGTAAAACCATCACCCCCCCCCACATCTCAGTGCAGTGTTTCCCTCACTGCGCTTCCACAGCCAGTTTCCTCTCACGTGGACGTGGTGTTTATCATGCCCCAATCCTCATATCAGTGGTCATAGCATAGAGGGCACTATGTAGGATTTACAAAGGAATACAACGTAGGACAGATTGCAGATGAGCTGCACTAAAACACTTTTATTTTTTAGAATGTGTGCCGTGATACGTATTTTCAGTTTTCAAACCTGCATTATCAATTATATACATTTTATGTGTATATGTACACTTGTTTCATTAAAAAAAACACCTTATAAAGGGTCTGCACAGCCTGCAGGAAGGGGTCGATTTAAAATAGGTATAGTAGGTTCTCTGTGAAATACGACCCCTGCAGTATGTGTAGGTAAAGCAGAACAACACAGAAACCAGAGACCCGTTATAGCTGCACAAGCCCCTCACAGTTCCGTGATACATGTTTTCAGTTTTCAAACCTGCATTATCAATTATATACATTTATTTGTCAGTTATATGTATATGTACACTTATTTCATTAAAAAAAACACCTTATAAAGGGTCTGCACAGCCTGCAGGAAGGTGTCGATTTACAATAGGTATAGTAGGTTCTCTGTGAAATACGACCCCTGCAGTATGTGTAAGTAAAGCAGAACAACACAGAAACCAGAGACCCGTTATAGCTGCACAAGCCCCTGACAGTAAAAGCTAATGGAAGCCCCGTCAGGGCACAGCCTGGATTGATTTGACAAATACTCGGGCTCAGTAGTACTCACACGTCTTGGAATTCTTCCAGTGTCTTCTGTGGCGTGAACACATTTAATAGGCCGATTATCTGCAGAAATGAAGGAGAACAGAAAGTAGTTATTAATCTGCAAGTCTGGAGGGGAGACAAAGGGCTGGAGTGAACTACATCGCCACCAGCGCCTCTGAACCGGCGAGGAGGAGCGACTGCATTGGCTTGCTAAACTGTAACAGAAGAGCAGGAATGAGTATTGCTTTAATCCGTCGACCAAACAAGGTGAGCTGGCTGGTTAGTACTGTACTAGTACTGCAACGATGTTCCAATTGTTCCAATTGAGTTCTTTTCATTGTCCAGAGACTTCTGTTCATCGACTAATTCAAACAAAAAACCATGTCCATTCAAACCCAGATGAGTCTGTATCCATAGCAACCAGACGAACAAACAAAAATTGTTCAGGTGCCACCCCTGATGCGTTGTGGTAAAATAGATGTATGGCAGCATTAAAATGGCATGATGAAAAAGACAAGATGTCAACTGGAGGTCTTACGTTCTTGTGGTTGACACATTTCATGAGCACCAGTTCCCTGTAGGCCCGCTTGGCGTGAGTTTGATTCTGAAACGGCCGGCTCAGCTTCTTGATGGCCACGTTCCTCTCAAAGTTATGGTCGTACGCTGAGCTGGTGGGAGGGGAGAGAAAGCAAAAAGTTGGGAAAAAAGCAGTTGGTGCAGATTTAACTGAATTCCAATACTTTCCCTTCAGCTCAGTTTCTTCCATCCACTGATGTAAATATTTGTCAGCAGTAAGCAGATTGGAGACTTTACTCTAGGATGACGCTTGATGGGACAGAATTATATTGATGGGTGTTTACATATTTTCTCCACTTCCCATCCCTAGTGTCCGTGGAGAAACTGTTTGGATTGGTATGACAGAAGAAAACATGTGTCTGGTTGTAAGATCAGTGTGAACAGATCAAAATCAGCAGGACTGCTTTACATTCACGAGTGTAAAGGTAAACATAAAACGTTGTGTTATTAATGAACGTCCTTTTCATTACCTCGCATATTGATTACTTGCCTCCGTCTGTCACTCACGCGTCTCTCTCACACACACACACACACACACACACACACACACACACACAGCCCCTCCCCTCAGTGCACACCACGTCTGCCTTGCGTGTCTTTTTTAGCAAGCCCCGCAAAATCCGTTGCTGACAGAAGTTGCAGACTTGCGCATTTAGTACAGCGCTTGTTTAGGCGTGAATCCCTGTTTTGTATTTACAGTTACAAGTTCTGTCTTACAAATTAATATTGAACGAATTATTCCAGTTCAGCGTTCACCCCCCGGTCAGCTCCCAGCCGCCACACATTGACGTTGGATCTGTGGGAAACACTGTGTATACTTAAATGTATGTATAAATGTATACATGTTTTTTTTAATTCATGCCAAGCTCCTAATAAAAGATCTACATGAACAAACAAAAGGACACATTTTCAAGGTCCACTTACTTTTTCATCTCTAAGAGTTAACCTACAAAGCAAGTTATTTAGCCATCATGTGACCTAAGAAAGGGAGCATCGTCATGACAACCAAAGCCAACACAGCCACTGATGGAATGCAGTTGAAGAGCTGTGTAACTTTCTTCTTTTTTTTGGTTGTCCTTTGACTTACCAGACAATTCCCTGTGCTCCAGAGCCGATGGGTCTGAGGTTCTGGTAGCGCTTTATGACCATAAAAGTTGAATCGCCTACATCTATGCTGTAGTACTCCTTCTCACGCTTGTTCCGGTTCATGGTGAAGCCTTGGACGAACGCAATGACTGGGCGTCCAAGTGGGGCTCTCCTCTCAAGACCTGCAATGCATGAACAGAAGACAACACGGTCATTTTGCCACCAATGAAAGAAGAAAAGAGAATAACTTTTACGTCACTGGTTTCGGCCGCCAAAACATCCACACTGAGAAAAGAATGCAGGGATTTTTATAAAAACAACAAATAGAGCTTTCTTTAATTTATTCATTTTGCTCTGCCACTTCTCTTCTGTTTGGGTTGATGTGAGCTTGAAGAGCAGTCTTGGGATTGTCCCTCAAATGCTCACATTGGTTGAGACGCATGATGACGCCCCTGCCAAGCCTATAATCAGCAACGTCTCGCCCTCACTGTGACCCATGGTTTGTCTCTGTGTGCATTCAGAGCCAGTAAGCAACCGACTTTCAATATAACAACAATTTTTGAATGGAGGATAACGTGTGATGAATTTTTTTGTCTTCGTTAATGAATTAATGAGTTGCACAATAATAACAAGTTAACACGGCCAGCACTAATATATTTAATTTATGCCAGCGTTTAGGACAACAGCCAATTAAACAATGCTGATACATAGATCTGTCAATCAAAGTAGTGCACAATAAAGGCGCCGAAAGCTTATCACCAATTTACTTCTTTAATTGTATCGAGCACTACTCGGGTCGGAATTATGCGGGGATCTTGTGTAGTTATCGGCCAAATTTGCGTGTATTTGTGAGAGAACTCAGTCAAGTTCCTGGCAGTGATCGACTGCACTGAAATGCAGACATGCTTGTGTGTGTGTGTGTGTGTGTGTGTGTGTGTGTGTACACTGGCACAGTATAAATGTCATCTAGCTTCCGCGTCGTCGGTTATGATCACCACTGTATTATGACTCCTAAAGGTCTGGGCGACGGAGGGACGAGCCAAAGAGGAAGCAAGAAGCGGGAAGCGAGGTTTCATGCTGCGTCTGAAGACCACCACTCATTAGTGGGATTTGGAGCACAGCACTGAGGAGGTCGGGTTTGTGGCGAGAGCTGAACGTTCTTTGGACCGTGACTCGGCTGACCTCAGGATTTCTCTGACTAACGCTGACTCAGACCTTCCTTTCAGTATCCTTCTCCCTGGTGCTAAACCACTCTTCCCGCTCGTAGGTACATGTTTCATGGCTCTGCTCTTCTACACGGCAGAAAAACTGATGTCCACATTGAACTTGAGCGCCGCTCGTATCCACCTGTGCTTGTCTCTACTCCTGTTTTACCCTTTCTGCTTCTTCTAAATCTTGGTCTCCTCTCCACTCTCCCCACTCGAATCACCTTCTGTCCTCCCGCTGCAGAGACTAAACAGCAGTCTGCAGCTGAGCCGTACCACACAGACGCACAGGGATGGATGAAAGGAGCCTCAGCTCCTGCTGCCGTATTTGTGAAGAAATAGAAACAAAAGAAACGCGTACTCCTGCAGGTGCACAAATACAAACAAACATTTTTGTGAAGTTAAATCAAAAGCTTATTCAGTGTTTTGAGAGTAGTCGGGCGAACAGATCCCCCCCACCCCCCGATATAATGGTAGGGGAAACACTGTAATTAAACAAATTCACCCAGACAAACACATCCCAACCCAACCATTTGTCTTCCGAGATGCTTCTGAAGGGGTTGGAGAAACCATTTGAATGGTGTACGACATAAACACAAGACCACTTGGTGCCATTTGGGTTTGCAGTTTGACAAATATGTGAAGCACACATGTACCAACAGCATCATAAATAATCTACAGGAGGCACTTGTCATGGCACCATGCAAATCCAAACGGTCCTGTGACACCTCCGCAGAGAGAGACCAAGCTGCGAAAAAGGATGAAATTAAGCTCCACATGTTCAACATGTGGGGCCGTGCAACCAAGGAGAATGGAACCCACCTGGTCACTCGCTAATAAATATCAGACAACTATCACCTGGGGAACGAGACAGAAGATGATGGATTAAGGAACACTCGTGCTGGAACGTTGTCTATAGTATTAACTGATCAATATTACAAAGCAAAAGCAGCATGTACCTTCAGTATACCTTGAGTATCGGGCATGTGCTAACAATGCCAGATACCAATGCTCATCAAGATCACAACATCACCTTTTCTCCTTGTCTTACTGCAATCTCAGGAACAGCTGCCAGCTGACCCCGCCTGACCTGATGCTCTTCCGTTTGTAGAGGGAATGGCACACATCAGGGTGACTGTGAGATCTGTGCGACTGGGGGGGATCTGTGGTCTGCATATGGAAACTGTGAGTGTCAGGCAGTAAGCCCAAATAGAGCGTCAGGAGGCCCGCGATACAAGCAGGGCCGGATGCCAACACACTGCGAAAGAGTGAAGCAGATGTGACAAAAAAAAAATACAGATCTACAACTGCACGTAACCTATTGAGCACATAGTGGTCAGAGGTCAATTAGAGCTACTGATAATACTTTGCAATATCACACTGGCATCGTGTTGCGGCTCCATCAAAGACTTACCGACCACCACAATTCTCCATTTTAAAGTCCCCGTCTGTGAGGAAATGATGTCTTTGACCACCAGACAGGAAGGAACCTTGTCTACAAGTGTCAGACCGTCTACGCTGGGATTGCATTAGTTTTACCTTTGAATCACGCACGCATTCAGCCACAGTAATGGCTGCTGATGAGAGCCGATACCAGCGGGCATGCTGTCTAACACACCTCTAGTGTGATGGGACGGCCTGGGGGCATTTGAGCTGTTGCCTCAGACAATCTGAGCTAAGATGTGCGAACTATAAAACACGACAAAGCAATTGACCCCATTGTTGAAATGAGGTCTGGTTCGGACGAGCTTAGATGTCTTCAACAACGCGGTTGATAAAAAGGGGCTAAATAAGACTACAAAACTTTCTCTCTGTGGAGTCCGCCATCACAGCCTTGTTGTGTGTATCTGTGCTCCGGAGACCGTTTCGTTCGTTCATAGCCAAACCGTAGCTTTTGACAGTGGTATTCATTTGTGAGGATTTTGCTACCGAATAAAACAAGTAAGCAAGTATAATAAACTTGCATTTGCCACAGAGCTTATCTTCTGAAATAATCAAGAAGCCAATAATTGAACCACAGCATTGGCTTTTTGTCTAGGGAGCCAGTGCGATGCTAGCCTTTGGGGATTGGCCTACAAAATGATATAAAACACAACAAACATTAACATTACCATGTCCCTTACAATAAACGCGTCACACATGCTGTTGCCTTTTTATGTGGCACCAGACAAGCTGTCCATACACGACACCATTGTGTCCTTTCTTATTTATTTATGCTAGCATGATTGTGATTTGTTTAATCTCAGTATGCCGCTCACACAATTTGTTGTAATTTTTCAGGATTTGAATCAACCACTTAAGAGTTTTTAGCTTTCGGTAATCTTAACCGACACAGCGACAGCACTGACTTAAGGTTATAACATGTGGAAAGCTATGAAGGGGAAAAGTGTTTTATTTTTTTGCCACATCACAGAGTTTCACACTCATGTCATCACACGTGATACAAATAGTCTGTAGGACTAAATCTTTACAGCGGGCCTTGTTTGAACAGCTAGGTCAGGTCCGGGCACAAAACAAGATTTATACAATTATAGCAAAACAAGTAATGAAGTAGCACATGTTGCAAAGGAGGTTTTGAGCATGATCCGAAAAGGTGCAGAGACACATGATGACGACTGATTCTTTCTCAAGGAAAATTTCCTTGCACCCACCTTCAACTCTTTGAACTGTGACCAGCTGTCGTTTTTTTGTTATCTCGACAGGGATGTTTCTGTAAACCAGGTCAGTGTGGTGTGGTGTTTTACCAAAACATTGACTACACCTATATAGGAAAAATCCCAGTTAATACTCATGTGTGGTAGAAGAAGAGGACCTGCAGGGATACAAAGAGTTGCCCAGTGCATTTAAATAAGCCTGATACCGTGAGCACTGTGGTTTGACCATTTAAGATTTGAAAAGTAACTAATATTCACAGATTAATAGGCCCAGTTTTTCCACATAAAGTTCTATGGCCAGAACCCATAGTTCCATCTCTGAAGGCTACATTTTACTTTTAGTAAAACTTTCAATTTCTCAGTGATTTTGGCTGACCACTGCTTCTCTTGGAAGGTTATTTAAAAACAGACAACGTGCCAGCAATGTGCGGTGCAGTATGGGATCAGCAGGAACCAAACAGAACACGTCAGACAGATCGTATCACCAATACCATTATGATAACCCAGTTTACGTTTTGCATATCGCTGATAATCCGATGGATCGCGAAACCTCTCATTAGATCAACCAGCTCGTGATGCACACTGTGTATCCAAATACCGGAATCCCATCCGAGGCGAGCCGTCATTGCGTTATCAAAGATGCTGCTACATTATAATCACAAGTGCGAACCTGCCTATGCTCGAGTCAGGCCCACCTTTCAAGCAAAGGGACACGCGTTCCAGGTCCTATCTTTAGCAGTAAATATCCGCCAAGCGAAGGTGTTTGGAAACGGGGTGCATTCAAAGGCGTCGGTGCGTTGGTCTCTTGTTTACCGGAGGGGGCTCCCGTCTACCGATCACCATTGACTGGAGGTCACGGCGTTGTGGGTTGAAGCTTTCTCCTATTTTTGTCTGGACTGGCAACAGCACCCGGTACACGATATACGGTGTAAATTGTGCTAACGTATGTGTGTGTGTAGCAGTGACAGGGGAGGTTAACGTTACAGACGTGTAGCCGCTCCGTCTGGCTGCCTTTTAGCAGTTAGGCCGGACCGGTCCTGCTGTGGTAGTCCCCGTGTATACTTTAGTAACACCAAGTCACGGTAACGCCAAATACGTCGCTCCCTCGCCCACCCCGACATTGTTGACAACAACGTCTACCATGTTATATAGGAAATAAAAAGACAAACGTCGAGCTCACCCCTATCCGGTTAAATCCAACAGCGTCGACCCGCAGTCGCCGTTGGCTGCCTGCTGAGACACAACCCGGACGTTTTGTTGGGGGACGGTTGGTGGGGAGAAAACAGCTCTTTAATCCCCTTTTCCTCCGGATACACTCCCACTTCCCTTCACGCTAACAGGCCTGGGTCGTCGTGAAATACACGAGTAGCCTCAATGTAAGCTATTCTTTGAGCTTCCGCGACACAGGCACATTCTGCCATTTCATAGCAGCGACGTCGAAACACTGAGCAGTTTGCTCCGCTGCACAATGAGGACCGGGGGACGTTCAGCGGCGCTTGAGCGTTACCGACTGCCTTCCGCGTAAAGCGGAAGCGATGCTTTCGCAACGTTTCGTAATAACGCGGCATATAATAGCGTTACGAATTTAGCTATATACAAAAACATATATTTGTTTTTCTATTGAGGATTCAAAATACATAGACACTACATACATAAATGCATGTATTCAAACGTTGTATACATGTGTTGAATGTGCGTTGTATAAAGATCTTTAATTTAGTATATTTTTCTATTTGCTGTTAATATTAACAAAATTATATCCGGCACTCCATTTTTGTATGTGTCAGCGGCCGAGGTTTTTTAAAAAGTGTGTGTGTTGCCAACACCGCCACCTAGATTAGGCTGGCGCATGCTTCTGCCTCTGCGTCGTTGCGTCGACGCACTCGTTTCAATTTAAGGTTCAAAAGTCTTGCGAGTGTTGCAGAGCAATTCACAGTCAGAACAATAGGTGGAGTAACGTGTTTTTGTCGAATACGACCTGGAGAGTCACGCCTTTGTGTGTGGAAGTCGTTGGTTTGTTTACTAATTTATGATAGACATTATTGCCCCGTGCATCGCCACTGCTGCTTTTCCTCGCGGTCACATTTGTCCCGTATTTTCCTCCACAACTTTGTTCACCCCTCGACCGGCAAAACGACGTTTGTAAGTCTCGTAAAGGATGTAGATAGCAGACCAATCGCAGCATTGTGCGCTGCGGGAGGCTTGCGTCGCTTTGCGTCGCTTTCGACGCAAGCCTTAAAAAATGGTTCGACGCACGCAAGCACGCAAGAAAAGGCACGCAAGGGACACGCAGGGGGGTCTTGCGTCTGCGTCGCTCTGAAAACGCAGAAGCATAAACTAGGCTTAAGAGCCCTAGGAACTATCAATAATTAAAAACAAGGTTCGTTTTTTGGGGGGAGAGCAGTGGAACAATGACCCAAGAGGAGACAGGGGCGGGAATACTAATACAAAATATTTATTTTAATACAATGATTAAAATATATAAGGAAGCTAAAATAGTCCGTCTTTATTTATCACCACAGTAGAGCGAAGTCCTGCGCGTAATTAGTCCACTGGTTCAGACATCTGTCGTGGCGCAGGGGGTATAGGGGGGTGTGCTGGGAACCGCAAGGTTGGTGGTTCGAGTCCCGGCTGCCCCCATGTCTCAGGTCGAAGTGTCCCTAAGCAAGACACCTAACCCCAAGTTGCTGGGCAAAATGTTAAAAAAAAGCCATGGGTTTAAAGTGTAATGTATGTCGCTTTGGATAAAACTGTCAGCTAAACGATATGTAATGTAATGTAATGTAATGTCTGGCTTTCATGGCTCATGGCTTTTTTTTGCCCGGGGAGTAATTAGGGGTTAGGTGTCTTGCTCAGGGACACTTCGACATTGTCACTGGGGACGATTGTTAATTGAGGACACAATGCAAACCAAAACTCAAAGCACACAATAAATCGTTGATCAAACATGCAAACAATCATAAATCATCCAATATGCAATCCATAAATCATAAATATATGCAATCAATAAAACATGCAATTGATCCTGATCCTGATCCTGATCCTGATTCCTGATTCCTGATCCTGAATTGTCCCCAATCGTCCACCCCGTGACAAATGCATTATTGGAATACATTAGGTTGGCTAATGTAACCTGCGACTTGGAGTTGCCAGTTTTATTGGGTAAATCCAGAAGCCAGTTTATAATATAATAATTATATATTTTATGAAGATTTTGAAACTGTAACATTGAGTTTTGTTTTCGGTCCAAATACAATTTAGTCACTGCTTCTTTATACTACATACTATACCAGTTATCTGGCTGACATTAAATAGTTACTATACTATACTTTATTGCATGTAGATATATAGAGAACACATGTCTGAATGGAGTATTTACACATTATGTTACTCATATTTCAAAAATATTTCAAGCAGAGAAGAAAGGTTATATAAACAGTGTAATCTTGTTACCCTCCAAGCCACGTCTACTGCATCAGTCAATCAACATAATCTATGTGAGGTGCTAGTAGCAAAAGAGGGACAATTAATGTGAAGCATCCGATTAACACAGTCAATTCGACCTTTGCTGCCCCATCTGCCGTTCCCTTGCCCTGCAAATCCAATTATGTTCTTATGTCCCCTGGTCTAAAAATAGTTGAAAATGAAGCAGAATGCAGAAACTGCACGTCATTAGTTGTCAACAAATGACGTTACGAAGCTGATGTGTCCTTAGTGTGGGGCCGTTTGATCTGCCATGAGGAAATAACCGTGTGCGACAAGCTGCCATGTAGGACACCGGGACGAGGGAACGGTGGGTGGAATGGCAGCAGAGGAAGAAGGATTAGGTCGGTTAGGTTAGTGGCGGATGCATGAAGAAACTTGACCAGAGTCTTTACAGAAACCGGATGAAATAAGGTACATTGCGTTATGTGTCAAAATGAAGTTGTGATGTTTGTAGTCTGTACTTTTAGTCGTAGAAGCACCTATAGGCCTAGGGATATGTGTTGCAGACACAGTTCTGGAAGGGGCATAAGATGCAGCAGCCTTTTTATATCCTGCTTTTGTCACAACACAATTTTCATTTGGGAAGTGGAAAAGGGTGCAAGACAGCAAATAGAGAAACAGCAACACTCAAACCTGGTTAGTAATTACTAATATGATTATGTGTGCATAAATTCAAATTATTGTCCTTTTTCACACAATATGTGTTGACGTGTAACAGTAGGCAAAGCACTAAATGAAAGGTGTCTGAATTCCCTTTGCTGCTGTGGTTTCAGGGTAGTAGGAACAGAAACATCCTTCATGTTACTTGTAACACATGTGGTTTTCCAGTTATACGAGTGAAGACGTCTACTGTGAAGAAGACCTCTTCTGATTCCTGCCGACAAGGTTGTCCAGGTGGATCAAAAGTACATTGGATTATCAGATCACAGTTAAAGTAGTGGATTTAAATCAGTTACAGTAATTGAATTAAATCGAAGCAGTAAAGTCATCAGAAAAAGACAACTAAATAACATTGATTAAAAAAACATCAAACCCAATAAAGATTCTTCCTTTTTGTGGTATCTTCTACTATGAGAAGGAATCGGATGATTATAATTAGACCTTTTCTGAGGGCAACATCCGGATGTTAATCTGATTGTAAAACTATTTTAAAAAAGCCTTGTAGGTTACCATGGTTGCCGAGAACCATGCTAATACTTATCAGGGATTAGTTAATCAGGCTGCTCTTCTTCCTGTTTTGTGACATAAATGATCCCAATAGCTCAAATAAACAGAATGAACTCGAACAAGTTGATGTGGAATATAAGAGTAAACTGACAACCAAAAAAACCCACACACAAAGTACAGATATGATGTTTCTTTTTGTCTCAAGATTTAAACTTAAACTTCCTCTGATCTTGTATTCAATAATCTAGTCAAACAAAAAGAGAGCTGTTGCTTTCCATTCTGCATGTTTGGTCATTTTATATTGAACTAGAAAAAACCTAGGTTGTGGACTGCAGAGACTGCTGTATTCCGAGGATCAAAGCAAAGAAAACAGTTGGATTGTCTCACAATTAGATAGTTTACTCAATCTTAAGCTTGTCCATCTCAAACGCCGACCTCTGACGTCTCAACGTTAATTGTGCCAGTTGTACTTAGCGGTGGGATTCGAGCCAATGATGACATTCCGCTCCTTTGTTAAGAAATAACACGGCTTATCTTTCAGTGTACCGTGTTGTGCTATACAACAGTATTAATCCAGGTAACAGGTTACTTATTAATGTGCATAATTAATGCAACTAAAGTAGAACAGAAACACATTTCCCACATGTAACACGGCAGTTCAGTCTTTCCACCTGCAGCATCAAGTGTCTGTCTCTGCTGTGTCTGTCGCAGCAGAATGGGTACATTTGTGACCCTGGCAGAAGTGTTGGAGGGCCGGGGTTCAAAACTGGATGAGGATGAGGTCTGGTGTCTGCTGCTCGCCACCACTGAGGCCTTACTGGCCGTTTCCAAGAAAGGTTACCGCTCATCAGTTCCAATTTCCCTCCAAGTTACACCTGTTTGATTACAAAGGGCTTTTTTTCTCAGGCAGCATTCAATGTCAAGAGTTTGTACTGTGCTTCCTTTTCAGGCTCGGGCAACATGTGCAGCGTGCTGAGCCCAGGCTCGGTGCTTCTGTCAGGCAACGGGAGTCTGGCCTTCAAGAGCTGTGCCCGGTACGAGGACGTGGCCTCCTTCACAGCTCCTGAGATCCAGCAGGGGCAGGCTGCCTCCACCAGGACTTCAGCAGAAAAGGTGAGAGCATCAGCTATGTCAGGACGTTGGCAACTGGTTTCAAATCCGGGGGTTGGGACAGATCCACATAACTTGTTTCCAGTATCCTTGGATAGCGCTGTGGCTTAAGATTGGGTAAAAAGTTGACTTCAATCACACCAATCAGTCAACAGCTTGAGCTCAGCACACAAAAGTAGTCCCCGGAGGCCACATTTGAGCAGGAATCAAAGTCTGAATCACTTCCGTGTCCCTGCTGTCCTCAGATGGTTGTCTATTCACTGGGGATGACTCTTTACTGGTGTGTTGATTATCATCTACCTCAAAACCAGGTACACTTTCCTCCCCCTTTAATTTCTCGCTCCCAATCATTCTGGAGTATTCTTAGTGCTTTGCCTATGAGCCATCGTTTTTTTTGCGCTGGTTTCCTCCCAGCCGGTCCAGATGAGTGCAGAGCTGGAAGGTCTGCTGCTCAGCATGTGCGAGGACATGGTGGTGAGGCGGACCGACCTGCTGACGGTGCTGGAGACCTGCGAGCTCCACCACAGGGCCTCCATGCTACCTCCTGCCGATCGGCTCATCAGGCAGCTGGTGGAAGACGTCTACAGAAACTCTGTGAGTGGCTGGATGAGTGGATGCTGTTGGTTGGGTTTCAGCTTCTTAGAGGAGAATGGCCTTTTTTTAACGTTCTATTTTGTAGCTGTTGATTGCAGCAACTTTGTGCTTGATTCCTTGACCTGGAAAGTAATGTCTTTGCAGGTTGATCATGTGTCCATGGCTGAAAATGGATCCCGGCTAACAGACCGCAGTCAATTGATCAGGGACAGATTGCACAGTAAGACTTGTCCTATCTGTCAGATTTAAAGTGCATGCTGCAGCATTCATTCATTAAGACATTTACCATCCGTGTGAAAGCCATAATATTGGTGGGTTGACCAAATTAGAGTACTGCATACCAATTCTTGTTTTCAGGAGGCTCTTTTAGTAACTCAACATGGGAGCTGAACAAGAAGATTTCCAGAACATTCTCCGGTGCATCTTATTCTTACGGGCCATCAGGGTAGGTATAACACACCTTATAACAGAGGGTTTGTAGCACACAGGCCATTGTCATTGACACATTTACAGTTTACAACACAAAAAGATACATTAGATAGACCCCCTGTTGAGAATGAAAAGAGATATGTGATGTTTAAGCCACTGTGTCCGAAGTGAAAGATCTCAATTCCTGTCAGACTGAGAATGGAAAACTCAATTTTCCCAGGATTCCCCCAGGAGGTCAACACAGGGAGAGTTACGGCAGCTGGCAACAGCTAAACCGCAGCCCCCGCACGCCATACGTGGAAGGTAACCGCAAAGCCATCTCAAGATCCCTCGCACAGTTCGAATCCACAATGAGTTTCAACGACAAGAAAGCAAAGGTGAGTAGTTATATCATGTAATGTAAGGTGATAATAATAACATAATATCTCAACGTGTTTTTTTTATAATTCGTCCTCTGTTGCAGGACATGGGTCCTGAGTTTATTAGAACGTTAGAGGAGCCGCTGGTTGTCTTAGAGCTGCCTGGATCCATTTTGGTGAGTTCTGGGAAGAAGAAAAAAAAGAAATTGCAAGTATTGCTGTGACAGTTTGGGACAGATTGACAACTGTTTGAAGGGGGGATCTTCATGGATGGCTTGTCACCCAGGACATATTCAGGAACCATCTGATTTTTATTATCTTTACTTTTCTTCCTTTTGTAGTCAAAAAAGGGGAAATCTCCCACCACTCAGAGAGAGCTGAGCGTGGTGATGCCAAATGGCCAAAGCATCCTGGTCAAGTGTGAGGTGAAGTCCAGTGCAGGGGACATCTTTGACATGATTGTGGCTCACTCCAATCTGGTGGAACATTTCTACTTTGCCCTGGCCTATATTGACGGTAAAGAGATTTAATTTTGATGAGCAAGGGAGTCTTTTTCAAGGTCCTGGACACTTGTGCATTAGAGAGTGTCATTTGTTGATACGTTACATGCTGATGGGAAAAAAAGGCGTGCACCTTAACGCCTGTGTAGGTAGATAAGAAATCATACATTATTTCTGTCAACTCGTGAATTCTTTCGTCCGCTTTTCACTGGGCAGATAATGAGTTTTTCTTTCTGGACAATGACACCAAGATTTCCAAAGTTGCTCCAGATAGCTGGAAGAAAGTGCCTACAACCACCTTCGTCCTTTTTTTGAGGATCAAATTTTTTGTCAATGACATTTGTCTCTTGTAAGTATTGCTCTTTTGCTCTTTCTTGTGTTACTACAAAGACGTGTTGTAAAGTCCAATCCTTTAAATGTGACCTTTTCCTGTCAGGCACAAGCAGACCTGCCACCAGTATTACCTCCAGCTCAGGAGGGACCTTTTGGAGGACCAACTGTCCTGCCATGAGGAGACTGCTCTTTACCTGGGAGCGCTGGCCCTGCAGTCGGAGTGCGGAGACTGCATGCCGGAGGTTGTACACAACAAATTGAAACAAAATACGTCAAATTAATCTAATAGACACAAATGTTTAAGGGGCAACAGCCCAGTTTCTCTAAATTAAAGGTTTTGACACGTTGTCTTTAGGTATACGGTAAAAACTACTACCGCCCTAACCAGTATGTCTCCAAGAGCGTCATGGAGAAACGCGCCTTGCCTCTCATTCAGGCGGAGCTACTACGCCTCCACGCCAACAACGCTCAGATGCTCACCGACGAATCAGAGCTTGAGTTCCTTAAGGTGGCAAAATACCGGAGTTTGATATTGGAAATCCACATCAAGCGGTACAATTGTGACAACCATTGTTAATATTATAAAACACAGTCATCCCTCTCCGTTTGTCCCTTAAGGTATGTCAACAGTTGCCTGAATATGGAGTTTTGTTCCACCGTGTGATTCGTGAAAAAAGGCCTTCAGAAGGGGAGATCATGCTGGGAGTTTGTGCCAAAGGAGTCATCGTCTTCGAGGTTAAAGATGGCTGCCGATCCACCAATCAGACTTTCTACTGGAGGGAGGCAGCGACCATCTCCTCTAATGTCAGTGGAGGGATTTGGACTGAATTTCTAATAGATGTGTTGCATTTTTACGTGTGTGGTATTCCCTAACAGCCTTTTCCTTCCTACAGAGGCGTAAATTTGTGGTAGAGAGCCGTGTCAGCAAAAAGAAGCACATCTTTATCACAGAGAGTTCGAAAATAGCCCAGTATCTGTGTAACCTCTGTTCAGCCCAACACAAGTTCAACAATGAGATGATCTCCCGTCAGCTCAGCCACAGCCTGGTCTCAGGTCAGTTGCCGCGCCATTCATCTCACCAAAACCAGCTTTTGGACTTGTAAATCTTGTAGAGTGTTGTTGCCAGTTTCTGCGGACCTCAGAAGACATCATTGGAGAGACTGACTAACTCTCTACCTCCAGAGGACAACATTGTGCAGTACGCCGCAGGGTGTTGCGCTCACAGCAGCCAACACAAGTCCTTCTCCTGCTCCGAGACACCGCAGGACGACAGCGGACTGACCACGCCTCAGGGTGGGTCCCTGAACAAGCTGTGTGATGACGTTACAGCCCGGATCGAGGCGCGACTTAAACAGCAGCTGCTTAATGAGCAGAGGTAGTAAGTCATCATCAGCAGTAAACATGTTAGTTACTTTTGTTTATTCAGCAGCACAGAATAAATCTATTATTATTATTGCAGTCAGCGCAGCAGCACCGGAATGCGTTCCCCTGTCTGTTCCCAGAAGAGTGGATCTAAGGCCCATTCCGGCTCCCCACCATTCAGAGGTTAGCACACTGCTGGTTGACTTGTCAGCCCAAAGAAACCGAACACAATCAACGTCTCTGCAACTTTTCCTTTTGTGCTACTCTGCTTTGCGTCCAACAGAAACCCCAGCGACACAAAGGGCATCGTCGGAGAGAGAAGTCCTATGTGTTAACCTAAAGAAAGACCCACATCTTGGCCTAGGTAAGCTGGTCATACAACAAAGAAGACTGATATGATCAAATAGAGGAGTAGTAAAGATTTGAATGTATAGAAACAGGCCACCACTACAACTGATAGCACCATGGATGTATAAATACACTGATCAGTTAGGCCCCGGATATTTGAGAGGCCACAGCGTCTAACTCGCCAGATAATAAGTCAATGAATGAGGCAGACTAGACTTACATGTTCAACTTAATAACCCCTTTGCTGACAAAGTGGACATCGCTTACATCCCTTGCAGTTCTTTTCTGTTTTAGATCATGTAAGCACTCTGACAGAAATTATGTAAAGGGATGAGTAATAGTTTCATGGTTTGTGTTCATACAGGTGTAGTGATCGTGGGAGAGGACACTGTGGGCCACTATGACCTGGGTATCTTTGTTGCTTCCATTGTGCCTGGTGGACCTGCCGATAAGGATGGACGCATCCAACCAGGTAGAGAAGTGTACATTCTTACTCCCTGAGCACCAATGTATTAAGTGTCATCAGAAGGAAACAAATGCACAGGGTTTTGGGGTCACAAATGGCGGAGAAGACTTCAGACTCCACGGATACCGGACACCGGCGCAATTTCACAGTGACCTTTGCCTGCAGGTGGTCGTCTGATCTCTCTGAACCACATCAGCCTGGAGGGCGTCACCTTTAGTAAGGCAGCAGAGGTCATGCAGAGCAGCCCAGAGGAAGTGCAGCTGATAATCTCACAGCCGAAAGGTGCTCTGTGTGTGAGGTCAATGTGTGTGTGTGTGTGTTTGTGTGTGTTACTGTCGCTGTGACCCATGCCCTCATTTGTTTGGGTTTTAATTTAGTAATTATCTTTTCCAAGACTCCTGTTTTTAATAACTTCACTATTTTAGTGTTTTCCCCCTTGTTTTATGTTCAAACATGCTATCCTTTGTGTATTGAGTTGCCTTCTGTTATAGATAGATGTAGAATATTTTAGAGCATTTTCTTTTTCCATATCATCATCCTACTTGTTTGTGTCAGTTTTTGTTGCTGACGGGGTGTAGACAAATTTCACCATCTCTTTACATTTTATTCACAAAAACAGCATGCATCACAATGTTGTTGCTTATATCACGTCCAATATAGTGGCGCAATCTGGAAAAAAATACATTTCAAATACACTTGTTGCAAAAAATAAATATCAGTTTAATTGCTAAGCTAATTAAGGGGGGGCTGTGTAATTGTACGAAATCAGCATTCTGTGAGTTAATAAGCTTATTTTCCAAATTGTGGACCATTTGACTGAGCAGTATAACCACCTTCTCATCGCCCTCTTTAAATAGATTTTGTCGTAGTGTTAACTGACTTTTGTCATCCACAGTAGGCCTCAGTCCCAACAATGTGCGCTCTCCTGTAATGCGTCATTACGAGTCTCAGACCACAGTAATGACGGATGTCCGATCAGCACACAACAGCTTAGACGAGATTGTTTCGGCCATGATGACGCCGAAGACAGCCAACCGGCTCAATGTCCCCCGAGAAGTTCGAGACCTCGGTGCTCAGGTACAGTCATGCTTGACAGTTCAGGTGGTTTTCATCTTTACTCAATGATCCCTTCAGGGATTCTAAATAATCTCTAATCAATTCAACAGAATTAACGCCAGCAATGTAACAACCTGTCCCATGATAAATTAGTCTCTCTCTATTAAATATCTGCCAATAATCCGTATGGTGCAAGGATCCGGGCGGGGGGGGCTGTATGGACATACTGAGACATAGGACTAAAGTGAGTGTTTTTATAACATAATGTCTCTATTGGTTTCAGGACAGCTGCTCACTGTCGGCCCCTCTGCACTGTGTGGAGCCCGAGGAGATCCCTGTGCAGATCAGAAAGATATCAGGAAGTCTGGGCATCAGCATCTCTGTAAGTTTATGAAACATGGGGACCGTGGGGGACTTACTTACGTCGACAACGTATGAAGTAGGGCCAACAACAAGGAAGAACACATTTGGAGAAAGACAAATCTCTACATTCTGTAAAAAATAAAAAATAAAGCAGTGAGGCACAAATCTTCTTTTCTCAATCTGGAGGTTTTTCCTTCATAATGCTGCCCTTTTCCCTGCTTTGGTCACCTCAGCACTAAACAACAGGAATCATTTCACAGATATGTTCTGAATTACAGTTTCATTGCTAATCATTCAGGGCGGTGTCAACAATAACCTTCCTAATGGAGGAATCTTCATAAGAAGCCTTGTTCCGGGAGGGGCGGCTGAGAGAGACGGACGAGTATGTTCAGGTATTGCAGCTAAATATCCACATGATGGAGAACAATCTTATCAAACTGCATTATTACGGGGTCGTCGTGGCGCAGGGGTTAGAGAACGTGTGCTGGGAAGCACAAGGTCGTTGGTTTGATTCCAGGCTGCCCCATGTTCCATGTCGAAGTGTCCCTGAGCAAGACACTTCCCAGGCAAAAATGTGAAAAAGCCATGGGTCTAAAGTGTAATGTAAGTCGCTTTGGACAAAAGCGTCTGCTAAATGACCTGTAATGTTATGTATTAACGGTATGTGTAATCTGATATAGTCATGTGAGGCTTCCCCATTGATTCCTTTGAAACTTTCGATAGTGAGAAACGCCTGAGCATCTGGAACACATGATCATCGGAGGGGCATACCCTGTTTGTCCTGACAGACAAATGTGTCTTCTTGCTGAAATTGAGCAAAGAAAACTGCCAGGCACACAGTTAACACATTACATTCAGTGTGTGAAATGAACTAAGAGCATACAATAAATAATAAAATGAAATAAATTAGATTTATTTTAAAGCCTCTTCAGTGACATAGCAGTTTCCAGAGTGCAAGTAACACCATGTCAATATAATTCATTGCTCATTAAGTTTGGGAGTTCATTTCAAGAGGTATGGAATCAATAATTAAGAGATGGAGGAGAAAAAGTATTACTGAGTGGGTTTATTTGTGTCAAACCTTCTCTGATACAGGGGACAGACTGTTGGAGGTGGATGGTATTAGCGTCCAGTGTTTCACCTACCGGCAGGCTGTGGATTGTCTCAGTAAAACTGGGGAGGTAAAGGATGCCACGTTGTATTACGTCAGTGTGAGAATACCATTAGAGGCCAGTGGTTATCTATAAACCCTAACCCTTTTTAATCGCATTTATGGCTCAGAGAAGATGAATGTTTGGGACTTTGACGACCTGAATGCTCGTCTAGCGCCACCGTGAAGATTGATATCTACGCTTTGAGAAATGCTTCAACTCCTGGATGCATTGCAATACGCATTTATGTACCAACAGAAAAAAATGTAATCTTATTATCGATGCCTACCTTTCCTACCTTCGTGAGGTCCAAATTGCAATTGTCCAAAACTTTCAGCTGTAATATCAATTTTGGCTAATGCTAAAAATATACAAGCTAATGATAGCATCGTCATTGTGAGCCTGTTCCCTCCTGACAGGACCTTGATTTATGGGCATTAAGCCCATTTTGTACTTTGAATCTGAAGCTTAAAAGGGAGGGGCAAACTGCAAAATGTTAGTGAAGCGTTTGAGCTGCATCAACGTTAGCACAACTTCTTTTCAGAATCGTACCCTAAGCACAAAGCTGTTGCAATAGATTCTCATATTTCCCTCTCTCTAGCTGGTAACCTTGGTGGTGGAGAGAGTGCCGATACACCCGCTCAGGGTCTCTTTTGGCTCAGAAACCATTAGAAGTGCATCCAATCCCAGCATCAACCCGGAGAGGATCAACAGCTGCTCCTCCATCAGTGCTCCTCCACCCGTGATCTCTGACCGGCCCAAGGACTACGTCTTTGTCACTGACGGTAGGTGACTTTGAACCCATGTACAATAAGGGCCTTATGGCCTGCCTAACGTGCCTAGGGGTGCACAGGTGTAACGCACAAATGTAGAAAAAAAGGTAGCCTTGGCAAAGGTGGAACGGCGGAGATAAATAAGGCGTGCACAAGGTTTGAACAATAGTAAATACAATTTATTGTAAACAACTTATTTAATACAAAAGACAACTGAACGGAAGCAAAAGGCATCAGAGTCTTAAAGGCAAAAACAATAAACAAAACCACCCCCCTAGCTAGAAAACAAAGTCATTCTGGGCCCTGTTCCTCGTACGTGGCTAACTGAGTTAGCCGGATAATTTTCAGGCTGAGATGACGTAGATCAGGCTTTCCGATTCCCCGAAGCAGGTTTGTCTAACTCGCCATAGCAACACATCGAAAAACTTGAACCTACTCCGGCGCAGGTTAATTTTAGCTGCTAGATTAGTTCGCCACTCCCCCGGAAAAAAAGGGCAGCTCACTTCCTCATTGATGAAGGAGCGATATCAGTTAGATTAACGTTTTATAGGGAGAGAGTTCTCAGAGATCACAAAGACCCGTTTAGCCGCAATGACGTCCTGTACGAGCGCTATAGATGCTGAGGACAACGAATATTGTATTTACAAGATTTTCCCGAGCCAAAACGTTACGTGATGAACACCACACGCTGCCGCTGAACATCCACTGACAATCTACCAGATCACAGCGACTTGCAAGTAGCGCAGCGTCTTAAATAAAGGCAAACCCACGGTCACGAAGATACTCATTTAACATTACATGGTATTTGCATATCACCTTTCATTAAAAAAAATTTTTAAAACTATTTTTTTGGAAAACTGACTTTTACGTCTTGTCTCATTAAAGAAAATGTTCTGAGGTCGAGAGTTACCTCAAAAGACCAATACTACTACTTATTTCTCAGCACCTGCTTAGCTTAGCACAAAGACTCGAAAACAATTTATCTGTGCAGTCCATAGTTTCCCCGGTTAGCTGATATTCTTTACTTTGGACAGTCTCCAGTCTCAATGCTACTATTAGTTAACAGCTACTAGCCAAACGAAAATATGAGGTGACCTTAAAGTCCATGAATATATAAAAAAGATTTGTTTTAAATTAAATTACATAACTTCCTTCCTTCAAGCAGGTTAAGGCAGACAACTGGAGTCTGCTAAAATGTCCTTCTCATGGGCGACACGACAATGTAATCGATCAGTTTTCTGCTCGAGTGCTCTCCCAAGAAACAAAGCATAGCGCTTCAGGTTTTATCGCGGCAAAATCAATTAAAAAAAAACTCAAGTAATCAGCTTATTTCCGTCCCTTCCACCTTCTCTTTCTTATTCTTTTAACTCCTGACCTCCATACACCTACAACGTTTTTACTCTTATCATTATCCCATTACTACCTACGTTCTACCAACCTCAAACCCTCAGAGAACACCCAGGAAGTGACGCTGGCTAAAAGCGACAACAGCCTGGGCTTTAGCTTCCTAATGTGCGAGCTTGATCCGCCGACTCGAGACTTTGGCAGCCTAGTCCGGATAAAGGAGCTTTTTCCAGGTCAACCAGCCCTGCAGAGCGGCAAGATCCAGGAGGGAGACGTCCTGCTGGCGATAAACGGCCAGTCCCTCAAGGAGCTGTCCTATTCAGTACGTGCACGTTTAGTCTGTTTGATGATGATGATGATGATGATGATGATGATGATGACGACACATGACTGTGGAAGAGATAACGCATGTGAGGTGCCACCTGCCAAGCAGTACAAACTAGCATTCAAACATTCACAAACCAAAGGCTATGGGTAGGTGGTAAGGTCGTATTGAAATGGTGTCGGCAGGGATCGGACCGCAGGTCCTCTGACTGGCCGATGGGCCTGCTCAATCTGAACTGTTTTGTTATTACTTGAAAATGGTTATTTTATTGCATGAAAATGGTGCATTTACTTACTGTAAGTTAAGTACTGTGTTAAGTGGAAATGAGATACTGGTAATTTTACATGATTATTTCCATGTTATTTCATTATTTCCTGTAACTATTGACATTTTTACACTTGCCTTATTTTTTTAATTGCATTATTTTGATTATCTTCCTTTCCACTAAAAATCTCCAGATTTTGGAATTTTGGATATCATATATTTTCAAGCTATTTAAGATAAAAAAGGGTGTCTTTTTCTGAGGCAATGAAACTCTTGACAGCCACCTTAGACAACAGTAAAATGTAATGCTAATACATAGGCATCATATATAATAGTAAAGCACAAGTGGATTAATCTTCACAGTGCTTCCTTTTATTTCTTGTCATTTAATCATATGGCTGATAATTGCTTACTTTTGTTAATTAAGGGTTGTACACTGGTCATGGGGCGTTTCAGTAGTATTGCTCTTCAAAGTTCTCTCTTCTGCCTGCAGAAGGTGCTAAAGCTGTTCAAGAATGCCCCGGCGGAGGTTCGACTGACTCTCAGCCGGCCTGCTCCAGGTACACACAGAAATGCGCACACATTCATTCAGCAAAGTGCATGCACACACTGTCACAATGGGCATGGGAGTAGGACACAATTACGTTACAATTCATCAGTTCCGTCTCTTTGTGGTAATTCTTTGTTAGTGTTTTTGTCTTTCCTGTTAGGAAGCCGTTGTCATTATTTGTCCATTTGTGGTCATTTTGAGTCACTTTGTAGTTGCTTTGTTGTCATGTTGTTCCTCTTAGCATTTTCTTTGTGTCTCTCTGGTTGTTTTCTTTTTTTTGGGCTCCTTATAGCCTCTTTGTGGTCTTGTTTTCAAACAAGTCAAACATTTGGGAGGTAAAGGCCAAGAGGCTCATCCTTTGGGGTCCGCACCCTGTACAGCTTTTTATCCACTGGGTAGCACCTACATATTTGTCTGTTTTCTTTAGGGATCCTTCCTTCCATTGATCAGTTCACTGACACATGAGTGGAACATCAAGGGATGTTCAGAAGCAACACAGTGCTTCGTGTCAACCAGGAAGTGGTGATGGGGGCCGACGGATGGCTGAACGATATGTGTCTCTGGGCTACTGCATTAAACTCATCTTAATGATGACTCCGATACTGCTGAAAGGTCAGTGATGTTCTGCAGTGGGACATGAGGTGATGGGATTTAACATTGTTGTAAGTCCCTTTGATCACCAGATGGAAGAGTATGATTTTCTGACTGTTGTCATATTTTCGCCTCTTGTGATTGCCACATATTACAGTTTCTCGATTGCTAAGACCCATTTATTGAAAGCTGCTCTCCTTTTCTCCAAACTGTGAACACAAAACCCAATTTTCAAACTACATTCACAAAACCTCAGACTTTTCTTGCAAAACCAAACTTTCACCTCAAAACTGAACTATGTTGTCAAATCGTGCCCCGAGTCAATCAAAATTTAAAACTCTACTGAACAGTCACTAAACACTATGTGGAAAAATAGATAACACAATGCTCAGGACATGAAGCTGGAGAAATAAATGTTTATTGTTCACTGTAGGCTAAATGCATGTTGCAAAACAAAAAAAAACCTGTGCATTTAGCACTTGTACAAGAAGACAAAACAGAAATCTTGTGCATTTGCCACTTGTGTACAGTAAGCCCATGTAAGAATAAAGTACAAAAATATACAAATAAGTGCATTACTCAGCCACAGCATCATGTCTCCGTACTGGGTCAGGCCACTTAATCCACATCACAGGCCACATTTTTTCTGGCCAGGCGACGGGGGAAAAAAATCCTGGCATGCCGTATCCAGGCTTGGCATTCCTCCACACCTATGTCACCACAGGCAAGTCCCATGGCTTGCAGGAGATTTACCCTAGTGTAAAGTTGGCGTTCATATACCTTCCACCGCCATGAGAAGAATTCCTCAATGTGGTTTAGGAAAGGGGAGTACGGTGGAAGGCAAAGATTGGTAAAACCTTGGTTCATAAAACCACTCTAACCTGCAGGGCTCTTTGAAAACTCATATTGTCCCAAACAACAACATAGATGTGATGCTCATCCTACTGCCCTAACAGAGAATCTTGCATGTGATTGAGGAAAATGAGGGGCTGGTGAGTGTTGTAGGGCCCCAGGTTGGCATGATGGTGGACAACCCCATGATTGCTGATGGCAGCACATAATGTGACACGCTGTCCAGGAACACCAACAATGGCCCGATGGCCAATCACATTATGTCCTCTCCTTCTCCTTTTGGTGAGATTAAACAAAGCTTCATCCATGTAGATGTATTCATGGGGTATTTCCATTGCATCCAGTTGAAAAACCCTTTGTAGAAACATAGTTTTGTAAGTTATACGGAAAAAAAGGATTTAGGCCACTACAGTAAATCACTACTTAGAGTAATCAACATTCAATGTGTCTGGATATATGCCAACCTGTACATACTGGAATCTTTGCCCATTGACTCTGTCTGAGTAGCAATCAAAGGGCACTCTGTATAGCTGTTTCATGCGCTTGAGGACACGAACAACGGTAGAGAGGCTGACACTATTGATACCCTCAAAATGTACATGGTCCTCAATGATCTTCTGCTGAATTTCACTCAGTTTAATGGCATTGTTCTCACGGACCATATCAACAATTGATATACTGTGGTACAGTATATGGTATGTCATACAGTAATTGCTGTCAACATTTACATACTGCACTATAATGTCAAAAAAGGTAATTACCTGTTCTCTTCTCTAAATCTTCGGATTATGGTGGACACAGTGAATCTACTGATGTTTGGTTGTACCCTTGTCCAGCCTCCCTCATGCCCATACGATGGACAAGAACATGGTCAATGCAAATGCAAGGCAAAATGTTGCCATAAGTCTAATTTTAGTAAACCACTGCTGTATGTTTTGTTACCAGTTCATCTCTAAGCCAGGAGGCGGCAGCATAGTGTTGAAAGTGACATTTGATCCATTTGTGTGGCAAAAAGCATCCAGTGCACTGGTGGAACATTGACTCATTGTAGTGATTATGCATGGTAAATTGAACAAAGAGGTGTTCCAGTGAAGTGATACGTCACTGGATTTTGACTTAACGTATACACACATATAAAAATATTCAAAAATGTTCAATCTGTAGGTTGAAGGATAATTTATGATATTAGATGTATTATACAAATGCTAAAAGAAATTGTTAAATAATTGTGTAACTGGATTGCATTGAGGATTCCATCAAAAATGTCAGCGCAGCAGTCAAGAGGCAGAGGCATATGGGATCAAGTAATAAGCTTTAGTAAACCAACGTGATAAAACAAAACAGATAACCCAGTTGATCTCCAACGCGTTCACCAAACTAAATTACACTTAAGAAATCAGACGGGGCCACTATCGGTGCGCTCCCACACTGCTCCTCTCCCAACCTGTCTCTTTGCCGACGGATTCCCTCCTTGCCTTTTTGCACCCACTGCTTGATGAGAAGATCAAGTCCAGGTGTGTCTCCTGGCACACCTGATCTCAATTCCCCTGATGGAGTAGGTGGAAGGCTTATGGCTGGAACGTACAATCCCTCCCTTCCCTCTTCTGCCCTTCAGCCCCTTACGGTTGCTATGAATATTGTTGAGGACACAGAAGTTCCTTACATATGGAGATATTGCATCTTTAAGTGCGAATGTCAATTCTCTACCTATTAAACTTTTGGCAGCTACTTCAGCTTTCGAGTCTCCTCGAGTTCATTTAGGCTCACAGTATTATGCGTTCAGGTTAACCTCTGATCCAACCCCACATGCTCCCACCGAAACAAAAGCCATTAAACTGAACCAGACCTAAATATGGATGATCCAGCAATAAACAAAACGAGCAGTACACACGCACACACACTCACCTCCCTGGGTGAGGAGCCAGTAATGGCCCCTCGTAAATAAAGGTTCCTATATTTCAGTGAAACCCAGTAGTGCATCTGGATCCCATCAGAGCTTGTGTTCCCTTTGCGAATGATCCCAAATGTTTCTAATTATGCCAGTAGAGTCGGCACAGGGCTTTTTGAGCGCTTGTGTGTGTTTCGGTGTGTGTGTGTAATCGACCTGACAGACACGCACACCCATACACTGGCCTCTGTTTATTCATGAACAGGGCAAAAGAGACGGACAGCGCGGCCTCGACCTCTGCAGCCTCTGCTCAGGTCACTGCACGTTGCCGATGACTGATAAGCGAAAGATGTGCAGAGATGGATTCCCCCCACCGGTCGTGTCTGCTGACATCGCCATCTTCCTGCTGTGCTCAAGGGATTTCCAACCAAAGGGAGGCTGAGGTTGAAGGATGAGTTGACCGTAAAAAGGACACCTTAGCCTTAAATGAGAGAAAGCTGTTGATCCATAGTGAAAAGATACAAACCCAACATTTGCATTCAAGCAGTTTACATCTCGTAAGCCAAGTGTTCAGCATTCAAGATGTGCATCATGTTTAAAACATGTTTCATTGTTTGAGTCCAAGGGTGTGGATAACCCCGTTCGCCGTGCATTTGGCACACAAACAGGGTTGTTCCCACTCGCATTGTGTTGTTACAGCCTCTCCGGTGACTGCAAACAGCAGGACACATTTTATTAAGTGCTAACAGAATATTATTCTCTTGTACTTCACCACAGATTAATATGCTGGAATTGAGCCACTGTTAGATATGCCAAGTGTTATACTACAACAAAAAGCATAATTTTTCTTTTTAAGAGAGGGGAGCACTGGCCATTTGCCGTTGGATTTTTGTCGTCAGCTCCTCCAGGAGGCCCATGCTATCAGCCCGTGACTGAGTGTGCTCCCCTTTGTCTGTCCACAGCTAATCAAACATTCTGCTG
This sequence comes from Gasterosteus aculeatus, assembly GCF_964276395.1. Taxonomy (NCBI): domain Eukaryota; kingdom Metazoa; phylum Chordata; class Actinopteri; order Perciformes; family Gasterosteidae; genus Gasterosteus; species Gasterosteus aculeatus. The sequence goes on along the minus strand of NC_135692.1, from coordinate 4,816,240 downwards.
CTGCAAACTGCAGGAGGTTTTGTGGTGACTTTCTTAAAACAGCTTTTATTTCCAATTTTATTTATAATGCATATACTGCCAGTGACCGTCTGCTGACTCCTCACTCACCTCTGATGCCATTTCTTTGCAATTAAATTGACCAGTAATTCAATCCCCTAATTGTTGCACTTTTTGAAGCACATTATTTATTCCGTCTAATTGTAATGTGAAAGGGCATTATTATGAATTATAAATCAAACTCCACCGCTCCACTCAGCTCACCAGGGTTTAGCTGCAACTTTCTCACTTTTGATTCAGTTATGAAGTTTGTTTCGTTGCTAAAGTTACAGGTCTTTGCAATGGCCATGATTCACATGAAATGGCCGCTGCTCTGTCCATTCTGCAGTGGGGATTTGAACAGCCGTCCATCCAACTTCAGTCAGATCCGGTGGTGGGGGAAAGTGGAGCATTGGCAGCTCAACAGCACATCTTTCTCGTAGGTGGTCAGAGAGAGAGAAAAATCAATCAAAGTGTCTAAAAGGTTACTCGCATGTTGGCCGAATCAACTAACGTGAGAATACAAACAAAATCAATTTGGTACTGCCTAAACCTAACATTTAGTCTTACTCAAGATCATCTCCAGAACAATGTAACAAGATTTGTCTCCAGTCTGCCCTTAAACACACAGTTATAATGTCACAGACAAACTTTGAGCACACATTCTGGGTGTGACGAGTTCCCACCCACATGCTGAGGTACATGGTACTGTGCATTGTACACTTTTACAAAGAACAGCATTATACAGTAACTGGAATCCAAACGAGTGGTCCGGTCTGCCCTCGTCCTTACCTCAATATTAGCAATGTGGCATTTAAGAAACTGGCTCTTAAACGCCATCCGTTGTTTTCTACTGCGTCTCCAACACACAGATACTCGGGAGCAACATGCTAGAGTTCCATCACCCCCAAAATAAAGTGAAAAACACCATCCAGACGAATGGGCAGTTATGCAGTTTGGCAGACCTCAAAGACCTCTTTCTGTATTAAGACATTGTGAGCGATTCACATTTTCCACTGCAGCTACTGTGACGCACTGGCCTGTCCAGAGGCAGCAATGGATGCTGGATGATTGCATGCGCCGGGCTGTTTTCCCTCCGTCTTTTGATGTCACCTCTCGCTAAGCAATTTACCCAATTAAACTGATTGTGCTAATGTGTAAAATGGACTGCCACGATTAAAGGTAAGCCATGTTGTTTTTGAGAAGGGCCTCAAATCCATCACCGTGGCTGCAAGGCCAACCAGCCAGAGGCACGGACTCTTGGAAAAAAATTGGAAACGTGAAGGGGAGATCATCAAATGTGACTTATTGCTGGCGAGTGGGAAAGGATGATTATGATTATATCCTGACCAAGATGGTCGATATTTAAAAATGAAAACAGTGATAATTGCGCATTTTAATGGAGCAGTCAGCTCAAAGAATTCTACCTTTCTGGGGCAGACAAGACGGCAAAGGAGACTGAAAAGGTAATTGAGGGGACGTCGGCGAAAATAAGTGAAAAGCGAATTCAAAACATTGAATTGATGAATAGACTGAAGGAGTAAATGGGTGTGCACATGCTCACACTCTTAGGGTAATGGGGGAAAATCAAAGGAAAGGCTAGCGTTATATACAGCAAGCACATGATGTGTCAACATTGTTCAGTATGGGAGGTCGCCCCAGGAGAAAGCCGCCTGACGAAATTCAACAGCTCTATCAACGGAAATCCTCATCCCACATCCTTCAGGAAAGCAAAACACAACCTGACGAGATAACCGAGAGCCCCGAGCTGCAGCCCGAGCCAGGGCTTTCTCAGTTTGTGAGGTGGAAAGGATTGTGAAAGACTGACTCGCTTTGACATCAGGAATCCGATATACTTCATGTGTCTGAAAGACCAAGAAACAGTATCCAAGTGTTGTTAGATGGTTGATTTGGCGTGCTTTCACTGCTTGGGGCTGATAACGCTTTTGAGTGAAGGCAAAAGGTGCAGTGATTACTTTGTTTGATGAGATTCGCAGCTTTCGTCATCTTTTTTAAGTAAATATTAATTTAACTTTAAGGTAGGATCTACCTGTCCTGGTAAAGATGACAGTAATATGTGTCGTGCTTATCTATTTTATTGGGAACTCCCTGCATCACACTTGGTTACACCCTTCTACATCTGGGCGTCCCTATCCACTACACCAGTGCTGAGCACCTCCAATCAGCTAACGTGGCTCTGTCAAAATAAGAAATCTTCATCAAACATCTATTGATGACAATGTATTCCCGTGGTATCTGTTAAAGTTGGTGATCTCCGTTGCAAATATTTTAAGATAGCAAGCTGTCCTCCTGCTTAGAAATAAGATGCTAGATTTCACAGTGGAGATGGAGTGTCAGTTACACCTGTTAGTGTGTTGAGTGGATTGTTCCGCATTACTAATTAAAAGGATTGCACCAAACTAAAGCGGAGACGTTTCTTTGTTTATGCACAGACACAGTCTACTAAATAGTTACAACCTTATAACTACCAACTACTATCATACAGTGGCATAATCCCCCTAAATTGTAAAGATTAACGTTAGCTCACCAATATATTAGCCCCCCAGATTGAGAGTGATTGATATGGGCAAAACATTTGACTTTAGACATCCAAAATGACTACCTCTTTAGTGCACTGCGTTGACTCTGCGCCATTTTAGTTGAGCATCCACATTCGGGATGCAACAATTCTACCCGCTATCTCATGCGCACTACATTCTGCTAACCATGCACAATGCTAATGTTAAATTGTTGTGCGACTGAGCAAAGCCTTCCAATCCCGGCTTTTATGGGCTGCATTGGAAAGCATTTTGAGTGGTGACCCTTCATAACAAAACAGGACGGACACCACGTTGTGCTACACGGAGATGATGATGAGCTGAGTGAAGTGTAGTGTTTAAAGGACATTATGAAATACTTCTTGGTTGCATTGAGCTTCAAGAGACGTGACTTTTAGAAGTATGAATAGTTTAATGTTGTCACGATATCAGCGGTTAAGGCTTCTTTCTACTTCACTCGACTGCTGAGGTTTGTAATTAACCGAATCTCACTCACAACCCAATAGCCATTCAGGGTAGGTAGCTGACCCAATGCTAGATAATTTCAAATTTAGCAATACCATTAGCATATATCACACCTACAAAAGACAATGACCGACTAAATTTGGCGGTCTAAAAAACTCACCCACTGTCCAGCCATAAGTGCTGTCTGGTTCAAACTGGCAAGACTGTGGTATTATAAACTAATTACCTCGGGACTGGCCAGTATCATTAATCTCAGTGTTCAAAATTCTTTTATAGATGAACATGTCAGTCCAACAAATGCTTTGATTTGAGTCCATTTACTCTCATTTCTTCAACCCATGAGATTATTTTGGCTACAAAGCAACGTATAGGTAAAAAGCAATCCACCATTTTATTAAACGTTAGCTATAGCTAATCTAAATCATGGGTAGTTATTCTGTTACTATTTCCCAAAAATAAATGATTCAAACGGCAATTGGTGGCATATATGAATATTTTTCTACTGATCTGTGCTCTGTGCTATAAATGTAATTTCTGCATGATTCCAATCATTTTGAGCATTATTATAATCAAAATCGCTGAATTTGCGCATGTCCTGTTCAAACAATCAGGAAACAGCGAAACGGTGAGGCAGCGACGAGCTGTGCCTCGTCTCAGATTGCGCAATCCCTCACAAACTGGGTTGAGCTTATGCTTAGTCTTGCTGATCTGACATAAAAACGCTGTGAAAAAAGAGTGGAGACAAACAGTACCTCTGCCTCAATGAAATGGGCGTGCGAGAGCCCACCGGTCAGGTATATGCTTGTTCTGCCAATGCTCTTCTTCTAGCGAAAATGGAAGATTCTATAGCATTGACAAAGACGAAAACTAAAGACATTTTCTCTAGTTAGTTATGTTTTTTTTAAAGGCTCGTTTTTATTTTTATTTCAGTTAACGAAAAAAGAAAAAAAAGTCACACCTCGTTTTCGTTTTTTCGTTAACGATAATAACAGTGGTCGAAAGGCAGGCAGGCAGGGTCAAAACAGAGGTAAATCGGGGTAACTGGGAAAACGGCTGGAAAACTCGGCAAAACACACAAGACAATCTGGCAGGGAACAACAGAATGTGACGGGCTTAAATAGTGAGTGGCTGATGAGGGGATGTGCTTCAGGTGAGAGCAAGGAGAACCAGGTGAGGGTAATGAGCTGGTGATCTGGGAGGATCTGAAATGACTGGGGAGTTAGATAACATGCAGTGAAGATGAAAATAAACTATGATGTGGTCAAATGTGTGACAAACATAGCAGCACCAAATTTGAAAAATATTTCTACAACATTTTACAACAACAAATTCAGGCTTTGAGTCACCATTTGCAAGGGCATTGGTTTCCATGTTGATGCAGATTAGACTTACTACAAACTATACCTCTGCTGTTGTAATCCCTTGAGTTTTTGAATTGTCCAAAAAGCATTTAAAATGGGATAATAGCTGTATATTGCTCCTTGCACGCAGCCAGCGCCCTTTGCTTCGCTCATTCTCCCCCGAGCCCAAGCCGTTCCTGGCAGGATGGAGAGATCGGTAAGTCTCAGGTTGTTTTCGTGCCTTGAATCTGGTTTTTTAGCTCTCACTCTTTGCTGAGGAAAACCATCTGTGCAAAGGATCAATCGTTCAAAGGAAAGAGGCTCAGTCTCCGGCGCCGGTTTTCTGCATAGTTCGAGGCCCAGTATTTGGGTTTCTGACTTACAACGAGGGAGTATCGTAACTGGAAAATGAGAGATAGATCTTACAGTGATGACCAGAAGGAGAAGGTTCTCAGCGTCAAAAGTAATTTCTCCAAATTCCTTAATAACGATGTGTAAAGGAAAGGAGTTACATTTTTCCAAACCCCTTATTTGCACGGGTAGTATAACCTGGGGACCAGATGTGATTTAGAAATGATCAGCCCACGTCTGTGTTTCATGAGGTGTATTCTCACAGAATATTTGGAGTATTTCCCTCTAATTTACTGACATTGTCCACTGGGTCTTATGCATATAATGTCATATGCCACGATTTGTAACATGAATACTTTGTATTTGTTATTTGAAATGGGCATATTCATATTTATGTAACACTCACAAACCCCTCTTCCTAGGGTGTAAATGAGTCATGCCATGTGACGAGATGAGCCTCCATCAAAACAGCTGTCAAGATCAATACATTTCTAATTGCCAGTACAGCCTGCTTAATGGAGAACCGGGAAAGAAGACTGAAAGAATGCACGAGAATAATATATGAGCACCTGACCTCTGTGATTGGAAAAATACCATGGATAAATTGTGACGTAATCATTCTCCTTTCTGTTTGTGATTGCTGTCATATAACAGTGCTTAAGGAAGCTTTTACATTGGAAGGGTTTCCTTCCAAAAGTTTTGCTAAAATGAATGAGGAAAAAACATAATTGACTCTGTCCAGTAAATTAATGGAATTGGTCAGCTATTGGCTCGGTAAAACAAGTTACTGCCATGTTGATCGCTTTAATGTTTTAATGGACCGAATGCTCTGTGCTGTCGATTGAAGTACGGTCAACTCCATTGCTATTTTATGGGTTGGATCCTGATGTAGTGCACCGCACTGATATGTGGGGAGAAACAAATTAAGTGAGGGAAATTAAGTTAGGGAAATAAATTAAGGTGATGATCGTGATGTACAGTGGAAGGCCAAAGCAAGCAAATGCATGAGTAAAGCTCTGATCCTGCAAAATGGAATTAATACTAAGAATACAACTGGGAGCATGAAGCTGACCTTCGGGTGTGAATCCAGCAGCAACAGAGGAAGAGAAATGTGTTTCTGTGCAATGCAAAAGCTATTGTAAAAGACACTGTGAAGGTAATGCTGGTTCTGCCAGTATGGTGACACAGGCATCGGCCACGTGAACACACGCGGTCAGTACAACTATCACACGTACTGTGAAGCCCACCCATCTGCAGTCAGAACCTGGCTCACCAACAGCAATCTCTGTCTCTGTATCTCTCTCTGCATTCCTTCCTGTCCAGGACGAACAGCCCGGACTCGGACCCTCCACCTCGCTGCAGCAGTTAACGTCGGCCTCCGTGAAGTGCAGCGAAACCACATCAGCCCAAGACAACTTTTACAAGCCCTGTGCTGTCCGTCCTGCCCTCCATCACACCGCCCCTTTTCTCCCAAAGGCAACGTTCCCCATCCCAGAACCCTCCCCTAGGACCCATTGGCACTCTCGGGTTGAGGTTTTACTTTCAGAAATTTGTTCTTTTTTTACGGACAGCTGCTCCAGAGACAGAAACCATTTTAACGGGAAGGAGCTAACGATCAGCAATATTTACAACTTTGCCAACTTGGAATCTTAACCAACAAATATATGACTTGAGGTTTAAATTTGAGGTTTGTTCTCTGATTTAAATGCCAAAAATATTCAAACTGCTAGACAGCTTCTGGCTGTATTGAAATGTTTGGTGTGTGCTTTCAGTCTGTCAGAAGAGGAGGGAAAGTTACACACATGCAGACCTTTACATTGGCTTTTGAATTATTGCAAGTCTATTAACAAGGGTTAATGATATTTTTTGTTAATCATCACAAATTAAGACCACTTTTATCATTTCTAAAGCAATTAAAAATCTATGGTTGGCTGTAAACAAACTACAGCATGGTTTATTTAAGTTCTTAAGGTTGTGTTAACCACAAACTTTATTTCAGTCATCCAGCCAAAAAAAACACTGACTTTGAGACAAGGAAAACAGTCCGCATAAATCCCTCAGCAGCGTATCGTAAACCAACCAACGATCGTCTCTGCGCTCACAGCAGCTCCCAGTGTGCTTCACGGTTCCCTTAAAATGGATGGAGCAGCATTCCACGCGATCATCTGCAGAGATGTGCAATAGGGAACAAGAGCACTTCTATTTTTTCTCTTCCATTCTCCTCTTCCTCCTCTTCTATCACTCCCATTCATTTGTTTACTTTATGTGTCCATTCAGACGTGTAGGCCACACCAGAGTCGTGAAGCTCAACTCTTTATCTGTCCATCACTTCTCATAAAAGTCTTATTCGTCCCAGTAAAACTCAAGATCCTTCCTTAGTGGTTTTACATTTTGGCAGGGATCCCTGTTAATAATTTGTTGCCATGTATCTTTCAATCATCCTCCGAGTACTACGTCCATCTTGTTTCAATCAGCGCTCGGAGCGGGTGATTTGATGCACAGATTGTTGAAGATTGGAATTTAGAATACTGTGTGTGCATAATGCATGTTGACCTGTGGCTCAAATTGTCACCACCTGTGTCACGTTGCTTTTCCAAATTTGACGCTACAACGAATCGTTACGGCATTTTGTGAATCCCTCATGAATCTTCCCCCCACTTCCCCCATAAGTACAGTCAAAAGAGGGGTTGCTTGTAGCAATAAACCCACAGGAAATGATCATGTGAATGTGCAGCTCCCATCACCTCACTGAACTTTAAAGTGTGTTTCATTGTTCTGCTGTCTGGCAGAAGGATTACTGTTGTGGTTCACTGTCACCTCTCAGGCCTCACAAAGGTCGTTTCAAGGCTCATCAGGCAGCTGTTTTCAGAGAAAGAAGCTATCAAAACTGTACTATATGCATTCAGCAGCCAGATATTTGCATCAGGAGTGGGTAGTGACCAAAAAAAGCGCTACAGGAAGAAGAAATATATATCGGACAATATCAATGTTCAGAACTTGTTTTCTGCTTCTCCCTAAATAGTCAACTTTTACATCTTTCCGTGACTTTAATTGAGTTTTATGAGAGGCTAAACCCATCAATTATAATTTAGTTGTAATGCAAGATCAGCTAAAAACATTTATCAAAAGACATTATAAATATGAAGTAGAGAATTTCTACCGCTGTACCATAGAGAGCATCCTTACAAACTGCATCTCAGTGTGGTATGGCAGCTGCTCTGTCGCGGACCGTAAATCACTGCAGAGGGTGGTGAAAACTGCCCAACGCATCACCGGTTCCTCACTCCCCACCATTGAGGCTGTCCAGAGCAATGTCTGCGGAGGGCACGCAGCATCGAAAAGGACAGCTCTCACCCCAGCCACGGACTGTTTGCCCTCCTCCCCTCTAGGAGGCGCTACAGGGTGCTCCGTTCAGGAACAGCGTGACAGCGTGACATCCCTGCGGCTGTCAATCTATTGAACTCTGCCCCCACTGAACTCTGAACTCTGCCCCCCACCCCCACACACATCTCCCTCAGTGACTGTACTTCCACCCTGGCTTGACTGCCACACACCTTCCTCCAGCCACTGAACATTTGCACTGTTATTGTATATCCATTTCTTACTGTTCATATTGCACAACTATTTCTTACTGTACATATCTATTTATTCACTTATTACACTTTATGCACATACTCTTCACTTTTTGCTACTTTGCACTTCTGGTTGGACGTTAAACTGCATTTTGTTGCCTCTGTACTAGTACCCTGTGCAACAAGTACCAAAGTACCCTTTTCTAGTCTTCTGACCACTCAAAACGCTTTAACACTACATGACATCATTCACCCATTCACACCCATTCATACACTGATGACAGGAGAACCATACACAGTGACACCTGCCATCAGTAACTACCATTCACACACTGTAGTCGCAGCTACAGGAGCAATGTTGGGTTAAGTGTCTTGCCCAAGGACACAACGACATGCGGGTTAGCCAGGCCTGGGATCGAACCCACAACCCTCTGATGGGAGGACGACCGTGCTCCCCACTCACCCACAGTCGCCCCTGTTGAATCTAATCTAATCTAAGTCGGTGAACATTTTGGCTTATGGTCTGGTAAGATCTGCAGGAACAATTATTACATACTTTAATTTCCTTTCCTTATTAGGTTGACAAAGACAATTGTAATATGTTAGCCGTTGACGTGAGCCTTGATAAAACACGTTTGCAAAGTAGCGGCATGTAAATGCTATTAGCAGGAGATATGAGCCTCATCCGCTTGCTGAGATACCCATACTGTGATAAAATACTATTACATTGCTGTGTGTAAGTGATATGAAGTTATTTTTGAGACTTTTAAAAATAGTCTCATGTGGAATGCAGCTTGCTTCACGGTGTATACTTCAACACACTAAAGAGATGTATAAATCTGGATATTACTGTGTGTTATGGGAATGCTGGTGAGGCTGTTAGCTTAGCACGATACGTGCAGAGCCAGAAGATGGCAGTGCAGAGCTTCAGCCTGTGCCCACATGACATGGCGCTACATGTGCCAGAGCTTCATAGTTGGATCAGGGGTCTCGCCTTGGGCTAGGAGTCGACTTTAAGCCACACGACCCCCCCCCCCCCCCCCCCTTCAGGGCTTGAGACTTATTTCATAGTAACCTTTGTGCTCACTGGACTCGATCGCTTGAGTCTTTGAGGCAACCTGTTGCTGTTCTGGGAGAGGATTCTCCAATAAATTATCTGTTCTTTATGTTCAGTACACTTGATTCATCACATTGTGCGTGTGTGTGTGTGCGTGCCTGTTTCCGTCATTAAAGATGAATCAGTCTACCTCTGTTTGTGTCTTCTTGGCTATTACCAGAGCAGACAGACCATCAGATTGCTAAAATGCACCCTGCTAGTGTGTGTGTGTTCCTCTTGGTAAGTCTGCTTGGATGTTGGGCTGTAACTGCATACGTGTGCCTGTGTGTTTGCCGATATCAGGCATCTGTCCACCACTGCAACTGTGTCTCCACAGACCGCACCAGAGAGCCGGTTCACTGACCAGGGCCAACACACCATCTTTTTACAGAAAAATGTAATTGTATTGTATGGGTAAATAATCTTTTTTATGGTAATTATTTTCAGCATTATATTGTAAGAAAAGATTACATGCATTATTTTTCTCCAAAATCTGTACATCAAGTTTACCTAGTCATGACGAAAGTCTGATGAAAACATCTGTCAGAGAAAATGATGCCTTCATTGTCTGTTTGATCATCAACTGCTAACGGTTTACTACAGATCTTACCTGTCGTCTCACGGACCTCCTCGACCCCATTTCACCACTTTTCCACACCCCTACCTCCGTGTTCGGAGGCCGACAACAGAGCGGGCAGTGGCTTTTTGAATCTAGTTTTCAAACTCTAAAAAGTGTTGAATAATGACGGAGTGGTGAGAGGAACTCAGCGTCCAGTATATTTACACTCTATTCTGCTTACTGTGGCGGAGCGAAGCTCTCTTCCAAACCCTGCCCCGAACACCATGCACACGTTGTGTGGTTGTGAGCGCGCTCGGTGGCTCAGTGGTCTGGACGTTGTCGTGTGAGGTTCCACTAAATTGAAATAAAAAGTAGACTTCCATTGCCTCTCTGTTTGTAGAAATGTGCATCAATACAAAGTGAAATTATGAATGCCTGTTTAGGCATGTTAAGTGCTGTGTATATGTGTGTGTTTGAATGTGAACATGCTTGGAGTGCGTACATTGTGTGTGTGAGTGATTGGCTCTCCCATCAGTCTTCCATCTGTCATTTCATTATTATTTTAGATATTAATCATATTACTGTACTCGTAAACCAACATTACCCTCTCCTAAAGTCTCTGTGCTCTCCCTCCCCACAGGCTTCTGTGGATTGTGATTCTATCTGATGGTGGTTGCCCCTGCAGTGGTCCTGCTGTGCGCCTGGCTTACTACTCACAATTACTTGAATCATTTCTGTCATAGGAATTGCATGTATTATACATTGTTCATTCTGTACACATGGCATCCATTGTAGTCTGTCCATCCCGGGAGTGGGATCCCTCCTCTGACGTTCTCCCTAAGGTTTCGTCCATTTTTTCCCTCTTGGAAGGGTTTTTTCATTTTTTGGGGAGTTTTTCCTGTGCCGATGGTGGGTTTCGGGACAGAGGATGTTGTATGTGTACTGTAAAGCCCTCTGAGGCAAATTTGTAATTTGCAATTATGGGCTATACAAAATAAAATGAATTGAATTGAAACTTCATTATTCTCACCAACTAAGATTCAATCCTCAAATTTTGATGCTTGTCCAGCTTCACAGTGTGTGTTTCCCTCCCAGACCAATGCCACAGGACACACAGCTGAGCTGGTTGGTGGGGGCTAACGTTTCATTACAGATAATGTCTCATCTTTTTCTCTATGTGATGGATAGAAAAGAAAAAAAAGCCTATTTTATGTATTATTTTACACATACAGGAAATTGTTCTCTGCATTTAACCTATCCCACAAAATGGGAGCAGTGGGCTGCCATAAATGCGCTATGGGAGCAGTTGGGCATTAGGTGTCTTGCTGAAGGACACTTTGACATGGGACATGGAGCACCTGGTGGTTCGAAACGCCAATACTGCGATTTGCGGTGCACCCACTCGACTCCATGCGCCACGGTCAGTATGTCGATGCCTTCTCCTGGAGCCAAAGATCTGTTTGACTGTGTGCAAGTCTGTGTGTGGTGTATGCATGCTTCTCAACCTAGTGTATCCTTGCCATATTTTCATCAATCACAACACTCAGACATCCTTTTTCCTGTCAGAAGACAAAAGACCATGAGAGATGATCTTTGTCTCCAAAAAGACACATCTTTGATTTCCGCCAGGGCCTTTGAGCTCCCAAACCGCCAAGTGGGATACAAAACATGATTTCCCTTCCCTGCCATTCAAAAGCCTTGTTGGCGCTCCAGTCGGAAGGCCAGGATATATTGTCTTTAGATATGGACTAGATTGTATAGACTGTGGTTTTCCTGGCTTGGTAATAAAAACAAATACAGAAAGGGAGAGGAAGAGCCATGTTGAATAGACATTACTGGAGCTGTTTATTTTATATTCGAGAATATCAGTGTCAGGGAGGGATACAGTCCATTTACTCATGTATACGCAACGTGCAGTTTGAAATACACACAGATTTTGGTTCACGTACCATTTTAAAAACTAAACTTGCGTTGCGTTATACTGCTGTCCCGGCAAAAGAAAGATTCCCAAAAAAACCCTTAATGAATTTAAGGAATGCATGCAAGTATGAATGTCAAAACATAACTGGGAATAAAACGTCACAATTTCAGACAGAATGGACGTACAATAATGATTGCTTTGTCAATGTGGACAGCGTTAATGCTTTTTTTCTTTTAGTGCTGCCTCGATATACAGTAAGGGCAAAACAATTATGTTATATTGATATACTGCTGGAGGCAGTCTGCCCGGGGCTGGCCTCAAGTTCAAGCATGGAAAATGACTATAGAAATAGCTTCTATCATGACGTTTACTTACATAGTTCATATGTAAGGCCATCAGGAATACATGGAGACGGTTTCTGAAACAGGTAAAAGTTACTCGCAGTAAGGTTGCAAGCTGTCATCCAATACTGTGTGTATGATAACCAGCTGTGAACTTAGCTTTTTATATCCTTTTAGCATGCTAGTAGCATTAGTTTTTATAAGTGATATTCCAGGATAAGTCGTAAGTCATTCATAACCACTTCGGCAAAAAAATACCCTGGTTTATGACCTAATACCTGCAAAAGGAATATCATTATTACTAGATGTTACTAAATGTGTTGGATGGGAGGAGGCTAAATAAAAGTTTACTGGACAGAGCTCCTGTTCTACGACATTCAAGGCCCACCGACAGTTTGTCGAAACGTCAAAGAAAGAAAACAAACGTACGTGTTTACCGCGGGGGAACATGATGGAAGCATGTTGAGACTTGATGCAGTTGTGCTATCTCACTCAGCAGGTTAAATCACTCTGTGCTGCTGAGTCCTCACATCAAGTATTAAGCCAGCCTCAGTCTCTCTGTGCAGGAAGAACCATCTCTCCCATGGACTATTTCACCGCATCCGGGGCCAATACCCATTTGGTAGTGACTTGATAACTTTTAAAGGCTTGCTTTAAAGAAAGAAAATCACACTTTTGGATCCACAATGTGCCAAAATCCATGAAGACATAAAAACTGTTTTTAGGGGATAATTTCCTGCAAAACAATTTCTTCCTGTGTGCATGGGGTGACTGGGAGGAAGCAGAGCTTAACGTTATGGAGAACTGATATGAAAACACAACTCAGCACAGTGAAGTAAGGATAAGCAAGGTCTCTTTTTGGTTATTGTAATGGATTATGTCCATTTAGTTTGCAGTGGACAAAACCGAATGGCAACAAATGGCTTCTTCTGGAAAACCAAGTAAATCTACAATAAAGGTTTGAAATACAGTAATAGCATAATAACTATGCAGAAATGTTTTATCCTTCTAGTTTAAAAGCCAAAGGGTAAACCCACAAACAAAGTGTTTTTGTGGTGTGTCGTCGTCTCTATATTTACGGTCAGCATTATTGTTCATCAGATTGAACTCCCGTGGTTTTTGATTCATGCCTTTTGTGGCTTGGAGCGAGCTCCACCTCGGGCCAGGGGTTTCGACGCATCCAGTCACACAAAAACACCTAACTATTTATTCACACACACATGTACAGAAATACACAATGAGAGATTACTAAAGTCTGTTAGGAAGAGGAAAAGAGCATTCTTGCAAAAGAGCTAAATTGACTTATTAACTGAACCGACTGACTCGGATCACTTCCAAAGAGGATGGTAAATTCTGGGAAAATAATTTCCCAGAATTGGGTCTTATCAGAATATACAGATATATGAACTGCAAAGTTTATGGTCAGAGCAACCTCAGTGGGCGAAGCCAAGCATGATCCACATACATTCCTGGGTTTGTTGTATCTAATCACGCTAAATACTGTTTATAAGATGTCGAACTTATTTAGATGCATATTTTCTCGATGTCCTTGGCTGCAATAATGGTGGCTGTTGTTGAAATGCTTGTTGGCGTTCCAAGTTTATTTGTTTCTACAGGTTGTCATCCCAAGCCTGCCTCAAATCAACCTAATCAACAACAACAAATGTAGCTATACTGCTTGAAAGCCAAACATGCAAAACATAACAAGGACTTCTAATCTACAGAAGCAAGCCCCGGCTGGCTGGCACCACGCCCTTCAAACTTTGATATTTGTTTGAGGAAAACCTGCCATGAAAACCTTTTGTACATTTATTTATCCCACAACGTTCATATGAGCTGGACAAAAATATCACAAATGTCTTCTACGTACGTCTCTGCCAATAGCCCAGCTCTTATGTTGTAATTGCAGCAGTCAAGTACTATTTGAATCTGGTAAAAATCGGTCTTAGATCATTAGAGAACAAATAATACATGAGTACAAATTGCCTCCCACATTTTGTCCCACATTTAGACAGATGCCCCCTGTTAAAAGTAATTTTACTCAAATCAGAAAAACGATTTAATTTAATTCTGTCAGTTTCTTTTCCTCTATTTTAGATGCAGAGACGGGTTTACAATGCCGTTTGCACATTTTCCAATGAGTGATTTTGGTCAATTTAATGTTCCTGTTGTACAGCATTTCATTAACATATAATTCAATAGAAGTTATTTGTGAGCTTTTAGTTTGTTATATTAGCTTTTTGTCTGGAAAAAAGGCAATCAATACACAAATGATCATTTGCTATTATCCCTGGGAGTATCCCACTTATTTGGGAATTCAATTCTAAAAAACGTAACGGCCAATTGCCCAAGTGTTAGCAGGCACACAGGAGGAAGATTGACGGAGCAGTTCCGAAATAACTCAAATATCGCAAGGCGGAAAAGCTCATTTTACAGCAAAAGGGAATCTAGGGTTGATTTTCCCACAATGACGAGAACCGTAAAATCCTTATTAAGCCGGGGGAGGGGCCAACTTTTGAAGTTTTGTTTAAAAACCACAACCAACAAATCCTACTGACTGTTTCTATAACTAAAAGAGTCCTTAGCAACCAGCATATTGAGGCTCTAATGTCGCCACCCGCGGAAAAATAACATGCATTTCAAAAACAGTAGCATATACAGCATGAATTCCTGCCGTATGACTTCAGAGTGGTTGGTACTGCGAGTGGATCCGTGTGTTTGTGTGCTGTTTGTACTTACAGTACAGCACCATTTACCGGCCCCTCGCAGAGAAAATCAGCAGGGTTCAAATGGCTTTTGTCTTGCTCTTGATTCAAGCTGTGTTTTTCTGAGGCGCCACAACCATCATGGGTGGCCCCACCGGGCCCTTGGCACAGCACACATAAATGCTAACTTGCCCTGGAGTGTACAACACAACCTCTCTCTCTCTCTCTCTCTCTTTCATGCACACTAGACTAGAACGCATGAGAGGAAAAGTGTATAGACACTGATGATCGCTCTCCTGCAGGTTTCCTTACAGGAAAATTCTCAAATTTCTCCAGGTTCACGGGTATACACACCACTGTTACTTTGCAATAACAAGCATCTCAAATACAAATAGTTTGCAGTAAATACACAGAAACAAAAAATAATCTGCTCATGCTAAAAGTATGTTAGTAGTGAGTCGTAGTGAGGACAAAATCAAAGGGAAACACTCTCACACACACACACACACACACACACACTGTGGCTGGGCCGTAAAAACAAACTGCTCAAAATATGTCATTTGTCTATTGCTTAAACACTCACATTCCAATGAACTGTGTTCCGCCTGCCAGGCAACAGCCGTCATATTGTCAGTCGGACGTGCGGTTTGTCGGCCGATCCCTCATAAAGGGAAGCTTTATGGCACAGCCAGCTCCATATAATCAGCTTTAAACGACCCAAATGCTAACGAGAGCGACGGCACCCTCCCTCCCTTCATACCAGCCAGCCGGCCCCAGGAGTCAGGAAAGAGAGAGAGCTACAGCTACAGGGGCCATGAAGGAATGTTGGAGAGTTCAAAGACCTCCCCCACAAAAAAAATAAAACCAGATTATTGACCTGTAATTGTAACAACATTTTTAGTAAGGTCTGGAAATTGTTAAGCTGGGATGATGATTGGATCTTGAGGGCCCGAGTTGTATATTTGATGCTATAGTCAAAATGGGCAAAGAATTTTAGGTGACTTCATGTTAGCTTGAACCAAATACATTAGCACTCTGGGCTGACAGTGATGGGTCATTTATTTCAACAAATGTTTAAACTGCCATAATTATTGGCTCCACTGGGCTGACTAAGGCCAAGTTGATAACCTTGAGTTATTCCATATACAATAGCCAACCCACATATCATCAAAGCAAAATGATGGGATTCAGGGCTCTACTGCAGTTACTGAATATACAGTAATGTGTAATGTGATTTCATTTGAGAAATTTTACTGAACAGAATTTTACTGAACAGTGGTGGACATCAGAAGACAGGACAACAACTGCATTCATGAGGATGACTTATCTTCAATTCAATCAACAAATAGCTATGAAGTGCAGGGAAGGCAAAAGTTGTTTGAGACCAGACCAGAGATATTGTATGAAGGAAATCTGCCACGGCACACTGAAATGCACGCCATGTGGTGTTGTAAAATACTGTTTTTGTTTTATTGTCTTTGTCATTGGAAATGTGATATATGTACCAATGCTGGAATCCCACATGCTATACCGTATATTGGAATGCAATATATGTCTATAAACAAAATGTAGAATAATTTCATATGTGAACCCAGCGTTATTCAAAAAGCTCTCAGAACTATTACTTTTTTGGAGGATAATCCCCAAATCAATCAATCAATCAATTAATCACCACTAAAATACAAACCAAAAACAGCATGACATGTATTTCATGCTAGTTTATTAAAAACTGAAATATCCCATTGACAGAAGTATCCAGTGACTCAACTCCCAGCCAAATTGGACCACCTTTGTAATGGATTACAGGCCTGAGTCTACAAGCTTTCCACCAAAGGTTTTGAGGATTTTCCTGCCATTTTTTTCTGCAGAGCCTCACAGGATCTGTCTGGTTGGACGGGGGCCACCACAGGCCAGCTGGTCTCAGGTCCCCCCCCTGGAGGGTTCATGTCGGGACTCTTCTCTGTGCCACTTCAAAAGTCAAATACAGTGCATCCGGAAAGTATTCACAGCGCTTCACGTTTTCCACATTTTGTTATGTTACAGTCTTATTCCAAAATGGATTAAATTCATTATTTTCCTCAAGAATCTGAACACAACAAGCCATAACGACATAAGTATTCACAGCCTTTGCTCAATACTTTGGGAAGCACCTTTGGCAGCAATTACAGCCTCAAGTCTTCTTGGGTATTCCACAAGCGTGGCACACCTATTTCTGGGCAGTTTCTCCCATTTGTCTTTGCAGAACCTCTCAAGTTCCATCAGGTTGGATGCGGAGCGTCGGTGCACAGCCATTTTCAGATCTCTCCAGAGATGTTCAATCAGGTTCAAGTCAGGGCTCTGGCTGAGCCACTCAAAGACATTCACAGAGTTGTGCCGAAGCCACTCCTTTGTTATCTTGGCTGTGTGCTTCGGGTCGTTGTCCTGTTGGAAGATGAACCGTCACCCCAGTCTGAGGTCCAGATCGCTTTGGAGCATGTTTTCATCGAGGATGTCTCTGTACATTGCTGCATCATTGCTGCCACCACCATGCTTCACTGTAGGGATGGTATTGGCCAGGTGATGAGCAGTGCCTGGTTGCCTCCAGACATGACGCTTGGCATTCAGGCCAAAGGGTTCAATCTTTGTTTCATCAGACCAGAGAATTTTGTTTCTCATGGTCTGAGAGTCCTTCAGGTGCTTTTTTGCAAACTCCAGGCGGGCTGTCATGTGCTTTTTACTGAGGAGTGGCTTCCGTCTGGCCACTCTACCAAACAGGCTTGATTTGTGGAGTGCTGCAGAGATGGTTGTCCTTCTGGAAGGTTCTCCTCTCTTCATAGAACAATGCTGGATCTCTGTAAGAGTGACATCGGGTTCCTGGTCACCTCCCTGACTAAGGCCCTTCTCCCCCGATTGCTCAGTCTGGCTGCGCGGCCAACTCTAGGAAGAGTCCTGGTGGTTCCAAACTTCTTCCATTTCCGGATGATGGAGGCCACTGTGCTCATTGGGCCTTTCAATGCTGCAGAAATATTTCTGTACCCTTCACCAGATCTGTGCCTCGATACAATTCTGTCTCGGAGGTCTACAGATAATTCCTTGGACTTCATGGCTTGGTTTATGCAAAAATAAATAGGGGCGCAACATACAGCGGAGAACTATGAAGAAGAATTCATCCCGGTTTCATTCATCGTGATTAATTAAGATTAATTAATTAAAAAATGTGAGATTATGTAGTTAATGTTTTGACAGCCCTAATATCAATATATCATGAATACCATTTAGGGAGTCAAATAATTCTGTCATTTGCATATCACAACCTGTAGAAAGATAAATTAAATTTAACTGTCTTCCTTTTTTGAGAACTAAATCTGGCCACTAAAGTACAAAGCAACACAGTCCAGGTGGTAATATTACAAATTACTTCTAATAACTGATTTAATTGCCAAAAAAACAAGTTAATTTAAATTCTAAAAGAAAGACAGTGTAACAGTAGGTCAGTGTCTCACGTCAAGATGCTCAGGCTTCATTTCAAAATCTGGAAAAATAATTTTCAAAAAACTGGACCAAAAAATTGTCGGTCCAGACAGAAGAAGAAGACATGGGAGTAATGAGCTGTGGTGGGTAAATCCCTCCAACAAATCATACTTCACCAAACAACGTTTTGGGTTGCTTTTTTGAATTGTTGACTTCATGTTCAGCCATGCGAGTCTTATTAAATGAGCTGAACTACATAGGGACAAATGGGCTGCAGTTGACACAGGCACAGAGCATCTGGTAAAAGTAAATCTTAACAAGCCCCGGAGACACAGAGCTGCACAGTGAAAAAGATGCATTAAACAGCAATAGGAAGAGAGTGGCTTTATTGGACAGCTGTGTAACCCAATACAGTGTAAAAGGATGCTACCGAGGCAAGTTTACATAAATGTTGACATTTTGTAGGCCAATAGGTAATATCCTGGACCCTCTGCTGTAAACAATACAAAGACGTCATCTACAATCCATTTAATTACTAACTCAATAAGGATGCTAGCTGCATGGATTTGTAAAGGGGACTTAATGAAAAAAAAACACTAAAATTACTTCTAGTTTAACAAACAATATGTGCTGGTAATCTGAAAAGGAGAAACATAAAAGCAAAGCCTTGAAAAAATCAGGGGTGAAAATCAAAGTGTTATCATTTAAAAAAATAAATCAATGAATCGAGAACTGTCCTTTCGACAAATCAGTGTCACTTGCATAACAGTGCTTAGAATACCTCATTATACATTTACACACACCTTGATCTTTCTGAATTAAACCGCCTCTGTAGCTTTGACTTTTCTCAGCATCGAATACATACTCGATAAGAAAATTATCTAAAGCAAGCATTTCTACCTGTGTGCGTAGCTTGTGAAAAAATCACAGCTGTAGAGTTTAGTGGCTGTGTAGACTGGGTCTGTCTATGTGTGTGTGTGAGCGCGTGCTTCTGTTAAAGCCAGAGTGAGCTACTGTCCGCTTGCATGGACTCTTAACATAAAAAACAAATTAACAGCATACCTGTATGCATAGCAGACATAATTGAAAACATAAAAAGTGTTTTTCATCCCCGAGGGGGGATAGACACTTATTTGAATTATTCTAATTACTGTATTCACGCATGAACATTCCGAAGACTAAAAAATAAGTTGCAACTGCCCTGTTCTTTTGAAAAATAAGGCTGGCTTTTAAGTATCTGTTGAGGTCAACCAAAGCAATCTTACTACAGTGTTACCTCTACCACCGCCCACGGGTTTTGCTGCTGATTGGAGGTGTCAGGGTGGTGAAGGGTTGCGTGATGAAATCAGCGATGGGCAAAAATACTAAATGTATTTTGATACAAAATACAAAACACCCCTTCAAATAAATTACAAATTCAAAAAACTGGTGGCAGAAAATGTAATAAAATAGAATCCATCTTTTTTGTATTTAAAATATAGAAAAATACTTTTTTCTGTATTTTCCATTTTTTTCACAATTTGGTACAGCACAGCATTCTGGTTGGCTATATAATGTACACAACGCTCTGGTGATCCAGAGAACAGAAGTTGCCGGTTTGGTCAACCTCATTATTATTGTAGGAAGGATATAAAAGGTAAATGGGGGAAAGTATTGTAATTTGTAGTTTTTCCATATCTGGCCTAAAATTGTACTTTTTGGGAAATCTATCGGATTGCTTATTATTTGCCATGCATTTTAACTGGCATGGTAATTATAACGTCTTGTGTGAGTGGATACAATATAAATATTATTATACCTTATTGTTTTTAACTGCTGAACACTTGTGACTATCTGGCACACTAATTGTAGTGATATTTTGAGTAGCCAATATTTTGTTTGGGAACTCAAACCTAAATTGTAGGTTTCTGCTGGTCCCAGTTTGAATGAAACCTTGTGCAGTGAAGTGCGCTGGCTCACAGAGAACACTGGCTGAAACCCGCCCTTTGCGTGTGTTTTCTCAACTGGACACCAATGCGAGCGACTCAGCACGAAGCACTCTCCCAGATGTGTGCTATGCATCAAGCGTTTTGATTGCTGCCCACAGAACAGCGCCCAAATGGCCATGGATCCGATGGCTTTTCAGCGGCTTTACGACTTGAGATCTTAATAAAGTGTCTGAATGACTTTCCAGGGCGCTCATTGGTTTTTTATTCTCTTTACTTGGTGAAAGCGAGCCCTCTCCGAGTGCTCTGAGGATATGCCTTGAAGAGCTTTGCAGGGTTTTTTACCCCTTTGAAGGATCTGTACAGCAGGGATTTTCCCACTACAATTCATCTCCGTCTTCTCTGTGTCTGTGTGTGAGTGTGCAGGTCTGCCACAGGCCTTAACCGCTATTAGTGGGGATTTTGCCATCCTTTTGAGGTGGTGATCTGTTCCATTTAAATAGGTGAGAACTTGGATTAGATCTGAATCTCCTCTACACACTGTGGGACGCGCTCTCCACAGGCCCCGCAGGTCATACAGCGGATCACCACTTCCTTGGATGTGTGGTGGGTCTGCCTGTGTGCTTACAAAAGAACCCACGAGAAGAGATCACAACGGGAAGGCAGATAGCACGGTGACCGAGACCTACACACGACCATCATGTTAACGGAAATCTTCCTCCTTTGAATCACATGGTGTTTCGGTAATGAGAAATACAAAATATTGCTTATAAATATATTTAACTGAAATGTTGCAGTTAAAATTAACCCTCCTTTTGTAATTGTGTGGTTCCATTACATTTAAATATGTAGCATTATTAATGAGCCCATAATGTATAACTATCCCACAATTCCTCCTTTAACCGTTTGCTGAAAATGTTTTTGCTGAAATTTAAATGTCTTTTTTATAGGATTGAAGCTGAACAAAGATCTGTTATTTAATAGCAGCAAAAAGTTTAAAAAGCACCACTCTATCTGCTTTATAGCTAAAGGTTATTGCCTCTAGTTTGTGGTGAGGCGCAAAAAAAAAGATATAAGGAGATAAAAATATGTCCGTGTGTATATACACCTCTTTAAGTACCTTAAGTATTTTGCATGGGCACCTCAGACCCCTTCACATGCACAAGTCACCTCTATCACATCAAACCTTAATTGGTGTGTGCAAGAGTGAGAAACTACAAACATGTCCTAAGTCCTGCAGAGACACCTTGGGCCCGAGGGGGAGGCGACCTTGCATCAAAATAAGTGTGATAGGGCAGAAGCTATCAGACTCTGTACTAAACTGCTTTCTCCTCTTCAGACTAATGTGTTGTGAGGAGCAGACCACAAAGCTCTGCAGAGCTGCTAGCGAGTGGATGGGAACTTTATTCAGCCAGTGGAATGTTGGTTAATATACACACTGTAACGAATTACTGTACATTTACGATTGATTTTTATCGGTATCTTATAGTGTTTCATAATTACTGTAACTTTCAGGTAAATGCTCATCCCTTGCATCTAAATTAACAGTTAATGCCGCCAATTAATAATAACAGCACACTACCATAATTTAACAGCATGATACAGTGTTTTTTATGTGGCAAGTGGTGGAAATGCACATCTTCATACAAGTTTAGTGAATCACAATCCCACTACATCTACTGTCTACTGTAGGTTAATGTGTCTGTACTGATGAAAGAATGAAACAAATGTTTTACTACCCAAATTCTCATTACGTCTTCTGCAATTAACATAGAGCACAGCAGTAGCGTGCACTGTCCTTGATCGTAGGTTTGGATTGCTATTTTGCCTTAATAAATTAAATTGTCATTGAAAAACTTTTTTTTTTATTATTAAAGCTTATTTTAACCAGGAGAGTCCCGTTAGATTAAAACAATTACCAATCAAGGCCAGCAAGGGTTTTAAAAGGTTGCAAACTAACAAAACCTAAAAATAAGCACATGCCCTCCTTCACCTTTCCTCCACTTTCTTTGTTTTCTTCTCTCCCGTCATCAGATAAACCACTCTTTATGCTCCAAGGGAAAAGAACAGCAGCTCTTACCGTTTTCTTCTGAAAATATATTGCATCATAAGTTGATCTCGTAATAACGTTGGTGATCTGTTGACTTTTCCTCTGGCACCATTATCGGCTATTTTTCATTTGCCACATTCCTTTCTTTAATACACCCTAAAAACTGACGACTGTTCCGTCCACCTCGGCTGCACGCTAACACGCCTAGCTAAGCTGGCGACGTGGTTAACATTATGCCTGCTGAGCGTTAGAACGGTAGCGTATTCATTGCGAGCATGTCAGCGTAATAACTTCAGCTGAAAGTGCCACAGGGCAGTGAAGGCTGTGTTGTAAGCGTGAACTTGTCCACAAAGCTGCAGCATAGCGATCCACTGCATGTGTGGTACGCATCCACTATATTCAGAACTCCTACATGGAGCTGCACGTGTATGCGCCCGTTTATTAGCATAACCGAGGCTTCAGTTTACTAGCTTACATAGAAATCAGAAAAAGAGGACGACTGTGAGAATGGAAGCTGTCACGGTGTGGTTCACTTCATGTTATGTTTTGTAGTTTTCTGCCACTTGTGTCCCCGGGTAACTTCACTTCCTGCCTTGTCCCGTTGTCCCCTGTGATTGTCTAATAGTTTCCACCTGTGTCCAATCACCTGCATCTCCCTTGTGTATTTAAGCCGTGTGTCTCCTGTGTCACTTGTCGCGTCATTGTCTTTTGCCACGCATGTCCTGTTCTTGTCTTTCGCCTCCGTAGGTTCTTGCCTGTGTGTTTTTGCCCCTTGGCCTTTTGGATTTTGGACCTTTTGATTATTAAAGTCTTTTGTTTTGGAAAAGTCTGCGTTTGAGTCCTGCCTTCCACCCTCTACCCTGACAGAATGACGCGACCAAGGGACTCAGCAGACCCGCTGCCAGACTACGGCCCGGACTACTTGGACGTAAGAAGTCCCTTCTGGCAGCGGAAAACGAATTTTGTTTTTGGTCCCAGGAGCTATCAGCTCGCCTGCCTCGAGCTCCGGGACCTCCTTAACCCAAGGAGGAGCAAGCGGAAGAAGCGCTCTCCCGTTCCCGCTGGGCTGCCGCAGCGCTCTCCCGTTCCCCGACTCTGTCCTCGGACCCCGACTCGGCCAGTCCCCGCTCCGAGACTCTCGGCTCCGACCCCGACTCGGCCAGTCCCCGCTCCGAGACTCTCGGCTCCGACTCGGCCAGTCCCCGCTCCGAGAATCATGGCCCGACGCCCCCAGTCCCCGCTCCGAGAATCATGGCCCCGACGCCCCCAGTCCCCGCTCCGAGAATCATGGCCCCGACGCCCCCAGTCCCCGCTCCGAGAATCATGGCCCCGACGCCCCCAGTCCCCGCTCCGAGAATCATGGCCCCGACGCCCCCAGTCCCCGCTCCGAGAATCATGGCCCCGACGCCCCCAGTCCCCGCTCCGAGAATCATGGCCCCGACGCCCCCAGTCCCCGCTCCGAGAATCATGGCCCCGACGCCCCCAGTCCCCGCTCCGAGAATCATGGCCCCGACGCCCCCAGTCCCCGCTCCGAGAATCATGGCCCCGACGCCCCCAGTCCCCGCTCCGAGAATCATGGCCCCGACGCCCCCAGTCCCCGCTCCGAGAATCATGGCCCCGACGCCCCCAGTCCCCGCTCCGAGAATCATGGCCCCGACGCCCCCAGTCCCCGCTCCGAGAATCATGGCCCCGACGCCCCCAGTCCCCGCTCCGAGAATCATGGCCCCGACGCCCCCAGTCCCCGCTCCGAGAATCATGGCCCCGACGCCCCCAGTCCCCGCTCCGAGAATCATGGCCCCGACGCCCCCAGTCCCCGCTCCGAGAATCATGGCCCCGACGCCCCCAGTCCCCGCTCCGAGAATCATGGCCCCGACGCCCCCAGTCCCCGCTCCGAGAGTCAGATTCCCTCCCTCCCGCCCTCCCGTTGGTAATTTGAGGGCCGTCTGGGATCCGGCCCTTAAGGGGGGGGCTATGGGGTGGGTTGAGCCGACGACGACTGCGGAGGTGTTCCGTGTCCCCGAGCCGACGACGACTGCGGAGGTGTTCCGTGTCCCCGAGCCGACGACGACTGCGGACGTGTTCCGTGTCCCCGAGCCGACGACGACTGCGGACGTGTTCCGTGTCCCCGAGCTGGAGCCGCCGCCGACTGCTGCGGACGTGTTCCGTGTCCCCGAGCTGGAGCCGCCGCCGACTGCTGCGGACGTGTTCCGTGTCCCCGAGCTGGAGCCGCCGCCGACTGCTGCGGACGTGTTCCGTGTCCCCGAGCTGGAGCCGCCGCCGACTGCTGCGGACGTGTTCCGTGTCCCCGAGCTGGAGCCGCCGCCGACTGCTGCGGACGTGTTCCGTGTCCCCGAGCTGGAGCCGCCGCCGACTGCTGCGGACGTGTTCCGTGTCCCCGAGCTGGAGCCGCCGCCGACTGCTGCGGACGTGTTCCGTGTCCCCGAGCTGGAGCCGCCGCCGACTGCTGCGGACGTGTTCAGTGTCCCCGAACTCGAGCCGCCGCCGACCCCCCCGGAGGGTTCCCGTGTCCCCGAGCCTGCCATGCCAGAGACGTTCCGGAGCCGGCCAAATGACCGTCCGCCGGGCCGACCACCGGAGGCTCCCCGGCAGTGTGCCTATCCGCCAGGCCGACCCCCAGAGGCTCCCCGGTCGCCGGGCCGCCCGCCAGAGTTTCCTGGGTGGCCCGACCATTGTCTCTGGTTTCCCTCCCCCCCACCCCTTGTTTCGCTCTAGTGTGAGCCGCCTGGAAGTCGGCCCTTAAGGGGGGGGTACTGTCACGGTGTGGTTCACTTCATGTTATGTTTTGTAGTTTTCTGCCACTTGTGTCCCCGGGTAACTTCACTTCCTGCCTTGTCCCGTTGTCCCCTGTGATTGTCTAATAGTTTCCACCTGTGTCCAATCACCTGCACCTCCCTTGTGTATTTAAGCCGTGTGTCTCCTGTGTCACTTGTCGCGTCATTGTCTTTTGCCACGCATGTCCTGTTCTTGTCTTTCGCCTCCGTAGGTTCTTGCCTGTGTGTTTTTGCCCCTTGGCCTTTTGGATTTTGGACCTTTTGATTATTAAAGTCTTTTGTTTTGGAAAAGTCTGCGTTTGAGTCCTGCCCTCTACCCTGACAGGAAGCCACACCTATTCTTGCTGCTACATCGAGACATGATTTAAAGGTGCAAGTGTATCTATTAATCTTTCACAGTTAGTTAGTTAGTAGGATTCTAGTCAGACAAGTAACATTTTAGTTTTAGTTAAACACATTTGTTGCGGCATGCAGTAAGTAATATGACAAGGCGCTTAATGTGTTTGTATAAGTCTTGGGAATGCATGAGTGGAGCAGCTTAGTTAAGTGTTTGATTCACACCTTTAAAAACTATACTGTACACACACACACACACCTTTCCCACTCCCACCATTCCTGGCGTCAGTTGAAGCACTATATGTGAGACACCCCTCATTAACTTTTTGTGTGTGTGTGTGTGAATTTTGACTGGCCCCTCTCCTCGCTTATTAAACATTCGTAGGAGGGTAAGTTCCCTTGGCGAATGTGTGTGTGTGTTTCTATGAGGCCTACATCCTGTATGTAGAGAGGCAGAGTGTCTACTAACAAAGGACTCCTGTTACACGTGCTACTATACCAAACTTGAAAAGCAGTTGTCTTTTCACCCTACTGCAATTTGTCATGCATATATTTTGCCAGGTATATCACCATTCTTTAATGAAACATGTAAACCATTTAAATGAAAACCCTCTGATCATGCCTCTAAAACAAGTTGCTTTTGTTGCGTGCAGGCCTCTTTTTTTCACTTAAATGGTAAAGTGTATTCTCCATTAGTACATTCTATTAAACCAGCTGGAATCAGTACAAGCCACCAGCCAACTGGTCAAATATAGAAAGTGGTCTTTGGATTTACTCACCAGCCCAAAAGACAATGGTAACTTTTTGAGTTACGGGGACATGTAAGCTAAAGTGATGTATTTATTGAGTTCGTCACACCAAAGAAAAATGTGTTATTTAATAACATGCACATTGTGGGTGAGGTTTGATGTACGTGCAATTACAAGACATATTGTTAATCTCACTGCTGTGATATACAGTAATTCTTCTGGACTCACCAAATGTTATTTGACCGAATTGAATTCATTCTGACAGTGAAACTAACCGCTTTGCATCAAAGCTTTTAATTCAATGTTCAACAGCCCCATCGGCAAAAGAGTAGGCAATGGTGACAAGACAATACAGAATCCGCGTCAATATAGAACATGTTAAACTACTCTGCCAAGCTTATACATGTAAAATTTTGATTTCAAACTCTGTATAAAACACTTCAGCTTTGGCATCTGTGACTCTTTTACTGACATTAATAAATACATTTCTACTGTAAAATACCAAATGGCGTGCAGAGTCATACTATACATACACACACAAAAACAACCAATAGAACACAGCAAACCAACTACAGGAAACCTATTTTGAGGTATGAATTTCAAAATAAAAAAGGTGGAGCTGTCCGTGATCCATCCCTTGGTGAACTATATTCACTTTCAAATTCTACCTAGATTGAAAGTCTGCGAGTAAAAGTCCCCTAATGCTTTCTGCCGAACGACGCTGCCCTGCACTCAGCTCATAAAATATGATGTCATGGTTCTGAAGTCATTAACAGCCTACATAAGCATTGAGCAGAGCGATTGCAAGCTTAGTTTATGCTTCTGCGTTTTCAGAGAGACGCAAGGATACGCAGACGTAAGAGCCTCTTGCGCGCACCCTTGCGTGCCTTTTCACCCCTTCTTGCGTTATTGCGTGCTTGCATGCGTCAACCCATTGTTCTAGACAAGCGTTAAAAGCTACGCAAGCCTCCCGCAAGGCTGTGATTGGTCTGCTAACTACATCCTTTCTGGAGTTTCACATTTACGGTTTCATAGAAAAATACCGCCATTATTAAAACGGAGATTTTACGGGAGAATGAATCACAAGAACTTTTGTTGGAAGAAATCCGTAAATATAACCATATAACTTCTATTGGCGGACTATAAGGACGCGCGGATGGGATAAAAAGCAGCAGTGGCGATGCACGGGGAAAAAAAGTCTATGATAAATAAATAAACAAAGCAACAACTTCCACACACAAAGACATCACTGTCTAGGTCGTCTTCAACAAAAAACGTTTCTCCACCTATTGTTCTAGCGGTGAATTGCTTTGCAACACGCGCAAGACTTTTTGAACCATGAATTGAAACGAGTGCGTCGACACAGATGCAAAAGCGTGCGCTATCCTTAAAGTGACGCTGCAGTTCCTAGTGGGCTGTCTGATAAAACAGGGTTGTGACACACACTGAAATAATGATTTCAACTTTTGCAAATAGGATGCATCACCGCTCATATGGCCCGACAATGCACACCCAATGTGAAATCAACGTTTAAAGTGCTTGAGTGTAGAGGTCCTCATGAAACTGACACAGATTCTGCTTATCTTAGGTTTTAGACGTATTGACAAACAATTACTTGGGATGCAGCGCAACTGTATAGTTGGACACTGGTCAAAGCTGACCTTTGCTATGCCACGGTTGGTCCACTTTCGAGGGGCAGAACACAGCAAAGGATCAAAAACTCAATATAATTTGAACCTGTGAGGCAACTTAATGGGTCGATAAATGCTCAAAACCTCTGGCGCACCTGATTGCCTCTTGTTTGTCGATTGTCTTGTCTTTATTCACACAACTAAAATGGTTCAATCTAGATAAAGAGCCTTTTCTTACATCTCGTCAGCCCTAACCGCTGTGCTCAAGCCAGCAATGTTAGGGAGGTTGGATCTTTTAAACCCTCTCACTGGGGAGTTAACCTTCCATTCCATGCTTAAGCCAAAACATGATAAGCCTTGTACATATTTAGCTTTCACAATCCCTGCACCCTCCCCCGTCTTCGTACCTGGCCGGCTCCCTGGACAGGGTTATTTGCTTGGCTACCAATTGTTTGTAAAAAATAAATTAAAAAATGCAGCTTCTGAAACAGAACAAATCATTACTTCTCATAATCAACTTCAAATTTGATTTATGTGTCCACAGCAGTTTATCCTGGTGTTATTCCATTTTCCCTGACGATGGTGACTGTCTGAGATATTACAGTGTAGAGTAAGTAAGAAGAACTGCACAGAAACACAGATGTGTCTTCAAATATGAACAGAATGAAATATAGCTATATGCCATAGGCACACATTCAGAAATCCTTTTTAAGTAGACTGTGAATGGCTAGACACATGAGGAATTTAATTAACAAGTTGTACGGAGATCTACACCTGCACACAATCATTTAGAGGTGAACACACTGACGCTTCTGTGTTCCATCTCTGTTGAGGCCTGAGCAACAATTCTCACATTATGTCAGCAAAATTGTTTCACAGAGTCTCTGCGAAAGTATAAAGCAGATCGGAGAGTCTGATGCTGGACAGCTTTCATTTCAAAACAAAACAGTGTGTGGTGATTATGATTTCTTTGCCTTCACTAATTTATGTATATTTTGATCCTGGGTGCTGGCTGGTGCTCTTATAGGGTTTTCAGGCTGGGCGGGACGGCTGAGAGGAGCGCTCTCTCACCACTCTCACCTGTGGCTAATTAACAATCTGGCACCAGTTAAAGCCTGCTGTCTCCGGGGCTCCCGTGTCGGATTATTGTCCCCCATCGACACTACGCGCATGCCTGCGCTTTTGTTTAGCCTGCGCTCTGTACCCTGCCCAGCCTTTCACCGAACCTGCCAGCAGCCTACCCCCGAGACTCGCCTCACGAGCCCCTGCACGGGATCACCTGGACACGAGACCCTGTGAATAAATCCTTTCTTTTTGAGATCAAAACTGTCGGTCTCCGGTTTGCTTTTGGATGTAGTCCTCATCACCCGTAACGCAGTGTTTAAATAGCATGATTATGTAGTTTCCTGCAGAAAAAAAAAAGTTGAAGGTTACTTTTTAAGCGTCTTTTAAAAGAAACTGGAACATGGGGAAGGTAGTGGGTTTGACTCACATTCCAGTTTATATTATATACATAGTTAAAATATCCTACTTCTAGAAAGAATTTTATTTTTGGAAGTTCAATAAAAACTTTTTTTTCACAATTTCTGTCAAACCTGCTGTAATTGATGTTATCTTGTAGTTGATATAGCATCAAACATTGTTAATATACCCATTGTTAAGTAATATAGCATTTTAGTTACCATAGCTAAACCATAAACTTACCCAGGATTCACAACCTGACTGTATCAGTCTCCAAAATCAATATGAACCCTTGACCTATTCAAAATATTATGAAAAAGATCGTACTGACAAAGAGATATAATCACTTTCCAATCTTACCCAAAGAAAATGCCTCTGAAAAACATTTTAGCAAAATATATATCAAAATACATATACCTGTAATTTCTGTTAGTCTTCCTTCCTTCCCTACATTTAGCTTGTTTCTTAATTTTTTCCATATTTGCACATTTTTATAATGTGCCTTATGGAAAAACTTTTCAAGTTAAAAAAACATACTTCATCTACAATCTCTACTGAGGAAAACATCTGGCCCTTTAGCTAAGCATTTAATCAGCAAGTAAATGCTTCACTGTTGAACAGTTATTACCTTTCTGTCTGTTGTTTGGCACCGGGCCCGTACAGTGGCTTAATCAGAGCGAACCACCGAATGCAGCTGCCTGATTCTGTAAACAAAGCCATGAGAACTGTGAGAGGGAGTAAAAACAGTGAAGACGTGGAACACAATACCATAACAATGAGCTGAAACAGTCAAAGGCTCCCCACAGCTGAGACGAACTGCTGAGTCGGGTAACAATTCTCCAGGTTTGTCCCTTGCGTGCCTTTTCACACCTCCTTGCGTGCTTGCATGTGTCGACGCAAGCCTCCCGCAGCGCACAAGGCTGCGATTGCTCTGCTAACTACATCCTTTATGGAGTCTCACATTTCCGTTTTCATAGTAATAGTTTATATGCGCCCACGGTTCCTGTAAATAGAGATTGATGGCACTGAGGTGAAACTCACGTTCACACACAGTCAGCACGCTGTCACTGCAACATCAATCTGCTTTGAGTTAGATTACTCAGTTTATCAGAGTCTCAGTGGAAAGTTTCAGTGTCTTGTGATGGCCTTGTTCCCTGTGAGCACACGTAACTTTTCTGCTTTTGACAGCAGCGTTCTCAAATCAAACACAGTTAGGCCTCCTCTCAGCTGATGGCTATGCAGTGTGCAGAGAAAGCCTTCACTTCTTTCTGATCTCGATTTGGCTTGTTTCCAATGAGACAAACATCATGTAACCCAACACTGTGAGTCTTGCAATAACATTGTCTTTATTGTTGGCAACGGATGGAATTTACTCATTTTACTTGACTTTGAGAGAGTATCCAGGTGTGCTTTGGCCCCTGGTGAATGTACATGAGAGCTAAAGATGGAGAAATCTATTTTCTTTCATCCTATTTTCTGTCACTTTTTGGGACCTTTATTATCGCTTTAACTTCTATCTTTGGCCCCTTCTTTCAAACACCCTATGTTTAGTTTGCAAGATCACAAAGGGCTGGAGCTGCTTATGTTTCACATTCAGAACGTAATAAACGTGTATTTCAGAACATATTAGTGTTACTAACGGTTACTGGTACCGGTGAACGCTGGAACCCAAAAGCACGACAGAGACAACAATGAAAGAGGCGGGTAGATTTACTCAGAGTTCATGCAAGGTCAAAACTGGGTAATCAGTCAGAAAGCAAACAAATCCAGAGGGGCAGGGAGTTATTAAGGATTCAGTTATTAAGCTCCTCTTTTGTGGAACCAGTTTCCACTTTCAGTCCGGTGGGCAGAAACACAGTCACCTCATTTAAGAAAAAGCTTAAGACTTTCCTCTTTGATAACGCTTATAGTTAGGGCTGGCTCAGGTTAGCCTGGACCAGCCCTTAGATGAGGTGCCATAGGCCTGGAATGCCGGTGGATCTCATTGATGCACATCACTTATTCAGCTTCTTCCCTGGAGTTTTTGTGCATTCTCTCCTCACAGGTTTCCATGGATCATGTTTACTTCTGGTCCTACCTCCTGACACGGCCCGGCTGACATCTACCGCTTATATTATCTAATACACTATTATTATTAGTCACATTAATATCAACATTTATGCAGTATCTTTCTTTAAAGCCCTATACCAAATTTGTGATTTTGGCGTATACAAATCAAAGAATTCGATTACACTCTTAGCCTGTAGTTATTTTTTATGTATGAAATGTGTTTTGGAAGCCCATTTGTATCTATAAGAGGTTCTAATGGAAACAAAATTGCTTCTAAGGAATACGAAAAATAATAGAATGAATGACTTGAATTGATTGTAGAATTGAAAGCATCTCCCAAAAAAGCTAAATGCCAAAGAAAATCCTTCAGCCTGCTTTGATCGGCCTGACTGGAGAGCGCAGTCGTATGTGACTGATAAACAGACTTAAGGACCAGCTGTTTGAAAGCTCCACAAATGTGGGATACTTTCACTTTCCCATGATAAAGGGCTCCGTGGATGGACACCGTACATATGGAGGTTTTCAAACAGGACTAGATAGATTCAGAAACAGAAGCAGACCAAGTTCTCTTTTATTTGGGTTGTCTTATATTTCAGCTAAGTTATCTTCCAAAAGACATAGTTCATTCATATCTTTATCTTGCGTTCTATGCGTTTTATTGTTTTCAACAGTGCTGTTGATTTGGGTCTAATCAAAGCTATGGGGAGAGTTGATGACAGAGAAAAGTTGAACTTAGTTGATATTGATGTACCGATAACAAGACAAGATGAAGATGAAGAGAAGGAAAGAAAATATCAGGGAATTATTGCCTATTTTCATAAGTTTTCCTTCTGCCTCTTCAGCTTTGCTTTGTTATTGTAGCTTCATAGGGGATCCATGAAGTTTAATGTTCCGTCACTGTCTAAATCCTACCTTTTGATTTACATTTGCCCTTTTGCTCCTGTGACCAGTTTGATGGTCAGGGGGATGGTCAAAGTACAAAGCGATGCTGGAGTTTTGACGTTAAAACACAATGACTGCATTCTATTTTTTAGAATCTCGGAAAAAAAATTATTCAGAGGATAAATGCCGGACAAAGGCATCCACGAGGGCTTCTGCTGGGATTTAGACATCTTCCTGCACGACGCTTTTTTCATCACAGCATTCATTCCAGTTTGGTCAAAAACTTGTTTTGGGAAGGAAAGGGGCACAGGTCGAATCCCAACTTTAAGGCAAAGCCAAAGGGTTTGCCTAGAAAAACAACAGCGATCCTCAAATGGTAAAATGTGAAGAAAAAAACTTGACTAATTTAGGTTTCTCTACCGCAGGCTTTCTCCAGACGGGGGTCCGCCAAGTCGCAAATTAACAAAACAACAGAAGCCTTTTGTCTCGCAAGGCTCAGATTTTTTTCTCTTCTCTCTCTGTCGACCGTCGAGTCATTTGGCTCGGCATCTTGTTATTTTTCCATGCGTAAAACTTTCATGATGGAATAAAGCAGAGGGCATATGGCGGCGGGGACGGGCCTTTGGCTGCTATCACTCATGATCCTGTCTGATCGATGAGACCATGCCGAGCTGGCTGGCTCACATCGAGTGTCTGTTTTTAACTCCCTTTGCATCTCTGCATGCATGCATCTTTCTTTCTTTTATTTTATTACTGCCTCTCTTCTGTTTCTGTCTCATACCTTCATGCTTATCTGTTTTCCCATGTCTAATTTTCTTTGGCCCTGTATTTCCAAATATTTGTATTGGCTTCCAAACCTTAAAATCAAATCGTTTTGGTGATTAAAAAACACTGTATCATCCCCACTACACACACACACACACACACACACACACACACACACACACACACACACACACACACACACACACACACACACACACACACACACACACACGTTGCCTCGGCTTCTGACAATTGTAGACGTCTGGTGAAGAAAGTATATTGTTACTGTCATGTTGTTACTGTCAACATTGCCCACTTTGCTTTTTCCCTGAAGTATTTGTGCTTTCCCTTCCCACATGCTTCTGTGGATGGTGGTTCTATGTGATGGTGGTTGTCCCTGCAGAGGTCCTACCGTACACCTGGCCTACTACTTGCAATGTTTGAATAATTTCAGTCAGAGGAATTGAATGTCTTGTACATCCTTTACATTACGTTTGTTCTGTACATATGTACTGTACATCCATCGCAGTGTGTCCATACCAGGAGAGGGATGCCTTCTCTGACATTCTGAGGAAGGATCCTGTGCTGATGTGAGGGTTTTGGGACAGAGGATGTTGCATGAGACTCTAAAGCCCTCTGAGGAAAATTTGTAATTTTGAGCTTTTCAAAATGAAACTAATTGAAATGAATTGAATACGTCTGGGTCACTTCCACACAGATGTTGGTTTTCCCCCTCAGAGCATCTGACATTTGTATTCTGTCATCTCTGATGTGTTCTAAGCTCCCTTTACCTGTCCTCCTAAATAATGATAAGCTGTGGATTTAACGGTTTTACGGCTGGAAGGTCCCCCTGAATGTAAGTATGCGCAGTTGAACCAAAAATTGTGGCATTTTTAAAAGCCTTTCAACTAATACAAAGCCTGCGAGCTGAATTAGGCACCACCACCGTGTGAAAATCTGACACAGCTATCAAACAACCCCCCCCCCGGCTTTTCCCATCCACTTCCACACCGCGCATCTCGTGGGCTCCTTCACGCTCACCCTCTGGCTGCTGACCCTATATCATACCTACTACAGTCATGTTTTTGAAGAGTAGGCAGTTGAAAAGATTTTCCGTGGTGTCAGTCTGATCCTGTACGGGAAAATGTCCCATTTTTCTCTCCACTTTCGAATGTTCCATCATATTGCACTCGTCATACCTTTCAGTCTTTATAATTCCTCCCACATAGCTCACTCCCCCCCCCATGACTGAGCGTATGGCAGGGAAGACATTGAGGTTAACTGTGAAATGACACACAAAGTCCCTCCTGCCTCTCCTGCACAAATGTGAAGTAGCAGTATCAAATATCTTGCTGAGGTCTGTTTGGCAAAAAGTAGCAGCCTGACTTTACTTTGAAATGCGGAAAAACTGACTGACTGACAGGAAGCATGAAAGAAAAGAAAGTGGTGGTGAGGGGTGAGCGCTCCTCTCTGCTGTTTGATGAGAGTGTCCTTGCGGTTCGAGAAACGCAGCACTGGACCTTTTGCAATCACATCACACATGTGTGACGTATTCAGTGTGAAAGGTTCAGAACTGTTATTGGCTCATTAGCTGCACCTTGAGAGAGAGCCTGCAGCAGCGCGGTGTGTGGTGCAACGATTACAGCAATAATTTAGTCGGAACCAGAAGTGAGGTCAAGTCATGTCAGTGCTGGCTTACTCACAAGATTAGTATGTTTGTGTATGTCATGTGACCGTGCACGCGATGTACTGTTACAGTAGAAATGTGGGTTAATTGGCGTGTGTGAGACTGCACATATATAACTTCACAAACAAACGGTACTGCACAGGCCGACATAACAGCACTCCAGCAGTACACGTTCTGTCTGGGCTTTGTCACGTTTGATTGATCTTTTTTTTATAATAAAGAATGAAGAAAACGTTAAAACCACCACCAATGAGATCAGACTGGGCTATTTTGGGAGCAGGCCTCAAAGGAACACCATCAAAATCCTACATAGGGCAGATAGGTGTATTCAGACAGATATTACAAAAACAAATTCAAACAATAAAAGTTTTTCTAAATGTTTACCTGCATAAGGATTAAGGGACCTTCAATAAATAATAATGAACCTGAGTAAAATAATGGAATGGTTTCCATTGACCATGATGTGAGATTCCTGGTGTACAACACAAAAAGAGCAACACATTGCGGTTTATCATACAATCCCCAAATAACCCAACATTTTACACTACCTTAAGGTAGGAGGAACAGGTTTGAACGGCTGTGTGTTGAGGGAGGCGAGGACAGAATGGCTAGAGCATGCAGGGGAAGACTGAGATGCAATGTTATCATGGGCCATTGCTTGTTCATGTACTTCTTAAAGCCATTGTTTAACCATATCTTGTAGAGATTCAAATGCATAAATCAGTACACTTTCATATGCATAGTTTAGCACAAAGACAGTTAACCTGGCTCCATCCAGTTCAGAACCCAACAGTTTACACAGTACCCATCACAAACTCCAACTTGCCTATGTTATGTGGTGTAGTTAGTGGACTCAAACGCACACGCCCAGCAGTTCAATTTCTTGCCAATGACTTTATTAAGAAAACCCCAAACAAAAGACGAGCGGGGCAACTAGTCAAAAGGGGTAACTGAAAGCGCTCCTCAGGCTAAACTGGAATCGGGAGGGAAAACTCCGACGTCTTGAGGGTGAATAGGCAGAGTTCTGGGGCCTCATTTATAAAACCTTGCGTAGGATTTGCGCCAGAATTGGTGTACTGATGAAACACAGGACGTGCGTACGCACAGAAATGTTCAGACTTATAAAACCCAGCGCACGCACATCCTACGCAGTTTCTGTAATAAATCACAATCACTTCTAAATGCAGCGCAGCTTTTGCGGCTTCATGTCACGCCCATAGTTGCCCATATATAGTCTGTGGAATGCCCACAAATTAATATTCATCAATTGCGAAATCATGGCAAACTGACAGGAAAACGAAGAAACGTAACTTCAGTCAGTGTGACGTCGAAATGATCATTGGCGAGGTGGAAAGGAGAAGTAAAATGCCTTTTGGAGTGCACAGTATGGGCATTACTAATGCCAAAAAGGCACTTGAGTGGCAAAAGGTTGCAGAGCAACGCTGCAGTCTCACAACCTCGGACCGGCCGAAATAAAGAAAAAATGGTCTGACATCAAAGTGGATGCAAAAAAGCGCCATCGCCAAAGTGTGTCTTCCACGGGTGGGGGGGGGGGGAGGGGACACCGGAGCTGTCCCCTCTTGATGGGAGACTGGCGGCAATGATTGGGGATCGGGGACAGGGTCTGGGCCAACATCGGCGTCAGGAGGGTCGAGGCACGTTTCGAAGCTGTGAAACATTATGTAGCACAGCACATGCCAGCACGATTTTGCACACCTTTTCAGGAGTAGACAATAACCTCCCTCCAGTGCAGTCGCGGCAGCGCCATCTGCCCTTAAACAGGCCGATGGTGCGCTGCACTACAGCGCGAATCCTTCCATTTGCCACATCTTCTAAGAGCGCAAGATCAGCCATTTTGCGTCATTACGCATTGTGATGGCATCATGGCATTTTATTACAGTCCATTCGATTGCATCTGACAAGCAACAGCTGTGTTTTGAGGATGAATTGCATAACATGCAAATATTATTGCAGAACATATTTCACTTTTCTTTTTGAAAATGTGTTAATTTGTATTCAGTTTTTTTTACGCTGCAGATCGATCAAACGGGTGTATGTGTTATTTATGAGAGGCAGTATTGGCCTTTCATTAACACAACAGTCTAGTTTTACACACTTTCACCGCACATTTTTCCGTCAAGTTTGCTTTTTATAAATACCAATTATTGCGTAGAGAGCGGCGTACGCCTTCTTTTGTGCGTACGCAACGTTTATAAATGAGGCCCCTTGTGTGGAAACCCCGAGGTCCGACACCATAGTCTGAGTCCGATCAAAACGAGTCGCGCATACTCCGTGGTACCCCGCGGATGAGACACTGCTGGACAAAAACATGGAAACTGGTAAGTTCAATAGGGTAGTGAATTCTTAACGGCACCTGAGACCCGCTTGGGAACTGGGATGGACTGACGACGAGCCTGTGAACTCTGAAGCCTGTATGGCAATCACTGAGATTCCCGGAATGAGCCACAGCTGGGCTACTGGGAGAGGGGCGGGGCCGAAGGCAGGACACACGGGGGAAACTCGAGGTTGAAAAACAAGAACAAAACAAAAGCACAGACGGGGAAAACAAAAAACAGATACACAGATAGCAGGATCCTAAAAGTCTATGTAGCCAACATCAGCATGTTTCCCAAAAGACCGTCATGTGGGTGTCGATCCCAGTCCTGGCTAACCCCCATGTCGATGTGTCCTTGGGCAAGACACTTAACCCAACATTGCTCCTGTAGCTGAGACTACAGCGTATGAATGTTAGTTACTGATGGGCAGGTGTCACTGTGTCATCAGTGTATGAATGGGTGAATGATGTCATGTAGTGTTGAAGTGCTTTGAGTGGTCGGAAGACTAGAAAAGCGCTATACCATTTACCATTACTCCATAACATGTTCTTTTCAGGCAAATTGAAGGTCTTTTTTTCTATGTGTATTGTTTTCTGCAATTCTATTCAAAGACCAGCAGAAAGGACACTACAAACACGGTTTATCTTTTAACGGCGAAATGCAGAACCAGGGGGGTATTCCAGAAAGCGGGTTATGTGAAAACTCAGAGTAAGTTAACCCTGATATCAGGGAAACTCTGAGTTATCCGTTCCAGATAGAGAGGTTACTGAAACTCTGAGTCAATCACCATGGGAACAGACTCTGTGAACATAACCTGCTCGCTGGCAGGTTTACTATAAGAAACCCGGAGTTTCTACCGTTTCCTCCCAAATGAAGAAAGCTGGTAGACATGGATGGCCCATTCCTACCAAATCCAATTGACATCGAAGCCTTAGTGATTCGAAATGCTTTACATCGCGAGAGAGTCTTCCGACCTAGATTAGACGTTTTATCATTTCCAGAGGAATTTCTTTTAGAACGCTACAGCTTTTCCTCAGGTATCATTTATCTCACTAACATTCTCCGGCCGTAAATCACCAACCAAACACACCGCGCGCGGATGTGCACTCACATCGGAGCAAATCTTATGCATCGCGCTACGTTTTTTTTGCAAATGGTAGTTTTCTTTACAACATCGGGGATGCAGAGCACTTTGGCAAGGGAACAGTTTGTAGAGCTGTGAGGAAAGTTCGAACTGAAACGCGTTACGTGATGGTGGTGTTTCCCGGACTCAAACCTCTTAGAACCATCAAAGAGGAATTCCACAGGATTGCAGGTGACTGATGTAGAAATCATATATTATATTTTTTTAAATTATGATGTACATTCTGCTGCGACCTCAGAAGCTTAATTAGCTGTCATTTTGCAGGGCTTCCAAATGTGATATACATAGATGGGACACATATTCTTATTACTGCGCCTGCACTCGATTAAGGGGACTATGTGAATAGAAAATCCTTTCACACAAAAGCAAAGTTTGAAGAACAAAATTAATATTTCAAATAAAAAATTATTATTTCTAATCTTGTTGTGAATATCGTGACTATATTTTCAATTGATTTTTCCAACTCGTTTGATAAATAAAAGTGACTTTTCATGGAAAACACGAAATTGTCTGGGAGACCCCAAACTTTTGAACGGTAGTGTATATATTAGTTTTATTTTTTTTAAAGAAGTGTATACTTGCATCTGATGTAGTCACCTGTGTCCTGGGGGTGACAGGTTCGGAAGAGCTTTCCCCAGGGATACCTTCAGCCACCGGGTGACCACTGTTTAGTGGTGACCACGTCAGAGGTGGTGGAGGTGGCCCTCCACCTTTTTTCCCTGTTGTATTGCACCTAAATGAAAATCCCATTTCATTCCTACTTATATTCATAACTATAGGCTGCAATGATCTTACGGTTAAATGTTATGTCAATGGAACAGTACATTCAAACTTACGCGTTGACTCGGGCAGCAATTTTTACCCATGCGGTCTCTCTCTCCTTCGCTGCAGCTGTATTGCATTTGCGGCGAAATACATGCTCATACTCACCGTAGGCCTGCAGAAGTACCTCCACTTCGATCGCAGTGAAATAGCTTGCACTTTTATTTACTGTTGTCATGGTGACTCCATTGATGATGGCTTTTTATAATCGTCATGCACGCGCTTAACTCAAGGTGAACATACTCCGAGTTGATTGAACTAACGCAGATCAGCTGTTGTGGAACCAGTTTCCCGTCTCAGAGTAAGTCAACTCGGAGTAGACTCAGAGTTTATCAAACCTCCTTTCTGGAATACCCCCAAGGTCTTCAGATTTCCCCTTCGGGTTTTCTACCTTCACCTCTGGCCACTCCTGCCTCCTTCTCTCTCTCACTCGTCAGTTCTCAGAGACAGGAAGTAATTCACTAACCCCTCTCATCGCCACTCCAGTTGTTCCTGTCTCCAGTGTTTTGGCAAGTCGTTTTGATAAATACCATGACGACGCATATGCTGCAAGCCTAGCCATACCGTATTAGTCTCAATTTGATGGAGTGTGTGAATATGGAGCAGAAACCTGGGGCCCCTGACTGAGTAGAAGAAACGAGCATTCCCTCATGGATTCATGAAAAGAGCCCATTTATAGGCATGAAAAAAAGTCCCGTTTCAACAGACTTTAAGTGCGACGGCCAAGGAAAACAATGTGCCCGGCCAGAAAACCCCAAGTCTGTAATGCACCGACTTAATTCCATTCTCTCGCATGAAAAGAGAATAAAAAGTTCAGTGCTGGCTAGAAGGGTCGCTGTGTTCGAATTGAGTGCGGCTGACAGAGGCACTGAGATACTAAGTATCACTCTGCACGAAAATCAACTAGAGGCTAAATCACACAACAGTCTGCCTCAGTGGGGCTGCAGCACGTCACAGCGATATGACAAGCGATTTATTGTCATCTCGGCCAAAATGGCGAATACTGGAAGAAGAAAAAAAGGGTCAAGCAAAAAGAGAGTGAAATAAGCTGTGAAAGTACACATGGACTAGAGAGTAATAAAGTGAGGGGCAGATGGATGGAGAGCACTTGGTGCCAGTCGGCAGTCCATTTGGTCCATTAATGTGGAGAGCAACGGCCTCACTGACTGAGGGATGATGGGAAAAATGGCACTTCCTGTAGGGCAGCTCTTGAAGTGATGTATAGTCGCGAGGACAGAGCGTCGCGCTGGATGGGCGATTCTTCCTCCCTCAGCTCATTACAGGCATAAACAACAGGGGGCCTTCCTGTAAAGAGAAGGCACTCTCACAATGTAGAGCCCAACCAATCCAAAGAGCGTCATATTGTTTTTGGTCTGATGACTTTAAGTTTGCTCGGTTCAGACGTAAATTTGCTGCTGCAACTTATGAAGAAAGTATAAGAGCAATTATACAGAGAGTTTAAAACTGTCCAATGCACTAAAGAGACATTTGATTGGACAGCGTATACATTATGCAAAAGTCAGCTGTCTAAATCAACGCTTGAATAAAAATATACATGAACAAACATAACACTACATAAACATTTAGCACTCATGCCTATTTAGCAATTTTCAGACTGCTCATTACTATTTTTGTACAAAAAAAGGATTGAGTAACTTTATGTCATGTAAAAGGGGTCGCTTATATTGAAGATCTCATCATTGTTCCTACCTCAGCAGTTTGGTAGATCAGGATGACCATATCGTAATTTCAGCTGGATTTCGATTAAATTGTACATCCAAACAAAGCATCTCGGGTGAATGACTCTGATGTGAGGCATGAGTGCAATAATTAGATAATACAAAAGTGTTTTGTTTTGCAATAGCAGATCTATTTGTATTTTCATGAGATCGAGAATGAAAACACAAACAGGAACTTTGAATGCAATCCCCATTCATTTTTGTCCAGCTTAAAATAAAACTACTGGCTTGGGAATTCAATCAGTCAAACAAAAAATAAAACATTAAAAAAACAGTCATCTCATTCACAAGATCATATATCAGTTGGAAATGTAAAGTTTCAGGCCAGAAGTTTTTTAATGTTTAGACTAAACAAATAAGATAGCTGAATATTGCTCTCCATAAACCACCAAATATATATACAGTACGAACACCAGACACACGCCGGTATACCAATTAACCAAAGCTGTAGCTTATGTGCTGTATTTAAGAGAGGCAGCTTTAAGCTTCCTCCTTCCAGACAAAACAACAGACATCATCTGGAGGGAGCAAACAAACAGGGCTGACGAGGTGAAGCCAACAAGCAGCATAGGCCTGCCGTTGGAGTGTGAAAATGGACTGTGTGTACCATTCCTCCTGGCAGAGAAAGACCTGCGATCGTGGCTGATTTTAAACTGCAGCTGTTGCAGGAGACGGAGATGTGAAAAATTTGAGAACATTGTCAATTTTTCAAATAACTGACAAACACGCAGTGAATGATTGTTCTCAGACGGGGGGGTAATTGCCAAAACAACTTGCTTTAGAGAAGATTCCAGCCCCGAAAAACGCTACAGGAGAGTGATGACCATTTACTAATGAAAGCCCTCCTCATGGGAGACATTCAGGCTCATCCGTCACTGTGTGACGGACCGACGTGAGGCTTAAAGAGGGTCTGTGAGGCTCAGTCTCAGGTGTAAAGGCTCCTTGTGATATATTTTCTTATGATTGGATGGTTACTCTCATCATTAGCTAAGTGGCAGTCATCTAGAGCTTCTCAGTGGAAGGCTGCTGTCGGATGGCACAGCAAACTCATTTTTCAGAAGCGTGTGTTGGTATGTCGGCAGGTTTTTGAGCCTTTATGTGCCCGCTTGACTTTGGCTTTTTGACTTCACCACCTATCTTAATATCTGGTTTCTCAATTTCCTTTTGTGCAGTGGGGTTTCCCCAACTCCTTATTCGTAAGCACAATTAAACTAAATGTCCTCTTTAAAGGCAATCCATATTCTGGCCAACAGCTCACTACATCAACCCCTGGATTAGCCAGTTGAAACACAATGAGGACCTAGCTTTGTTCATGATGGGGGAAAAAAAGATGCAACCCAAAAGAAGTATTTTCCTAATTGGGCCACTTGAGGAAAAGCTTGTCAGGGCTGAAATCAATCAACGTTGATTGCTGGTCTTGTCTGCGTGGAGCCACATGGGGGGGGGGTTGATGGGGTTCTTGTGGTTTGGGATTTTGCACATGGTAGTTGGATCTCCGTAGGGAAGGCCTCTCACAGACGAGAGCAGCTCATTACCTCGGCCCACTGTCTGCAGCCGAATGATAAATGAGCAGGCTCCCGTGCACGGCTGTGACGGCCCTGTGCACGGGGTACAGCTGACATCCACGACAGACAGAGGCAAGGCCGAACGGACACAAAGCCTTCGGTGGCTACATGAGGAAATGTGTGAACAGTTGAGGTTGTTTCTAAAAGGATAACTCCCACACTGATCACCATTTAAAAGAAAGCCCTTTGTACTGTCCGACTCGTATTGACTTTTTTCATTGATACTACAGCGCAGGAGGCATAACATTTTTTATCCACACCACCTCCAGAACTGGTCAACTGGTCAATCGAGGATCACTCCTGAAACCGGTCCAACAGGCCAACAAGAACGATGGTTCAATGATTGAACAGGTTGTAAGCAAACCCCCATGTTAAGCACATTTTTGGGAAATTACTTGTAGAGCCAAATGGAAAAAATCATTTGACGACCCAAATATTTAGTTTACATAAACACATGACCGTTGTCAACTTACAAGTCAGGATTTTGAGCAGAGTTTGGACCTTTCAACTTCAATGTTTGCACACAGCTATTTCTGCAATTGATCTTTCAGTTGCCACTTGAAGTAAAAGCTGTAAAATAGGAAATTATTTTTGATTTGGATTCATACATTTGCCATGCGCAAGTTTCCCCCTTGGCTGGCACTGCTGCGGCTACATGCAGCACTAATGCAAGAGACAGCCGGATGTCTCCTGTAGAGAGCAGGAGGGCTGTATGTTTGTGTGTGTGGACCTGTCACCACCAGTTTAGTGATGTTGATGGGAGCTCAAGTGGCACGACTGTGGCTCTCTATGAGGGAGGTATGGCACTGAATCCAGACTGTGTGTGTGTGTGTGTGTGTGCGTGTGTGCGTGCGTGCGTGCGTGGGGACAGCTTGGCAGACATCGGATGAGGGGATGTCATACCCTTCAAACTCTCTCTCCCACACACACACACACACACACACACAAACATCCATATCCAACTGCAATGCGCATGAATGGTCATTCAGCTCCAGCCAGCAGTATTAAAACAAGTCAAAGGAACGAAGAGGAGGGGAGAGGAGGGAGGATGAAGGATAGGGTCTTGGGCCAAAAGAAACACGGTGGGCTCGCCTGTCCTCCTCCCTGTCCTGATGAGCACCCCAGGCAAATATTTTGTGAATGAGAGCATGTTGGGGGGGGGGTAAACTTCTCATTTTACCCTGCAAATGAGGAGGAGAAGGAGGTGTAGGAGCAGTGACTCATCTCATGATGTCATACAAGATGAAAAATGTTAAATGAGTCTCAATGTGTAATAGAGGACGTATATTTTGGCCAGCTTCTTGGTCTGGTTCTGCTAATACGGAACAACAGCGCTGGTTCTCACCCTTTTTGGCTTAATTGGTGTGATCCAAAAAACGAAGCTGTCATTTGAATTGCCCTGTGAAAAGGTCTTGTTTGTGTGTTCCATAACATTTGTCGTGAGACAGGCGAATGTGGGTGAGTGGGGAGCACGGTCGTCCTCCAATCAGAGGGTTGTCGGTTCGATTCCAGGCTCTGCTAACCCGCATGTCGATGTGTCCTAAACAAGATGAGTCTGTCGTTGCAGTTCCAAATGACTTGGTGTTTTGTGATCTGGCGACAGCTTTGATTAATTTTAGGTAATAAAAGCTTTCAGGCTATGGTTAGGAAAAGGGAATGGTCACAGTAAAAGACACCAATATGTGACTGTTGGTGGTAGATTGGTCGCAACCTGTTGTCTCGGACATCAAAGTCTTCCAATCATCTTCGCTGACCCGCTTCCTGAAGGGCTTTCTGGCGTCAGGCCCCTCTCCGGGTCCCACATCCCAAGGGTTGCCTCTGAAGGAGAGCAGTCCTTCTTCGCATCACCACAAGGCCGCCTCTTGTGAGGAAAACAGAGGCATTGGTCGT
Source organism: Gasterosteus aculeatus (assembly GCF_964276395.1). Taxonomy (NCBI): domain Eukaryota; kingdom Metazoa; phylum Chordata; class Actinopteri; order Perciformes; family Gasterosteidae; genus Gasterosteus; species Gasterosteus aculeatus. The sequence goes on along the minus strand of NC_135692.1, from coordinate 4,772,023 downwards.
TTTAAGTGTGTGATGAAATGATTAATGCTGGTGTTTGTGCTGGCGAGGACAGCCTGAAACACCATCAAAAGAAGACTGGCCATCATTAGAACCAATTAGACAAGCCTGCGCTGAGTGATAACACAGTTCCAAATCTCCCCAGGCGGAGACAGATGCTATCTGGCTCTTTTGTTGAAGTCGCGCTAACTTTAAACACACCAGTGTTGGGCGGGGGGGGGGGGGGCGTTTTCCCTTAGTACTTTAAGGGTGGTGTCAAAGAGCTCCTTGTGATCCCCCAGTAGGTATTTTAATAGCTGGGCCGACCCGCTGTCATCTCACTCACAGGGACACTATTGTGATGCAGGAGAAGCACAGAAAGCAGAGGGGAGCCTAGAAAGATGTTGTTGACTGCTTGTTACTCAATCTTTCCCGAGGCTGAAATGAGCATCATCAGTAAAGTCAAAATGTACTGTGCTCTAACTTTTTTCTTAATGAAAAAGAGAAAGACGTTTTAATGTGAATTACTTACTGCCTCTAAAACCTCTTGCAGGATTGTTCTGCCTTAAACTGATATACTCAAGTCACCTTCGAAGATGCTGCATATTTACCGGACAGTTTGGCAGCGCGGTTCATAACTTTGCTTCTCATCAAAACTCATGAGCAGTCACAGAAGATGCGGCCTGTCGCTCGTTGGTTGTGCGCTCTGAGGCGTCACCATCTGACATCCAGCAGCAGAGCTCCATCCATGCGTCCTCCCCCCCGGTCTCCACCCATTGTAGAAACAGCTGTAGATCGTGAACCGCGGAGTGCTTGTTTTACGGATTACATAGACACCGGCTGAAACTCCTGGGTGGGCATCCAGCAGCGAGAGACGGGCAGCGCTACTTTTTGCTTATTCTTTGCTGTATTAAGTTTCCCCGCTTCACATTTTTTGTTTGGATCACTTCCAAGAACATCAACCATGGCGAGACGCTTTCTTCACACTCTGAATGTATTAATAATGCTGGAGTTGAGCTCCGGCAAAATGGTATCTGAGGATTTTGGTCAAACCGTGCGTCAAGGTACCGAAGACTTAGCGGCTGCGGAGCAGGGTGTCTTTGCGCACGAAGGCGCAAACCGGGACATGGTCTCCATCAACATGTTCAAAGTGTACGAGAAGTACAGCAAAGAGCCGCAGAGCCAGAGGGACGGAAACACTGTGAGGAGCTTTAAGGCTGTCCCGAGTGAGTGGCCAAAGCGATTATCAGTTGCATGTTACTTTGGTGATAAGTGATCATTGCTGCGGACACTATGCCGGATACAAAGTAAGGTCCATGATGAGTCAAAACAGATACATTTATTTAGAGTGTTACTCTGTGCTTAATAGCAAATTTTCTCAGGTAACATTGTGGTATACATTTTGTATACATATTGATTGGGCATTTTGTTTTTTCTGTTATGTTTGAGTCATCAGATCATAATGATTAACATATTTTCCACAACATAGCTTTTAGAAAATAATCCTTATGTTTATCTCAGTGACGTGCTGTGAGGTTCGTGGCTGCGGAGGCACTGACTTTTTCAGTCAATGAAGTGAAGTCAGATTCACAGTAGCATAAATTCAAAATTCAACTGGATATTTTGCCAAAGAAAGGTACATTTATAGCGGCTCAGAGAGAGCACATTTGCTCGAAACCCTCCATGTGTTCTTCATTTGACATCACAATCCATTCGCCTAACCTTCTGGACAAACTGCAATTACTTTGTTGTAAAAGTCCTCGTTATCTACTTCAAAAGTCTCTTTGTCCCAATAGAGATAATTGCCTAGGATGAAAGTTGTCCAATCCGATTTCGACTGTATGTTTTCAGTCTTTTCAAAGCAGAGAAGGACCTTTCCACGGACACTGTTGTAGCCGGTATAGTGAACACCAGCTGAAGTAACTTTGTCGCCTTAGGAACAGTCTTCATCAAATCCTTCTGGGCCAAAAAGTTGAGGAGCTGTCCAGGAGATTTACACTCATTCCTCACCGTTTGGGAACTATAAAGTCCGATGAGATCAGCCGTAGGTCTAACAAAGTAAAGTAGAAGAAAAGAAGAAGGCATATTTTGAGAGGCTCTGCTTTTTGGTGTCATCAAAACGGTGTGACATTTCCTCAATTTTTGCACAGTCAACCAAAACCAAGGAAAGCTAGCTCACCAAAATGATCAAACCTAGCTTTCAGTTGACCATTGATGTTGTCCAGAATGTTATAAAACATTTATTTCCTCTCTGAGTGACTGCTTACTTTGGACACTCTTCATCAGGCCCAGTGTGGCACATTTCTGTCAAATTGCTCAAAGAAACTGTCAAACTCCTGTCTCTGGCATTCCACAACTCCAATTGTGTCGCGGATTCATGCACAACAAAATTAGATGTCCATTACTTAGTTTTACAGCACTCTAAAGAGAGCTTCGTTTCACTGAAAATGTCTTCATATGCCATGATGAGAAAGGATGTTGATGCTTTTGTCAGCCATCGATCATATCCAGTGACCATCGTTGGCGTGTCATTATCCCAATTATCTGGATTATCAGTCATTACATGGAATGAGCACGCAAATCTGATTGGTATATGCTTATTGTCCGCAACAGCCAATTTGAGCTCCATCTCGTGGGCGCTGCTCTGGGCAAACATCCCTAGTCCCTCAGCTGTTTTAAAGAAGGTTCTACTCTGAGGCATGCATTTTGCTGAATGCGTGAGAACCAGGTTCGATTTGTGTGCGTAACAGTAGTAAAAATGGCTTCAGGCACGCCTTCTTCACTTCACAGGCTCACTTTTAGCCACATAACGCAAAATGACAGAGATCTGGGCTTTGTTTGTGACATCCATCGTCACGTCTACTTCTACAGCAATAGGGCTGCATCAATCTCCTTTTTTAAAATAATTTCTGATCGTATTACTACTGCTTCAATTAGATCTTTCTAAATTTGATTTGATAAGCCAGAAAACACAGTGGATGTCTCCAAATGTCTAGCTAACCTATCATCTTTCTCAGCAAAAGCATGTACATAGTTGCCACAATTAGAAGAGGTGGTACTCATCGTTACCACGAAATGCTAATTCCAAATCTATCCTTGCACTTCCACTTCCACTTTTGCAGCAATTTGGCTTTGAATGTTAGTCGTTGAACTTTCATGTCTGCTGAGACTTAATCCTGCTGTAGTCCAGAACGGACTGATGCGGTGCACTTGACTTTCACTAACGTTACTTAACACTGTTAGCTAGCATATGCTAGAACAGGGGTGTCAAACTCATTTTAGGTGTGGGCCTGGAGTAACGCCAGAGTCGAAAAGGTCTAATGCAGAGGAGCCCCACATTTTTTCGGCTGGCAAGCTACTTTTTACTCAACTTTTTCAATCCAAGTCATGCCGATCTATCCCCCCTCCCTCCCCCCATGGACAGTTCGCCTGAATAATAATAACTATGAGCAGTAGCGGTAACCAAATGGAACAACAGCGCTGCATACCGGGAGCGCAAAACAAACCGATATAAAAAAAAAAAAACACGAGCCTCTCGTCTGTCAGAAGCAGCCGCGCATGTGTGGGATCTACCGGCCCTGCGTTGGTCCAATGCATGCGCTCACTCACAGAGTGCGACCCCCAGTGAACTTTTAAGGAATAGCAGCTACTTTTATAGATGCAATTTATGTCTTTCTGTAATTGTCACATTAGCAAAGTCAGCTAGCGGGCCGCACTGGACCCTGCCCACCCCCCCAGGAATGCAAAACCATTTCAACTATTTTTTTTATCGTAAAGATTAACATTTTTTATTAACTTTGCCTTATTGAAGCCAGAAGGATAAAGGTAACGAACCCACATAGTGGGACCATGATAGTTTAGCCTGGTACCAGGAGGCTAGCAACTCAAAAGTGATATTAACTGGCTGAATTAACGCTGAATTGTCCATTTTGGCAGAGTTTGCATTAAATTATCGTTTTTTTATGGGTGTTTTGACAATGTTACCCATGAGTGTTATCATTCACACTGACTATTTTCAGAATAAATGTCATGCTTGTAGGTAGTAAAAAGGTGCTATGAATTGGAATGCCTAAGTTTATGCATTATACAATTAATTATGCATTATTTCATTGCTCAGAAATCCAGTACAGATGATTTAGGAAGACTGCTTGGATTTGCAGTTTAGGGAAAGGTTTGTCCAACCAGATTTGGAGAAACTCAGTTGATGGCTTTGAAATTGACAGTGAGATTCTGACTCTGTTCCGATCAAAATCGGAACAGAGTCAGAATCTCACTGTCAATTTAGTGTTCAGTCAGCACCACTAGCTACTAGGAAGATGTAGGAGTAGAAAGGTAAGGGGTCGCTTTGGCCAAGTGGAGAAGCTGATCAGAATCTTGATGTCTGTGCCTGCTTCCGCAGTTGATTCTCAGTGCGTTAAAAAGGTTCAGGTCAACCATCTCCCGGCAGCGGCTGAACAATGTCTGTGCATTGAGTTGCTCTGGACACCGTTGAGCTTACAGATGTAGGCCAACCCTTCCTCTCTGTGAATGATCTTCTTTTGGTGCATTTAAATAAGAAATTTAAAAGACAAGTAGATATGCATAAAAGAGGAAAGAACTTAATTTATAGCCTAGTAAGTGCTGCAAAATATATTTATTTTCAATTCTTTTTTGGCTGTGCAACTGGGAAACGTTTTTACTATATTTTGACGTTTTAGGAGATGTTTTTTTAATAAATTTGAATTGATCAGTCATTATTATTCAGGGTTTGTACGGTCATGGAAATCCATTGGTCAAGATGTATAGAAACCCTGATTATTTATTTGGTGCAGAATACTGTTTTGTATTTCAACCAAGATTTTATCACTGTTTTTATGTTTAAATCAGTGCCACAAATGTTAATATATGTAAATAATGTCTGCCTGTTCAACATAATATCAACTACGTTTTTTTAATTATATTGTGGGGGGGGGGGGGGGGCTGGTAGTGTCCCTACCAATGCAAAGACGAAACCTACGCCCTTAGAGACAAGGGACCCACATGGTTTAAATACACTGGGGAGGTACAGGTGATTGGACACAGGAGGAGACAATCAGGAACAAGTATGACAATCACAAAGGGGGAGAAAACTCACCAGATAAGGAAGTGAAGTTAAGCTAAATAAAGGACAAACCAGCACTGTAGTTCTTCGGCAACAAAGGTGTTAGACAAGAGTCTATTATCCCACCCTGACACCGGCTGCACACCACAAACCTCAGAAGAGCTTTTTCTGCTATAAGCATTTCCATATGCCTGCGACACACCTACTGGACCAATCCAATGTTTGTCTTTCAGGCTGTGGTGACGTGTGGGAGACAAGGGTGAACTTGAAGAGAATACCCATCCAAAATGAGGCTGGGATGAAGCGTGCCGTGCTTAATATGTTCCATGCTGCCGCTTAGTCAAATGTGTTGAGCAACAATTCACAGAAAACATATTGAATGTTTTTATTGTTTTCATTCTGTCAGCCAAATGTGCCAGAACGATGTGATATGAGAGGAGGGAAGGCAGCAACGTGAGCGCTGTAGTCTTTATTGGTAATTCCAGGTCTTTAGCATGTATTTGACAAAACATCTGTATGGACAAGTTTTTTTAAACTTGTTTTTTAATTTTTTTTAAGTTTTTAAAATCGTGGAGAGAGAGGATTAAAAAATCCTATAGATGTTACATCAAAGGGAGGCTTTTTTCTCATCCGTCTTCTAATTTGTTTTTCAAAATCTCCAGGAGTATTTCATGGCAAAGACGTGTTCCAGTTCAACCTGTCAACCATCCAAGAATCAGAGCTCATACTCCTCGGCTCTTTTCATTTCCTCAACAAGCGGCCCCGCCACCACCAGCGGCCGCTAAGTTTCCGACGGCCTCGCCACCCATCCGCCAGCCTCCAGCATCTTTATCCTCCCTCCCCGCAGCTCCTCTTCCATGGATCCTCCTCCCCAGACTTGACTTTTGCAACATCACTGGGGAACTTAACTCTGGCTCCTTTCAAGAAAGGCTCTTGGCAAACAAGGGATGTAACGGCGTTGCTGAAACACGCCAGGGATTGCAAACAGCTCGTGGTCACTGTGGAGTTTGAAATGGGTTTTGCGGCAGTGCGAGGACAGCAACGGAGCCCTCATGGCCAAGAGCGTCTCTCCTCGACCAACCTCCCGTACCTCTTGGTGTACGCTGACGACCGAGCAATAGATGAGCCAAACAGCGTGGCCAAGTCACTCCAGAGGTACGCAACCTTCCCCGTGGCAGAGGACGTGTCCTCCTCGGCCTCAGCCTTGAGGATCCGGAGGGAGCTTCATCTCCAAATAAAAACCAACGACATTCCAGAGGTCCAGTACAACACCTTGAAGAATCACGAGCTGTGGCAGAACACATACTTTCCGGCGAAGGCTAAAGCAGCAGTGAAGCCAGGAAAGAAGCACAGTTTGACGAGCAGCAAGGGCCCAGGGAAGCCCCATGTGCTGAGCTTTGATGAAAGGACAATGAAAAAGGCCAGGAGGCGACAGTGGAGCGAGCCCAGAGTTTGCTCCAGGCGATACCTCAGGGTGGACTTCGCCGACATCGGCTGGAGTGAGTGGGTTTTAGCGCCAAAAGCATTTGACGCCTACTACTGCGCAGGGCCCTGTGGATTCCCCATTCCCAAGGTTACCCGCTTCATCTTCCTTCAGATAATACAAAAGATTTAATTTTTGCTTTTATTTTGTGTTTTATAAGTAATTTCTTTCAGCGTTCATAATGATATACTCCCACTCATTTGTCCAGGTGGCGCTTCCATCCAATCACGCCACCCTCCAGAGCATCGTCAGAGCGGTGGGAATTGTCCCTGGCATCCCCGAGCCATGCTGCGTTCCGGAAAAGATGAGTCCCCTCAGCGTCCTCTTCATCGACACAAACAGGAATATGGCGCTAAAGGTTTACCACGGCATGTCCGTGGACACCTGTGCCTGTCGGTAGTGCTGGAGACGGCAAGGAGTGCCATCTATGAAGATAAAGGGTTGTGAGGAGGACGTATATGTGGAGTACATCAGGAGGGCATTTCCACCTCAAAGAGGACGGTGACAAATACGGCAAAAGGGGGACACTTGAGTCTCAGCTTGAGAACTCTGTTGTGAAGCTTGAACTAGCCTCGGTCATGAAGCCGCGGTGACCAAACACTTTCCATTTATGTGTTTTCTCCACCCGGGCCACCGTCAATTATTGTTCTCTCTTCATCCAAAAGCAGTTCAAAGAGGTGCACTTAATAAAAACCTGTTCATGCATTTAAATGACTGTTTGGATGTTAAATTTGGGTAAAAAAAAGATCCTGCAGGTAAATCATCTGTTGACCCCTTATGAACTTCCTTTGGTCTTTTTCAACTCACCTCACTTTTATAAAGTGGTCTTCCCAGCTCTCATATTAGACGAGATCATTATTTTCTTTGGCCTGGTTTTGGGAATATATAAACTCAATTAAACTCAAAGTCTGGGTTTTAACTGTTCCCAAACCTTTAGACATCAATATCCTCCGTTTATACTCTGCTTGCCCCTGTCGATAGGATTGAACTGATATTTGGAAACAGTGATGATCTGCCAACTGACTCTGATAGAGGGTCTGATGGACACAGAAGCTGTATGGCAGCACTTTACTTTCTACCAAATTAATCCACCCACATCATGTAAATGATGTTGTTACTAATGCTTACTAAATGGTACTTATTCTTAAGTAATGCCTAATTGTTGCCATTGAAAATCACCCTTATATTGGCAAGAACCGTTATTCATGCATGAGATGTAATATCGTCTTTGAACTATATTTCAATAACATTTTAAAATGTTCTATAATTCAGTGTTCTGTCACCCACTGAGCTGTAATGTGTTGCTCGCTCTGCTACAGCACACATGGAAAAGTGGTGCATTGCTGCCACCTGCTGTGCATTTTGGGAAAGATGAACAGACAACCATTTAACATGAGTTTTTGTACTTCCTGATGCTACTCGGTATTTGTCTTTGATACATTAATACTGTTTATTTAAGAAGACATGTAGGGTACGGTTTGTAATGATAGTTATTTTACGTAGTAAGTAAAAAGGGATAAATGTATCTACCTTATAACTGAATGGCTCAAAGTGTATCTGAAGAGTTGAGTGATGTGTGCTTTGACACATTGTAGACATAATGCGTGTCTGATAAGGAAATAAACTGAACTGTACATAGGGTCACAGACACTTGCTGACTTCCTTAAGCTAATAAAACATATATAAATCAAATACTTTAAATGTGCATTTAACATTCAAAATATCTTACTAACATTCCTATACATTATATTCACACATGCATGCATACATACACATCTGTTTGATCTCAATTTAAAATCCCTTACTTAAATGTTTAAAGGAATGCTGTAGTACAGCGGTTCCCAAACTCAAGAGTGCCGCGGCCCACTTTGAAATCTGAAAAATCTTTTGCGGCCCACCCAAACCTTTAATCACAACTCTGATCAAAACATAAACTTGGGATGACCTTAAGAAGTTAACCGATTAAACATGTATTAACCGACAATGTATGTTTTGTATACCATTTTCTCCGGAGCTCATGTGCCGTGTTTTCTGCACAATAAGGCACATAAGATACTGCAGTCTATCAGCGCAAATCACTGTCAAAATTCGAGAGCGCAAATCAGGTTGATGCGCGCGCGTAAATCAAACATCCGCCGGCAAAAGTCCGTCTTTAGGGAGGTATTTGCTCGCTTGCGAAACGTGAACTTCCTCGCTCGCATGGAGAATCTCTCCGAAGGAGTTTTCTACGCGCTCGCTTTTTTTCCTTCTGACAGTGAGGGGGCGGAGCCAGTCACCATGGTATCTACATCTGATTGGTTACAAACCCCGTCTTTGGATTGGCTGGAGCGATGCATTCACACAACTATAGAAGCTCATTTCCGCACTGAAGAAAGGGGATAGAAAGTCGAAATTATGAGACAAAACGTTGTCAAAACACAAACGACACCTTTATGTAACCGTAGTGCACCGTAGATGACAACCAGCTACAACCATCATTTACCATCATTACCGGCACATTAAGAGCAATGCGTCCAGCTGGCAGACCGGCTGGCGATTTGCCGCCATAGCAGTCAAACGTTTGGCGTCGGGGCGGGTGGACGGGGGTGTGTGGGGCGGGGAGACGGTGCTTTCAGGGTCCGATCGATGCTGTGAGGTGCGTCCGCTCCCGCCGCCCCCCTTGCCATTCATTCCTTAAATCTTCGGCTGCTCTCCAGCCGCGCCGCCTGCCAAGGGCGCCTTTTAGAATAACTTATTTTCCCCGTTAAGATGGTTCAGCTACTGTAAAGAAAAGGGCACCGTCTCTCGCTCTTTAATCTCATTATGTGCTCGGCAAGAATGACAGCTTTGTTTCTCCGACGCGCCCTGAAACAAGCTCCATATCTCACGCGCTTGAGCGCCGCTCAGCATCTCGCTGTCGTAAACCGAGCTTTGGCATGTTTGGCAGAGCGCCTTCAGCGCCGTGTACAACCAGTATGGATCAACCGATTAACCAATCTTTTCGTTTGTGCTTCATCAATTAATGTTTCACATAATTAATGTGCCGCATCATACATATTTTTTTATTAATTTCAAACTTTTCAAAATTGAAAATTAAAAACTTTTTATTTATTTATTGTAAATGACCTCTCGCGGCCCACCTGCAGTACCTGGGCCGCGGCCCACACTTTGGGAATCGCTGCTGTAGTAGTTGTCACCGTACAGACAAACCTTAATGCAGAATATACAGAGGCTGTCAACCAAAAACCAGAGATTCAGCAGCATTCACATGTGTGAATTTTCCTTACTTTAACAACCAGAAGATACAAGGTGACCAGTCTGACCCGCAGTATCACACTTGACAGCTTTGCTATGGAATTGAAGATTTCTACAAGAAAAACTGTGGAATGAGACATGTAGAGGCCCTTTTCCATTGTATGTGTTAAGGCACTATAGGGCAAACGGGGGGAACATGTTTGGACCCGTGTTCAGCCAGAACTAGAAATAGACAATCCCTGTCCAGTGCGCTGAGTGTCTTTAAGTAATTTTAATCTGCGCTCTGCATACAATTACCAATGCGTTTTTCCTTGCATTATATCACATTTGTTGGTTACCAGAACCACACAGCATAAGACAACACGTTGACACCTGCGACACGGTCAAAAACTCCCATCCACACCTTTGCTCATTAGCAGGCACTTACTTAAGTGCATTTTTATGGCAATGTGCCACCCTGTTCATGTGTAGGAACTGCATGTCCCAATTCACCCAGTGTTTCCCTCAGCATAACCCATCACCAAAACCTGCATTTATGGGTTGTTGTGGCGCAGGGGGTAGAGAGGGTGTGCTGGGAACCACAAGGTTGGTGGTTCAAGTCCTGGCTGCCCCCTGTCCCATGTTGAATGGTCCCTGAGCAAGACACTTAACCCCTAATTGCTTCCCGGGCAAAATGTAAGAGCCATGGGTTAAAAATGTAATGTAAGTCACTTTTGATAAAAGCGTCAGCTAAATGACCTGTAATGTAATGTAATTATGGCTCCATAAAGGCATTTAGCCTTTTTTATATCCAATATATTTCAATGCACATGCACAACATGAGTATTCATGACCAACCTTAACAACATCATTACCGTCAACCACTAGATATGTTGCATTTAAAAATAACCTTTTTTTTTTTTTTGCTAGAGTAATATCCACAGAAATACAGCCCGATGTCAGGTTAAATCATTTGTTATATTTTGAGGAAAACAGCATAGAGGCTATAATCAAATTTTCTATTTCTAAATCCGTGAGAGGAAATAACAGCCCAAGATCTTTCCTTGAATACACTTTTTAATAAGTTAATTGTGGGTTTATTCATTATGGTGGGTGACACAGTATACTTATTCATTCTCAACTTTCTCCATATAAAGTGATTGTTTGAGGAACAAAATGTCTTAAATATTGCAAGACATTTGTGAAATGTGTAAACAAGGCTGGAAAACCCTGTTATTTTGGTTTAAAGGCATCAATTCATTTAACATTGAAAATAGCAAAAGAAGAAGAAGGAAACGTCGAAGAAGGTGCTGATAACCAGTTTAATGAATTGATTCAGCTGCTGCTGAGCATAATGGTAACTATAGAAACGGTGAGTGGCCGATGCAACCCTGAGTCTTTATTTTTATTGTTAAGCTTCACTTATTGTTCAACCATCTGCTCTTTTTAATTTATTATATTACATATTATATTACAGTGTGTCTTGTTGCACATATTTCAATGCATATTAAATGACTTACGCTGTTTTTCAAATACTATTCTTTTTTTTCACACAAATCTTGAAGTATTTACAATTTTTTGGTGAAAAAAATACAATGAATGAATAAATAAAATCAGAAATCAGGGATGACCTATAGAGAACCTTTTAACCTCAAACATTCGTGGGCGTCCTCAGGAATCAAAGAACAGACGATGAGCTCGGCCTCGCGTTTACTACCACCTGGAGGACACTTTTCAGCTACCCTCGACACCTAAATATATACTGCTGCCACGAAGATTTTACACTTCATAATGCACAACTTGTTTTTTAATATGTGTCACCCTCAATATAAATATACACATGCATATACTTACTCTATTGCACACAGTACATAATCAGGAAATACAGGAAATAAACACAAAGGAAAACGTCCAAGGAGGATTTTCCTGGAGCAGCCAGGTTATGCGTTGGTGAAGATTTATATCGAGAGACGGCATTTGACACTAAGAGCATCAACAGCTGCGGCAACTTTTGTAAAATACAAAGACACACAACCCCCCACTGGTTCCAACTACGGGCAGGAGACGTGGCTGGTGGCAGGTGCCATGTCCGTCCCAACAGAAATAAATCCAAGACCAGCAACACCAGTAATCCGCATATTTCTTCATAGTCACGTAACAAGTATTCTGAATGTATAAGGTGGTAATAATGGGCTATTTAGGTAGTCAATAAACAAACGTACCTGAAACAAAAACCTGGGTAAAAGTTTTAATTATTATGCTAAAGGGAGGGGCTGTGAGATGGACGATAGCTGTGCAGGTAAAATAACTTTTAGATTGGATTTAGCTTTTATGAGAAATGTTAGAAAAACACTTAGTGGACACAAACACGGCCGCTCAAAATCCTTTTCATTAGTTGCTTAAATAGATTAGAGAGATTAATTAGTTGAGCATCAGCACGTGCAGGTGGAATGAAAAAAAGTGTTTCAAGCTTTTGATTGTTTAGCTTTGCTTATGGTGCAACCATCTGCTCTTTTCATTTAATCAGATCACATAACTGAGTCATCTACCATTTAACACCTGAAATGTACTTTAATCTTCATTGTGCTATTTGCAGATCAATTTGTTAAGTAACCGCTTGGGACTGCGTGTGAACTGCCGCATCCAGCAGGACAACATCTCCTCCACATGTTGTGATATTGCGCAACTGAAGATTTATGTTGGATTAATGTAGCTGGGTTTCACCAGTGCATCTTGTTGTTGTCCAATGCATAATGCCAATGCATAATAAATGAGTTCATAATGACTTTAAGGTCTTTAATTGGTAACTATTAATTGCTTGTTGGTGTGTGCATGTGAGTGTGAATTGGGGGGTTGTGTGTCTGTGTCAGCTGTGTGATTGACTGGCGACCAGTCGAGGTTGTACCCCATCTCTCGCCTTGGTTGGGATTGACTCCAGTATGAAGGATAAGCGGCATTGAAGTTTGACTGATGCTGTTCATTAAAAAATATTGATTATTTTGTTCAAAACAAACAGGTTTCAGTAAAAGAGCCTGCTGACAAAAGAAAAACAGATAAGATGTCATAAGGTTGATTTGTGAAACTAAACCACACTGCCGATCCCAAAGGAGCTCACTGCTTTGTTGTTTGTGGCTACAAAGTCAAAGTGAGTTGAATCCGTTGCATGCTGGGAACTCAGGGGACCACACCACCCCCTAACGGTCCACCAGTTTCATCACCTTTAGCTCTAGCGAGGTAATGAGCGCTAATGTTTCCCATCCCGATAGGATCATTAACAAGGTCCACCGTGACCATCCGAGAACAAAAAGACTTATGAGCACACACTGTGGGGGTGATCGGCCTTCTGGGAGCAAAGGGAGAGGCCCGGTAATAGATGTTCATCAGACAGGTTACAAGCACTAATGAGGGCTACTGGGATCCCCAACAGGTGATCCTAGCCAATAACAAAGAGACACAAACAGGCTATTGGTTAGCAGCTTTCATTTTGAAACAGAGTACTGGTTTGGTAAGTTACACATAAAACACAGTTTTGCGGCCTAAACGAATCAAAATGCTGTCTGAACAAAATGTAAAGCTGTTGGCGTCTCCTTCTGTAGACACAGAAAAATAAAGGGTTTTAAATTCCACGTAGAACTGCCACCTACTAAAGAACCACTTTGTTAGGTCGTAGTTAGAAACCACGAACCCTGCTGATTACACCAGAGAACAATCACAGCACGAGAAACAAAGACACTCAGTCGACTTGTAAGTTTTACTTGCTGCAAGGGGAGCCCGTCAAGAATCTTAGAGTACTAGACCCTTCACTCGATCACAGCCAACTCCGACTAGACTTCCCCATGCAGTCTCCTTTTATTGAGGTAGTGAACTATGTAAGCATGATGAGTCGACACTTGTTTGTTAAAAAGGTCAGTGGTACAACAGTAGTAGCAAAAGGCATTGTACTGCAAACTGGGTATGTCGACTCAAGGTTTAAAACAGCTTACACAGGTGAATGTATGTGTGTGTAAGATAACGTATGAGTGTCTGCAAATGTGTCTTGGACTTTCTTTCTATATATTAAGTTGCTTTTCAGTTTGGTGGAGAAAATACAGTTGAGTCCACCGTTTCCTGTTTTAAAGCAATTAAAACAGGACAATCAAACAGTATATTGCGTAATGATAATAGCACAATAAGCAGTATTCCCTAACACATTTTATGAATGGAGCTACATGTTTGCCATAGTTGTCTTTGGGATCTTAAATAGTGTTTGAGTTGTTGGATGGCCATGATCTGGTTGTGTTTATATAACTATATAGATATCTAGAAATCTATAGATATATACATTAGTGCTGGGCAATTTGAATCACAATTTATAGATTTGTAATCAATAGCAATCACATTTTTACACGCAAAGTTTAATAATTCATTCAATTATTTTTATTCAATTAGTGTACTGCGCACTTTTCTTTATGCAAACACAAATATGGTGCTTTATTTGCCACTACCATGGCATTAACATTTTATCTAGTTTGCTATAGAAAAATAAGTTTAACTTGCCGCCTGGAAGAGATTTCAAATGAAAATGTCCACATAAATCGCCAGTTCTTTTGTTTTGGTTCTGTTTTGGATCATGGAGAGCGGTCTTAGGACCGCCCCCAAATCCGCCCCCAAATGCTCTCATTGGCTACGATGCATGACGACGTACCTCCCAAGCCAATACTGATCAACATTGCCATTCAACATTTTTCTATGTGCACATTTTTTGCAAACTGATATTAGTCATTGGTGTTAAGAAAGCGAATCACATCACACCACTACTGAGGATGTCTCTCACGACTCGGGCTTCTTGTCCTGAAAAAATAATTGACCGTAAAATCCTGCTGTTGGTTCATAAAGCTCTTAACATTTTAGGGCCAAAGTATATGTCTGACCAGCCACTACCAGATAAGCCATCCCGACCCCTCAGATCATCTGGGACGAGTCTTATTTCTCAATTTCTATATAGAACGCAGAAAACGAACCCGCATGCACGGATAAACTGAGAGCGGTCATTGCAGCAATTAGAACAGCAGCAGACTTGATGCACCACGTCAGCTTGTCTTGCTAATTAATTTAATACAGTTCTTGACTGTTGACAGTACAAATATAAATTAGTTTACTCGAGTGCTCCATTACATAAACTGTCTCTCAGACATTAAAATATTAGCAGAAACTATTCAATAATTCATATTTGGAAAATATTATTACAATTTAGAGTGCCTTTGAAGCTGACGTCCTGCCGGTTTAGCGTCCATGTCTCCTCACATGTCCATGAGTTAAAACATTGTTTTAATGCACAATAATAGACAGTACAACAAGCCTTGCTGTGAATACGAGACGTTTAAGTTCAATTTCAACATGAATTTATGAATCTTAACTCTGCCTTCAAGCAACTGTAACGTTAACAGTGAACAAACATCAGTCTCTGACATCTGATTAAAGGTTATGAACACTTAAGCGTAGTTATAGTATCTCGTGTATAACCGCTACGGAGATGTGAATACCAGCAGGTAATTTCACAAAAGACAGGCCGAGAACAGGCTGCTCCCTGCGGGCTGAGATGAGGCTGACCGTCCAGTCCTCTGCTATTGTTGCCTTTTGCTGAGGTGAAATGCATCCTGGGATATTTGGCTCGCACAAGAACGGCACAAGAAGTCTGCTCCGATGCATTTTCTGAGAAATGGGCAAATGTGTGTATTGTGACCGCTCTTTCCTTTGAATTGGAACAGTACTCAGGCTGCGACTCACAAGTCCAGTCAAGAAGGCATATCTAGAAAAGGCCCCTAAGTCAGGACCAAACAAGGCGACAAACTCCCAGAAGGCTGCAGACTCAGCTGCTTCAAAGTAAGACTCAAGACTTTCAAGCTGCCCTTAATTCATCCAGATGAAAGCATTAAGTGGATTTCTTTAATGATTTATTTCATAAACTGCACTGCAACTTTTATTCTTGTTTATTTTTTTAATGTCTTTCTTTAATAAATAGTTAGACTTTTCTTTTGTCTGATGTTGTAATAGTGAAACACTTTGAATGGTCTGTTGAAATGTGCTAAACACATCCTGGACACAAAGACATCGGTTTGAGAACCATAGATGTGAAGGAAGAGTGAGAGTAAGACTCCAGAGAGAGAGCCAGCATCTGCCTGTCAATTGGACCCTGAACGCCTCACTGCGGCTGTAATTCTATTCATCTGCTGGTCAATGAGACACGTGGGAGCTCCAAGACCTTCAGGGACCCTCATTACAGCTTGGTAATAATAACCACTATGCACACGGCATATAACAAACAAACATAGAAGATTGTTAGCATCCCCGAGCGGCCTTGGGGAAAATGCGCCAATCATGAGTCCTGGATGAGGTTTTAAGGCAAGGCAAAGGCATGGCAAGGCAATTTTATTTGTATAGCGCTTTTCATACACAAGGCAGACTCAAAGTGCTTCACATACAATAAAGTGAAATAAAATGCAGGAATTAAAAGACAATTAAAAACTAAAATTATGAATTAAAATCTTATTTAAATTGTTTAATTAAAGGCAGAGGTTAAAAGTGCAATATAGGTAAAATTTAGCAGAAGGCGAAGCTAAACATAAAAGTTTTCAGTCTTGTTTTAAACGTGGTCAGAGTTGGGGCAAGTCTTAAATCTTCAGGAAGTTTATTCCAGCTGTTTGTTGCGTAGTAACTAAATGATGCTTTTCCATGATTTGTATTTACTCTGGGAATCACTAACAGATTGGTGTCAGAAGATCTTAGTGATCTTGAAGGCTTATGTAGTGGAAGCATATCAGTGATATACTTTGGCCCTAAACCATGTAGTGATTTATATGTGAGCAGTAGGATTTTGAAATTAATTCTCTGACATACTGGGAGCCAATGTAAGGATTTAAGAATTGGTGTAATGTGCGCACATTTTTTGGTTTTTGTTAGAACTCTAGCAGCAGCGTTGTGAACAAGCTGGAGCTGCCTGACAGTTTTTTTTGGAAGACCTGCAAGGAGACCATTACAATAGTCTACTAGTTATAAAGGCATGTACAAGTGTTTCTAAGTCTTGAGCTGACATGAGCCCTCTAAGTCGTGCTACATTTTTGAGGTGGTAGTAGGCCGATTTTGTTACTGATTTGATGTGACTCTCCAAGTGTAAATCTGAATCCATAATAACCCCCAGATTTCTGGCTTTATTTGATGTTTTCAGGGACATGGAGTGAAGGTGTTGGGTTACTTTAAACCTTTCTTTTTTAGCACCAAATACAATGATCTCAGTTTTGTCTTCAAACCAAAGCTTAATTTATTTTCATATTCTAATCACACCCTTCACCATCACTGACCAGTTAGTCATTTTCAGTATACTGAATTTGAAGAAAAGAAATCGCCTTGGCAATAAAGGAAGAAAAAGCTTTCTTTAGTTATGTTATCATCATTTTTTTTTTTAAATTACTAATCGGTCAGGCACCGGTTTTGTTTAAAAAAAATAATTTTTTAATAATAATAATTAATTATTGTAAAAAAACGGTAGTCACAACAATGGGAGACGCAGGTTGTTGTTACAGTGCAGAGTCATGCAGACGACATAAAAACAACCAGGTTCAAAGTATTACTTTATTAACAAGGTTGAAATGTAAATTAAATAATTTAGTAAAACCAAGGAATATCATAGAGTACAAAGGTAAACTGTCCGGTAAACTAAACTGTCTGATTTCTTTCTCGGTCATGATCGTTAATTCTCGTGAACAGTGATTGACACGTCATTGTAGGACGGAATTATCTTGTTTCCTTTCGTAAAGGATGGTCCAGTGGTTCCTATGCTGAAGAAGCTAAGTAAGGAAACATTGAAGCTTCTTTCCTTACCACCCAGAGACTTCAGCTCTACTTTTGCGCCATTTAACTCAGTTAGGAACCTTCCTACGCAAAAAAAGATTCAAAAGGAATAGCTATGAACATGAACTCACAACTAGTTTAAAGATGAATTAATAGTACACAAGCTTTCCAGTTGATACGTCACTAAAGTTGCTCATGGTTCTGTTCTTTGACAAATATTTTTTTAATTACTACAAACATGTCTCTGCCTCATCCTTAAAGTACTTAGAGTACTTTAAGATTGTTAAACTGGTGTTTGCTGGGGTGTAATTATCCAGATGTCACTGCTTGTAACCTTCCTTTTTTTTCCCCTTAAAGCCCCGTCACACTAATATATGTACATGCAATAGGAAGTTATACTCAATTTTAGTGAGCTAGAAAGTGGCATAGACATTTTATGTGGAGGATAGGATATGTGGATAACAATGATTTCCGTGGTACTGAGTACGGTACAAGTGTCCCGTTTAAAGTTGTAAAGCTGAGACAACCATGACGATGTTGTATTGGATATTTTTGCGTACTGGCAACCCTGCACTTTGACAAGAAAGCTTACCTGAGAGTACCCAATGACCTTGTTGAACGTATTAGATGAACTGTACAGGATAATCACAGCATCACATAACCTTTCAAGCACAAACTAGAAACCAAGAGCATTTGTAGACTGCATGGTTTCCCATACATGGAAAGTTTACACATGCAAAGAGCTTTTTATCAAATTGACAGAAAGAATGCAATTCAATTAGTTCTGGATTAGTCAAGTCATCAATGTGAAACAGAGGAGCTATACACATTTATGTCAATCAGTATGAGAAGTTTTCTCAATTTGTTAGAACATGAAATAAAAGTAATTGTCATCAGAATTTGTCGGTTTCAGAGCTCTTTCCAATATATTTTTAGAAAACAACATGTTTTCCTCGGACAGGAAGTCAAATATTATACTTTTTATCGTAATTCAACAAGGTGTCTTACTAAGTTAATAAACATTACTTTTGCTGTTTCCAATTTTCCTCCATTTTTTAAATCAAAAGGTGTCAGAAAGGTTCATTGAATTTTACAAATATGTTTTCATTATGCCATTAAAAATCTGTCAATTAAATCCTCCTATGGGTTTCATTTTTATTGTTCTCAAAACTGAAAAAGATTTCATGATTTTCCAAATGATCATTATGGTGTCTACAAGTTGGACTGGGGGAAGTTGGCTCTATATTTGAGGTTTTAGAATACCTGTAACCTCACGCTGTTTCCCCTCTCCAATGCGACGGAAGACTGATGCACTAAAGAACCCCCCAACCGCTGTCAGGACCATATTCATTCTGAATCACTTGCCCAATAAAAGAAGGTTAAACTAATAAATAATATACTTACGCTAACACAATGTAATATATTTGGTTAAACATTTCTCTGCTGCCCCGATTTTCCATTCGGACTATTAACGACCACATTGACTTTAAATTGTAAAACTTCCTGCCCATGGTCTTTTAAATTAAAAATACTGATGTAAGACATTTCATTGACTACCTTTTGGGAGTAAACACAACAGAACATTTTTCTGTTTTGGTTTAATGATGACAGATAATAAAATACTTAGGAGGATAGGATGTTGGTTCTTTTTTTCCTTTCAGATAAACAATAAATGAGTACACAATATGTTTTGAAAGAATAAGTGCAAACAAAAAACTGAAGTCAAACGTGTCAAACGCATGCAGCAAAAGCATTTAGTGTCATCTGAATAATATGTGTTACCCTTTTCTAACACGGGATGAACAACGACGATGCCGGTTGCTCACAGGTTGCTGAGCAACAGTTGACCTATTAGCATTCGTGAGCCCGCAGCTGACAGACCAAATAAAAGCATCTGCGGTTGCCTCTTCTGGTCCGAGCCGGGTGAGGGAGGCCTGTGATTTCAAAATGAGCCCTGGAGCTGCTTCACTCTGAATCCAAAAGTTAATGTCAGATGTTAAGCTCTAACAACAAATGGCTCTAGGACACTTGCTGAAATGCTCCAATGTTATTTTAATCAGGGAACTGTTTGATGAATCAAGATTAAATGAAAACATCAAGGAAATGGAGACTTTATATGTTGGATACCTCTTTAAAAACTGTTCATAGTAAAATAATCAGAACTATAGATGTTATTGTCATTGTGATATAAGATTGATCTGTTTTTAAGGATTGTGTTAACTTTTTATGAATATACCTGTGGCGAGTAAAGACCTCTGTTATTGCCACAAGACTGATGAACTATGGAGAACATCACTTCTGTTGGGGATATTCTAACCTTGGAGAGGTTAAAAATCACCACAGAGTCTTCCGTTCCTGTCTTTGTTGTCCTCCTCCTCATCTACATCTTTATTGTGGTGTCCAACATCGGCCTGGTGGTGCTGATCTTCAGAACCAGGAGCCTCCAGCAGCCCATGTACCTGCTCCTCTGCAACATGAGTATTAACGACGTGTTCGGGGCGACGATCGTCGTCCCCGAGATGCTTAGAGATCTGTTAATCTCAGACTCGGAGCGGCTCGTCCGTTACGCTGACTGTGCCGTTCAGGCCTTTTGCGTCCACCTGCATGCGAGTGCTTCCCACACGGTGCTCATCATCATGGCTTTTGACCGCTATGTGGCCATCTGCAGGCCGCTGCGGTACGCCGGCGTCATGACCAGTGGGACAGTGGCAGTGCTTTCGGCGTCAGCGTGGGGGACAGCTTTATTGATGGTGGCAATCCTGGTGGGACTCAGCGTCCGCCTGTCACGCTGCAGGTCGGTCATATCCAACTTGTTCTGCGACAACGCCTCCCTGGTCAAACTGTCGTGTGAAAGCGTCCTCACCAATCAGGTCTACGGCCTCGGCTACACAGTGGTGCTGCTGGGCTCGTCCATCGGCAGCGTGGTGCTCACCTACCTGAGAATCGCCGTGGTGTGTCTGCGCAGCAAGAACAAGTCTATGAATGGCCAAGCGCTGCGGACATGTGGAACCCACCTGGCCGTGTACGTCATCCTCTTGGTGTCCGGGTTCCTCATCGTGATCCTGCACCGCTTCCCTCAGCTGGCAGACCACAGGAAGGTGGCGGCGGCCATGGGACACGTGGCGTTGCCGGCACTGAACGCCATTATCTACGGGCTGCAGATTAAACAAGTCCGGCAGAAGATCATGACTTTGATACAGAAAAAAAAAGTAACTTTAAATGTCTGATTATGCCATGTGATCAGATGTGAAACATGCAAATGTTATTGCAGAGGATGCTTATTGAAAATATTCATGTTTTAAGTGTATGATGGTCATGGTTGTGTTTCAGCAGATTAGAAGTATAAATTAAGGGGTAGGAAGTTAAATACATCAAATTGTTTTAATGTATATCTGTTTTTATATATTATTTACATATTTAAATCTGCAACTAAACCTAAATATATATATACTGTATGTGTCAAAACGTGTCAAAACGTGGTGGTGAAGACAATCTTTAACAGATAATATGTGAATATATATATATATATATATATATATATATATATATAAAATCTATATTCATATATTATCTGTAAAGGATTGTCTCCATCGCCAACATCAAGTTTTGACACATATGGGTAATATAAATCTCCTTTTATATATATATATATATATATCTGTTAAGAACAAATTTTGACACATAGGTGTCAAAACTTGTTGGTGGTGAAGACAATCCTTAACAGATAATATATTAAATGTCTGATCCTTCACATACTGACCTTTTTGACTATAAAAATGAATGTGTAATCAAATAATACTATTTAATAATGCTCAGAAAAAGTGCATAGATTTTATAATGACATTATCAACAGTTTATTAAAGCATGACAGTGTTCCATATCCACCTGTTTTGTTTTCCAAATACACAAAATGTTGAAAGTGTTCACAGTGAACATATAAAGAGGTGGAATTGAAACATGTGACTCAAAGTTACTGTATGGCAGCTTTAAAAAAATCTCTCTGTGATACATTATGTCTACAGCTCAGTAAAAACTTTGAGAAAGAAATCAACAGTTAAAGCGTATTAACGTACGCTAACAGAGTAGGTTTCCTCGAGGATTTCAGGAACAACTGAGCTGTCAATAAACTGATATCAAAAAACAGTCCAAAGTGAAAAATGAAAAGTATCTTAAAGCTGCAATCTTCCTACAGTCCACAGCCATTCTCTGGTTGTCTATGAAAAAATGACTCTACTTCTCTCTTGATTTATTTACTCAGTAAACATTATAAACATTAGTTTATGGTCTCAATCTCGAGTTTCATGTCTTCTTCCACAGTCTTTATTAGAGACCTGTCAATAAGCGTTTAGCCTTTCCCTAAAGCACACTACTTTAAACTTTAGAACTCTAAATGGATAATTAAATCCATAAAAAAACTCAAATGGCCGTACGTTAAAAGCAGTATATTTAAAGTGAATGTGAACATTAAAAGAGAAAAGATTTGAAAAAGCAAGAAATTGTCAGTGGCGGCCCTGGATTTATTAATGAGTCCATCTGCAGACAGGATGAAAAAGGTTTTGATGATGATGATGAGGTCTTGGTGCTGATGGACCGCAGCCGACTGCCAGAGGGACGGGACCCAAACTGTTGGTGTACAGGGTGAGAGCGGCTGTTGCCTCCTCGGAGTGCTGGATGTGAAGTTGTGGAGTGACGGCAGATTGAAGCCAATCAATCTGCCGATGATACATCATATTTCACTGTGGCCACATTCTTTGAACTGAGTACCAAACATATGTTATATGAATGGAGTTTTAATAGTAAAATAAACTCAATAAGCATGCTCAGAATTTTCTTTTCCTGTGTTTGGCTGATTGTTGAGTAGCCTTTAGCTTCCTCCAAAGTGGGGAAGGTGTGTAAACAGAAGTGCTTTCCTCTTTTTTACAGACTTCACACTGACAGACTACAGATTCAATAAGCTCAGACAATGAAAATTGTTGTTGTTTGTGACAGATTGAAAAGTTGGTGTCCAGGCAACGACCAGTGATGCAACCAAGCTCAAAGCTCTGCGGGTCTATGGCTCTACTTATAGAAGATTGTCGGGTCACTTAAGCTCCGAGTAGAGCAGGTCCATGTCAATAGGTGAGTGTGTGTTAAATGTGGAAAGACAAGCCCTCGTCATCTAAAGCCAGTTAACATAATTTTATCTCCACTCAATTAGTGCAACATGATGTTTAAATCTGTTAGTACAACATTCTATCCTTCTCATTAGCTGTTAATCAAGCTGTTTAAAATGAAGATGACAATTTTACTATTGTTTCATGCAGCCTGTTCTGTGGTTGTGTTAACAAACAAAAAAGATTTGTATTTTGAAACATGAATGTCTTGTGATAATGAATTGGATTTAAATGCGGTAGTTTTGATATTCACTCTAAACTGATTTTTCTAATTCAAGCGTCATTCTCCTACATTTTCATTCAACCATGTTTTACTGTTTGACTATGGCCCATTCCCATAGTAGTTTATGTTTTGATAGAATTATGGGATATCCGTTTTGATTTGTCAACCATCAACGTTAAATAAAACCACTCATTTAACCATATCTCTCATTGTAATCATAACAATTTCACAGTATTTCTTTCTTTCATCGTTTTACTTTATTCCCATCTTCATAGTTAGGGGAGTAATTAGTATCTTTCTGTTCATTTAAAGGGCTTTTCTTTATAATTGGTACAGCAAATTAGTTTTTGCCTAAATATTGTTGATGTTTTAATGTTTTTTAAATTATTTATTTGGCAAAAAAAGCAGGAGGATTTCTACTCTTGTTTTGTGAGTTCCGAGCTGAGATTCAAATATGAACTTTTATCTATTTATTTATGATTGTTTTAACTAAATCCAGGTGTGTTTTTGCAACTAACAATATAATATTGATATATTATATATAATAATAACATTTCTTTGCATGGAATTATTAGAATGACAATCAGTCATTTGAGTTTAACATAACAAAATAAGGTACTGTTAGTGTACCACTTTACAAATTCGAAGAGTGATTTTGTGTTAGAAATGTATGAATATATGAGCTGCTTTGACTATTTTATGTGAAATGAGACAATATTTTAGAACTGTAGGGAATTTATGTTTATCATTTTCTAAACACTGTTATCTCCCTTCTGATCCTACAATAAAGTAAAGTTCTATATTTTGTCTCTTTCACATCCTCATTAAGCTTGCATCAACCGTCTGCACAATGGAGAACCAGACATTAAATGCAGATGTTCTAATCCTGGAAGGGTTAAAGGTCAGCCCAGAGTCCTCCCTTCTCATCTTTGTCTTCCTCCTGCTCATCTACATCTTCATCATGGTGTCCAACCTCGGCCTGTTGGTGCTGATCACCACAGAGAGGAGCCTCCAGCAGCCCATGTACCTGCTCTTTTGCAACATGAGCATTAACGACACTTTCGGGGCGACGACCATCATCCCTCGTCTGTTAAGCGACCTTTTTCATCCGATCGCAGAACGCTACATCCGCTACGCCGATTGTGTCCTCCAAGCCTTCTGCGCTCACTTCAATGCGAGCGCCTCCCACACGGTGCTCATGATTATGGCCTTTGACCGCTACATGGCCATCTGCAACCCTCTGCGATACGCCGCCATCATGACAAACCGAATGGTGGGGGTGCTGGTGGCGGCGGCATGGGCGGTAGCCTTTTTGATGGTGGTGATCCTGGTGGGGCTCAGCGTCCGCCTGTCGCGCTGCAGGCGCGCCGTGCTCCATCCGTTCTGCGATAACGCCTCCTTGTTCAAGCTATCATGTGAGAGTGTCCTTGCCAACCAGGTCTACGGCCTGGGCTACACGGTGGTGCTGCTGGGCTCGTCGCTCGGGAGCGTGGCGCTCACCTACCTGAGGATCGCCATTGTGTGTCTGAGCAGAAAGAACAAGTCTCTGAACGGCAGAGCACTGCAGACCTGCGGCAGCCACCTGGCCGCGTATGTCATCATGTTCGTGTCGGGCTCCGTCATCATCGTTCTGCATCGGTTTCCTCAACTTTCTGACCACAGGAAACTAGCGTCCATCTTGTTCCACGTGGTTCCTCCCGCCATGAACGCCCTCATCTACGGACTGCAGATCAAAGCAGTCAGACAAAAGATTGTGGTCATGTTTACCAGGAACACAGTAGGTTAAATGACTCAATAGGGAATCTTATGGAAATGTGTAATCCCTTTCTTATTATTTTCTTCTTCTTTCTTCTTATACTTAATGTATTCCATCTCAAAAATCAATTCAGTAATAAAAAACTGAGGTAATGATGGCAAATCGTAAAAATTATGTTTACATGAATATTTCGCCTTTTTTTCTCAACAAATTTTTCCAAAGATCTGTAATTGTGGAGGAAAAACAGAAAACTAATTCACAACCTGTATCTACAACCAAATAGTTAAGACACATAAATTACATTTAACTGGGAAAGGTATTTGAATTCATGAATAATGTCCTAAAACAGATTTTGCAACTGGATTGTTGTCAAAATGTGTTTTGAAATATAGTTTTACCGATGCAAAGTTCCTTTTTAACAACATTGCATTACATGTCATTTAGCTGACGCTTTTATCCAAAGCAACAATAAGTGCATTCAACCATACCAATTTGCTATAAGTATATTGTACTTAAAATGGCACTTAAGTGCTACAATTTGTTAGTCCTTTAGTCAAGGTAGATTTGACTAAAGGTGTGTCTTTAGTCAAATTTGAGGTGTGTCTTTAGTTTGCGGCGGAAGATGTGAAGGCTCTCTGCTGTCCTGATGTCATCACCAGCACGTTCCACCATTTCGGGGCAAGGACAGCCTTGCGACAGTTGTGATCTAGTCAGTGAGGGAGGGACAAGCAGTTTAGCAGATGCAGAGGGGAGTGCGCAGGTTGGGATGTAGACTGGACCCGATCCATTCACAGCATGGTAGGTGAGCGCCAATGTTTTGAATTGGATGCTGGCAGCCACCGGTAGCCAGTGAAGAGAGTGGAGGAGTGGAGTAGTGTGGGTTAAATATTATAAAGAAAACACTGGACATACACTGGAAAAGCATCTAGAAATCACCTAGCAATGTTATACATCTACATAATGTATTGATTATTTATTTCATAATTTATTTACTTTTATTATTTAAAATCAATAAAAAAAGTGTATAATCAACACTTTAGTCACAAGAGTGAATCACTAGTTCATAATTATATTATAATAATGATATTTTATTATTTACAAGAAATCCTCCGGTTACTACTCCGATATTGATTGACGTTGCTTGCTTGCAACAACATCGCACGTTCAACATTTTACTGCTTTGAGGATTATGCTGTATTGCATTCAGGACAATATTGATTCTGTGGACTTTCAATGATTGCATGTACATCAAAGGAAAATATTGCACTACATGTCCCGTGATAACGAGTGGATTGGGTGGACAGGCTGTGTCGTGCTTTCAACATAGCGCCTCTCAATAAACAATTTGTGGAGAATGGATGATGTGCATCATGATATTGTTGAAAAGGAACCAGCAGAAATAAAATGTGATGCCGCAGAAAAAAGAACAAGAAAGTTCAGGTTGAAAGGAATCTCAATGGTGATGTAAATGCTAATTTGTACAAGCAGGCAAAATAAAGACTAACATCACAACACTCTTGGCTTCCAAGAAAAATGCCTCTCTTGTCCAACAAAATCTCAGACCCTGAGGGGCCTTTAAATGTTAAAAGGCCTATGTCAAAAGGCTTCTGAAATCTACACATTGCTCACTGAGTTTCCTCTACCTGAGGAGGAGCAGAGAAGGCAGGATGCATGGTTTCATCCAAAGAAAGCTGTCTATGATATATTTATTGAAGAAATATCCACATGGCTGAAAGAAAACAAATTTGTAAGTAATGATGACGTTGACAATGATGATTATGAAAATGCAAAATCTGAGTGCCAAGATGCCATTAGACCCGGGGACGGTGTGTCTAATTTGTCAAGCAGAAGAAGTCAAGGTAGAAGTATTTCATCTGCATGTATAATGGCTAAGGCAGAGAAAGTAGCTTTAATGGAGCCTAGTTTCTGTTCTGCAAAAGAGACATGACTTCGAGGCACAAGCGGACAAGCTAAGAAAAAGGAACAACTGGAGCTTGATACACAGATAGCTGCTGCTGCTGCAAGATTTTGTGTTGTAAGGCAGTGACGTTGGAGGAAAGGCACATTCAGATGGAATGAATTCCTAAGCCTCCACAATGCCACACTTTTCATCTACACGCATTATGCGACCAAAATGAATACACAAGCAGATTTACAGGACCAAGTACAATGGCATGAAACCGCAGAAACAAAAAATATCAGGCTACAGATGCAGCCAAATACCGGATTGACTCATACAACCACTCCAAGGCTGGAGTCTCAGAATGTGTACACCCTCAGCAGCTGCAGCCCTCAGGACTGTAGCTACACAGGAACAAGATCTACACAGGCTTCACTAGGGCAACATGCATTTGACCAGGATACACTTTGTGAAATCATGCAGAATGAAATCACCACAATGCTTGTACAACAGCAAATGCCAGCTTCTTTACCACAAAAAGACATAATCGTTTTTGACGGTGACCCATTAAAGTATATTTCCTTTTCCCATTAGAACATTTGAACATTGTATTGAAGAAAGTACCAGCCGTTATCAAGATTGTATTATTTTCTTGAGCAATGCACCAGGGAGCAGCCTAGAGAGCTGGTGCGAAGCTGCATACATATGACACCACAACAAGGATATCAAAGAGCAAAAGGACTTTTGAAAGAACATTTTGGCAACAAACACAAATAGCAATAGCATATATGGATAAAGAATTTGGATGGCCCGTTAAGACCGAGGATGTTCAGACACCATGTCCTCCCTGAGAAAGACACCTAACTCCTAATTGCTCCCCGGGCAAAAATGTAAAAAGCCATGGGTTAAAGATGTAATGTAAGTCGCTTTGGATAAAAACGTCAGCTAAATGAACTGTAATGTAATGTAAGCTGGACCCAATCCATTCACAGCATGGTACGTGAGCACCAATGTTTTGAACTGATACGGGCAGCCACCGGTAGCCAGTGAAGAGAGCGGAGGAGAACAGTAGTGTGGGAGAATTTCAGAAGGTTAAAGACCAGAGCTGCTGCATTCTGGATGAGCTGCACGGAGGTAGCGGAGAGAACTGCCAGGTGGGAGTTGCAGTAGTCCAGGCAGGAGATGACAAGAGCCTGAAGAGGAGGTATTCTCCTTATGTTGTAGAGCGTGTATCTACAGGATCTTGTTGTTTCAGGGAGAGTTGGCTGTCGAGTGTCACGCCGAGGTTCCTAGCAGGCAAAGTGGGCGTTAACACAGAATTGCCAAAGTTAACCCTCAAGTCCTGGGTCGGAGAATCTTTTTCCGAAAGAGAAGTAGATCAGTCTTGTCGGGGTTGATCTTCAGATGGTGAGTGTCCGAGTGAGGGAAGGAGAGAATTAGTTTGGTGTCATCGGCATAGCAGTGGTAGGAGAAGCCATGCGAGCGAATAACAGCGCCGAGGGAGTTGGTGTAGAGCGAGAAGAGGAGAACCAGGACGGAACCCTGAGGAACTCCAGTAGTAAGAGGACAAGGTTCCGACACAGATCCTCGCCAGGTTACCCACTAGGTGCGGCCGTCGAGGTACGACGAGAGAGCAGAGTCTGGGACACAGAGAACACAAGTTCCTGAAGGGAGAACATAAGGATCAGGGGCCTCATTTATAAAACCTTGCGTAGGATTTGCGCCAGAAGTGGCGTACGGATGAAACATAGGACGTGCATACGCACAGAAATATTCAGACTTATAAAACCGTGCGCACGCACTAAATCAATCACTTCTAAATGCAGCGCAGCTTTTGCGGCTTCATGTCACGCCCACAGTTGCCCATATATAGTCTGTGGAACGCCCACAAATTAATATTCATCGATTGCAAAATCATGGCAAACACTGAGAGGAAAAGGAAGAAACATAACTTCACTCAGTGTGAAGTCAAAATTATCATCGGCGAGGTGGAAAGGAGAAGTAAAATGCTTTTTGGAGGGCACAGTATGGGCATTACTAATGCCAAAAAGGCACTTGAGTGGCAAAAGGTTGCACAGCAACGCTGCAGCCTCACAACCTCGGACTGTGGCCGAAATAAAGAAAAAATGGTCTAACATCAAAGTGGATGCAAAAAAGCGTATAGCGCGCCATCGCCTGTGTTCCTGCCACGGGTGAGGGAAAGGGGACACCGGAGCTGTCCCCTCTTGATGAGAGACTGGCGGCAATGATTGGGGATCGGGGACAGGGTCTGGGCCAACATCGGCGTCAGGGGGGTCGAGGCACGTTTGGAAGCTGGGCCACATTACGTAGCACAGCACATGCCAGCACGATTTTGCACACCTTTTCAGGAGTAGACAATAACCTCCCTCCAGTGCAGTCGAGGCAGCGCCATCTGCCCTTAAACAGGCCGATGGTGCGCTGCACTACAGCGCGAATCCTTCCATTTGCCACATCTTCTAAGAGCGCAAGATCAGCCATTTCGCATCATTACACATTGTGATGGCATCATGGCATTTTATTACCGTCCATTTGATTGCATTTGACAAGCAACAGCTGTGTTTTGAGGATGAATTGCATCACATGCCAATATCATTGCAGAACATACATACAACTTTTCTTTTTGAAAATGTGTTAATTTGTTTGTTTAACGCTGCAGATCGATCAAACGGGTGTTCGTGTTATTTATGAGAGGCAGTATTGGCATTTCATTTACACAACAGTCTAGTTTTACACACTTTCACACACGTTTGCGTGTTTCTTGCATTTGCCGACGGTTCTCATTTCACCCGTTTTTGTGCGTACGTATGGGTCCGAGCTTGCGTAAAAGACTGCACATTTTTCCGTCAAGTTTTCTTTTTATAAATACCAATTATTGCGTAGAGAGCGGCGTACGCCTTCTTTTGTGCGTACACAACGTTTATACTCCTGGTGGTTAACTGTGTCAAATGCAGCAGAGAGGTTTAGAAGGATGAGGACAGAGGAGAGAGAGGCGGCTCTAGCAGTGTGGAGTTGCTCTGAGACAGCAAGGAGAGCAGTCTTTGTGGAATGGCCTACCTTGAAGCCTGACTGGTGGGGGTCAAGGAGGTTGTTACGGTGGAGATAGGAGAGTTGGTTAAAGATCGTACGTTCAAGAGTTTTGGACAAAAAGGGAAGAAGAGAGACCGGTCTGTAGTTGTTTTCTTCAGAAGGGTTGAGGATAGGTTTCTTCAGGAGTGAGTTAACTCTTGCACAGCCATTTTAAGATCTCTCATCATCGAGGATGTCTCTGTACATTGCTGCATTCATATTTCCGTCAATCCTGAGTCTCTAGTCTCCCAGTTCCTTCCGCTGAAAAACATCCCCACAGCATGATGCTGCCACCACCTTGCTTCACTGTAGGGATGGTATTGGCCAGGTGATGAGCAGTGCCTGGTTTCCTCCACACATGACGCTTGGCATTCAGGCCAAAGAGCTCAATCTTTGTTTCATCAGACCAGAGAATTTTGTTTCTCATGGTCTGAGAGTCCTTCAGGTGCTTTTTTGCAAACTTCAGGTGGGCTGTCATGTGCTTTTTACTGAGGAGTGGCTTACGTCTTGCTACTCTACCAAACAGGCCTGATTTTCGAGTTCGACTAAGTGTCACGGTGCGGTTCTCGGTGGACCCCAAAATGCAGAGACAGGAGACGAGATGGTCTTCAAAAGGTTTAATCCTCACAGCAGGATACACAAAAACACAAGGCGCTGGAAGCGGAGGAGACGACGGAGGTTGAGCTGGCTGGGCTGGCGTCGAGCACGGGAGAAGAGAGCCGGGAGCCACGAGTTGCAGCGGGTACGAGCGGGAATACTCTGGCACCGGAGTGACGAGCAGAGCCTGTCTTTATGGCACAAGTGATTAGGTGGGATGGGAACCAGGTGTGTCTCGTTCAGCACCAACCTCGCCCTCCGCCGTCTCCTACTGCCAGGGAAATGGAAAAACACAAAAAACAACAAGTATCAAAAATCACACCACGACAGTACCCCCCCCTCAACGGACGCCTCCTGGCGGCCTACCAGGCTTGTCGGGGAACTCCCGATAAAAGTCCCTCAACAAGTCCGGCCCCAAAATGAGCGAGCGGGACACCCACGACCGCGCCTCAGGACCGTAACCCTCCCAGTCCACGAGGTACTGATACCCCCGGCCGCGCCTGCGGCCATCCAGCAGCCGCCGGACCGAGTAAGCAGGATGGTTGTCAACAAGCCGGGGGGGTGGCGGGGGTTCGGCCGGAGGGCACAGATCGCTGGTGGAGACAGGTTTCAATAGGGACACATGAAAAGCAGGGTGGATATGTAATTCCGGAGGCAATTTGAGTCTCATCACACTGGGATTGATCACTCTCTCAATCTCAAAAGGGCCGATGTATCTGGGATCCAGTTTCTTACTCACGGTCTGGAGCGGGATGTCCCGAGAGGAGAGCCACACCTTCTGACCAGGCTGATATGGGGGCGCTGGGGAGCGATGTCGGTCCGCCAATCGCTGATTGCGAGCAGCAGTACGTCTGAGGGCCGCACCGGCCTCGCGCCATACCCGGCGGGCTCGCCGGAGATGTTCCTGGACTGAGGGGACTGCCACTTCGGTCTCCTGAATGGGGAAAAGGGGAGGTTGGAAACCCAGGGAAGCCATGAAAGGAGACATGCCCGTGGCGGAGCTGACCAGGGAGTTGTGAGAGTATTCCACCCAGCTTAAATGGGTGGACCAAGAGGCAGGGTGTCTAGCAGAGACACAACGGAGAGCTGACCCGAGGTCCTGATTGACCCGCTCCGTCTGGCCGTTGGTCTGAGGGTGGTACCCAGACGAAAGGCTGACCGACGCCCCCAACGCTTGGCAAAAGGCTTTCCAGACCCGAGAGGCGAACTGAGGCCCCCGGTCCGACACGATATCTAGAGGAATGCCATGGAGTCTGAACACATGTAGGACGAGGAGGTTGGCAGTCTCTAGAGCCGAGGGGAGTTTGGGCAGAGGGACGAAGTGCACAGCCTTGGAGAAACGATCAACTATAGTAAGGATAACAGTGTTACCCTCCGAAGGTGGGAGTCCAGTAACAAAGTCTACTGCAATGTGGGAACAGGGGCGGTGGGGAATCGGCAGTGGGCGAAGGAGGCCTGCGGGCGCTTGGTGGGAGGATTTGCTGCGAGCACAAACGGAGCAGGCTGAGACGAATTCCCTGGTGTCGGCTGCGATGGTAGGCCACCAGAAACGCTGCCGGAGGAGTGTGAGGGTCCGGTGAGAACCGGGATGACAGGCGATCTTTGAAGCATGTCCCCACTGGAGCACGGAGGACCTGGCCGTGGGCGGAACAAACAGCCGATCTTGGGGGCAGTCCTCCGGGGCGGGTTGGTCACGTAGTGCCTCCTGGACCACCTGTTCGACCTCCCACCTAGCTGCTCCTACCACACAGGAGGCAGGGAGGATGGTCTCCACGGGAAGGTCTTCCACAGGGGAGGAGAACTGGCGGGATAAGGCGTCTGGTTTAATGTTCCGCGACCCAGGACGGTAGGAGAGGGTGAACTGGAAGCGCCTAGGAACAGGGCCCACCGAGCCTGGCGCGAGTTCAGACGACGGGCCGAGCGTAGGTAGGAGAGGTTCCTGTGATCGGTCCATACTAGGAACGGGTGTGTGGAACCCTCCAGCCAATGCCTCCACTCCAGGAGAGCGAGGACCACAGCCAGAAGCTCCCGGTTACCCACGTCATAGTTCTTCTCGGCTGGGGTCAGACGACGGGAGAAAAAGGCACAGGGGTGAGTTAGTTGATCGACAGGGGATCGCTGGGAGAGCACCGCTCCAACACCGGTGTCCGACGCGTCCACCTCCACGATGAACTGAAGAGAGGGATCTGGGTGAGAGAGCACAGGGGCTGAGGTAAACAAGTTCTTAAGACGTCTAAATGCAGTCTCGGCTGCCTGTGACCACAAAAAGGGGAGTTTGGAGGACGTCAGCTGGGTAAGTGGTCCTGATACCTGACTGTAGTTACGGATGAATTTCCTATAGAAATTAGCAAATCCCAGGAATCTCTGGAGTTGCTTCCTGGTGGAAGGGGGTGGCCACTCTGCCACCGCTTGGACCTTGGCAAGGTCCGCCTTCAGCTGTCCCTTTTCCACCACAAAACCGTGGAAGCTGACAGAGGTGACATGAAACTCACACTTTTCGGCCTTTACAAATAATCTGTTTTCCAGCAGTCTTCTCAACACCAGCCTTACGTGCTGCACGTGTTCCTCCAAGTCTCTGGAAAAAATCAAAATGTCATCCAAGTATACAAACACGAGACGATTGAGCATATCCCTAAGCACATCGTTGATGAGGGCTTGAAAAACTGCGGGGGCATTGGTCAGCCCAAAAGGCATGACCAGATATTCAAAATGGCCGAGCGGTGTGTTAAAGGCAGTTTTCCATTCGTCCCCCTCCTTGATTCTGACGAGGTGGTATGCGTTACGAAGATCCAGCTTTGAGAACACTGTAGCATGATGCAGGGGGCCAAAAGCGGAATCGATCAGGGGGAGCGGGTACTTGTTTTTAACAGTAATGTCATTAAGGCCCCTGAAGTCAATACACGGCCGCAAGGTCTTATCTTTCTTTTCCACGAAAAAGAAACCCGCCCCCACCGGCGAGGCGGAGGGGCGAATGAGGCCCGACGCTAATGAGTCTAATATACTGCTCCATGGATTCTCTTTCGGGTTTAGATAAATTGTACAGTTTCCTGGAGGAAAGGGGGGAGCCGGGGAGTAACTCAATGGAGCAGTCATAAGGACGGTGAGGAGGGAGAGACAGTGCACGGTCCTTGCTGAAAACCTCCTGGAGGTCGTGATAAGCGGAGGGGACGTTGGACAAATCAATGGTCTCAGACGGGCTTGGCAGTGAGGGGGTACGGAAAGGGATAGCCGAATGTAGACAATGGGAATGACAGAAAATGCTCCAATTGGTGATGGTCGAGTTAGACCAGTCAATATGGGGGTTGTGCAATCTTAACCAGGGGAGACCTAGGACCAGAGGGCAGGTGGGCGAGGGAATGACAAAAAAAGATATGATCTCCTGATGGTTACCAGAGAGCTGGAGGGAAATAGGAGCAGTACGGTGAGTAACATGAGCGAGTAACTGACCATTCAATGCAAAAACGTCTTTGGGCACAGAGAGAGTCTCCGTTGGCAGGTTAGCTTGAGTACATAGTTCGGAGTCAATAAAATTATCATCTGCCCCACAATTGACAAAAACCTGTAATGGTAAGGAGTTCTGG
Organism: Gasterosteus aculeatus; assembly: GCF_964276395.1. Taxonomy (NCBI): domain Eukaryota; kingdom Metazoa; phylum Chordata; class Actinopteri; order Perciformes; family Gasterosteidae; genus Gasterosteus; species Gasterosteus aculeatus. Next base: position 4,738,147 of record NC_135692.1, on the reverse strand, counting down.
GCGTACCGGAGAATGCCGGGGAGAAGAATGCGGTTGGAGGGTGTGGAGGGGGATGTGGTTCGCCTCACCAGCGTCCCTCCGGTGGCTGATGGGCCTGCCCTTTTGGCAGCTGAGGGCAGGTGGCAAGGAAGTGTCCGGGCTGCCCACAGTAGATGCACAGCCTGTTCCGGACTCTGCGCTCCCGCTCGGCCAGGGACAGTTTCATCCTTCCCAACTGCATGGGTTCTTCACGACTGGGGGTGGAAGAAAAACGGGGTCCTGGAGCTGCTGCAGGAACGGTGGCCGGAGATGGCTGTAGGAATTCGGCCGGAGACGGTGAGTTCAGCAAGGAGGGGGTTTCCCTGTCTGCCTAGCCTCTCCCTAAGTCTCTCTCGTAGCCGGTTATCCAGCCGTATAGCTAAGGAGATCAAATCGTCCAGAGACTGGGTCTCATCACGTGCGGCCAATTCGTCCTTAACACTATCAGCTAACCCCTTTAGAAAAACACTTTGTAGTGCAGCCTCGTCCCAATTACTCTCCGCTGCTAAGATGCGGAAATCAATAGCGTAGTGAGAGACTGACGCCGAACCCTGGCGGAGGGAAAGGAGCCGGTTACCGGCTTCTTTACCCTGCACCGGGTGATCGAATACTTTGCGCATCTCAGACACAAAAGCCAGGTAGGAGTTTGTAACTGCAGAATCCCTGGTTGAGATGGCTAGCGCCCAAGAAGAGGCCCGGCCAGACAATAAGCTCATAATAAAAGCTATCTTAGATTTATCAGCAGCATAGGTCACAGATTGTTGATCGAAGACTAGAGAACACTGGTGTAAAAACTGACTGCATGTCCCTAACTCACCCGAATATTTGTCTGGAGTGGGGATGTGAGGTTCACGGACAGGGCTGGGAAGCGGGGCTGAGGGCGCTGCTGCTGCCGAAACCAGTGGATCTCCGGTGGGGGCCAACGAGGGGATCCGGGTGACTACTTGATCCAGACGACTACTGAGCTGGGTGACCCCGGAGGAGAGTTTCTGGAGCGTTTCCATGATTTCGTGGATTACTTGCTCGTGTTGTCCAACTCGGGTGCCTTGCATGGATAATGCCTGCCGTAGTTTGTCGGTCTCTGCGGGGTCCATGACTGGCCAGAGTATTCTGTCACGGTGCGGTTCTCGGTGGACCCCAAAATGCAGAGACAGGAGACGAGATGGTCTTCAAAAGGTTTAATCCTCACAGCAGGATACACAAAAACACAAGGCGCTGGAAGCGGAGGAGACGACGGAGGTTGAGCTGGCTGGGCTGGCGTCGAGCACGGGAGAAGAGAGCCGGGAGCCACGAGTTGCAGCGGGTACGAGCGGGAATACTCTGGCACCGGAGTGACGAGCAGAGCCTGTCTTTATGGCACAAGTGATTAGGTGGGATGGGAACCAGGTGTGTCTCGTTCAGCACCAACCTCGCCCTCCGCCGTCTCCTACTGCCAGGGAAATGGAAGAACACAAAAAACAGCTGCAGAAATCTTTCTGTACCTTTCGCCAGATCTGTGCCTCAATACAATTCTGTCTCAGAGGTCTACAGATAATTCCTTGGACTTCATGGCTTGGTTTATGCTCTGATATGCACTGTCAACTTTGATACCTTACTGTATATAGACAGGTCTGTGCTTCATGTCCAATCAACTGAATTTAGCACAGGTGGACTCCAATCAAGTTGTAGGAACATCTCAAGGATGATCAGTGGAAACCGGATGCACCTGAGCTAAATTTTGAGTGTCATGGCAAAGGCTGTGAATACATGTACATGTTATGTTTTCGTTAAACATAACGTATGTAAATACAGATTTGCAAAAATTTGCAAAAAACAGTTTTCACTTTGTGAATTGTTGTTGTGCGTACAATGTTAGAATTTAATCCATTTTGGGATAAGGCTGTAACATAACAAAATGTGAAAAAAGTGAAGCGCTGTGAATACTTTCCAGATGCACTGTATTTTAATACATAAATAAAACATTTATTTAGCCAGCATCCATCCATCCATCCATTTTCAACCGCTTATCCGGGGTCGGGTCGCGGGGGGAACAGCTCCAGCAGGGGACCCCAAACTTCCCTTTCCCGGGCCACATCTACCAGCTCTGACTGGGGGATCCCAAGGCGTTCCCAGGCCAGTGCAGAGATATAATCTCTCCACCTAGTCCTGGGTCTTCCCCGGGGCCTCTTCCCAGCTGGCTGTGCCTGAAACACCTCCCTAGGGAGGCGCCCAGGGGGCATCCTCACCAGATGCCCAAACCACCTCAACTGGCTCCTTTCGACGCAAAGGAGCAGCGGCTCTACTCCGAGCTCCTCGCGAATGGCTGAGCTTCTCACCCTATCCCTAAGGGAGACGCCAGCTCCTGAGGAAAGCCATTTCGGCCGCTTGTACCCGTGACCTAGTTCTTTCGGTCATGACCCATCCTTCATGACCATAGGTGAGGGTAGGAACGAACATTGACCGGTAGATCGAGAGCTTTAGCCAACAGTTGGCTGCTAAATAACAGTTAATCGAAAAGGTTATTAACTACTTAAATGTTAACCTTTAATGCAACTATAACTTATGAGTTAGTTAATGACTAGAATAAGGCAACAGAGTAGTTAAAAAATCTGCTCATTTCAGATTTAGTTTTTGTGCTTGATTCTTTATTCACATCTGACAGGTGTGGCAGTATGCAGTGATTAGTCCTAATTACTGGGTTTCTTTCCCAGTCAGTACGATGTGGTCACGGTGTTGAGGTCTTTGGTTGGTAACACAGCAGCAGGTCTGAACCTCATCAGAGTTCTCCCAATGGACTCTCGTAGCTCCTTGTTCTTCAGACTGTAGATCATTGGGTTTAGGAAAGGAGTGAGTGCAGCGTACATCACTGACACGATGATACGAACCTATAACAGAATTATAACAGATAATTTAGAGAACGCACCATGTATTTATTTCTATCTTCAGTTCCGATGGAAGACGAGGTTGGTCAGTCAAAATACTCACAATGGCAGCACTTGGCAGGTATAATGTTTACCATGTCCACCATCTTATTTCAGGGTTTTGAACGCTTCAACTTTATTTTTTAATATCATGTGTGAGATGCATGTAATGGCAAAACATGTTGTAACATTTGTCTTGTGCTAAACCCGGGTCTCAAGTGTCTGTATTTGACCGTTATGTGCAAAGACAGAAAGATTTAAGGTTTGCAGCTGTGTCTGAAGAAGGGAGTTCTTGCTCTCACAGAAGCTCGAACAAAGGAGCAGTGTGTGTTACCCTCATCTTCACCTGGGTTCTTATCTCAACTTTTGTAGCTTCTCGTAACTGGCACTGAGGATGGTCTTTATGAGTATAAAAACTCAGCGTTTTTACTGCTCGGAGACGCCATTACACCGAGCGCTGAAATACGTGGTTGTGTGTTTGACCTCCTGCTTATAAGCAATAGTTAGAGCCAGATATCTGCGGTAATATTCTTCTCTTCTAAATAAATGTTAACTTTTTGACTTTAATTGATCAACGTGCTGGATCCTTCTCATCAACCAACTCGGGGGGATCGGAGATCCCGACACATGCCATATAAAAACAAAATGTACTAATGATGCTATTAAAGCAGGGGTGCCCGGAAGGTCCATGGCCAAGGCAGTGCCACTAGATTACCTGCCATTGGAAAAAAATCACGTCAGGTCCCCACATATGCACAGTCAATCACCGTGACTTAAAAAAAGTCTGTCAAGCCAAAAAGGTGTGACCAAAATTTTGCTGCAATCTGTCAAAAGATATAGATAGTAGATATTTCAGTCAGGACAAAATCACTGAACCAATGGACATTTTAGATTTTTTCAATCTATTTTATATTTTCCATCTGAGTGGGTCTGTTTTCTTTGTTTACAGAGTCCTTCAATTCTGTGTTTTAATGTAACAGAAACTGCAAACTTGGGTCACTTGATAAGAACATGCAACCTCCATGACCACTCATTCATTCAAGTCCAGGACAGGGGACAGGAGGACTCAAATGCAGATTCCACGAACAAAACTACTATATTAATGCAGAAATCAAAAATCCTTGGGGTGTAAACAAAACCTCACCGACATAAACACGAATCTCAACACCGACATGGGAAACTCAATGAACCGCCGAGAGAAGGAACACACATGGTTTAAAAACATTGGGAAACAGACAATCGCCTAGAGGAGAAAACACTAGGGCAGGAAGTGAAGTTAACTCAGGGACGCGATAGGCAGGAAACATGAAAGATTATATCTCCAGCTGATTTTCCGACTCCCAAACAATTATCATTTGCCTGCCTTGTTTAAAATTCTAGTACTAAACATATGATTTTAAATGTCCTATTCGTTGAACAAATATGAGATATGTACTCAAAAAGGAAAAACTAAACAGGATATGTAGGACGATTGACGTACCTCTGGTGGAATGTTTCCCACCCGGTAGGAGATGTATACACAGGAGGCCGAGCTGTAAGAGATGGACACCACAGTCAGGTGGGCGGCGCAAGTCCCGAAAGCTTTCAGCCTCTGAACTACTCCCATCCTTAATATGGAAACCCCAATCAGGATATAGGAAGTGAGGATGAAGACTCCTGTTGTCAAAAGTGCCACCATGGCAAAGGAAAGTGAAATAATGTTATCTACTGTAACGTCCCCGCACACTAGCCGCCTAACAGATGATGGGTCGCACCAGCCATGTTTAACCACATTAGGGCCGCAGTAAAATTGCCGGAAGGCTATGGAGGTGGCCGGCAGTGTGCAGAGGGTACCGAAGCTCCAGGCTCCTGCGACAAGGAGCACCCGGGCGGGCATGGTCATGATGGATGCGTAGCGCAGAGGGTTGCAGATTGCCACATAGCGGTCATACGCCATGACAGTCAGGATGGCCCGACCAGTTACAGCCAGCTGGATAAAAACAAACATCTGGAGGAAGCAGCCCGGCACAGAAATAGTTTTCATGCCAACCAGGAGGCCAGACAGCATGCTGGGGATGGTAATGGTGGTGTAGATGATGTCCACAAAGGAGAGGTTGTAGAGGAAAAAATACATGGGAGAGTTGAGCTTGGAATCAGTTAACGCCTGCGTGAGAAGAAAACGTCTTCAGCAAATACAATATTGATAGAGAATACATCTTTGTCAGAAAGAGGGATTACCCTTTAAATTGGCATGACTAGAAAGAGTGAGAAAGAAGAGAGTTTTTTACCACAAAGATAATCATACTGTTTCCTCCCAGGATAATCATGTAACCCAGGAGGAGGATGACAAAAAGCACCATCTTTTCTTTGCCAAGGCCGGCAAGGCCCTCAATGATGAAGAAAGTGACAGTATCAGGCCCCCGGGTGCCGTTAACCAAGCTAGATCTGTGATTGGTTGAAAGGGGCAGGTATAAATCTAGAAGAGTGAGGAAAGATAAGCATTTGTGTTTATTTACTGAGAGTAACAACAACATTTAATCTAAAGCACCGCCATTGCATAAATTTAATGTTTATTATTTTTGTGCTTCACAAACCTAACTTCACCAAGTCTAGGACTCGTCAACATCATCGTCATCTAACTTCAAAAGCAGTTATCAACTAACAACTAAGTAGTAATAAACATGACTCTACAAAGGGTTCTAGAATTGGACTGTACAAGAAATGCTCCGCCTTTTTAGTTTTGTTCTATTGCTGCTATTGGCTTGTTAATTTGGATACATGGGCAAGCACTTTATATTAAGGAATTCCAAACCGGCATGCAGTAGGGGAAAAGTGCATTCTTTATGAGGCAGAGGTCTGCAAAGTCCTTTAAAACTATCAAAACTAAAAAGATAGCCCCTTTGAGCTATCTGGTAATAGTGGAGATCATAGCAAGCATGTAGTTTTATATCTCAGTTATTAGGCACAGTTCTATATTTATTTAGCTATAAATAGCGGAGCCATCATCTATGGTTAGATATTTTTAATTGATCCCTGACGAACCATAATGTTGCAGTTAAGTTGGGCTAATTAGCAATACTTAAACTTCCTGCCTCTTGTTGCTTAGTTGTAATAGCAACTATCTAAAGACAGATAGTGGATAAAGACAGGAGCTTTCATAACTACATGGTTCGCTTAATCAAAAGCATTCTTTAATGAAACCCAGACTCGGATAAGCAGCAGAAAATAGAAGCTACTTCATATTTCTTTTGCATTACGTTTAAAAGAGAAAAATGTACCTTTAATAACACTACATTTATCAGAAATCTTTTTTTAACACAGAAAACCAAGAGTGTTTCTATGTCAATAAGGGTTTCATTACCAAGAAAAAACTTGTATAAAGTAGGAAATGTTAGTTATTTTAACTCCACCTCTGATAGCTACAACGATAAAAGCAATTTTATTTAACTAATATTCAGATAATTTAACTCATAAGGCATTAATATTAATGGTGAAAGGGATTGTTCTGCTGCCAAATTTGCATTTAATACAACTTAGAAGTCATTAAGAGGTTTTTATTACTGTATCATTAAGTTAAAATTCCAAACACTTTTAAAAACACTACAGGCATGAAGTTAACTTAACATTAGCAGAGATAAACAGCAAAGGCATTGTCTTTTCTGAATTAGACAGGAAAATTAATATATATAAAATAGTGAAACCAATTGTTCTTAAAGTAATTATATTCTTTCCTATGTGCCAAGGCAAGAAACACTGTGAAAACATTTTGGAAATAATATCACACTCTGTCCTAATACTATAATTGCATACATCAAAACAGATTTTTTTTCACTGTAAAGAGTCTAATAATACATAAATCCTAACATTACGAACCGCATGAAGCTTCCACTTCAGAATGACTTATTATATATAAGAAGAAAAAACAGAAATGCAGTTTACAGTTCAACATTCAGGAATCAGAGTAGTTTTTTCAAGTGTTCACGCAAACGGATTACATTTTATAAATTCAGCACTGAGAAAAACGCGGACTTAAAGAAGAAGGAGAAATGTTTTTTTCTTAAGTCACTGACCTTGAAACACTATTTTTTCATGAAAAACTAAGTTTAGACTGTGAACTTGTGTAACGTCATCGTTATACACGTTTCTTATTTATAATATTATCTCTTTTCTCCTGCTTACAACTAAATATAGTTTTAATACTTTCATACTGACATATTCATCATTTGTAAAACTGTATTTCGTTTTACTAGACATCATCATAACATTAAGTGACAGACCTCTGAGGCTTTCAGGTGAAGAATCAAATGTAAAAAGCTCCATCTCTCATCAGCAGACAGATGAATAGACGGGTGGATGTGAAAGATTTGCTGTCAACAGATAGGTAAAGAATAATTTCAATGCAAAAATGTGACTTCATCAAAACACAAGCTCATTTTGACATCAGAAAGGACAATAGTCATATGGAAATGCTCTTAAAAATGCAACACTATCAGTCACACTATCACTATCCTCAGATTGACAAGTACATAAATCAGGACATGGTTAAACATTAAGATATCATCATCTTACCTGAATGTGTGATTTAGACTGTGCTGCTCAGTCAGGTCTCGTCAGAAACAAGAACTTCATCACATCCACATTTTGCCTTTTCAAGGGCAAATTACCTTTTTACTGATTATAATGAGGACTTTGGGAAGAACAAACAATTTTAATTGCTCAAAGAGAGATCGGAGACCTTTCATTAAAAACATCAATTATACAAAAGAAAGCCAGAGAATACCAAAGGGACCCATTTTAAGTAACCTCAGTGGTTCTAAACAAGCACCTGAAAAGACAACACAAGAAACATAATTGTGCATGTTGTCGTGGTAACAGCTGTCTGCTTCCAATGTTTAACCCGTTGACTAGAGTTGCATTGTTAAAGCTGGTACTTTACTTTAATGACTGAATTCTTTGTGTGTGCAAGTAATTATGATTAGTCTTCCTGTTGTTCATTCTTTGAGCAAAAGTTGGATAGTGTCAGTTATTCTGAGTCACCAGAATTAAATAGCAATATTAGAGCAAAATGAATGTATTCATATGTTTAAAAAACAAACAACAGAAATATTTAAACTTTTGGGTTCAAGTATTGCCGGGATGATGGTGTTGAACGCCAAGGTGAAGTAATCCGAACATGACCCATGCATTTTTCCCTGGTGAGTCGAGGTGATTTGAAATGTAATGCAGTCTTGACTGCACACACACGTCGTCAAAAAAAAAACATGTTTTATGTCAGAGTGTCAATTACCTCATCAAAACCTGTAGCAGCAGTTTTAAAACACCCCAGTCAGTGCAGTCAAAGCAGGACTTTAATTCCTTTCGCAGATTTTAATTTTAACCTGGGTGTCTCCATCGATAACCGACTGAACTGGAAGGCCAACATCAACGCTGTGTACAAGAAGGGGACAAGTCAACTCTTTTTCTTGAGGAAACTTGGATCCTTCAATGTGTGCAGCAAGATGTTGGAGATGTTGTAGTAGCCTGTTGTGGCCAGTGCTCTGTATTTCGTGATTGTCTGCTGGGGGAGCAGCATTGGAGCCACTGACTCCAACAGACTTAAGAAGCTGGTGAAGAAGGCCAGCTCCATTATTGGCTGCCAACAGCAGCATCCAGAAAGTGGTGGAGAGGAGGACAATGAAAAGACTATTGTCCATATTGTACAACCCGGACCACCCTCTTCACCACCTACTGCAGGAACAGTGGAGCACCTTCTCAAACAGGATGATCCAGGTGTGCTGTCAAGAGGACAGATACAGGAAAACATTCCTGCCAAATGCAAAAAGACTGTACAACATATCATCTCTAGCTAAATCCTCTAATTTTATCAACAACCACTGCGTTGCTGTCTTAGTTCAATTTTCTAACTTAACTTTAGATCTATTGCAACCAACTGTACATGCTTCTATCTCACGTTAGTGTAATGTAATATGTTCTGTTCTGCTATTTTATTGTATTGTGTAAATATATATATTTTTTTTTAAGTTACTGTATTAGTGCTGCTACACACAAATTTCCCTCTGGGAATTAATAAAGTATCTATCTATCCATCTATTTCTGCTTCTAGGTTGGGATGTGTTTTAGCGTCTCTCTCACTTCCTGCTCATTTCCTCCGTCGGAATATCCGGCAAACCCAAGAAGCGCTGCTACACCTCCAACCAAAAACTCTCTAAAACGGAAAAGTTTGACCAGTGTATTCACCCATTTTTAAAAGTTCCGCATTGCTGAATGTGATCAGAGGAAGAGTTGTAGAGGAAAAAAAAGAAAAAACAGAAAAAGTACTGAAGAACGCAGAAACAGAAAAGGCCATCTACAAATGCAAATCGTTTTTTAAGGGGGCACAACCAAAAAAAGGTTGTGAGCCCCGAGGTTTGACAATGTAATAATATTTTGACTCTACAATTCTTGTTTAACGGATGCCAAATTATTTAGATTTAAATTAAATTTGTAAAGCTGTTGATATATCTGTGATAGAAATGTGGTGGAGTAGAAACATGAAATGTAATAAATGTAAAGACCCAGTTAAAGACCAAATACCTCCCAGTTTAAATAAAGTCTGTCCCTTTAATAGGCACACTTTGTTTGATTCCGGTCATGAGTAACTGCCGGTTTAAGTTGATGTTGTCGAGGGTGACGCATAGGATACTCTATGAAGAACTAAAACAAACATGTATTTTATTACAATGATATGAACAAATGTGATTAATAACAGTTGGCTTTTAAATAACGGTTATTCAAAGAGGTTATTAACTGCTTAAATGTTAACCTTTAATGTAACTTAAACATCCGATAATTTCTGATTATGTTTTTGTGCATGACAAAAAGTCTTCTCTATTCACATCTGGCAGTTTTTCTCTCTTAGTCAGGACAATTTGGTCACCGTGTTGACGTCTTTGGTTGGTAACACAACAGCAGGTCTTAACCTCATTAGAGTTCTCCCAATGGACTCTCGTAGCTCCTTGTTCTTCAGACTGTAGATCATCGGGTTTAGGAAAGGAGTCAGAGCGGCGTACAACACTGACACGATGATTCGAACCTATGACAGAGTTATAAATCATGATTTTGCTTAGAATAATAATAATGATGCATTTTACTTGTGACAAACATTTCATTGAAACGAATCTCAGAGTGCCACAGAGCGGATAATAAAAACACTGTTAAAACATCGTTGAAACAATTTTAAAACTAGTAAAGACATAGTATAAACTTGGCTAAAAAATGGCTTCCTGAATGAAAAGGTATTTTATATGGTCAGGTGAGGGTCAAAACTGTGTGTGACTCCATGTCTTTATCTTTCCCAAGACCGGTGGCGAGACATGACATGGCTTCAGAGGGACTTGGGGCAGTTTTTAAGTAGAGCTGCGTATTGTTTGCATAACAGTGGATGGACATCCTGTGGATGACATTGCCAAGGGGGGACATGTCAATAATGAGGATGGGGCTAAGGTCTGACCCTTGTGGAACAGCACAGGAGACAGGAAACAGTCTGGACTTGCATCTTAGTGAGAAATATTCAATTCTGACAGAAAGGTAGGTCTGAAACAACTTGAGTGGAGAGGTGTAGTCGAGTTACTCTAACAGGATAGTGTCATCCACTGTATCAAATGTAACGGTCCAGGAGAATGAGGAGTGAGGGTGATCCAGCACTGGCCGTCAACAGGTAACAGTCACCCTGAGCAAAGCTGTTTTGGTGCTGTGGGCTGAACAAAATCCTGAAAAAGTTCATTCACAAGTTGTTGTGTTTGTGGTGGTCCTGAAGTTGAGAAGCAACCACCATCTTTAGCACCATGGATAGGAAGAAAAGTTTGGAGATAGGCCTGTAGTTGGCTAGAACCTCCGGGTCCAGAATGGGCTTCATGAGAGGGACGGATGACAGCAACCTTGAGAGGTTGGAGTAGGCCCATTGATGCTCATAGAAAGAAATCCTTTAAAAATCATCCTAATTGGAAAATGAATGATGAACCACATTTCATTGCAATCAACCCACAAGTTCTTTGGATATTTCCATCAGGAAAAAAGGCCTGAACCGATTGACATTTGGATATTTCAATCCATCTCATATCTCCCATCTGTGTGGATGGTCTTTTCTCTGTTTACAGAGTCCTTCAATGTAACAAACTGTGGTTTAATGTTACAGAAACTTAAGTCACATGACAAGAACATGGCTGGATTTGAACTGTCAAAAGAATTACCTCCCAATGTCTATTCCTAACCACTATTCCTTGGTCTTTGTGGAAAACGTTATGGGGTAAAGGAAAGATGATTAGGATACTTCATGAAGATTTAGGAAAAGAAATAGGGAATCCAACTCCACTTTCACTAAGCTACGTGATGCAACGGCCAAATAATACGTCACTATTTAAATATTTCGGTCGCGAGGAATTGTGGGACGGAATTATCTCCCTTCCTTTTGTAAAAGGATGCTGCAGTGGTTGCAATGCTAAATGAGTTAAGTACTGAAGCATTGAAGCTCTTTTCCTTAGCCTTTAAAGCAGGGGTCTCAAACTTGCGGGCCAATTGCGGCCCCCAGGACGATATTTTGTGGCCCCCACCTTAATATGAAAGTTTAATGTTAGTGCGGCCCGCAAGTTTTATATTGTAGCAACCCCGTTGTTAGCTGCTGTGTGGGAAATGTTATGATGTTCTGGTTTCCTACTATGTGGATGTCCAGTGAATGCGGCATGCATGTGAGTGACATGGGGGGCGGGGTCGTGTGTGTGTGTTTGTGTGCGTGGGAGAGTGAGAGAGCCGGGAGAGAAAAGAGTGGCTTTGCATGTGCGCAGAGCAGGAGGGTGAAATTCAAACTTTTCCGCCCTCTTTTGCGCAGGTCATGATGTATCCAGTGCTTCATTTGTAAATCAGTACACACATGCCACTTACAACCTCCACCTCCACCACCACCCCCGTCAACCGTACCGTCTGTCGGTCGGACCGTCAGCGCCACCCCCTCCGCCACCCCCGTCGACCGCACCGTTCGCCGGACGGACCGTAATGGTTTGGCCTGCGTTCGGTCGAGCTGGGCTGCATCTGGGCCGCACCTGAATTGAGTTTGAGACCCCTGATTTAGAGAATTCAAACTGCTCTTATCATGGTAGACTACTTCCAGGTCATTTCACTTGGTTAGAAACCTTCCCAACCAAATTTGACAATTTGAGGGCCATCAATAACTCTTTGCCAACTCAGTAATCTGCTGAGCGAGACCACAAGTTGAGACCACAATTGAGTTTCCCAAGCAAACAGTCAACCTTTGCCTGTCTGGTTTAAAATACTAGTACTAAAAATATCATCTTCGGTTTCCTATTCGTTGAACAAATATGAGACATGTACTGAGACAAAGGAAATGCTACATTTTCAGTCAGGATTGACGTACCTCTGGTGGAATGTTTCCCACCCGGTAGGAGATGTATACACAGGAGGCCGAGCTGTAAGAGATGGACACCACAGTCAGGTGGGCGGCACAAGTCCGAAAGGCCTTCAGCCTCTGAACTACTCCCATCCTTAATATGGAAACCCCAATCAGGATATAGGAAGTGAGGATGAAGACTCCTGTGACCAAAAGTGCCACCATGGCACAGGACAGTGAAATAATGTTATCTACTGTAACGTCTCCGCACACTAGCCGCCTAACAGATGATGGGTCGCACCAGCCATGTTTAACCAAATTAGGGCCGCAGTAAGACCGCTGAAAAGCTACGGAGGTGGCCGGCAGCGTGCAGAGGGTACCGAAGCTCCAGGCTCCTGCGACAAGGAGCACCCGGGCGGACTTGGTCATGATGGAGGTGTAGCGCAGAGGGTTGCAGATGGCCACGTAGCGGTCGTACGCCATGACAGTGAGGATGGCCCGACCAGTTACAGCCAACTGGATAAAAACATGCATCTGGAGGAAGCAGCCCAGGACAGAAATAGTTTTCATGCCAGCCAAGAGGCCAGACAGCATAGTGGGGATGGTAGAGGTGGTGTAGATGATGTCCACAAAGGAGAGGTTGTAGAGGAAAAAATACATGGGAGATTTGAGCTTGGAATCAGTTAACGCCTGCGTGAGAAAAAAAACAGCAATTACAATACTGGTAATTTCGTCTACCAATACCCATCAAATTGGCATGACTAGAAAGAGCGCATTATTTTTTTTTACCACAAAGATAATCATACTGTTTCCTCCCAGGATAATCATGTAACCCAGAAGGAGGATGACAAAAAGCACCATCTTTTCTTTGCCAAGATCGGCAAGGCCCTCAATGATGAAGAAAGTTATGGCATCAGGCCTCCGGGTGCTGTTAACCAAGCTTGATCTGTGATTGGTTGAAAGGGGCAGGTATGAATCTAGAAGAGTGAGGAAAGAGAAGCATTCGTGTTTATTTACTGAGAGTAAATCAGAAGAAAGTTGGGTTGTTACTATACTGTTCAATGGTTTAATATTGAAAAAGTAATCATTGAAACCGGACAAAAACATTTAATCTAAAGCACCACCATTCCACAAATTTAGTGTTAATTATTTTTGTGTTTCCCAAACCTAACCAAGTCTAGGACTCGCCCACCGTCATCGACATCTAACTTCAAGAGCAGTTATTACAACAGTTATTTGTTACAACAAAGTAGTAATAAACACAGTTCTAGAAAGGGTTCCGGATCCGGCCTGTCCCTGTTCTTCCTCCTTTTCCTGATTCCCGGTAGAACTAACTACTAATCCTGACTCCTATGGGCTCCGCTTGCTGTTATGAGGGTTGGTAAACAAAGACCAAACGTCCCTGGATTACTGTGCGTTGCATTTGTGTGCATATACACCCTTTACAGCATAATCTGGCAAGTTGTGGCCCTTTCACACAACCCTGCACCAGTGAGCCATCTCGAAAGGATCAAGGGGGCTCTCCAGCAGCATGAGGCGCTGATGACCAACATTGCAGAGACACATTAGTCTGCTGGGATCAAAGGAGCAGGCCACGTTAAGGGGCCAGGAAAATCTTTGCCTGTACTTTGGCCAGGCTGGTCACTTTATTTTCTGACACCCAACAAAGAGGCACCGCTCATCAGTAGCAGGGGAGGTACAGGTGAGCCGAACCACAAGACTCTCTGCCAACAAAAGACGCCATTGCCAGGTTCAGTTTCTTATCGCGAACGGATCCCAGACCCTTACTACATATTGACTGGCACCGCAAAAAGGATTGATGGTGACCTAGTCCGTCGGCTGGGCATTGACTGGGTACCCCTGCCATGCCCAGTTCATGCCAGTACCCCTCATCTACTGGGGAGAGTGACTCTTCAAACCAAGCCAGTCTGAATGCTCCTGTCTAGTAACCACCATGAGACCATTCAGTTTTTAAATTCTACGGTCACCCCAGCATCCATTATTCCTGGGGCCCTCACCCGTCTATGTGAGAACCCGTCTATGTGAGAACCCTCACATAGACGGGTTCTCACGAGCTATCCTGCGATGGAGCTCATCCTGTCACCTGATTTTTTCCTGAAATAAACTGCTGAACTACACCCTCCTACATTGAACTACACCTACCCATTAGCCTAAACTTCCTTCATCTGTTCCGTCATCTATCTCTGATCACTAATAAAGCCACTATATAGACTCCCTCCCAACCAGACACACACTGCCAGATTGTTTTGAGATTTTCCAATCAAGACTCCAGCACTCTCTAACAGACTGATTCCCAGTTAGCAACTGGTTTGTATCGTTTTTTCCCGCTTTGCCTGACTCCCGGTAAAACTACTCGTCTTCTGATTCTTACTGACTAACTCTGCCTTAGTCTGCTTTTCTGAAGGTTTGTAAATAAAAGCCAAAGGTCTCTTGAGTCTTGAAGTGTTGCATTTTGGTCCATATACAATCCGTCACATGGGTTGTTTTCCTTTAAAAAAAAAATCTGGTTGGTCTGTATCTGTGGGGTCCAATGTAAAGAACATAAATAGCGCTTTGTTTGAGTTCAGGTGAGCGTTGATCCCTGAGGAACCCTAATGTTCCAGTTACGGTGGGATGACAAATATTTACACTTACTGCAACTATTTACAGGCATTAGTGGATACATTAAAAGACAGGAACTCAGGGTTCGCTTAATCAAAAGCTTTCTTTACTAAAACCCAGCCTCAGATAAGCGGCAAAGAATTGATGGATTGTTTTACTTTTACTGACTATTTAATGCTACTTCATACTTCTATTGCACTAGATTTAAAATGGAAAAATGCAGTTTTAATACCAATTAATTTGTCATAAAGCTTTATTCAAAGAAAACCAAGGAAGTTTCTATATTGATAAGGATGTTATTACCAAGAGGTAACTTGAACAATGTAGGAAATGTTACATATTTTGACTCCACCTCTCCACCATTAGCATTACACTGAGGGTTCGTTCCGCTGCCAAATTTGCTTTTAATACAACAAATCTAATTTAGATACTGTAGGTACTTACAGGTGATTAAAAGGTTTTACTGCATTATCTTACTGAAGTAAAAAATCTAAACACTTAATTCAACCCCTGCAGGAATGAAGTTGATCAGCAAAATGTTGCCTTTCCAAATTACACAAGACAATTAATAAAATGTAAAATTGTGTGAATAATTTATCTAAATGTCGAAGTAATTATATTTTTAATGTCCCAAGGTCAAGAAACACTTATGTGAAAACATAAACTTAATGTGGAAATAATATATTTGAAGGATAGGTTCACACTTGATTCTTGAATGATTCTTTCTAATAATACTTGAAAAGATTCAAACATTACAAGCCAAATGTTCAACATGAAGCTTCCACTTCAAAATGACTTATTAACTATTTAAAAACACAAATGCAGTCTACAGTTCAACATTGTGCAATCAGAGTAGTCAAGTGATTAAGAAAATTAATTAAATGTAATAAATGCAGCACTGAGAAAAACGGGCACCTAAAGAAGCAGTAGATATGTCATTGTCTTAAGTCGTTTACGCTGAAACACTTGAATGTTTTCAGGTGAGTGTTTTGAAGAAAAACTAAGTTTAGACAGAATTCATATTTCATCTCATGTTTCTTATTCATAATAACATCTCTGTTCTCCTGCTTACAACTAAATATAGTTCTAATGCTGATATATACATGATAAATTAAACAGGTACAAATTTGGTTTTACTAGACATCATCAAAACATTAAGTCACAGACCTCTGAGGCTTTCAGGTGAAATATCAAACGTCAAAAGCTCCATCTCTCATCAGCAGACAGATGAATAGACGACTTGATGTGGAAAGATTTGCTGTCAACAGACAGGTAAAGAATATTTTCAATTAAAAAATCTGACTTCATTAGAACACAAGCTCATTTCGAGATTATAAAGAGAAGTAAGATAGCGGTCACACTTTCAGAGGTCATAACACCACTTCTTCAGGTTAAGAAGTACAAAAACGAAGACATGGTTCTTAAACATTAAGATATCATGGTCTTACCTCAAAGTATGATTCAGACTGTGCTGCTCAGTCAGGTCTCGTCAGAAACAAGAACTTTATCACGTCCACATTTTGCCTTTTTAAAAGCAAGTGATCTTTTTCCTGATTATTATGAGAATTATGGTGTGAGCAAACAACTTTAATTGCACAAAGTGAAATCAGACACCTTTAATTTAAAACGTCAATTATACAAAAGAAAGCCCGAGAATACCAAAGGGACCCATTTTAAGTAACCTCTGTGGTTCTAAACAAGCACCTGAAAAGACAACACAAGAAACATAATTGTGCTTGTTGTCGTGGCAACAGCTGTCTGCTTCCAATGCTTACTCCATTAATTAGAGATTCATCATTAAAGCTTGTACTTTAATTGCTTATATGTGTGTCTGTATGTTTGAGTAATTGTGATTAGTTGTTCCTGCTGTTTATTCTTTCAGCAGAAGTTGGATAGTACAGGTAACAACACTTACTGTACAAATTAATTAGCAGCAAAAATTAATGTATTTATACGTTTAAAAAAAATCAACAACAAACATATTAAGACGTTTGAGTCTAGGTATCGCCGGGATAATGGTGTTGAATACCAGTCACACAACCTGTGCATTTTTTCCCTGGTAAGTTGAGTCCCATGTTGGCTCCACTGTTCCACTGTGTATATATATATATATATATATATATATATATATATATAGTATATTATTTTGAAAATATATTTTAATTTAATGGTTTTGTTGTTGTTTTTATTCTTGTATATTCTGTTTTTTAAAATCCTATATGCTGTCTAAGTACATTAATAGCACATGAATCTGGAGTTCATCAAACACGGGTCATCAGGGTTGTTGCCAGAGCCACCTGGTCCTCCTGTAAAAACAGTGAGAGCCGTTCTACATTTTCGGCATCAACAGGTTCACGTGGATGATGACCTCCCCTAGGTTTGTTCCCCGTCACTGATTGTTTTTTTATGGTAATCTCAGAATTATGCAGACAAAATGGCTCTGTTGGCTCCTTTAGACTGGGACCTTCACTGAGGGTAAAATGGAGTCTAAGAGGGACTGGTGGCTTAGTGCGGCTCAACAGTGATGAGACTATCATACCGGACTGTTGTAGTGAAAAGGGGGCTCCCAATTATCCAGGCCATCTATCTATGTTCACATCCTAAACTACATCTTATCTTTGAATAGTGGCCGAAAACAATACTAATCAGGTCAATCATTTCAGAAATCACCAACAATTATAATAAAATATTTAGCCTACTTTCTTAAACACAAAAAGAAGGAAATATTTAATTTTGGAGACAGTGAGAGACAACTCTACTATTAACTTTAAGAGGAAACCCATCCTCAACACGGATTTGTATTCTATAGATTTATCAGATTTAAGTATTTTCATCGAAATATAGAATATAGGGTAATAAAGTAATAACTCAGTACTCAACCAATCCCTCAAAAGTGTACTAATGCATCTGTAATACTCACTCTAGCTTATCCTTTCCTGTTGTTGAATAATGTTCAAAACATAATGGCACATAAAAAATGTAACAAATCATTTTTCATATTTTTTATTAATATAATAAGTCACTGTTGATTAACATAAGTAGTTAAAAGAATAATAAATAGTTTTATATGTCCCTTTAATGCAAAAATAACGTAATAAGTTAGTTAATGAATATGCCGTTGATCAAAAAAGTAACATGATTGGTACAGTAAATAGCAAAGTAGTTTAAAAATATCTGAAAATGGCTGATTACATTTTTGTGTGAGACAGTCTTCTTCCTTTACATCCAGCAGGTTTTGTCTCCCAGTCAGGACGATGTAGTCACCGTATTGACGTCTTTGTTTGGTAACACAGCAGCAGGTCTGAACCTCATCAGATTTCTCCCAATGGACTCTCGTAGCTCCTTGTTCTTCAGACTGTAGATCATCGGGTTTAGGAAAGGAGTCAGAGCAGCGTACAACACTGACACGATGATACGAACCTATAACAAAGTTATGAATCATGATTTGGTGAACACACCACGTATTTGCAATTTCATTCTGCAGGTCTTGAGGAGGAAGAGGTTTGTCAGTCAGTCAATACACTAAGCAGGTATAATGTTCACCATTGTCGACAATAGTTGTCTTTCTTTTATTTTCAGCAGAATTTAAAAATTCTGATGATTCCATTAAACAAAAGGAAAATTATTACAAAAGTTATCATCCTAAAGGTCATTGTAAATGACCAAACCAAATTTCACAACAATATATACTATACATTGCTTTAGATATTTCAGCGTGGACCAAAGTGGTGGCGTAATCAACAGATGGACATTTCCCTTTCTAGACCCAAGTTGTTGTTTTGGTAAATTGGAAGCGTAAATACTCTTAATCAGCATTTCATATCATTGGGCATGCTATTTGAAGGGCAAACACAAATACCAATAGCCCCAAATCCTCCTGACTCCAAACAAACAGGTGCAAACAGGTGCTTTTAATTTTAGGAATATTGTCAAATCTACCTCTCTTCCTCCTATTTTATACCTTCTAGAAAGTCAATGTATATAATTTACCTATGTTTTGCACAGATGCAAGTGTACATCCGTCTCCAAAGACCATTCAATGGAATATAGAATACTTAATTATGCATTTAAAAAAGTTGTACCTTTAATAGCAAGTGTGATTCAAGGTGCCATAAATGTTTTTCAGGGGATATTGTGTTAATTGAAAATCGTCCTAAATTTGATGTTTTGAAGACAGCTGATGGTTCAAATCAGATTGGTGATTCAGATTGTTACTGTAAATAAGATGTTTTAAACTTGTTTTCAGTTGTAAGTTTGGTAAATTGAACTTGTGTTTAGCTTTTGTTCCTAGTGTGAGAAAGTAACTTTTGAATGTCTTGATATAAATGCTAGTTTACCTTGCTTGGTGAAAATATATGAGCTGTACTAAGACAAAGGCAAAGCTAAATATTCACGATATGATTGACATCGTACCTCTGGTGGAAAGTTTCCCACCCGGTAGGAGATATATACGCACGAGGCTGAGCTGTAGGAGATGGACACCACAGTCAGGTGGGCGGCGCAAGTCCCAAAGGCCTTCAGCCTCTGTGCTACTACCATCTTCGAAACCGAAACCCCAATCAGGATATAGGAAGTGAGGATGAGGATTCCTGTGGTCGAAAGTGCCACAACAGCACAGGAAAGTGAAACAATGTTATCCACCGTAACGTCACCACACACCAGCCGCCTTACGGATGATGGGTCACACCAGCCATGATTAACCACATTAGGGCCGCAGTAAGACCGTTGGAAGGACATGGAGGTGGCCGGCAGCGTGCAGAAGGCCCCGAAACTCCAGGCTCCTGCAATAAGGAGCAGCCGGACTGGAAGGGTCATGATGGCCGAGTAGCGCAGGGGGTTGCAGATGGCCACATAGCGGTCGTACGCCATGACAGTCAGGATGGCCCGGCTGGTAATACCTAGCTGAATGACAAACTGCATCTGGAGGAAGCAACCCGGGACAGAAACGGTGTTCACATCTGACAGGAGGCCAGACAGCATTTTTGGGATGGTGGTGGTGGTGTAGAGGATGTCCACAAAGGAGAGGTTGTAGAGGAAAAAAAACATGGGAGATTTCAGCTTCAAATCAGTTAACGCCTGCATGAGAAGAAAAATTGATTACGATACTTACAACTTCATCCTAGATGGATTGAGATCATACCCGTAAAATATTCAAAACTAAATTGTTTTTGTATTGTATTTTACCACAAAGATAATAATGCTGTTTCCTCCCAGGATGATAATGTAACCAAGAAGCAAGAGGACAAAAAGGACCATTTTTTTGGGGCCAAAGTTTGCAAAGCCCTGAATGATGAAGACAGAGATGGCATCAGTCCCCCAGGTGCCATTATCCGAGCTTGATCTGTATTTGGTTGACGAAGACAGGTATGAATCTGGAAGAGTGAGGAAAGATATGCATAAGTGTTTTTTCACTGAGAGGACACCTGACGACGGGCGTGGTGTCACAATTTTATTTAATGGTTTAATATTGAAATAGTCATCCATACAACCGGACAAATACATTTCATAAACATTTAATAAAAAGCCCCTCTTTTTCATAAATATTGAAAATTCACCCATCATCATCCCCATCTACTTTTAAAGAAATGGCAAGAGGAAATAATGCAGACAGCAATAATGTTTCTTCAAAAGGTGATCATCAGAACAAGTAGTGCATGAACCATACTTGTTAAACCATACTTGTTAAACTTTTGAGCAAAACTCAAATAATGTATTCTTCGTCAATTTTACCAGTCCAGATGAGTTTCCAGATATGGATTATGTTCTCTGTTCTGTCTCTTTAATAAAACTTGCAAGTTTTATTAATGTCCTGTTCAAGGATTGTTTCAACCGGCTTTGAGTAAGATTTTTTATAAGACTGCAGCAACAAAGGATCGAGCGGACACCAAGTTAAACACAGAAAACCCCATCAACGCACAGTAAGGCTATGTCTGGGCAGAAGTTAGAAGAGCATGCGTCTTTATTTTTGTTTTGTTGTTTACTGTATTGTTTAACAATAGCTTTTGAATGTTTATGAACCGCTATCGTGCGTCATTGTTCCGAATAAGATCTGTTTTGCATTAAGTCTTTCCTTCTTACTTTGATTTCTAATTTACTAACCAATACACCTGTCCCGCCACACATATAGAGTTACCTACAGACAGAGGTTTAACTATGTGAGGAACACACGTGGTGTACAAGCACAGCCTGCTACAACACCTCAGCCATGTGGTCGGTAGTTTAATGTCCAGCTAGCTCCCTTCCTGAGTTCTCCCCTCTTTATCTCACAGACACACCTCCCCCTCCGCATGCATGAATGAACGTTTTTATTTGTTGTATAGATTTTAGAATATCGTATAATAGTTTGTCGATTTCAAAAGGTATTGATCAGATTAGTTTTGTTGGAAATTAATAAACCCTATTATACTCTAGTTTTCTGTGATTTCTCTGTGCATATGTGTACTGTAATGCTGGTTGGAAAGATAGCCAGTGTACAAACTCAAACCTTCAATTCCTGGCTCTTAATGAGTAAATATAAATTATGAGACTTCATTTAGTTTGGTAATTAGTCCCTTTTTAGGGTGGTAACCCGTTATTTATTTATTTTGTGAATTATCTTCGCGATTATTTATAACTATTGATGTCAATGATTTCATTTCACACTAGTTATTAACCAACACCTTGCCCCTACGCCGTGCCCAACAAAAAGGTGCCCTGCGTAAGGCCATTCCCAACAAAATGGTGCCCTGTGTGAGGCCATTCCTGACATTACTATCCATCAAAAATGGGTGGTAGGATTTATCTTAAACTACACTACTCTACACTGAGAAAAATGTTACTTACTACTGTGCTACTTAAACTACTTCTTCTTAATACACAGGGAAAACTGTTACTTACTACTGTGCTACTTAAACTACTTCTTATTAATACACAGGGAAAAATGTTACTTACTATTGTACTACTTGATAAAGTTATTAATTCAAATGTAACAAAGAAAAGCAGTAATGAGTTTCTAAATTGATGTATTGTTAAAAGTTAAATTACAAAGAAAAACAAGAATGTTATTTTGACTCCAACTCTTGCTACAGCATTAAAAACAATAATAAAGCAAGTAAAAAATCCACTTCCCTCAGTTTGTGCAAAAACTCTGATATGCTGCTTCTACTTCAAAAACACGTTTATTGAAATTATTAGATATGCAAACAAAACACATGTATGCAGTTGACAGCTACAACATGCACAAATAGAGCCGTAAATATTAAGCCTTTATATAAAATAAATGACAAAAAAAAATGTTTTTAGGATGAAACAAAAGTAATCGTCAAAAAGGTTTGTTTTCTTTATGGACTTGTAATAAGTAACACTTATTAATACACATTACTTTACACATTATCACATTTTGTGGAATTTCTGATGAATTCATGATATGTTAAACTGTAAAGTTTGAATTTACTGAATATCATTAAAACAGTAAGTCACAGACCTTTGAGGCTTTCAGGTGAAATATCAAACATCAAAAGCTCCATCTCTCATCAGCAGACGAATGAATAGAAAACTGGGTGTAAAAAGATTTGCAATCAACCGATTGGTGAAGAATAGTTTTCCACGAAAATGTGACTTCATTAGAACACATGCTCATTTTGACATCACAAATTACAAAGTGAAAATAAGATAAGTCTAAAAAGCATAACACTTTATAACACCACTTCCTTAGACTTACTAGAACAAAAACCAGGACATGGTTCCTTAACATTAAGATATCATCATCTTACCTGAATGTGTGATTCAGACTGTGCTACTCAGTCAGGTCTCGCCAGAAACAAGAACTTTATCATGTCCAAATTTTGCCTTTTCAAGGGCAATTGACCTTTTTCCTGATATAATGAGGATTATGGGGAGAACAAACAATTTTAATTGCCTTTCATTAAAAGCATCAATTATACAAAAGAAAGCCAGTGAATACCAAAGGGACCCATTTTAAGTAACCTCAGTGGTTCTAAACAAGCAGTGTAAAGACAACATAAGAAACATAATTGTGCTTGTTGCCGGGCTAACATCTGTCTGCTTCCAATGTTTAACATGTTAATTAGAGTTGCATTGTTACTGTACTTTACTTTTTAAAAGCATTTACTTTACTTTAATTGCTTCTGTATTTGCATGTAATTGTTAGTATTCTCACATTTTGGAGAGTCAACAAAAAGTTTAAAAAGACGTGTATATTATTTCACTTATATATATATCTATATAAGTGAAATAAATGTCTTTATAGGTTCAAAAAGAAATTACACCTTGACCAACTGACAGACCTCAGATCTTAGAGCAGCGATGCAGATTCGGTCCCTGCCGTTAACCAAGTGTTCGCCCTTGCAAATGCATACATGGACTTGAAAAAACTAAATTTGCTTAATATTAGGGCTTGGCACGTAAACGTGTTATAAATTCGTTAACATAGCAATCCATTAACGGCAACAATGATTTGCATTTTCTTTTTTTGTGCTACTGCGCAAATTAACCTAGAAAAGGGAGAAAGGTACTGGACTTTTGAATGGACATTTTCATTTGCAATCTCAGCAAGAAGTAAGCTATTCGTAACCACTAGAAAGTATCTTATCACCGGAGTACTACGACCCTGAAGTACCACGACCTTGGAGTACCACTTAAAGCGTTACACAGCATTGATGCAGCTCACTAGCTACTTCAGCAGACTACTTTGGATGCAGAGTGCTGTTGAGAAACCAACGGAAGAAGAATGAAGCACACCTAGAATCCCAACAAGTGAGGTGTGTGTGGGTCCTCACCACAAGTCAGATTGATAATGTCAACGAGTTAGAGTATACTCAGAAATGAGTTAAAACTGCAAACAATGAATTCACAACAGTAGTTTCCTTACTGGACAGTTGTTAGAGGTCACCAACTATTACTCAGCTGTAAGTAGTAGTACATTCTAATAAAATGTTTTTCAAATTTTTATTTAAGGTTTCTAAATCCAAATGTATCACTTTAAGGACTACTACATCCTTTGACCTTGGACTCTCACAAAACTTACCCTGACCCAGAAAACAATTAAAGTGAGTAGAATTCAGGGAGAGGAAGAATTCATCTCGAAGGATGAACAGGAATGCAAAATTTCATTTGTACAGTGAACATCATCACAGAATGACAACATAACACAATACAACGTAACGATATGACTTAACAATATGACAAACGTGATAGATATTATTATTATATTATATAGTATTATAGTATTAGTAATAGCAGACATGTATGTTAAAAGTGCTTGTACATTTACAAGGGACAAAAATGGTTGTGTGGTGGTTAGCACTGTCGCCTCACAGCAAGAAGGTCCTGGGTTCGGCTCCGCCCAGTGGCCTTTCTGCGTGGAGTCTGCATGTTCTCCCCGTGTCTGCGTAGGTTCTCTCCGGGTAGAGCTACACTTGAAAATTCCACTAAAAACAACAATGAGATATGTAACCAGGTGAGTGCTGAGGGTCTTGAAGGCTTTACTGTTCGAAGACTTGTTATTACTGCTGAGACTACTGTGATCTTTGTATAAGTGAGAACCATGCAACCTATGGAAGATCTCAAAAGTACTAAGATGAAAGTGAGGCCATAGATATTATTAATCAGCACACTCTCACAGGAGAGTTTAAACAGTGAGGCGTTGTCACAGTAAGGATTTACGATCAAAGTCCTACATCAATTCAGTCGTATGGTAAGACCGAGTAAAACCCCGACCTAAACAAAAGCCACTAACCAGGCACAAACTGTCATCACCATTATATTTGTCATTATTGTAGTACATCGCAAGGGATTACTGAGGGCCACATACCTGTCAAAGGCCATAATCACGCCCATAGTGTGAGTGGTGGTACCAAACGTGTGTGGTAAAAGCTTGGACCACACATTCGTAATAACACTCATGTTTGAAAATCATTATAAACAGGTAGGAGGACAACAAGAAAAAAGGGCAGATAGAAATAATCTTTTGAAATATGCAAAGCCTCCAGCTGGAGCGTGGGGTTGTTATATGTGTAGTTTTCCATGGAGCCCAAACAACAGAATTCGGTTAGTCACAGGGAATGTCCTTGTAATGTCAATAACAGATATTTAATTAATTAATTTACTATTATTGATTTAACATAGCAGAAGTATTAGGAAACATATGCAAGTAGAAAGTAATGCAGCCTTGAATGGTCTCCTTGTTTCTCACTATTTCCTCTTTGCCTCCTCAATTTTGTCTCCATCCAAGTGCTATTTGGTTAATTTCATGTTTAATGATTTGACACCGGTGTTGAGTAAACATTTTTCTCACAATATTTCTTTCATGAGCCAAGAATTCACATTTGTGTTGTTTTTGAAGTTGTTTTTATCTAGAGATCTCTGCTCGCAGGGGACGCAGACTGCATCCTGTCACGGTTAGCGTGTTGCGTCACGCACATGAGAAGCCAACTCTGGTGATAGGTAGCTCCATTCTGAAGAACGTGAAGTTAGCGAAACCAGGGACCATAGTTACATGTATACCGGGGGGCCACAGGGGGTGACATTGAGTCTTATCTTAAACTGCTGGCTAAGGATAAATGTAAATACAGTAAGATTGTAATTCACGTCGGCGGTAATGACTGCCAATTACGTCGCTTGGAGGTCACTAAAGTTAATGTGGAATTGTGTGTGTACATACGCTAAAACAATGTCGGACACCGTAGTTTTCTCTGGCTAAACTTGATCAGTGACGACATGTATAGTCGCATGTCGTCACTCGTGGAGGTGGTGCCCAGTAAATAGTGTGGGCTTCGTTGATCACAGAGCCTGGTCTGATTAGAAGGGACGGTATCCATCCCACTTTGGATGGAGCTGAACTTATTTATAAGAATCTGACTCAGTTTCTTAGTGGACTTAATCCATGACCCAGACCAGAAAGCAGAGTTGCAGTCTTACACACTTAGCTTAACTATAGAGGCCGTGTCTGCCCCACAGACACAGTTGTCTAAATCAAAGGTAAACAACCAAGGAGTATAGTAAATAACTTAATCAAAGTTAAAACTAATAATGCAACAATGCAACAAAATAGGAGAATTAAAGGTTGACTTTTAAATATTAGATCTCTTGTCATCTAAAGCTGTTTTAGTAAATTAACTAATATCAGATCACCATATTGATGGAACGTGGTTGTTGAATTGGAAATATTAAAGATTAAATGAAGCGACTTCTCCGAATCAGGTTAATACTCATATTCCTCGAGACACAGGTCAAAGGCCGGTAGCTATTATGACTCCTAACTTTTAATGAACTTTAAACCAAAAGTGGATTATAACTAATATGAAAGCCTGGTTTTTAGTCTTTCGCAACCAACCTGGAAAATAATCCAGCCGGTTCTCTTTGTAATAGTGTACAGGGCCCCAGGTCCTTATTCAGAATTTCTATCTGAATTTCCCAGTTCTTAACAAGTTTGGTCCTTTAAACGGACAAGATAATTATAGTGGGTGATTTTAACACTCATGTGGTTGTCGACAACGACAGCCTTGGTACTGCATTTCTTTCATTGTTAGATTCAATTGGTTTCTGTCAGAGTGTAAATAAACCATCTCACTGTTTTAACCACACTCTCGATTTGGTTCTAGCGTATGGGATTGGGATTAAACATTTAACAATTTTTTGCAAAAACTCAGTGCCGCATTTAACACCATTGATCATTGTATCCCCTTTCAGAGACTAGAACATTTAATTGGTATTAAAGGAACTGCACTTTTTAGCAGGTTTGAATCCTATTTATCGGATCGATCCCAGTTTTTGGTTGTAAACGGTGAATCCTCAAAGACCACCAATGTTGGTCACGGAGGTTCTGTACTTGGACCGATTTTATTTACCCTTTATATGCTTCCTTTGGGCGATCTTATCAGGAAACACCGGATAAACGTCCATTGTTATGCAGACGATACTCAACTGTATTTGTCGATCAAACCAGAAAAGACCGACCAGCTTGTTAGACTTCAAGAATGTCTTGGAGACATCAAAACTTGGATTACTCAGACAAGACAGAAGTTATCTTGATAGCCCCAGAGCGCCTTCGAAGTCAGCTGTCTCGTGATACACTTTTTATGAATGGAATTGCTCTCGTAATTAGCAGCACCGTCATTACCGGATTACTGTAATTCTTTGTTATTAGGCTGCTCTTGTAAATCTCTTAAGCTTCTCCAGTTGATTCAGAATGCTGCAGCATGTGTATTAACAAGAACGAAGAAATGGGATCATATTACACGTATTAACTTCTCTGCACTGGCTCCCTGTTAAATCAAGAATATAATTTAAGGTACTTCTCACCTACAAGGCACTTGTTGGTGAGGCACCGTCTTATCTGCTGCTCCGAAATGGTGGAACGAGTTTCTGAAGACACCAGAGAGCCTTCACATCTTCTGCCGCAAACTAAAGACACACCTCTTCAGACTCTACCTCGACTAAAAGACTAACAAATTGTAGCACTTAAATTGAACTTGCAATGCCACCTATCTATAGCAAATTGTAAATTGGCTTATTTGAGGAAATTGCACTTTCTTGTTTCTTGTTCTTCTGAGTTTGTATCCCTATGGTTGAATGCACTTATTGTAAGTCGCTTTGGATAAAAGCGTCAGCTAAATGACATGTAATGTAATGTTATCTTAAAGAGCTTGTAACGCCGTATCGCCCTACAGGGCACGTGCGCTCCATAGATGCTGGGTTACTTTTTGCTCCTAGGGTTTTAAAAAGTAGGATGGGAGCCAGAGCCTTCAGTTATCAAGCTCCTCTTTTGTGGAACCAGCTTCCACTTTCAGTCCAGGAGGCAGATTCGGTCAGCTCTTTTAAGATAAAGCTTAAAACTTTCCTCTTGGACATCGCTTAAAGTTAGGGCTGGCTCAGGTTAGCCGGGACCTCATAAAGTATTTGTGCTCTCCCTCCCCACAGGCTTCTGTGGATGGTGGTTCTATCTGATGGTGGTTGCTCCTGCAGTGGTCCTGCCGTACACTTGGCTTGCTACTCGCAATTATTTGAATAACTTCTGTTATAGGAAGTGAATGTATTATACATATTTTACATTGTTCATTTTGTACACACGGCATCCATTGTAGTCTGTCCATCCCGCAAGTGGGATCCCTTCTCTGAATTGATGCTAGTACGTATCTATCCAGTCGATATAAATTGTGGTTGTTAAGTAGTAGAATAATCCTGCACAGTCCTGCACACACGGGGGGGGGGGCTGAAGTCTATCACAGCCAACTTCAGGCAATAGACAGGGTACCCTGGATTGGTCGCCAGCCAATGGCAGGGCTAACACAGAGACACACAACCATTCACACACCTACAGGCAATTTAGAGTCAGCAATCAACCTGATCCCCAGAGCATGTCTTTGGACTGTGGGAGGAACCCGGAGTACCCAGAGAGAATCCACACAGACACAGGGAGAACATTCAGACTCCACACAGAAAGGCCACTGGGCGGAGTCGAACCCAGGACCTTGTTGCTGTGAGGCGACAGTGCTAACCACCACACCACCCTGGATACACACAACACGAAATAAAATGATTTAAAGCAAACGCATTCTCCTTAACCCAACCCGTCAAAGCATCATCAGCTCTGAGGAGAAGACGGGAGTGCGGAAACAGCTGCTTCAGGTTCCACACCAAATCCTTAATATTGCTGTGACCATTAGACACTAGCTTTAGTTTTTATAGTTTTTATTCGTTCATAATAATTGAATTACTCTAAGAGGTCAGTCATTTATTTTCTTGCAGGGACATTTTGGGGATCTGTTTATTAAGAATCACATTGAACA
This sequence comes from Gasterosteus aculeatus, assembly GCF_964276395.1. Classification (NCBI taxonomy): domain Eukaryota; kingdom Metazoa; phylum Chordata; class Actinopteri; order Perciformes; family Gasterosteidae; genus Gasterosteus; species Gasterosteus aculeatus. The sequence goes on along the minus strand of NC_135692.1, from coordinate 4,709,462 downwards.
ACTAATATAACATTGTTTGGTCCACATTTTACGATGCTGTTCTGGTCTTTATTGTAACGTGTGGTTATATGTCTAAAATCATTATCACTGTCCCATAAAGGTGAAAGGAGAGTTTTCAAAAATTCTTTTCTTCCACAGAAGCACACTGTTTTGGATGGATAACGTAACAATGGTAGTACCTCTCAAGCAGCCTATTGTGTTCCAGCTGGAGGGCTTCTATGTACCACCGGGCTACGGAGCCTTCTTGTTCTTCCTGGCCCTGCTTTGCTACATCGTAATAATGTTTGCAAACAGTGTGGTGCTGTGCATCATTGTCATAGACAAGAACCTGCACAGACCCATGTACATAATGGTTTGTAACCTTGTAGTCTGTGATCTGCTGGGGGCCACAACGGTGTTGCCTCGCATTATGATGCATTTCTTGATGGGCCAGAAGAAGATCGGCTACATCTCGGCCATCGCCCAGGCCTTTTGTGTGCACATGTATGGCTTTGCAGTGCAGACTATTCTGGGTGTGATGGCCTATGACAGGTATTATCTTGTTTTTGTTCATGACCCTGCCCTATTCTCAGGCATATAGTCTGTATCAGAAGTTCTTGGCTTTTATACGGACTCTTTTTTTTAACTTTGAACTGCTCACTGTTCATTGTATATTATGTAAAATCTAATTTTGAGGACAGGGAATGTGCAGCCATATGTGGCAGCCCTGAAAAAGATACTGGCCACAACCATCCTCCATCAGCCTGTCACCGTCTTTGTGGACGGCCATGACCTGTATTGAATGGTTTCAATGGGTGCAAAGCCTATAGGAGCCTGTGTCCACAAATTATCTTTCTGACTACTAGTATCTATTTCCCTACAAGAACAAATGCCACCAAGGTACTCTCAGTTTGACAAGCTAAGATCCTGTTAACATTCGTCTGTAACTAGGAAAAAGCTATGGATATTTTTTCATGTGGACATTGCTCGCCCCTCTGCAGGTACATTGCTGTGTGTGAACCACTGAGGTATCACGCCATTATGACATCGGCTCGGCTACACGCCTGCCTTGCCCTGGCCTGGTCCATCGCTTTCCTGTTTATTGCTGTGCTCTTCATTTTACACATAAATTCCCCGCTGTGTGGCAATATCATCCATCACGTGTACTGCAGCAACCGTGGTATCCTGAACCTGGCCTGCAGTCCCACCCCCATAAACAACATCTACGGTAAATGCATTTTTTAGAATAACGGTTCAAACACACAATATTTTGTTGAACATTGTCCACATTAAGAGGTGTTATTTAGCATCTTATTCAGTTTTGATGATACATAACTGACAGAATAATTGTACGTTCATTTGTATTTTTTTCAAGGTCTTTCCATGTCCTGGTCTTTGAATACAAGCATCTTCCTCATCATTGCTTTTTCCTACTTCAAAATCCTGCATGCTTGTGTGAAACAAGGAAGAGATGACAGCTTTATTCGCAGTAAGACCCTTCAGACGTGCGCACCCCACCTTGTGGTTTACGTACTCTATCAACTTGCTACAGTGGTGATAATTATAAGTCAGAGGTTTCCCTCACTCTCACAAAATATCAAGAGGTTTTTCAGTATCCTGTTTATCATTATTCCACCAGCTCTAAACCCTATGATATATGGACTGGTCAGTAAAGATATCCGTTCTAGCATCATCAAGCATTTTACCAATTTATATGTCCATCGTAAAAATATTAGAGTGGTTCCACTTTGTAACAGAAAACAGTAAACATGTACTTTGACTAAGATTTCCATTGTTTTAGTTTTTCTTAACATACACAAACAAAAAACAAACCTACCCCACCCACTTGTGAACCTGCCTAAAAGAACAGAATATTATGTATGCATTCCTGCATCACTTTACAAAGTAAATACACAATCAACGTCATGCAGGAACATTATACCCACAAATGAAATTACAATAGGATTGGTCTGTAGGTAGAAATTAGTGTGCCCAAATAATTCATGTTTCATTCATTCAGAAAGAGGGTCAAGTTAATAAATTAATCTAAAAACTGTATTGTGCGCCTCAAGATTATGGGTCACAGGAAAGGTATCAGGGGTAGGGTTAGGGTTTTGAGTTTCCCTAAATCTGTCAGAACAAGATTCCAGGGGGAGAAGAATTTGTTCCTTGAGCATTTTATTTTCTCTAATTTTACAAATCCACTGTGGATTTGTGGATTTCCAATGCAACAATATTCTGTTAGAGGCCAGTGTCACAAACACTGTGATGTTTTCATGTATTTTTCTTATTGTAGAGTTTTCGATCTGTGACACCAAATATTGTTTCAGAAATTGTTTTAAAGATCATAGAACTACAGCTACATAGAGCTACAGCAGGACATTACCAAAATATGCAAGTTACTTGGCAGGGGTATTACGACGTCTGTAAAAACGATCCGTATTTATATATATATACGTATATATTAATGCTAATATTACTTTTCAAAAATTAGTTCAATGCAGAGCTTTGATTGTGCTAAGCTTTGGACAGGAAGAACTGTCACTCACTCGTAAACGACAAATCCATAGTTTTTTTTATATGTCACCCAAAGTTAACCTACACAGTCCACCCTTGTTTTTGCCTTTTGTGCTTTTAAGAGAGGTTATACAGTCATGTATTCTTGAAATGAACAGGACAGGAATGCTAGCATATCATCCAAGCCTGACACTGAAGAGATATTTGGAAAGTGGCTAGTGGAAAATGTTCTAGGTAGGGCAATACAATGATTTTCAGCAAACACCCCAACAATACAAAACAGTTAAGGTATCAAAAAGCCATTACTACTTCTCAGTTAAATATATTTTTTAAAGCAGTAGATAACACTTTGACAATTTATTTTTGTCAACCTCACAGGCAATTCAGTATAATATTATATATACACATAAATTAATAATCAGCAGGATATAATATGTAATGTGTCAGACGTCTCATCTGCTTGAATGGCGATAAAATCCGTGCTCTTTACTTCCTCTACGATCGTGAGATTATCACTACCGCAGCTAAAACATGCATGACAGGACGTACGTATGAAAGGCAGGGACATGCAGGTTAAAGATATATTTGGTGTAGATATCTTAAAGAAATTCTCCCCAAGATCCAATCTGAGCTTTCGAACATGCTCAACAACTACTAACTCTGTACACCCTCTTGGGAGCTACTTAGCTTATTGAGCATTTTATTGTGTCGAAACTATTTGAGCCTTGAAGGGTGTCCTCCATAGGTGAAATGTAATTGCAACCAAAGACACAGAAAATCTATGTTTATGGAAGGTAACCCTATCCCTGAATGGATGTCCCACATAAAACACAATTGTGATTATTTCTGTTAAATCTCTCTACTTCATTGTTTCACTATACTCTGTTCCGAGAGTGCTGAATTTAACTAAAATGCCAACCATTAGCATCTCTGTATTTTTTCACATTCTACACCAGGTTAATTCACAAACATCGTTGCTAACCGTTCTTCATCCTTTATCTGTAAAGCATTTTGTTAGAGAAATATTTTGCCGTTTTTTAATGTAATACAGCAATGTTTTGTGCAACAATAAACAAATTCCAGCCATTGCAGCTTAGGCGAAAATTCAGTCAAAAAGACTGGACGGGCTGTACTGTTCCCAGGTGGCCTTCTCTCTCCCTGTGGGTGCACGGTCAGCTGATTGGGAGCCGGGTCGTACGAGCCAACCAGACCAGACGTGGGCCCCTTTACCGGAAACCAATTGCATCGGTGCTGTCAAGCGTTAAAAACTGGTCTCCTCTCGTGTGCTATCAGTTGTCATTTCAGGAAGCGCCAAAGGCGACCCGCCACAACCCCTGACCCCTCCAAAGAGGGAATATGCCTCATCTCATCTCGGCTTTCCGTACCCTATCTATCCTACGGCAGGATGGAGCCTAAGCACCAAACAACTTTGCACTATAAATATTTACGTCTGTTCAATAAATCATTATTACAATTTCAACAAATCTCTTCAGAATGAACTTGAAATACTCTATGAAACACTGACATCATTAAAAGTATGTGAATCACCATTGATATGTCTGGCTGATCAAAACAAAGATAATAAACAATACTTTATTTCTTTAATGTTGTTAGAAGCGATAGACAGGAGAAATGGGATTAAAAAAAAACACCAGGCCAGTGGTGTGCCTATAAACTTAATAAGCTCTCGTTCCGATATGTGCATGGTTATTGAAAACTTTACATGTAATTGAAAGGGGTTTACAAGCAATTATCAGAAATACAAGGACCCTAAAAAGTTAAACCTCAATCAGTTTTTTCGATGGACATACACATATTTAAAATGCTGAATAATGCTTGCACGGATATCTTTACTGACCAGTCCGTATATCATAGCGTTCATTGCTGGTGGAATAATGATGAACATGATGCTGAAGAATTTCTTGACATTTTGTGAGAGTGAGGGAAATCTCTGACTTACAATTATGACCAATGTAGCAAGTTGATAGAGTACGTAAACAACAAGGTGAGGTGCACACGTCTGAAAGGTCTTACTGCGAATAAAGCTGTCATCTCTTCCCTGTTTTACACAAACATGCAGGATTCTGATGTAGGAAAAAGCAATGATGAGGAAGATGCTTGTATTTACAAACCAGTAGATGGACAGACCTTGAAAAACATACAATTATTCTGTCAGTTATGTAACATCTAAACAGAATGAGATGCTAAATGACACCTCTCAACAAGGACAATGTTCAACAATATATCATATGTTTGAACCGTTATTCCAAACAAATGCACTTACCATAGATGTTGTTCATGGGGGTGGGACTGCAGGCCATGTTCAGGATTCCTCGGTTGCTGCAGTACACGTGATGGATAATATTTCCACACAGCGGGGAGTTCATGTGTAAGATGAAGAGTACAGCTATAAGCAGGACAGCGATGAACCAGGCCAGGGCGAGGTAGGAGTGTAGTCGAGCCGAAGTCATGATGGCGTGGTACCTCAGTGGTTCACACACAGCAATGTACCTGCAGAGGGACAGCAGTGTCCACATGAAAAAAATATTTTTTTCCTTTTTCCTGATCAGTATGTGAACACAGGCTTTTAGAAATCCATGACAGGTTAACAATTTTGCTGAATGTTGTCCAAAGGTCAATAAACATAAATCATAAGACAATAAATAAATAAATCAAGGCGGGGAAATAAAGAGTCCGTAGCCGAGCTCTTCTTACAAACTAACACCATTCTCATATCAAGATATGGACTGGATACATGAGAGGAGGTTAAGGCGTGCAGGCTTGTGGCAGTTAATTAACAACAACAGAACAGAAAAATAAATTAACTGGAAATGACAGTAAACAACTGGGAATAAACTGAGACATCCAAAGCGCTTAAGTCATCAGTCAACACTTACAATTCATGCATGACAGCAAAAAATTCTGCTAATGTGTTTCTGTACCTGTCATAGGCCATTACACCCAGAATAGTCTGCACTGCAGTGCCGTACAGGTGCACACAAAAGGCCTGGGCGATGGCCGAGATGTAGCCGATCTTCTTCTGGCCCATCAAGAAGTGCATCATAAGGCGAGGCAACACCGTTGTGGCCCCCAGCAGATCACAGACTACAAGATTACAAACCAGTATGTACATGGGTCTGTGCAGGTTCTTGTCTATGACAATGATGCACAGCACCACACCGTTTGCCAACATTATTACGATGTAGCAAAGCAGGGCCAGGAAGAACAAGAAGGCTCCGTAGCCCGGTGGTACATAGAAGCCCTCCAGCTGGAACACAATAGGCTGCTTGAGAGGTACTACCATTGTTACGTTATCCATCCAAAACAGCGTGCTTCTGTGGAAGAGAAGAATTTTTGAAAACCCTCCTTTCAGTGATAATGATTTCAGACATATAACCACACGTTACAATAAAGACCAGAACAGCATCGTAAAATGTGGACCAAAGAATGTTATATTAGTTGTTCAATGTGATTCTTAAGCAAATAAACAGATCCCCAAAATGTCCCTGCAAGAAAATAAATGACTCACCTCTCAGAGTAATTCAATTATTATGAACGAATAAAAACTATAAAAACTAAAGCTAGTGTCTAATGGTCACAGCAATATTAAGGATTTGGTGTGGAACCTGAAGCAGCTGTTTCCGCACTCCCGTCTTCTCCTCAGAGCTGATGATGCTTTGACTGGATAAGGAGTATGCGTTTGCTTTAAATCATTTTACTTTGTGTTGTGTATATCCATCATTATCTCCAATCCCGTCACAGCCACCGTTGCCATTGACACCCCAATCCCACCTTCTTCAGGCTGTATGTCTGCATGTCTGTTTTGGCACTAAGACTAACATTTGGTTTGAAAAACATTACTTCATTGATTGGAATAAAGAATATTTGCGTAGAAAGAGTGTTTGATTTCATACAACAAGCTATAATACACAAGCCATAATTGTTATTCTTAAAAAGAATGAGCGAAGGCGTTGGTGTTCATGGTTGACGTCTTAACCTCTAGAGACCATCCAGTCAGCACCAGGGTCACACCTGAAGTTGATCTCCTTACATTAACAAATATTCTATTACACACGCATGATAAGATGAATGTTTGGACGATTAGACTAGTAGACTAGGTAGTGTTTTCTATGTAAAGTATGTTCCTCCCTGGACGCGGGTTCAGGTGATGAAGGCAGTTTGTGAAGATCAGATAATGGGATGCGGAGCAGGATGGGCTCCAGATACAATTGAGGCTGAAAGTGAATGGGTGTAGGAGGAGCACATCAGTTTGTTGACAACTCACAGTAACATATGACACAATTTTTCATTTGAACTTATGTTTACTTTGGAGCTGGCAACCAAATTATTTCTCAGTTGGTACCATTACTTTAGATTGAACTCCATGCCCCTCGGCATGTAGTACGGAAAACGAATGTACACCCATCCTTGTAACTGTTGATGAAAACTGAAATGTTGTGGTTACAACAATGAGCAAACTTTGAACTGGTAAACTTCTCACGACCTCTGGTGTCCCTGATTGTTTACGCTCTCACTTTATATCATCACTGGACATACCCAGATTAGATGGTGATGGTAATCAAATAAATATTTCATATATAAAGTACTTGATTTGTCTATAATAAAAAGGTCCCTGTAGAACATGACTGGAATTGGAAGGGGAGAGGAGATGGGTCAAATAAATTTTAATATTCTCTTCCTCCATCGCACTTTCAAACTTACTTTAACCCAAACTTTGACCTTTTCCAAGGCCTGTTCCAGTTATTTTGTTCTGAAAACCTACAGTATACTTCATTGATACACCTAAAAACAAAGTAAACATACGATGGAATTTTATTTACTGTATGCGTGTGATGCTTAGAAACTGTACGATTGCTGTGAATGCAGTTTCACTTAGTCACATTTTAATGAGCAGACATTGACATGCTACTCCGGACACGTCGATGACGCTGGAGTGGTGTGAAGCGTAGCGCCAGAGACCAGGGTTTTATATTAAACAGGGTGGAAATGATGATGTGTTTAAATGGACAAAACTCCACAAATGAGGTGGATTCATTTTTGTGTGCCTTTCTAGGGACTAACTAGCCACTGGTCAGCCTACTTTTAGGGATTTGTACTTTCTGGTGTGATACTCGAATGGGTCAGAGCTATTACCTCACTACATATTATATGTGGCATATTGTGGAATTTATGTTATCCCATGACTCTAAAAACAATTATAAATCAAAAGGCCACTGATATACTGTGGTTTGTGGCTTATGCAGACAAAAGAATAAATGTCCATACAGGAATTCCGTTTTTTTTATTATTTATTTGCTTACAAGACAAACAAACAAAAGATTAGAAAAATAGAACAACTATGGTCGTTACAATTAATTCAGCAAAATATTAAATGGGCTATAAGTTGTCTCAGAACTTTTCACAAGTAGAAGAATACACTTTTTGTGCTGTTGTCAACGGTCTGTTGATTAGTTGTTACCACCCGGCGTAGATGGGAATCCTTTTCCTCCACTGAGATTACCCTTTCAATTTATCACACGCAGAAAATTAGCAAAATGATGCCACAGTTTAAACCCCACTATCCTATTATTATTGAGTCTTTCACTCCTTCAAATTATTAAAATGTAATTTAATAATTTACTTGTTTACCCTTTTATTATGTGCAATGTTCTAATTGCCCTTACAGCTATCAAAAGATTCTACAAGACGACCTGCTCTCAAAAGCTTTTTTGCTTTGAATATTCACAACAAATCCCCATTGTTTTAAGACGTTATTGCTTCACAAATAAATGTAGCGTAGTCTAGTAATCAGATTTACAGGTTAAGTTTGTATTTTTCCCATAACTGAAACATTTAGATACAATAAACCCCTGCTTTATTTTTCAGACAAGTTACAATATTTCTGACCAGGTTGAAAATTGTGTTTGTTGTGGTTCATCTTGAACAATTAATGTGCTGTAATGAGTGTCCTTGAGGCCTCTGAGGTCCCCGGTGTCTCGGTGACCAGTAGTTAATAGAATTTAAAGTCAGTAAGCGTTCATGGTTAATGAATGACAGGGAAATGCTCTTTCTCTGGAGAGGTGAGTGCCTCCAGCCAGAAAACCTTTTTTTGAATCTAAGGGAAGTGTACTTTCAGGAAACAACGGTGTTCCTGTCGGCTTGCCATGCTGTCAGTGTTCTAGTTCATACCAAAAGTGATGGATGGGGTTGAGATCATTGCTTTGTCAAATTTGCTCCCTGAATTGGCATGAAATAAAATTGTGTGTGTGTGTGTGGTCAGGAGAGATTCTGCCCCAGCTGTCGATACAAAACCAACAATCAAAAGTACCTGGATGAAAATGTGGTGTAATGGAGGCCAAAGATTTGTGTATGCTCAATTAGATCATAATGTGTTTTATGTTTTACACATGGCATCAACGGACATAGCGGTTGACAATGGAAGTCCCAATTTTAAAAAAACCTGCCATTTAACTGCTTGGTTCTTAATTTGGACAACAACAAGTATCTGGAAAAATCGGCAACCAAAGGTTAAATTGTGCATTGACAGTGCATAGTCCTTGTAAATCCCAGGTACTTTGTCACCAGTGTTATCTACTACGAGGCCTCTCTTCATTCCCAAAAGGCTAATTACATCTGAAACTGTTAATGTTTTTCTACAACAGCTGCTCACTGCGGACTTCATTAATGATCTCATTAGTTTCAGAAACATTACCACTCATTACCGTCGGCCGTGGCAACTGCAACACAGTGATGAAACTGGTGGACCATCGAGGGGCAGTGTGATCCCCTGAGCTCCCAACATGCAACAGTTTATATCTTTAATTATAATTCATCTGTTTTGGCTCGCTATAATAAATAATAATAGTAATGAAGTTGCCCAATGCAGAACTCACAACACATTGCAAGTTTGGCTGGTTTAAAGTAACATGGACAATCATGGCCTGCTGCGATACACAATGCTTTGTATTGTACTATACTTATTGTGTCAGTGTGGACGCAATACAGATTCAAAACATAGCTTTTGAGTTTATCATGGATGAATCTCCCCTCCAATGAATCTTAAGCCCCTGGGAAAGGGCAAGACCAAGGAAAGGAAGGGAACATTAGATCCCTATTCTGTTTCCAAACCATGGTATACTTGCTTAGAGTAGATGTAGTATTAACTTAGATACTCAGAATGTTGGTCTAGTTCATAACACTGTAACAGGGCTCATTGAGTGTGTAGGTCACTCATTTCAGTCTCCAGTCACTCACTCCCGCCACACAACCAATTTCTCACGCAAAAAAAAAAAACGGACTTCAGTCCGAGCCGCGTTGGTTCTCCCCCCCCCATCGACCGTAGCGTCCACGCCACCCACCCCGTCGGGCCGTATCGCTTCGGACTGATGAGATGCTCTTTTTTTTTAAATGTTTTATTTGTTTTGGGCTGAAGCCATGCAGTACTGTTGTTCCGTTACTGCTATTACATGTATGCCCGATTACCTTGCAGGCAAAAAAAAATTTCCGCACTTCTGATTCGCACGCCAAAATTCGAGAGTTTTTGAATATGATAAAGGCCTCAAAAGTGCGATCAAAGTGGAGAAATAATAATAATAATTCTTCAAAATACAATAGGGCCTAATTCCATGAAAAAAAATAGGTTCCTCAACGACTAGTCGTAATGAGGACCCTAATAACATACAGTACACACATTGCAGACTGAGGCCTGTATGGCAATATGTGGGTTCAGTGCAAAGATATGTTCTTTTTCTTTTTCTCCATCCGCTGTAATTCATTTGGTGTTGAAGTGCAGAGGTCCTTCAAGGGCCACTAACAGGTGGACCAGGGTCCGGACCCAGACACCGTTGTATACAAGCCCTAGACCCTAGCCCCGATTGAGAATTATTACATTTTGACGGAGTACTTCTGCTTCAGCTGGCGCAGCTTTTTGAGCATTTAAGGCAAGGGTGTCAAACTCATTCTACATTTTAAGTTCGGGCCAGATACTGTCCACTTTGATCCAATGAAAATCATACGAGTGGGGCGGGAGGGGTGGGCGTATAGCACAGATGATCCGGTCGACGGCGGGGAACTGATAGTCTGTCCGACTGGTGAGAGAGGACTCGGGTGGCGTGTGGATGGTCCGGCCGGGGGGGACAACGTCATTTTCAAGTGGGCCCTGATGCGTGGAGTACCGCCGTGGTCTAAAAGGTCTAACGCAGGGGTGCCCACACATTTTCGGTTCGCGACCTACTCTTAAATCTACTTTTTAATGCAAGTCATGGCGATCTAGCCCCCCTCCCGCTCGGGCAGTATGCCGAATAATAAGTAATACGAGCAGTTGCGGTAACCAGGAGCACAAAACAAATCGATATTTAAAAAAAACAAAAAAACACAACGAGCCTCTCGTGTGTGAGAATCGACTGCGCATGCGTAGTGACTTGACAGGATTTTTTTTTGTTTCAGCGGTTTTCAAGTTTTCAACTCATTCTACATATATATACATATACATATATATATATATATATACATATATGACATGATATTGAGGTGCTTGTGGACACATGGGATGGGGAAATGAAATTATTATTGATTTTTATTGAGAAACACAATTTTCGGGGTTTTGGGTTGAGTCGGTTTCTTTTTGTAGATACCATTTCCCCCGCCTTAGAAAAAACGCGCTCACACGGCACAGATGAGGCAGGAATTCTCCTAGAAAATACGTGCTAATACAAATAGATGTGGGTACACATGTTTGTGTTTGACCCAATATTTTAGCGTGTCTTCACTCCGTGGAATGTTTGGCTCAGCCAAATTGAAGTGCTCCCACATCTCGGGGCGACCTCTCTTTGCCACCGGTTCCATTGTAAATTTGCTCTTTGCTATTACTACTACTACAACACTGACTTTGACTGTATCAAACCGACAAGCCCGAACCCTGATCACGTGATCAGCAGCGAACGAACCAAGCACTGATACATTTGCTTCGCCTTGTGCTGGTTCACATTTCGACACAAGCTTCGAAGCAGGAGGGTCGCAGGTAACAACACTACAAACAGAACCCTGACAGAATGACGCGACCAATGAAGGACACTTTTTGCCGGATTACGGACCCGATTACCTGGTCATAAAACGAACTTCGTGTTCGGCCCAAGGAGCTATCAAAAGACCTGCCTCGAGCTCCGGGACCTCCTCAATCCCAGGAGGAGGAGCTCTGGCAAGAGGACACCCTAACCCTAACCCTGGGCTGCAGCGACCCCCCCCGCTCCCCGACTCAGGCTTCCTCCCTCCCATCCCGTGGTCCTCTCCCACCCGCCCTTTGCTGATCTGAGGGATCCGGCCCTTGACGGGGGGATTTGGCAGGGGCTGGACCGGCGACCCCGGAGGCGTTCCGCGCCATCCGGCCGGCGACCCCGGGGGCATCCCGCGCCCTCCAATCGGCGACTCCAGCTTCCTGTGTCCCGCAGCCGGCGCACCCGGCTTCCTGTGTCCCGCTTCCTAGATATTATGGTTATCAATATATCAGTGGCGGGAGAGCCTGTGATGAGGGGTGGAAGTGAGCGCAGCAGGAGAGCCGCAGCAGAAAGTCACGGAGAGATGGCGATGTTTTACAAGTGTCTAAAAAGTGTCCTACGGTTTTACTATTGTTTTACCGGTGTTTTGTTGTTCAATTATATTTAGGTAAATAAAAGTCGCGGACGCTATGGCCGACACGGCTCGGGGACCGGAGTCAGATTCCTTGGCGTGACGAATTGGTATAAGGCCCTACCACTTACTTTCCGTAAGCTGTTAATGTCGTTGTGTTTTCCTATTTGCCGTTGTGTTTTGCACTTCAGGGACACCGTATGATCTTTCTTATCTCTACTTTATACATTTTTCAGGTTTTAAGGCAATTATTGTTAAGATCAGCAGGTTGCTAGGCAACGGGAGCAGCAAGCAGGAAGTCCCCCCCGTAGACCAGATCGTCCCATTTCGGAGACCGCTCGGTCTGCCTCTGCGGTTGTTGAAGGACGCAGCTCAGGTCTACCGCAAAGGCTGCAGGCTACAAGGATGCACCTAGCGACTTTGAGACACAGCTAAGGTCTCCTATTCTTGTTTCTGCACCTTAAAACCATTTTGGGTTGTGGTGCACACAGAGGTTTATAATGAAACCTGTCAGTGTAGAACCCATAACAATTCATGGCCAACACCCTGTGCAGCCAAAGTCTATCAGAGGAATCTGGTAGACGGTCAACAATCACTTTTAAAAGAAGACGGCACATCTTTAATATTCAATGGCAGTACGGGGCCTACAGACAGCTGAAACAAAACAAAACAAAACAATCAGTGTCTACTGTATGTAGATTTTAGTGAGAACTACTCTTACTACGCACAAGAAATTCAATCGGTCCATTTTGGAGGGTCACACCAGCAAGCAACCCTACATACTGGAGGGCTGTACACTGCTGCTGAACAGTCTCCAGTGACTTTCTGCTCAATCTCATCCTCCAGGAGGCACAACCCTCCAGCTATCTGGGCCCACCTCGAACCTGTATTAGACATGGTGAGGGAGAGATACCCTCTGATAGATCATCTTCATGTCTTCAGCAACGGACCAGCAACACAGTACAAACAGTACAAACTCTTCTGTCCAAAGAGCCTTTTTTAAGACAGGCTTCAAAGACATCAGATGGAACTTCTTTGAAGCCAGCCACAGAAAGGGGGCTCCTGATGGTATCGGGGGTGCCCTTAAAAGATCAGCTGACAAAATATACTGGATTGTTGCTGCTATGGGCTGAAGGAGGTGAGCCTGGTAGAGGCAAGGCCATGTATGAACAAAGAACCATCCCGGCCTGAGGTCATCACAAAAGAAAATATTGGGCACTGGTGCATTGTACAATATGATGGTGAACCCTACCCCGGAATCATCCTGGGGGGTTGAAGATGTGAGAGTGAAATACATACACAAGAATGGGACCAACAACACTACTGGTCCACGAGATGACATTACAGTTTTTGCCCGTTGCTTGAACAAATTATGCAAAAATTCATTGTGCCAAAACTCTACACACAAGTAAACATGACACAACACTGGGAAATATACCATTCACATCTGTGTCAAATTTAAACTACTATCAAAACCTAACATTCCTTTGTCAAAATAGAACTCTGATGACAAAATGACACATGCATGCTTCATATGAATACACTTTCAGATCAGCAGCAACACACTAGTCTACTTTATATTAAAAAAAACTGCAGTCTTTTGTTTTCAATGGTTTTTATTCAATTCCACACAGGGCATGTTTTCACAAACAAAAAACGAAATACTAAATTCAAAATCATTACATTAGTATATTTTACACTACAGTAAATTCAGTTCAATCAAAAACAATACTGTTACGTTTAAGTGAAGGTTCGGACCCCAAAGCAGAACAGAGTATATTAGCTGACGAGGAAGGCAGGAGTAGCAGGGTGCTGGCTGGCTGGCTTGTGGATCCTGGCAACGGGGAGGATGAAGAGCAGAGCGATGAGGCACACAAGAGTTCTGGGTGAAGAAAGCAACAAGGTTAGCGTACATTCAAAAGGACAAAGGTCGAGATTATCCTGCTAATCCCTTGCTACCGTAGTGGACGGAATAATCTAACGTCGAAGTGATGAGACACCCAGGTTTATATGGAGGAGGATGATAAGAAGAATTGGATGCAGGTGTGCCTTGTCCTGTTGTAGCCAACAGCCAGCCACACCCCCTGCCACACAAACACAAAGGAGAACACAGAAGGGAAAGGGGAGAACACAGCCAAAAACCATACAAACAAAACACAATCACCACAAATACACTACTGTAAGCACAGAAAAACACAATTGTGCGCAAGCGGGCTTATGGATCCTGCCGTCTGTTTGGCCACAGGATCTCATCACAAGCGATGTCTTCTCTTGCTAAGCATCGGGGAAAATATCCTCTTGTGTGCCAAATCCATCTCTGACCTCACCTCAATGTCTCCGCAGGCCTGTTCCATTGCCTGCAGAAGACGCATACGGCCATGTAGTTGGCGGTCATATACGCGCCATCTCCAAGTGGAAAAAAAATTCCTCTATAGGATTTAGAAATGGCGAGTAAGGGGGCAAGTACACAACTTCAAATTGATCATGGTTGGTGAACCAGTTCTGGACCAGAGCAGCCCGATGGAAACTAACATTATCTCCATCCATGTCCAGGATTCTCTGTAACAAAAACATACATATTGTGGATGGCTTTACTCAAAGCACACACCTAAACTACTGCACATACCGAACCGAACCACTCCACCACACAGGTAACCATGTAGCTTTCTGAATGTATCTATGTGGTACTAATCCAGTATTCATCTGTTACTGGACTGCACCCATTCTTTATTGTAAATGTAAAGGACTGAAACACTTACCTGTACATATTCATGTCGAAGTTCTTTGACCCTGACACTGTTCCTCTCAAATGGGACCCTGTACAACTGCTTCATGGTCATGTTGTGCTTTACCAAGATGCGTCTGATAGTTGTAATGCTTACTCGATTTATGTTGTTGAAATCTTGCCTATCTGCAAGTATGTGCTGCTGTAGCTGGTCGAGACGGATTGCATTGTTTGCTCTGACTAGGTTCACTATAGCAAGTTCCTGCTGTTGGGTGAACAGCGTTGGCGTCCACCCCCAGTAGGTCTTCTAGCTACTCTAAGGCAACCACAAATTGTTCTTGTTTGCTTCTTTTTTACAGTACTGTGTATACTGAACTTTACTGTATTTACCATACACAGTACTGACACATCAACACGTTATCACAATATGTTTCACAAAATACCACTTTTGTTGGAAAAGGAGCATTAGCCACCATGGAATACAATACATGTGATACAGTAATGTGATATGGTACAGTACTGTAAATACTCTAGAGACAGTCTGAGTAGAGTATAGTGTTGAAGACATACCTGTTTTCCAGTCGGAATGTCCTTATTATGGATGCAACTGTGAAACGGCTTAGATTAGGATGGACTCTCTGCCCAGCTTCCCTCATAGTCAGGCCATGGTTTATGACATGGTCCACCAAAGTTGCTCTTATGTCATCCGAAATAATGGTCCTTATGTGGCCTCTTTGACCATGTCCTCCTCTCTCTCTCTCTCTCTGAGCGGAAGGAGTGGTGAGTGAACGGAGCGTGAGGTGAATTGTTTGACAGCGTTTTCTATCCGTTATTCCGGTGTGGTTCTGGTGTGTGTTGTGGTGTGAATGCGTGGTGGTGTGTATGTGTGACTTTTCTGTCTTTTTATGTGTTTTTGTCCGGGTTTGTAGCCGGTCGGCATGTCAGACCTCACAGGGCTGACGCGGAAGCACGGCGTGAAGCTCGCGCCAGGCTTCGCATGCTCCGTGGAGGACTGCGGTCTGGCCGTGGGGGGGTTGGTGGGGCAAGGTAGCGTGAAGTCATTTTTGTGGACAACGTAGAGAAGGCGCGCGAGGTGGTCCGCGGGGCGCACATGCCCGTTCTTCCGCTCGCAGTGTCGGCTGTCAGGGTGACTGTAGCAAACGTTCCGCCGTTCGTCCCTGATGGAGTGCTGCTCGAGGAGCTGGTTAAACACGGGAAGGTGGTGTCCCCGTTTAAAAAACTGTCGTCAGGGTGCAAGTCACCTTTATTGAGGCATGTGGTGTCTCAGGAGGCAACTCCACATGGTCATCACCAAACCCCAGGCTCTCAGCCTGGTGATTAAGGTGAGGATCGAGGGGTTTGATTACCCCATGTTCGCCACATCGGACGATGGGAGGTGTTTCCGTTGCGGTGGAGAGGGACACCTGGTGAGGGGTTGCCCGGACAGAAACCCCTTATCCGCTCCACTGGATGTGGGGGCGAGTGTGGGAGGGGGTGAGGCCCAGCCGGTCGGTCAGGTGGGGGAGGGGGCGACTGTGGGGACGGGTGAGGGGGTGAGTGTGGCGACGAGTAAGGGCCAGCCGGGCGGGCAGGTGGATGAGGAGGAGAGTGTGGGATTGGATGAGGGCCAGCTGGTCGGTCAGGTGGATGAGGAGGAGAGTGTGGGATTGGGTGATAGCCAGCCGGTCGGTCAGGTGGGTGAGGGGGTGACTGTGGAGACGGGTGAGGGGGTGAGTGTGGGATTGGGTGAGGGCCAGCCGGGCGACCAGGTGGATGAGGGGGAGAGGGTGGGATTGGGTGAGAGCCAGCCGGTCGGTCAGGTGGATGAGGGGTCAGAGGGAATGAATGTCAGAGTGGATGGGGGGTTAAATGCAGCCCTGCGGGCAGGTGTGTGTGACAGAGTGAAATAGGGGATCTTCCTCGCTGTTCGAGCTGGAACCTCGGACAGCGAGGGGGTAATTTTGGAAAACCTGTGAAGGACACAGGAGTGTGTCATCACTACAAAAGTAGGTGGGCACAGATCGCTTGGACGAGAAGAAACACTTCTGTCTAAAAAAGTACTTTACCGGTTAGAGGAAGCTAATAAGGGGGAAAAAAGGGAAATGTTCAGAGAGGTTGAGAACCTTTAAGTGAGTCTGTGTCATGGACTTGTTAAACCTCTCGCTGTTGCTGTTCCATCTATCTGTCTACTGCACCGTTCTTTTTTTCTTTCCAATGCACAAGGTGAGGGTTGGGTCATTAAATATTAACGGTGGGAGGGACCGGGAGAAAAGAGCAGTCATCTCAGAGTTGATAACACGGGAACACCTAGACATTGTGTTCCTACAGGAAACACACAGTGACATACAAAATGAAGTGTGAAAACCACAGAGAGAGCGTTGACGAGCTGCTTCAGTACCTTCCGCTGCTAGGGTCCGAGGACAGGGCCGTCCTGGACGCGGACATCTCTTTGGAGGAGCTGACTGCTGCTGTGGGTCAGATGGCTGCTGGCAGAGCTCCTGGGCTGGATGGACTGCCCACAGACTTCTATAAACGCTTCTGGGAGTGTTTGGGAGCAGACCTGTGGGAGGTACTAAATGAGTGCTCCGGTTCAGGTGCAGAGCGGCATCAGGCAGGGATGTTCCATATGCGGTTAGCTATATAACATTGCCATTGAGCCCCTTCTGAACAGGCTGAGATCACATCAGGACTGATGCTGCCGGGACTACCAGAGAGGCCCTTACTGGCGGTGTCAGCATATGCTGATGACATTTATATTTTGGTTAAAGACCAGAGGGATGTCAGTCTCCTGGGTAGCAGTTTAGCTTTATTTGAGAGGGCATCTTCAGCAAAGGTAAACTGGGGGAAGAGTGAAGCTTTGAAGGTTGGGGAGTGGTTAGACGCCAAAGCTACCAGGGAACATTAGATGGGGAAGGTAAGGTCTGAAGGTCCTGGGTGTTTTTTTGGGGACAGATGAGTTTCAAAGGCGGAACTGGGAGGGGGCTGTGGAGAGAGTGTGTGCCAGGCTGTCTAAATGGAAATGGCTGCTACCTCGGCTCTCCTACAGGGGGAGGGTCCTAATTGTCAATAACTTGGTTGCCTCGACCCTCTGGCCCAGACTGGTAGTTCTACCTCCACCACGGGGCCTGATTGAAGAGATCCAGCGGACAGTCGTGGACTTCTTTTGGTCAGGGCTTCACTGGCTGAAAGCTGCGGTGCTGTACTTGCGGAGGAGGGAGGACAGGGACTGGTGGACACCACATCGCGCATCACAGCCTTCAGACTACAGACAGCTCGGCGCCTGTTGTACAGCTTTGGCCTGCCATGGACGGACGTGGCCTGTGTGCTGCTGAGAAGGGCTGGACGTTTGGGGTACGATAAGCAGTTGTTCCTGCTTCAGCTACAACAAAAGGTCGAGATGCTGACGTATCTGACTCAAGTGAGGAGGGCGACTCCGGGTCCTGCATGGAGGACGACTTTCCTGCTGAAAGTGAGTCCTCTGAAGACGGAGCTAGCAGGAACTCTGGAGTCTACAGTGTGGAGAAAATAAAGCATTTCCTGAAAACCTCTAATGTTGTAAGAGGTGTTCGAGTAGAGGCCTACTTCTCTGACATAAGTCAGAGAAGTACACTGCTCACACACTGCTCATCTGTGAGTCTGTCAGATCACACATGAGCAGTGCAGGGAGAGGAGATCACTGATCGAGAGATCTTCAGGCTGCAGAAACTGATACTGAAGGCCAGAGGAGAAACACACGGACCTCTGGGCTCGGCGGCATGACGTCCTCCTCCGAACCCGCCACCCTGAGATCCTGGACCTGAAGTGGACTCTTCTCGAGCGGAAATCCATCTGGCTGAACGGGAGAGACCTGAGTGGGAGGACGGAGAGGCTGGAGTAGGGGACGTAAGGGAGGAGACTCCTGACTCCACCGACCGGTTTCTGGCTTGTGGTTATTATTTTTTTTATGCTATGTTATTAGTTTTCTAGAGCTGAAGGCCTGAGTATGACCACCATGCAGGCTTTCAAGAGACAGCGACGCGAGGAATAGTGAACACGGGGACAATGTGAAGAGATGATATTCTTAGTCGGATTGCGTCTTTTTTTCTTTGTTTTCTTTTTGTACTGTGGCCCCATCGTAATTGTCTGTCTGTCTGTCGGTAGGTCGGTCTTCCTTTTTCTCTGCCTCCATGCTTGCAAAGTTCTCAAAACGTATTACTGCAACTGGGGCCTTTTTGTAGCTGGCTGTTTAGTGTTCAGTTTTGAAAGTAAGTGTTTTCAGGTGTGTGTCTTTTCAATTAACCAATGTGTGTTGTATTTTGAATAGATGTGTTGTGTGATGTGTTGATATGCCTATGTATTGTATCGTTCACTGGTAAGATGTCCACCCTGTTATTCCTCTGTCCACCCTGTTACCGGTGTGTTTTTTCATGATTAAATGAAATCAACAAATTTTAAGCATATCTTTGTGGTTATGAATTAGCAAAATGATCTAAACTAAAAACAAGGGTAAAAAGTACATTAGAATTGTGAAAGAAATGTGAGTAAATTACATAGAGCGTCAAAATGGAGAACAATGTTTTCTAAATAATGCTTTTTTGTAAATACTGTTCAATATTTATTTTAAGAATAAAGTAAGGGACATTTTTACTCTCAGCACATGTAATTATTGCAATTCCTGTGTATTCAAAACACATATTAATAGATGTCCTGTAACAGGGTGGACATTTGGTCTTGTTTACACGTAAAGAATTGGCCGAAATTATTAGACCATCATATCCTGAGCTTGACCAATATACAGTATGTTTCCTATAGTTTGACAAGTCCCTTTTTAGGTGCATGCATTGCGGTTGATTACATCAAATACAGCCATAGCAGTGGTTTTACAATATACCCATTACTTTATTGATTACTCAGTTCCAGAATCGTGGCTGTATTCTGGTGTACACTAAATGCATTTTATTAATTTATGAACCGGTCAGTCAGTTTATTTCTAATATCCTACAATATATAAACGATAAGGGAAAGTGAAAAGCATTTGTCTCCCATAGAGCGTACAAGTCGTGTTTGACGTGGACGTAAAACTTAATGGCTTCTGATTGAGTGTGTGAATAAATTTGCATCTTTCCAATATCAAATGTGTCTTGAGCTTCAAGTAGCTGTGTCACGATCCCCTTCCTCGCTTCCTCGGAAATTTTCCCCACGCCACTCTCACTCACACGTGAGGGTTCACAACCTCAGAGTGCCCCAAAAAGAGACAGCACAACAAAGGGGGTACTGTCGGGATCTCCGATCCCCCCGAGTCGATTGATGAGAAGGATCCAGCACGTTGATCAATTAAAGTCAAAAGTTAACATTTATTTAGAAGAGAAAAAGATTACATGAGCAATTCCCCACAGATATCTGGCTCTAACTATTGCTTGCAAGCAGGAGGTCCAACACACCAGCACGTATTCCAAAATCTGAAACGAGAGTTTGTAGATCGTTATAATGACTTGCATACTCACCTGGCGGAGCTTCCGGATTGGGCCTAAGCTTCAGGCCGGCACTGGGTCCAGGAAACTGTCTCCCGGTGGTCAATTCGTATGGGGTGAAACCTGTTTTGCACCTTGGTCTGCTGCCTGGTTTCCCTTGGCCACCATACTGTTGGAGTTCTCGTGTCTTTTGCACTAAATAATAGTCACGGTGCTTGGTAGAGCCAAGGCTGCCGCCACATAATCTGTTTTCCTCCAGCCGTCAGAAAACCTGCTCTTAACCACCGTCCCAGCTCCACATTAGCTGCTCCTACTGCATGCGCCGAGTCAGTATAGATGTTTACTGCCTTCCCTTCTGCCAGCTGTAATGCTCTTATCAAGTACCTCCGTTCTTTGAGCTGACTGACTTCCCTGGATCCTTTCTGCTTCCAGAACCTCTGTCCCTGCCCCGTAGCTTCTGACTACCGCGTATCCCGACTGCAACCCCTTCTGTGGATGTCTAAAGCAGCTGCCATCAGTGAACAATTGCCAATCAGAGTGTGTCAGTGCTGTGCCTTTTAAGTCTGTTCGCACTTTTGCTTCCAGTTCCACCTTGTATTCACACTGGTGTGGTTCTCCCTTTCTCATGTGATCAGCCATGTTGATGCCTTCATGTGTGAAAGTGAGATTTGGAGCTTCTAACAGCTTACTCAGCCTTCTTTGTCTTATTGACGTCATCGTACAAGTTTGTGAATTTACATAAGCTACTATGTGTTGTTAGCACATGTAGTGGATGGCCCATGACTATGTGTGCTGTTTTCATTACCAGCTTTGCGCCTCCTGCTGCGTGTTGCGTGCATTCATGATGTCGTTTTTCCATGTTATCCAACATGACACTGCTATACAGAAGCACCTTCCTTTTACCACCCCCCTTTTTCTGAAACAAAACCCCATTAACAACCCCTGTTGTGTCAGAAACATCCAGGTAAAACGGTGAGCTCTAATCTGGTACTGCAAGGTCCGCCACGGCTGTTTTTAGCTTGATAAACGCCTCCTCCGCCCCTTGGTCCCATTTGAGATTAGCAGTGAGATTTTGCATCCCTTTCTCGTTTACCTTCGCATGCAGAACTTGAGTGAGTTTCGCATGAATTGTCTACTGAACCCCGTGAGGCCCAAAAACGAAAGCATTTCTTTTACGTTTTGTGGACGTGGATGATGGAGAATACTGGACCTGTGAGCGGCCGAGAGCCCTGAGCCGCTTCCCGACAGTACTCTACCTAAAAATAAAACCTGTCTTCTGGCGACCTGCAACTTAGACTTACTGACCTTAAAACCTGTTTCGGCCAACCGGCGTAGGACGGTGTCTGTTGCTTCCAAATAGGTTTCCGCTGAAGTGGATGCGAGGAGGATGTCGTCCATGTATTGGATTAATGTCATGCCCTCTGGCAGGGAGCACCCCGTTAACGCCGGTTTCAACACTTGGTTAAAGATAACTGGCGAAAGCGAGAACCCTTGTGGTAGCCGAGTATAACGCAGCTGTCTGTTTCCATACGTGAATGAGAACACATCTCGTAAGTCTTCGTGTAGCGGCAGGCAAAAGAACGCGTTCGCCAAATCAATGCAAGTGAACCATTGCTGTGGTGTCAGACTAGTCAATGTAGTGTACGGGTTTGGGACAGGTACTGTAGTGGTTACCAGTCTGTCATTTACTTTTCTGAGGTCATGTGCCATGCGATATTTACCAGTCTCTGTCTTTTCTACAGGAAGAATGGGCGTGTTCCAGGCGGACTGTGAGGGCTCCAATACACCTGATTTAATGAGGCCCTCTATAGTTTCTTTGATCCCTTCTGCAGCGGCTGGCTTGTGAGGGTATAGAGGCTGCCAAATGGGAGGACCGTCATGAACTTCAAACGTCACTGGTTTACATGCATTACAAAAACCTACGTCAGTCGGACCTTCTGACCAGAGGTAGTCTGGAAGTTTCTCAAGAAGGGTTGCTGTGCAGGGATGGTCTGTCTTTTCGCGTCCGTGGTCTCTGGACACCTGTTCGTGTTTTAAAATGACAGAGTTAGTTGCTTTCCCTGTAATTCTGTACATGTTAGCGGAGGGAGAAAAACAAACATCAGGCAGCTCTATGCATACCCAGTCGTCTAGCAGCAGCGCCCGTTTCGTCATTAGACCTAAGTCTTCAGCCTGATGTTTAGGATGCAGAGCCAACGACAAATGCGGCACTGCATCTTGATTCATCAAATACCATTTTGATTGGTTGGGGGAGAGGATTACATATCAGAAAGACATATCAGACGCTGAATTGTCTACAATAGCAGACAACATTGAAGAAGGAATGGATGATGTCATGAGAGTTTACAGTGAAATAAGAGACAGCGCCACACCATCCACTGAGTTGAGACGCAAGGTTGATACATGTGAGGCTGTGACTAAAGACCTCATGATAATAGTCAGTGAACGCTTATCAGGAGTAGATGGCGACTACGATGCAGTACGTGAAAGACACCGTCTCCATCAGTTGTATGTCCACGACTATGCTCACTCTGTATTTGGGACTGCTTCGCAGTCAAGTGCCAGTAAATGCTCTGAGTCAATGATAATAACTGCAAATAGGACTGATGCAGCTGCAGAGCTCGCTGCAAAGGAGGCTCAGTACAAAAC
Source organism: Gasterosteus aculeatus (assembly GCF_964276395.1). Classification (NCBI taxonomy): domain Eukaryota; kingdom Metazoa; phylum Chordata; class Actinopteri; order Perciformes; family Gasterosteidae; genus Gasterosteus; species Gasterosteus aculeatus. The sequence continues at coordinate 4,686,518 of NC_135692.1, read as the reverse complement.
ATTGCAAAAAGAAAGAAAACAGAAGGAAAAAATAAGGAAAATGGAGAAGAATCAAAGGAATGAATTAGAAATGCAGAAGTCTGAATTAGAGCATTTACAAGTAGAAAGAGACATGGAGGTTGCTCGTGCTAGACTGGAGGTCTACGACAGAGAAATCAGACAAGAAACCGACAGACAGTCCATTCAGCAGAACAACGTACCCCCCATCATTCCTTTTGAACCATCGACATACCATCAAAACCCTCACATTGTTACACCAACACCAGTGAATGACATGTCCTGTCTAGCCCAAGCAATCCAAGACAGCATAGACTTAAACAGACTCCCAGTGCCAACACCCACAGTGTTTAGTGGAGACCCAATCCTGTTCATCCAATGGAAGGCTTCGTTCATGCCACTTGTCGACCGAAAAGGTATTTCTTCAGCTGATAAACTGTATTACCTAAAGAAATACGTCAGTGGCCCTGCGCATAAATGTCTCGAAGGCACATTTTATCGCAATGATGATGAGGCATACAGAGATGCTTGGAGTAAACTCAACCAACGCTACGGTCAGCCTTTTGGCATCCAAAGAGCTTTCAGGGATAAGCTGTCAAAATGGCCAAAGATTCACTCCAAAGATGCAGAAAGGTTAAGCACCTTCTCTGACTTCCTAAGTGCCTGCCTGCAAGCCATATCCCATGTGAAGGGTCTAGAAATATTAAGCGACTGTGAAGAAAACCTAAAGTTGATACAAAAGCTTCCTGACTGGTTAGCATCCAGCTGGAATCGCCGGGTCACAATGGCCCTCATGGAAGGTAAAGAGTTTCCCACCTTTGAAGATTTTACTAACTTTGTTTCTTTAGAAACAGAGATAGCATGCAACCCGATCACGTCCCGATATGCTCTACACTCATACAACTCATCCTATGACAAAGGATACACAACAGAAACAAAGGGAAACAAGGCAAATGTTTTCAAAACGCAAACTTAAACAGGGACAACTCAACAACAAACAATGGACACACAAGATTCCCCTGTATGTGGTGCAAAGATGACAAGCATCAACTTGTAGTGCCCTGACTTCAAAGAAAGGTCCCTTGAGGAGCGACAAGCATACGTGAAGGATAACAAGCTTTGTTATGGATGTGTGAAACCAGGTCACGGTGCCAAGGAATGCCACCACCGCCATATTTGTGATCTGTGTCAAGGAAAACACCGTACCTGTCTCCATGATGAGAATTACAGAAGACGTGATGGTAGAGAACAGTCTGTATCCTTTAACACCGATCCAAACACTGTAAATGAAACCATGGCAGCCACAGCACTAAGTGCCACTGGAGGTAGTCAGACAGGCAGCACTTCCATGATTGTGCCTGTGTGGGTGTCTTGTGCTGAAAATCCATCCAACGAAAAGCTTGTCTACGCATTGCTAGACACTCAAAGTGACAGCATCTTCATCAACAAGGAGGTAAGCAATGACCTACAAGCTGATGCCTACCCTGTGAAACTTAAACTAACTACTATGCTTGGCGAGAACATGATTGTGAAAAGTGAAAGGGTATCTGGACTTCGTGTAAGAGGTTATAATTCGTGTGTTCACATTAACCTTCCTCCATCGTATACCAAGGACTGCATTCCTTGCGGATCACGATCATATTCCCACGCACAAAACTGAAAAACAATGGCCTCACTTAACAGCAATCGCAGATATGATGCCACCTCTCCTCAATTGTGAAGTAGGACTCTTAATTGGGTATAACTGTCCCAGAACACTGACACCCAGACAAGTAATAGCAGGAAAGGACAATGAGCCCTATGCCATCCTCACAGACTTGGGGTGGAGCATTATAGGCTGCTCGTCACCATGCCTAAATGAAACCGGATCAAGCCTTTGTCACAGAGTCACTGTAAAGGAACTCCCTATAATCACGCCGATGGATGTGATAAGCGCTCTGGAATCAGACTTTAAAGACACCAAAGGAGATGACAAGACAGTCTCACAAGAGGATCTCATTTTCCTGAACAAACTCAAGGAAGGCATAAGGAAAAATGACCAGGGACATTATGAGATGCCTCTGCCCTTCAAGCAACGTCCTCACTTACCTGATAACAAGAAACTGGCTGAAATCAGGCTCAATCACTTACAACGGCGGTTCTACAGAGACGAGAGGTATAAGGACTACACAACATACATGAAAGAAATCATTGAGAGAGGTGATATTGAGGTAAACAAAGACGGCACTCCTGGTGAACGATGGTACATGCCCCATCATGGCATATACCACCCTATAAAAAAATAAAAAACTACGGGTTGTGTTTGACTGTTCTGCAAAGTACAGTGGCACAAACCTCAACGAACACCTTCTACCAGGACCAGACATGATGAACAATCTAACAGGTGTCCTCCTACGGTTCAGAAAACACCCTATTGCTGTCATGTGCGATGTAGAGAAAATGTTTCACCAGTTCCATGTCCAAGAAGACGATTGCGACTACTTGCGCTTCCTGTGGTGGAAAGATGGGGATATAAGCATACAACCTCAGGAATATTGGATGAAAGTGCATATCTTCGGTGCAGTGTCATCTCCCGGCTGTGCAAACTATGGACTGAAGTACTTGGCCAAGGAAAACAGTCAGCTACATCCAATAGGATCTCAATTTGTTGAAAGAGACTTTTACGTGGATGATGGAGTCACAAGTACTGAAACTGTGGAAGAGGCCATTCAGTTGGCTCACGAGGCAAGAGAATTATGTGCCGCGGGTGGTCTGTGTCTTCACAAATTCGTATTTAACAACCATGCTGTTTTACGGAGCATTCCCCCCTCAGAGTGTGCCATAGATGCGAAGACCAAGGATCTGACTTTCAACAACATTCCACCTGAGCGAGCGTTAGGGATTCACTGGAGCTGGAGATGGATAGCTTCAGTTTCAACAACACCTTGAACGAGCAACCAGCGACACGCAGAGGCATATTATCAACTGTTGCCTCCGTATATGACCCTCTTAGCTTCCTTGTGCCATATATTCTCATCGGGAAGAGGATCCTACAGGACATGTGTCACCAAGGTACCGGCTGGGATGATTCCCTGCCAGAAATGCTGAAACCACGGTGGGAGAGTTGGCGTAAAGACTTTGCCAACTTAGAAAAGCTGGACATAGCTTGATGTTACATACCAGACAATTTTGGAGAAGTTGTAGAAACAGAGCTCCATCACTTTTCAGATGATGGAGCTCTGTTTCTATGGTGTCGCGTGCAGTATCTAGCCGAGCAGTTCTGGAGTCGGTGGAAACGGGAGTATCTTCACAACATCATCGCAAGACAGCGCTGGCATAGACTAATGAGAAATCTGTGTGTCGGTGACATAGTGATTGATGAACATGGATGAACTGCTGCCCAGAGGTGAATGGAGACTCGCGAGGGTCTAAGAGACTGTCAGTAGTAAAGACGGACTTGTAAGGAGAGTGAAAATCTCAGTGGGAGATAAGAGACTGAACAAGAAGGGCGAACGCCTTAGAAATCTCTCCGTAATGGAGCGCCCGGTGCAGAAGTTAGTTCTCTTTGTAGCGGCTTCTTAAGGTCATAATTACAAAGGTTCATTGAAGTTCCTAATTTGAAAATATTCATAGTTCATATGGTGTATATGTAATATTCAGAATTTGGTGGGAGTGTAACTAACCCAGTTTGTGAGCTGTCTTGTCTGTCTACTGTCGCGCACTAACCGCCAAGACAAATTCCTTGTATGTTTGACATATTTTGGCTAATAAATGTTTCCTGATTCCTGATTCCTGAGCATTGAAGAATGTTTTGCATTTTTTCTTTATTACATGTTTTTTGATGATTTTGTTGATGATTCCTGTTTAGCGTTTGATTTTTTTTTGAAGGCCGAGCTTGGGTAAAAAACGGAAGTCAATGTGGAAAAAGACCACGAATGGAAAAGGAACGGAAAAAACGGATGGCTACGGTATTAGTGCCCCCCCCCCGAAAGGCAAACGCTCTTAAGGTTGTTTGTGTAATTAAATCAATAAATTGTGCAATCAAGCAGTAAAGCGTCAGACCATCTGTCGGGAGGGATATGCTACAATATTATACTGTATATTATAATGCAACAGAAAATGCTGGCCAAGGTGGAATATGTAGGAGTCCGGAAATATATAAAAGTTTCCCCAAAAGGATGACATCTTTGATTTCCACCAGTTTCTTCTAGAAGGTTTGTCTTGTATATCATTTATACATATGTAAACATAAAAATTCAAAAAGCTTACATAATCTGTGGTGGAGAAATGTAGTCTGCAGTCTCAACATCTCAGTGAAGGTAGACTAATCTTGACTGATACTGAGGTTGATGCAGAAGTATTTGATGAGCTGATAAATTCAGGGGTCCAAAACTTCAAGATTGGATATCAGCAGTACCCAGCAATAGGTATTCTATCTAAACATTCTTTTCATTAATCAGTATATGAAACTGTATGTTTTATTTCTTTGTCCACCAATTTTTAGACTTGGATTATTTGGTGTCTGATAAGCCCCAGACGTGGGTGTTCCCAGAGCATCAAGGATTACTGCCTTCATTGCTGTCCCCCGCCCCCTCCCAGCATCCTCCATTTCATCAGATTTGACTATTATCCTCTCATCCACAATAACAGTGCATGGAAGGGCACGGAAAAAAGGGCATGGAAGAGCTGGATCGCAATGAAGTAGGACAGGTAAACTTTGAAACTATGTTAAAAAATATGTTGATTTTAAAGATTATTTATTATAGCAGACACACTCTACTTTGATGAACATGTTAATGCCTACTGTACAGAGGAGCAACGTAATAAACATGTTCTGATTATATTGACCAGCTGACACATGTTAAACCTTTTGAAAAGCAATACTCTAATGACAGTGACAGAGCATACATTGTTTCTTATTGTTGTATGTTTTGAAAAGTGTTTTAACATGTTCATGTGATGATCTGACAATAAATATAATTTGCTGATTGGGATCTGAGGTATTTCTCAAAAAATTAGCAGCTACCACCTACCAGCCTCAAAACCCTCTGGCTGCTGCTGACCTCGGAATGATATACTTCCATGGGGCCGCGTTCATCTCAAGTCAATGCGTGTGAGTCGCTCCTGTACCTTTTTCAATAGATGTTCCAAATGTTATGGCCATAACAGATGCAGGTCATGAATCAAAGGTCTTAAACCACCCGGCTAGCTGATCTGTTCAACAGGTGCCACTGTCCGCTCTGCTCTGAATACACAACATGGAGAATTCTTCAAAGAAATACACACAGTAGAGAGTGTCTCTGCTGGCCCTTTCTACCCGGCATAGGTCTATAGCTCGGCCTTGCATGGCGACCACGCTGACAAGGCTCTCCTGCCTTGTGTGAACTGAGCTAGTGAACGCATTGACCCCATCAATACAACAATGTTTGAGAGGAAAGGGGGTGAGGGTGGGACAATATGTGAGAGTAAATTCCACACTGCATATCAAAGCATATTTCCTGTACTCTTTTACTTGGCCTGAATTAGAAAAGCATAAAATGACTTCAAAATAAGGATCACACACATATTATTATTTGGGTTATTATTATTATTATTATTATTGATTGTTGTTGACCCCATAATACGTATTGAGGTGGTTAGACATGTTTTTCTGTTTTTTTATAGATTTTAAATCGGAGAATAAAAATAATTCATGGTATTTGAGACTGTCTTTAGGTGTTTTAATTTGATAGGCCCTTAGCAACTGTTAGTTGCTATAAAATTCACAAATGGGACTCAAACTAAGCTCCATTAGAGTGCTCATATACCACACCGACAAACATAAACAAACCATAAGTTCCCTACAAAGAATATTAGGACCAGTCATAAAGGAGTGTAACTAAAACAGGAAGAATATTTTTTAGTTTGCAGAGCAACATTTATTATTACAAAAATTACAATTTTTTTTCAATTTTTTTCATTGTTTTGTCCTCATTCTCAGAATGGTATTTAGACTTCATTTTTAACATTTTGATTTGTTTTGTAGAATTTGTATTTCAAAATGTACTTAGATGCAGCAAATATATGTATTAATAAACTACAATACATCTCACAGTTAATATAAAAAATACTAATTACACCTATTGCATCCATGAAAACATCTCGCTCAACATAATAATGATGACATTACAAAATTTGATACTGAATTATGATTTAAAATTTGACTTACTTGTTATGATTCTGAATTTATTTTTCAAGCTGAAACCAGCTTCCTTATGATCGACACACGCAATAGATGTACAACATACTTTTCATAGCAACTTTTGTAGATGCCTATTGCCTGTAGATGCCTATTGCCTGGAGAGATGGACTGTGTTAGCGTCTTCTCTCCCTGGATAAAGTGACCTTTGGAGCAAGGGCTGGTACATACATCATAGGAAGAGTGTGCAAACACTGGGATAGGTTTTTGCATGGGACGATTTCAAAAAACCTAAATCTACATCTTGTTAGTTTTAACATTTCCATCACTATCCCTGACGAAGCCTTTTGAATAAGTACTCTTACAGGGTTGTAGATTACCACAAATAAAATCTTCTACGTGACCTTGAGTATGAACCCATCAAACCACCTCAGAGAGTGCACATGAGCTAAATCCTGGATGTTTAACTATCATGGGGGAAATGAGAAGTGTGTTTCTCACACACTTCTCATAAAAGCGATAAAATGTCTGTTGGTAGGGTTGCGTTGTTGATGTTAACCTTTTTGTATGTAACCTTTCTGATGTGATCCAAGGTGCTGCAGATCTAATATTGCTGCGCTTCAGTGCCTCAACAGCTGCTGAAGTGCAGGTTTGAACTCCTTGGTGGTTTCTTTGGTAAAAGAACACTGTACATTGGCCGATCTCATGCCTTCCTCGAACGCTGGATGGGAGAAACAGAATCTCATCTGGGAGGTGGAACACCCTCGACGAAGCCCACCAAGGCCTGTTTCTAGTAACTCAGACGCCTGCTGGCACGGCATGAAACACATAACTCTTGTTTGGGATTGGATCTGAGGTTTACAGCTTGGGCTCCTTACCCAATTAGACTGGATCGCGGAGAAGCCAAACAGGGTGAAGTTTTTCAATGCCACAGGATGTCTTTAGAATGGATGGTTCAGTTTTGGGGGTTTTTGAGGACAGAGGGTTGCGGGGGGGAATAATTGTTCCCTGGTCTCTTTTATCATAGTCTGTAACCACACAGGTACAAGGAGCAGTCACTATCTGTCCTCCAACAGAGTTACAGTACAGAGTTTTCAAATGATGCAGTGCAGGAACAATAATCAATAAAAGGAGAGTGATGGAAAGTCTTTTTTATTTATTTAGAATTATTATTATTATTATTCAGAGTGAGACGTTAAGTACAAAAACAAGATACATGAAAAGCTTACATGAAAATAAATATCCATATAAGTAATAGCAAGTAGATGACAATGTGTTGGTTAGTCAAATAAAATACAACTTATTACTTACTAGTACTACTTACTACTACTAGATGAACCAATATTACCGTGTCCACTGCACGCATATATGGACATATTTATATATCAAAAAAAATAAGGGGGAATGTGATCCAATATCCCAGGCAGATTTGCAGCTGGAAAATAAAACAATCTAAAAGATTGGGACACTTCAATTATGCACAAAACATTAAACTCGGTTGTGTCTGTTTTGTGCGTCATTGCAAAGTCTGCATTCTCCATTTCAGCTGGAGGCAAGAAATGGGCACAAAGGAAGTTGGAGTCGGGGGGAACAAGACAACAAAAGGATCATGTCTTCTGTGTTCACTTGCATGGTATTTCAATCAACAACACCAAATGATGGGCCATAACAGACTCACTTGTCACAAACAAGAAAGACATCCTTTAAAATTCACGAGAAGGCTCCAAACATTCCATGCAACGCAGAGTTAACGCTTGGACGAGAATGGCCTCCTGTGGTGTAATCTAAACTTTTTGGAGACGTTGTTCCCCTTACCCTAACCCCACTGCGGGCTGTTGGTGATGGCTTTGAGAACGTCACACGTGTTCTTGGAGATGACCTCCCTCAGCTTCCGTACGCGGCGAGGACTGGAGGAGCCCACATAGCTCTCCGGCTGCAGGACGGCCATGCCGGCGCTCACGTTACCCATGATGATGACCTGTCCTTCGCCGGCGGCGGCCGTGATGTTAGGGCACGGGCAGTTCCAGTCTATGTTGAAGAAGGTGACCTCAAGGGGCTCCTTGCCGAAGAAGCGGAGACCCATCTTCTGATCCTTCAGGATCTCCTCCACGGTCACGAGGGCGTGGCCCGAGTCCTTCTCCTCCGTGAGCTCTGTCATGCGGCCCAAGACCACAAAGTCGCTCTGGCAGAAGCTCATCACCATCTTGCCTCTCACCTTGCAGGCCTTGCAATGGTGGATTTTCGAGTAGGGGCACGTCTCCTCACAGACATCTTTGGATTCAAAGTTGTTATCGTTGCCATCGCACCCTCCGTAGATGAAGGGCTGACACTGCTGCAGAGTGCTGCTGTAAGCCCAGCGCGGTTCGTAGGCTTTACAGGGCCCCTGCAGGCTGGGGAGCCCACAAGGGCCCGAAATCTCGGGGCCGCAGCACTGCATGCATCCTTGGTATGTCTCAAACACCTTCCAGGGCTTCTGCTTGTCGATGTGGCACTGTGTGAAGGAGAAGCAGCTGTTGGTCTTGGGCTCGTAGTACCAGCTGACTTTATCCATCTCGCTCCGACAATCCTCTGCGCTATCGGGGGGTTTCAGGCACTCTTCGGGCAGGCAGCGGGTCATATTCCAGGGCGCGAGGGTTTTATGTGGTTCCGTGGGCAGCACCGTTAGCGGATGGTCGGCTTGCACCGAGCCAGACGGGTTCCGAGCCGTGCAGGTATAGACGCCTGCGTCGTGCGGCTTGGCGTTGTAGATGACCAGCTGACCGATGTTAGTGACCACCATGTTACCCCGCACATGATTAGGCCTCATGGCTACCCGCTCCAACCCTTCCGGTTGCTGCTTCTCCCAGGTGATGTCAGGCCTGGGGCGACCCGTCACCTCACACAGGAAGCTGGCCGTGTCCCCCACTGCTACGATCTGGTGGACTGGGCTGCTGACCAAGGCGGGCGTCACAGGTTCGGTGGGAAGTGGCATGGTTGCCTGAAGCGGAGCAGTGGTAGGGCGGAGAGTGGTTACCTGGGGCGGGCTGGCGTTGGGCCAGGTGAGGTGAAAGCGGCAGGTGACGACGGCCAGGACAATGCCCTTGGAGCACGCCTCTGCGTCCATATAGCACTTGTTGTAGTAGGTCATGCCGTCGGACGCGCAGGTGAAGTGCGGCTCCCTCTCGCAGCGGTCCCGGCACTTACACACCGGCTGCCCGTCCCAGATGTCACACTCGGATCCCTGCTGGGTGCACGTGAAACTTGTACACGTGGCTTCCTTGGGTATTCCCATGGGGGCTTTATTCCCGTCCAGGAAACGGGCAGCCACGCAGCTCCGATTCCCACACACGTTTTGGCAACACTTCTCAAAGGACTCACACTCCTGGGAGACGAGAAGAAAGAGTTACTAATGCAGGAGGCTGCCGGCATCTGGAATGCATTTCCATACAGTCGAGATTCATCACGATACACAGCAGAAAACGAATAAAACATATAAAATATAATTTTTGTTGATGTAGAATTAGCATGCATCATAAAGTAAAAAAGCTGCATTTTGGTTATTGAGAGGGCCTTACCTTATCAGATTCACACTCTCTTGTACACGTGCTCATGGCATCCACCCACAGGTTGGGGTTCATGTCATTGGGGCAGATTCCCGGGTGTGAATAAGTGACCTCTGGCAAAACTCCGTCCTGGTGCTCCATCCACACTAACACGCACGCCAGGAACCAGATCCACCGTGGAAACAGCATCCACCACATTTCCAGAGCGGAGTACAACTCGGGCTGAAGTTTTTGTTTCTTTTAAAGTTGGTAGATATCTGATACTTTTTAGAGCAATTAAGCAAAACTCCACAACGGAGCGTACAAGTAGGTGAAAAGACGACGCAACTCAACGACGCATCACACGCGTGAGAGTCTAAAGCGTGTCCACAGATTTATCCGGTTTGATATCGTCTCCTGAATCCGAAGCCGCTCTATTTTCGATCCGTAGCTGCAGCCATGACAGCTATGAGTTGCTCCCGAGATGTTGGAAGAAGCTTTTTAAAAGTAAGAGGTAAGCTTTGGGCAGGGACTGGCGAGGCACCTGCCTGTTAAAAGGATTGCTGGTAACCCCGTTTAACCCTTTGCGGGCTCCAGCGGCACTGGAGCGCACCGCGCGCAAAGACGCACATGGGGCAATTTGTTATAAATACCTATAGGTTAATGGTTAATGATAGAGGGAAATTACAAATATACTTCAACCATAACACATACTTTTTGTTTATAGTAATTATACATTACGCTGTAGTTTTATTTCTGGTTAAATTTTCTACCGATATTGAAATATATTTTGATGTAAAAATGTAAATCAATACAAATGTTTGCCTACACGTTGAAAGACCATCACTTCGGTTTTAAATCATATGGATTTGATTGTAATTGAGATTATTTACTTTACTACTTTACACATCTCCCAAATCTCATGATTTCACCTAATGTGGCTTCTTTGAAACAAAATGCTTTGATTTGATATAAAACCCTTCAGAACCTCATGATCAACTTTATTATCTATATTATATATTATAATAATAATATAAAATATAGATAATAATCAAGATTCTAATATATAATTTTATAGTATTACAAAATAGGCTCTTAGAAAATATCTAAATGTATTTTTCATCCCAATGAAAATGTAAGATAATACAAACAGATTGTTGTTGTTGTTGTTGTTGTCACACAAAAAAAGATAAATGGGAGAAATATTGTAAAGCACATAATAATAACTACATTTTTGTAAAGGTTTGACCAGCTAATATAAAGTGAAATAAAACAATGACCCCATTCCCTTCAGTTTAGAGTATTACAATAAGCATGATGTACTTCAACCTGGATGTATTAACAAACTATATGAAATGAGGGATCTGATGCACTTTCAGAGTATACATTTTGCTGTAGAAAGTAGAACTATTTGTCAACATAAATGAAAACTATAAAGAATAAACACACTTTATAGTTTTCATTTACATGTTTTGACATTCTGAGAATTAAACTGTTAAGCTCACCGTAATACAAATTTAGCTAATTGATACACAAACATGGGTTCTATTGTGCGATCAAATTATTTATTAAGTGTGTGACAGCCATTTGCACAAGTGCATGCTCCAAAGTCTACAGAGCGGGTCTTTGTACACCAGCTGCAGAACGTTATCTACGGCCAGCCCTTTAATTCATGGATTTAGCTTCATATGTTGGAACTTAAAATGTCAAACACAACCTTCTACTGAATCTGTCTTGTAGGGCCAGCAGAGGTGAGATGAGGACTCCGGAGATCAGCTGATGTGCTGCTCGGTGGGTGTGTGCATCTTGCACAGCCTTTAATGAATGAAGGTGTATTTGTTGGTTCCTTTCCTGTATAAACATCTCCAATGGGTTTCTTCCTCAGTTCAACTGAGGACAGGCTAGCTACTCGACTTCCTTCCAGCACAAAAGCAGTGGACTTACCCTGTGTGGTAGAATGTTTATTCTTGACGAAGACATGTGTGTGTTTTTGTACATGAAAGGCAAATACATATAAAGTGTTGTCCTGTAAGACGGATTCTATTTGCTCATGTTCTTCTTTTTCAAACAGCGATTTACTGTGTCTGTCTTTCCAGTGTTGAATCAACTTCATCCCTGTGGTTCCCTTATGGTCACTGTGGGGGTGGGGATTGCCTCAGCAGCAAAGGGGACAGAGAGGTTCAGGGAACAGTGGCGGAATGAGGTGGAATTGGCCTCAACTACATCTTGTTGGATGGATTGAGTATAAGCAGTCGATTGGGTGGTGAGAAAGGACACAGGTCAAAAAAAGGTTGCATTTGAATTGTCACATTTGCTTAGGAAGGTCCCTAAGTGATTGAAATGACTCTGAAGTATAGTGTAATTGGCCGCCATGATCAGAGCTGTTTAAATGTATAAGGAAAGGAGCTTGAGCGCTTCCCTACTTTGCTCCTTCAGCATAGGAAAGGAGATACTTCTGGCCCACAAACTTTGCGGCGGCAACATTTAAATAGTGACGTATCAGTTGGCCGTTCACAAGAAATAACGATCATGATGGAGAAACAAAAATTAATAATTTCAGTAACCATTAGCATAACTCATTTATATTGCAACCTTTTTAATAAAAGTAATACTTTGAACCTGGTTGTTTATGTCGTCTGCATGACTCAGCACTGTAACAACAGATGAAGGCCTCTAAAATTATTATCTCCTTTCGTAAAAGATGATCTAGTGGTTAAGGAGCTAAGTAGGAAAGCATTGAGGCTCCTTTCCTTAGCATTATAGAATTCAATCAGCTATCATCATGGCGGCATCTTACACTACTTCCGGGTTACGGTCACAATGGCAAAAATCCATGTTGACATGTACAAACTTCTTATCAGATCCATTTGAAGAGCTCAGCATTGCCAAAACCAAGAGATGCACCCCGACACAGAAAGAAGTTGGCTGAAAAAAGAAACAACTTCTTGAACATGTCCTCAATCAGATACTTGTGACTTTGAATTAGTAGTCCATCCATCCATCCATCCATCCATTGTCAAACCGCTTATCCTGCACACAGAGTCACGGGGGGGCTGGAGTCCATCCCAGCCAACTTCGGGCGATACACAGGGTACACCCTGGACTGGTCGCCAGCCAATCGCAGGGCTAACACAGAGACACACAACCACACCAGTGAATTGATTAAGATGAACTTCACTTTGAACTTTCACACCAGCTGAACAGCTGATAATGAGCTTATACAGTACCATGGATGACTGTACTGGACACAGGTCCAGCGGAAACACGGCCCAGACACACAAAAAGACCACAAAGAAACACAGAATTAGTAGAAACAAAACAACTAATACAGACACAAAATGACAGGAAACCGTTACTAAAACAGATGTGCTCCATCTCGCAATGATCGATTTAAATAAAACTACGTGCCCCCAGTTACTATCCTTCTAGCAGACTGTGGGTGGTCTAAATATATAAAGTCGCTCTGCGGACACACACTGCACTACTCAATAAAGAAAAACAAAGAACTTCCACAAGCTCCCTCTGACTTGTGGCCACACCACAACTTTTTTGTAGCGACAGAGTGTGTGTGTGTGTGTGTGTGTGTGCGCACGCGTTTCAAGAGCACCGGCCACAGGAGGAAACCGTTGAGAAATGATGAGCGCAGCTTCTTTGTGACGCATCAAGAGGCCCGTGGTCTCAGGTGAACTCGTCTTTGTTAGTGGAAGCCAACATCTTCATTATTGAGGTACACCCCACAGTAACCGGGACACACTAAGGGGGTCCTCTGGTGGATCCCTCGTCAGCTGTGAGCACACTCTAGTGGAGGACTGCAAAACTTACATTGTCATTTGGTTTGCAGTTATAGTTCACATACTGAATATACACGTTGTACTCTTAATATTGTTGTTAATGAATGCTACCAGGGCCAATAAATGAGCCCTGCATTTTCCAGATGTACAAAAGGTAAGGCAATTTCAGTGAATTTCAATTCACTATGTACGGTATTTTATCTTTATATATATATAAAATGTGTGTGAGTTGTTTTACTTGTTGTTCTACCATTTAAATTTGATTAGTTTGAGTTTAAAAATCCAAAAAGCCAAAAGCCAAAGCACACGCAATGTTCTTACTTCTTTTTTTCATTTTTTATAAATCACAATTCATATTTTGGTGGTACAGAATTCAAGTTTTAATAGATTTGGTTCATAAAATAATCACATATGTAACTTCCTAGATGATACAATTATTTAAATAGCAGTACAGTACAAAAATAAGTGGGTTTATCACAAAAGTTCTTTTCTATGAGGAAAGTACAGTGGCACAGCAGTTTTTGTTTTTTCTTGTTTGTTTTGCAACAGGTAGCCGATTAGAAAATGATACATTCACTGGCTTTCTTCATCCCACTGGCCCAGGCACTAAAAAGCAGACTTGGATCAACTAGTATTTTCACATATGGCTTGTATTTTCCTCTTTAGATGCCAACGAAACAATGTTCAAACCCAAGAGACTACGGTTAGTGCCTTAACTAAAGACCACCACAGAAGAGAACGTGAATGTCAAACAGACAAACACCACATCGGCTTCCAGCTGCTCGTCCATCCAAGTCTGCAGCAAGTGTCCTGAAAAGGGTTCAAGCTGCAGAGACACGTTGAACCCTGGCCTGTAAGATCGGGGGAAATAGAGGCAGCTCTACTGTGTCAGCCCTGCGTCTTTAGTCATGCCGTAGAAGATACCTCTCTGGGATATGAGGTTTGCCGGAGTGTCGAACTCTGCTATCTGTCCCTTGTCCAACACCAGCACTCTGCGGGGAGAGAGAAGCGGTTCAGCCACTTACAAAGCGTAGACACTTCTCAGAGCAGACATAAAAAAGCATCTGCATACACATGAGTGTACCTGTGGGGTGACGGTGAGGTTAAATTCCACTCTTGTATCAATGTTTTCACGTTGCCAGTGGAGAATACATTTATTCCAGCCATGCAAAGCTGACTATACAGTACATCAGGGCATGTTATATTTATTATATTTGTTGTTATATATTTATAATAATAATTTATAATATATTTATATATATATATATATATATATATATATATATATATTTTTTTTTTTTTCCATCGGAACTAACCAATCAAACGTATTCTAAATGAAACATACCCTGATATTAATATTTTAGGAGCCTAAAATATATGTAGCTGCTTTCTCCTTCAAGGCGAGTATTCATATATGTAGAACCTTGTGTAATCCATGATTGTGTTGAGCCGGTGAGCGATGGTGAAGACGGTGCAGTCTTCAAACTGGGTCCGAATGGTGGATTGGATGAGATCGTCCGTCTCCAGGTCTACAGCAGCTGTAGCTTCATCCAGGATGAGAATCCTCGTCTTCCTCAGGAGAGCTCGAGCCAAACACACCAGCTGCCTCTGGCCCACACTGTGGATACAACATCAGATGAAACTCAGCGCTGCAGAGAGCCTCTGGTTAGCCGGTTGACTGCAGCCATTCATTCATCATTGCACCGACCTGAGGTTCTCTCCTCCCTCGGAGCACTCTAGCTCCAGTTTTGCCGGCTGGTTGCTGACAAACTTGTGGAGGTGTGACTGTTGCAGCGCTCCCCACAGCTCTTCGTCACTATACTTCTCAAAGGGGTCCAGGTTCATCTTCAGCGTGCCTGAGAACAGCACCGGCTCCTGTGGCAGAGAGAGAAACAGACGTTTCAGGTGTGGAAGAAAACCGACCGACAGGAGCAGATCCAACGTTAGAGAATCTGTAATCTCCTTTCGGTCCAAAACCCAACATATTCATTTTATGATGATATCAAATTGTTTTTTTTCTTATTTTGACTGATGACTGACCACTATTTTAAAAGGAATATGTGTTTGCTTTCTGGATGAAAACTATGTGCACTAAATATGAAACTAGTGTTCAGCTCAGCATTAGGACTGAAAACAGGGAGAAACAGCCTGTGCTGTGTAAAGGGGGGTTTCATAGTAAAAAACACAACTTGTAATTGTGATATTTAACTACCAATTCCACAAACAAAAGATTTAGGATTGGTACGATGTGGAGAACTCGGATGAAGCGTAATAGCACTAAATGGTGCTATGCGAGGCTTGAACTATGCGATCTGTAACGTGCAGTACCCTTCTCTCAGGCCTGTGCCGTGTACCTGTGGGATGATTGTGAGTCTGGACCTCAGGTCGTGCAGCCCTAACTCGGATATCTTCACCCCGTCGATGGAGATCTCTCCTGCCGCAGCTTCCAGCAGTCGGAAGAGGCATAGCGTCATAGAGGACTTGCCAGCCCCTGTACGGCCCACAATACCGATCTGTACAGAGACATAATACTGCTGAGTGAACCCTGTTGAGCCCAACGCTCCGAAAACAGACACCGATCTACACTGTCCCCACCTTCTCTCCTCCTTTAACGCTCAGCGTGAGGTTCTTCAGGACCAGATCCAGTCCCTCTCGGTACCGGACGCTGTAGTCCTGGAACTCCACATTCCCCTCTGTGGGCCAGTCGGGTGGGGGCTTCTTGTCCTCCACCTCCCAGGGGGCCTGTGAACACAACAAGCAGCATTTCTGGCTTAGAAAACCTTCTGAACAACTCATCAGCCGGTTTGGCTTTGTTTACCCCTCAGGAAAAAGAAGAAAAAAAAAACCTGAGAGCTTCCAAATGTTTATTTCACCCCTGAGTCCCGCTGGATGCTCCAAAAAAATGATCACTAACAACTATAGCAGCTCTAGAAGGGGCACTCAGCGGGATGGCTGCTGAAAGAGTACACCGTCTACAGCACACATATCCGGCTGATGTTGTGTTACAGAGGGGCCCATGTTGGCACCAGGTACTGGATCTAGTAAGAGTTTATAGCTCCTTGGTTGTCTGAGAACATAACTTGGCAGCAGGACTGTTTTTTGGAATGTGAGGAAAATCGGGCTTCTAACTGTAGCATAGAGAGAGAGAGAGAGAGAGAGAGAGAGAGAGAGAGAGAGAGAGAGAGAGAGAGAGCGAAACACACACACACTAGCAGATACCTCTGTCTTGGTCTCAGAGTACTCTTTCACTCTCTCCACTGCTACTATGTTGTTTTCCAGATCTGAGGTCATTCGCACCATCCAATTCAGCGACATGGTCACCTACAGAAACAATACAGGGCCGTGTTGATTCAATTACATATGAAGTGTTAATTATAACATTATGTAGAAAGACATGGGCAATGTTGGCTCAATGCCACCCATGATAATAGCCATTAGTACATTAAACTAACCAGAGCTTCTGATTCACAGGACTTGCTGCCTAAACAGTTAAATACGAGCAGGGATCACAGATCATAGATAGCTGCAGCGTACCTGGAGAGCGTAGGATACTGACAGACCAACAAGGCCCGGGTTCAGATTTTCCCTCCCAGTCACAGCAAACAAAGCAGCAAACAGCACCATGCAGTTCCCGATGAACTCGATGCGCACTCCGAGCCACCTGTGTGACAGAGGGTTGCAGCGCGGTTTGAGTCACTGCAGCAGAGTGTATGGCAACAGTGTAGCGAGTGGAATCACACTCAGCTACTCGACGGGAGTATTTGCTGTGTGGCTGGAGGGAACCTATCCCACTGCTTGAAACTCTACCCTGTGAAATATCTCGCGGCAGCTGGGTTCCAGGATTGAAACACTGGATACAGTCGAGTCAGTATTCCACATCCCGCACACGATGGATGTGACTGAGCGGGCTTGTTGACTTACCCGTTGTTTGGATAAGTGATTACTATTACAGGGCACAGCTGCACAACGCTGCTGAATGTCAGCATGTGTGTCCTTCAAGAGGAAGCTTGACTTATCAACAGTCTTCATCATTCAGCCTTTTTTCCTCATGGGTAATCCTCAATCTTTGATGAGTAACTTGACAAACATGCCACATAAAACAGCATGTGCTTAAAACGTTTACACCGGCTGTCAATGTCAAAATAAATTGGCAGCTGCATTTCTTTTGCACTTTACGTAAGCGACATAATCACACGGCATAAGACAGACTGGACACAATAGGGAAAAGAGGACCATTGTGTAGATGTTAACATGCTATGCGTCCTCCGTTTATTCTTCAGAAAACACACTAGTGAAATGTAAGTGATAGTAAATGAAAAGTTGTGGTTTTATCTGGCATAAAATATGTCTGCGACCAGACAAGAAATAATAACCCCCCTCCCCCTGTGAAACGCCAGTATCAGGCTAGCTATCCCTAGTCTTTATGCTAAGCTAACCTAACTGATGCTGCCGCGGATACCGTACAGAAATGAAAGTGAATAAGAGTGTTCTCTGTTGTGTCAAACTATTCCATGAGTATGGAATAGGCCGTGGGCTTGGGTGCACAAGGACAAGAGATTCGAACAGAACACTCACCTGTTGGACACGATACCCGGGTAGTAACTCTTTTGGTTCTCATCAACCTTCATGTCACTCATCATAACAAAGGCAGAGTGTCTGCCGTAGGCTCGGATTACACTACTGCCGGTGACCGTCTCGGAGAAATGGGAGTAAATGGGCGAGCGGCTGACAGACTCCAGGCGCTTCAGCTGCCGAGACGTGGCCACATAAAATCTCTAAAGGGGGAAGGGGGAGGAGCAAACACAGCGTTACGACTGAACGAGATGTCCCAGGTGCTCACAGAGTCAGAAACAATTATGATGATGATGCACACAGACAAGCCCATGGAAGCATGCACACAGGCGCTCACGCACACACACGCTCGCGTGCATGCAGAGTAATGAAGAGCCTGTGTGAGCAGAACACCTGCAGTGCCCGTTTCATATTCCACTTTACACGCTTTTACGGTTAAATGAGTCTACATTTCCCCTGAGGAATGCAGGTCTGCACGTCGTCAAGGAACAAGAAATATTACATAATGTCAAGTTAAATGTGCTAAACTGCAGGTGTTGTTTTTCACACATTTTTAAATGATACATCTACAGTCGAATAACAAAATACAAATACTGGCATTTTTAAAAGCTCACTGTGGCTTAGTGTATTTATGTGCCATCATACTTGTACAGAGAGTAGTTTGTATCATTTAAGCAGTTACAGACAAACAAGGCAGCAAAGACGCGGGCCATGCAGGATGGGTGCCAAAGGGATAACATGAGCTGGTGTTAGTACTGCTGGTGTTGGTGACACGTCAGGGCAAATGCACACAGACCCCAAACACCCAGAGAACGTCTCCTCTAAAATCATTTCAGTCACTTTTCCTTCTGACACTTTCTTCTTTAGATTTATTGACTACTTTCCTTAATCCTAGAAGTGTTCCTAATCCTTAAATTTCCCAAAAAAGCCACAGAAGCCTGCAGAGATGTCTTTACTTACATTCCCTAGTCGAGCTCAGAAGGCCCTGGAACATTCCACCCCTCCGGTTTGAAACACAGTTGGCCCGTAACATAAGTCTTATGCCAAAAGCACAATACAAGTGTTTTCACACTGACAAGTAACAACTCCACATGTACAACTGATGGAGTGGCCCTTCAACACGCTCTAATTACGATAGTAAAGGAGTGCGTTCTGATCACCGGATAGTGTTTGCATCAAATATTCTAATCCCATTCATGTTTGCAAGCCATTAGCAATAACGTTGCAAAGAATTGGTTTGGGTGAATTTGCATGGAAGCCCGGCATGACAGCAAGAAGAACGAATTGTGGTCCTCTAGCATTTGTTGTTGTAATACTGACTCTGGCCACAAGGGGCTTGAAGTGTGTCACTGCTCCATGTTGGAAATGGGGGGGTTGGTGTTTTGTACCAGGTGAGTTTTGATTTTACAAAAATCTTACACAAGTACACAATATATATTCACACCTGCACACAAAGGATTGTTTATATCAGACTTCTAAAATGGATCGCCAGAATCATTTTCCATTTTCCATTTTCCAACAACAATGGCTGTTCTCTGGCTCCCACAGTGTACGTGGCTCCCACAGCGAGGCCCCTGACAGAGAGTGATGCTACTGCAGCAGATATAACCTCACTGGGCAAAGGCTAACATGGCTAACTACTAATGCAGATTGGTGTGGGTAGAAAGACACCGGATGGATGATGAAAAGCCTGCACAGGTAGAATGGGACCTGCTGTAGGGGAGCTCCTTTCTGTTTGAAGAAGGTTGAGTAGCTGAATAGCAGCTGAGCCTGGATCTGAATGAACGCTGTGCAGGACAACTAGTGAGATTATCTCTGCTTGCGGAGCAGCTTGCCTCAGAATAACAATTTGGAATCAACTTGAATTTCAATTTGCCCAAAACAAAATCTGAATTCAGAATCTTTGGTGTAACCAACCGAACCAGGTGGTGCTGCTGGCCGGAGCTTCCACAGTCTTTAACACTACGCCAGCTACGACTACTGGACTAGCAGAGAACCGACTAACGCGCCTACAGCAGTGACTGCTTCAACGACATGCAACGATCTACCAGCACACACGCACACTCTCAGACATGCATGTTTGTATTAATGAATTAGCAAGACTCGTTGCCTATTTACCTGAACCCACCAATAGAACACCATTAATGGGGCTACGACTATGAGGAACATGGGGGTGAGAATAGAGCATATGAGCAGCACATTCAGTGTATACCAGAAAGTGCGCATCCATATGTCAATATTGTCTGGGATGTAGGAGTCTATAGCATCCACATCTTTACTGAAGCGGTTCAACACGCGCCCGGTGGGGGTGCTCTCGAAGAAGGCCTGCGGAGCTTGCAGGACCCCCTGCAGCAAGTTGCAGTGCATGAGCTTGGCCGCCCGCAGCATACTGTAGGCCCGGCACAACAGGCAGTTACCCAACAACAGCACACCTGAGAGAAGGGAGGTGGGGGGGGGGGGGGAGGGGATGAATGAAGTGTGAC
Source organism: Gasterosteus aculeatus (assembly GCF_964276395.1). Classification (NCBI taxonomy): domain Eukaryota; kingdom Metazoa; phylum Chordata; class Actinopteri; order Perciformes; family Gasterosteidae; genus Gasterosteus; species Gasterosteus aculeatus. The sequence goes on along the minus strand of NC_135692.1, from coordinate 4,665,997 downwards.
AACACAACAATACCCAGGTTAAATGGATGACGACCAGGAAACAGGAAATCTGCTCTTATAAAGACACCGACTATTCATATTTACTCTCTGCCCAAATCTGAAGAATCTGTATGAGTCACTGTCATCAATAAAGCAAACACCACTCTATTTTTGACTATTATCAGAAAGATTTTGCATTTTTAATATCCACAGATACTCATACAAACCACCTGACGAGCTCTGCTCTGCTAATTTACAACAACTGCACTATTTCTACTCAGGCTTCTTTCTATTTTTATCAAATAAAAATTAATCAATAAAGGAACTTCACGGACATGCATTGCCTTCGTATCATACACCCTGAATCCCATTACAATCAAATCCAAACACATTGCAGGCCCATAATTAAGGCATATCATACAAAGCTGATTCAGTTGCATTTTCACTGGTCCACCACTAGATGGAGGCTGTGAATCACTAAAGACTGAGTAATGATCCTTCACGTTAGCCAACTTCAGTATATTGTGTGCATATTCCTTGGATCGGGGCTCTTTTGATCAACTCGACACTGTGCAAATTGGATTGTGTGGACGAAAGGCTCATCACCAACAACATCGCAGGCTATGGAGAGAGAAAAGCTGGAACTGGAAGGTTAATAAAAGCTGCTGCTCCAACATGCATGCGGCATGCCAACCCAGGAAGAGGTCATTTGCCAAAAGAAGGAAAAGAGGAGATGGAGGAGAAAGAGAGAGGCTCATCTTGATCACAAACAACATTCTCCCTGAGTACCTGCACAAAGATGTATATGAAAGCCAGCGGTGCTATGACAACGGCAAAGATGGGTGTGCTGGAAACAATAACTATCATGGTGGAGAGAGAAACAAAGAAGGTGGCCAGGAACATGAGCACGGTGGACGGAAGGGCCTCGTCTATGATGTAGATGTCCTTGGAGAAGCGGTTGATGATACGTCCTAAAGGGGTGGTGTCATAGAAAGACTGGGGCGTGTGAAATTTGTTGGTGAGAAGGTTAGCGTGCAGCTTCCGCGCCGCTCCGATGTTCCCCATGGCAAGCGTGAAGGAAGACATCATGACCAGGATTCCTGGGTTGGGGTTGAATCAGAGGAGTAGAAGTGGAGGAAAAGAGATATTGGAGAGGAAACTTATTAATGCGGAATGAGAAAGGAGTGGGACCCTCTCAACTACACACGTTGAGTGTACACATGTTCAAAGTATCTCTCCGCTGGGCTCATTGCAGGGAAATAAACAACCTTCAACTCGCCTGCAAGGCAAATTACATTTGGTTTATTTCAACGTAGTCTGCGACGAGGAGCCATGTGGGCAGGAGAGGCCTTTGGCACCACAGAGTTAAAGTTGCTGTTAATAATGTCAGCACTACGACGTGGCAGCACATACAACCTGAAAACACAATGGCGGGATCTCCTTACAAAGGCAGATCTCAATGAAACCACTAGCAGCTATGCGAAGAACAGAACAAAACTTCCCTGGATACATAGACAATGAATTTCGAACACTACATTAAAGAAAGCTGGCCTGAAATGCATCCAAATCCATACAGATCACATAATCATCATCTATTATTAACACTTCTTTCCATCTTGCTTTTCTTTCCATTTCACTTTCTATTTTTTATGTATATGCTAATTGTCTACATATGCATGCAGTAAATGTTGAACAATGGTGAAAAAAGGATGATGGTGGGTTAATTCATAATAAGAATTGAATTGATAACAAAGGCACAACGGGGATGAATATTTTGTCTCTTAGACAGAACAAAAAATGCAGCTTCAGGATAAATGCTTGTATACAATAACAAACGCATGAACCTGAATGACTTTAAACTCACTTAAACTGTCTTTGAATGTATTTATGACACTTAAGTGCTCCATACCTTGTGCGATACCCAGTGCCGCATACACCCCCACCCTCATGTTCAAATTCTCCTGGGTCTGATTGGCCGAGGCGTCGTTGGTCCACTGGCTGAGCCAGATGTTCGCCCCGATGGCCGCCGCGCTCTGGCAGCCGTACAGGAAGCAGATGAACACGGACAGCAGGACTCCTACGGCCTTTGCGTACTCCAGGTACACTTTCGACTTCACCTGTGGGGAGGGACAGCGCTGAGTTGAGGTTGGCTCACAGCCTCAGTGACGGCCATGAGTTGTCACCTATGTTAATCACGGAGGGGTTACTCAAATTAGTCTCCACCTGTGGGAACAGCCTCGGTGGGGGTCTACGCTCCCCGGTGGGCCTTTCTAGTTATTGATATAATTGTATTTTTTGATTTCTAGAATTTGTTATAGTGTGATATTGCAACATTGTAGAGAGGATTTCAGGATATGATGACACTATAGAGTAAATACAAACTATACTTTGTAAATGAGCTAATTTGAAATTCTCCATGATTATACAACTATTATAACTTTTATTTTGATGACTATTACTATATTAATATTTCCTACTAAGCGCTCTATAGCTTATATTGAATTGGACCCTTATTTTCAGTCATATTAAATGCAAGAACTTGCCTTAAAAAAAACGCAGGCTTCAAAAGTTACTGACCCTGCCTGTTTCGGCCGTCTCTGACTGTATGAGTTTCTGTAGCTCGTGGGGTTTCTTCTTGTCCTGTTGCTCTGAGTGTTTCCTCTGGCTGCCGGTGTGTCTCCTCACCGAGCGGGATTTGGGGTTCTCTCCGTCAGCTGAAATTATGCTGATCTGCCTGTAGAGAGAGAAAAGATCACCTCCATGTGTGGCTAAGGTACCAACGACGTGGTGGTTTGTGGCATTTTGCTATCATCTCAACCCCCTTAGACATGTGTGTGGTGATGTCATGATCAGCATTTGAATCTTTGACGGATGTCTTATGTCACAGTGACTTTTTGACCACCACATTTGAATCAGTTCATCCTTGAATCTAAGTGGAGGCTTGTGCCATATTTTTGGTGCCCTGTTGATGTCGCTTTTACAAAAGTAGACAGACATGAGAACAAAGTGACATTTGTCTTCCAAAGCTCCATCAGTTGGTCCTTTGTATGCAAGTGGGCGCTTGAAGAAATTCCCTCAAGTCGCTCCTTGGATGTTGCATTAAGGAGAAATTAGGTCAAAGTGACCTTTACTTTTGATGTTCTTCTTTGAGTTTAAGTGGGCGTTGGGAGAAATGTGAAGAAAGTTCACTGCAGGCAAACAGAAGAATGGAGCAGACGCACAGACATATTTGTACAGACGGACATTCAGAAAACAGCCTTTGAGCAGGCATAAACCTTAAGTGTTGTATGACCAAATAAAGACTTCCATTCATTGACCTTTTTCAAGAGAAAAGAACATTGTTCCAAGGTGGTGTGAAAGAAAATAGTTCCTCTACCTTATGAAATTCCTCTTGGCCTCGTTGATCACCGGCTCGCTGTCCACCATGTCTGTGTGGATGCTAAGGGCATCGTCGGGGAACAGCCCCTCTTCTGCCATTGACTCTGTAAAAGCATTGTTAGCAGTATGTTAAAGGGCTCTTTGTACTCAGCCCTAAAATATGAGCGGATATGACAGCAAAACAAAGTGACGCCGCACCAGAGGCCTCCTCCTCATCCTCTACAATGTCCTCCAGGGCGTAGGTCCTGAGAAACTCTGCAAAGGCGCCGTTCTGTTTGAGCAGCTCCTGGTAGGAGCCCATCTCTGACACCCTGCCCTCCACGATCACCATGATGTTGTCCACCTGAGGCAGGAAGCTGATGCCATGTGTCACTAGAATACGTGTCTGTACGAGTCAAAAAAGAAACATTGTTGTTTTTTGATGTAACAAACCTCTCAAAACATCATATCACAGGGACACCTTTTAGTTCAACTGTGATGGCCTATTCAGTAACATACTATTTGTACTTTCCCAGCCGTATCTAGTCAAACAGGAAGTCACCAGCTCTTATCACAAACTTGTCATATATATATAAAATACAAGCAAGCAATGAACTGATAAAAGATTTCATTTCTGTGTGGTTAAAAGACGCATGCTGCTTTCTGTCATAATAAAGAGCAATGATAGTAGTTCTCTATCACTTATTACTCCTTCACTTCTGAAGGGTTGTTTGCATGCTGGCTTTTGACGTCACAAACTGTGTTTTTGTTATTTTTAGGATGAACCCACACTCTCCTCACCTTGCCCTTTAGCACGCCCTCTGGACCGATAAGGTTGTCAAAGATGTGTTTGGCCACGTGTGCATCCACGGCCGACAGCGGGTCGTCCAGCAGGTAGATGTCCGTGTCGCTGTAGAGCGCTCGGGCCAGACTCACCCTCTGCCTCTGTCCACCGGAGAGGTTGATCCCCTGCGGATGGACACACGTCAGCTCAGGGAGCAGAAGTAAAGCCGGTGCTTGAGAAAGGGAACAGGAAGCGTTTACTTCATGAGAAAGGGGAAATAAGACCGCGCATTTCTTTTGTACCTTCTCTCCTATCTCTGTCATATCTCCACCAGGCAGCACTTCCAGGTCAGGAGTTAAGGCACAGGCTTCCAGAACGCAGCAGTACTTCTGCTCATTGTAGGGCTTCCCAAACAGAATGTTGTCCCGCAGGCTGGCATTCTGTATCCACGCCTGCTGGGGAACGTATGCCACTGATCCCTTAAGAGAGGCCCGCAAAAAAAGACAATTAGCAACCCACAAAATACAGCTTTAACTACGTACATGCATACATAATGTATTCACATGTGTTTTGATGCGTTTCGTTGCTTTTGCCGTAGGTGAGATGAGTTGATCGATAAGACTCCCATGTGTGTCTGTTATAAAATGCAGCCTAAAACAGACATGAAATTAGCTTAGTTTAAGATAAGGACTACAACTAAGAGGAAACCGTTAGCCTGGCTCAAAAATTTCCAGGCCCACTGAAATGCAATAATTGACACAATGTATTACAAAACTAAAATAACCCTAACCCTACAGACATCAATAACTTGGATGAATCATTACTTTATTTGAGATTAAAATATGTCCTTCAGGGCTGCAACAACAAATCGATGAAATGGATAAAAATCGATTATTAAAAGTGTTGGGAATTTCATTATCGATTTGTTGTGTCGCGCAGTTATTACATCACTCAAGGAGTGTGGAGATGCGTGCAGAGCAAAAAAAAAGAAGAAGAAAAAAGAGCCGCGCTGACATAGAGGAAAGAGCAGCCAGCAGCGCCGGCAGCTGTTGTGAGTTGTGTCTCATGGCGCAGGAGAGGTTTGTCAATGGCAAGTCAACGTAACTTGGCCCGGGAGCACCACGTTGTCCCGCTTTGACGTGAGGAACGTAACGTGTCTCCAGGAGCTCTTCTGCTGCTGCTGTTTACTCACCATCCAGCTGAACAAGCAAGCGTTATCTCGCTAATAACAGCAGTAAAGCAGTTGGCAAGACTAAAGACACATTTTTATTTACTCGCCTTCTTTGGCCCATTCATTTGTCAATCATAGTGCATAGATTTTGTGCTTTGTCGCATATTGGTTATTGTTCCTAAATATATTTGTGTGTTGTACTTTTTAATACCATTTTAAATTAATCTCATAGCACTGTTTTTTTAGCTGTATTTAGATGTGGTGTACACATTTACTTAACTTGCACTACAATGATGGTAATAATTTAATGAATAAGCTTCAAGTGAACATGGGGTTGTGTTTGAGTGTGTGCGTTGTGTAATGTGGAGAAACGAATCCTTTTAAATTTTGTGATTTGTATTTTTCTTTATTTTTCATAAATTATTATTATGTTCAAGGAGCAACCTGTTTGTTGACTTTCTAAAGTATTTTTGCAATATAAATTTGCAGTTCTGTTTTAGAATAAAGGGTTGGAAATTAGAACTTTTTTTATCCGACTCATTGAATAATAAAAAAATAATCGAGCGATTAATCGACTATCAAAATAATCATCTCATTAACTAGTAGACTAAAATACTTTCATTGATGAAACCAGGACAAACCGTTTACCCATTTCTGTGATCATTTCTTAATTTTCACAAATTTGGGTATTTCATCGTAAACCATGTGCATTATTTTTATACGGTGTAGCTTTGTTAATTACATTTGGAGTAGTCCAAAAGACTGACTGATTACCATCTTCTTTGCGCCATACGACACATTTTTTTCATACATACCTGGCCAACACATCTGGAGGTGGTGTGAATGAACTAAGGGTTGGAAGATGCTCCTTATAATCTGATGGTAATGTCTGTGGGTTGACTATACAAGGACGTCTTTCACATCACGTCAAGTCTGCAAACTCTTCCCATCTTGCCGATAACGCTTCTCAAGTACGGTATTCTGAGCAGACCTTACACACTACACTGCTTTTAATATCAAAAACATGGATAGGTGGCGCCTCAAAAGGACCAGGGAAGCAAAAGGAGCAAGTGAACCTGATACTTGCTCCTTTGTTATATGGATTATGAAAAGAGGTCCTACCCGAATAGAAACCTCTCCCTCCAGTTTCTCCACTTCACCGAGCAGCGCAGAGATTAGAGAGGACTTCCCACAGCCGACGTGGCCCACCACTGCCAACAGGGAGCCCTGCGGCACCATCACGTTGATGCTACAAACACATGGGGCACATTCACATGTTCGCGGTTCAGCCATGACGATATATAAACACGAGACCAGTGCAAGTGTGGCTTATGGGGACCTACTTGTGCAGAATGGGAGGGTCCTCTTTAGACCAGGTGAATTTCCCGTTGACGACTGTCACCGCAAACTCTGTTGAGCAAGAAAATTGTTTTTAAGGGACTTTTCTCTAAGGCCTCATATGCAAAGAGCCCTTTGAGTTCCCACAATGGAATGAGGACACATAACATACCAGCATGTGTAATGTTTCTTGCTGCAAGTCTGAACTTGATTTTTTCTTTCCTTTGCTGCATTAAAGAATTGTTTTTGCCTCACTGGGCTTCCTTCGAATGAAGTCAAACAAAAAAATGGTTTTAACTTTAATCAAAGGAGGACACATTTTACCTGTGGCAGTGTTCTTTCTGTCCACTGAATCTGGGTCCAGCTCATCGTGACTCAGGAAACGTTGGATTCGCTTCAGTGAGACGCTAGCCTGCAACGTAGAACAAACACAAGGCGCTCAATAAAAACATGTGGCAACAAACCCACGCTTGAAGCGCAGGGGAGAACAGAAGGGGGAAGCGAAAAGAAGAAAGGAGTTCTCACCTGCACGAGGCTGCTTATGACTTGGGGAAGCATGTTGAGGGGGAACCGCAGAATGTTAAAGAGTGAGAGCGACACGAAGGCCCTTTCCGCGTCCAGGACGTTGTTCTCGTCTACACTCACGTACACGGCAAACGTTGTCAGGGCAACCTGCAAACACACCAGCAAACAGGCCACCTAGACGTCAAGGTCCATCAGCTTAGCGAGGAGAAGTAGAGCAGTTGGTGTTGCTACACACACTCAACCAGTGACTCAGCAGGAATGACCTTGCTATCAACAAATGGGTTTATCACTGACATACACTGGCTTTTGACTGCTAAAGGCTCTTTCCTATCTGATAATTAAAACCCCATGTACTAAATTAAATAACCATTTATTCCAGCTCCACCAGCAGTGAATAAACTACTTTAATTTTACTTCACATGTTAAGAAGGTGAACATTTTTTAAAAGGACAAAAGAGCACTAACAACTCACTAACAAACAAACTAATAAAGTTTCTGAAAAGCTATTTTAAATAGATTATACTATTATTGTGTTTCTTTTTGCTGGTCAATGAAAAAAAGGTCAATTGAAAAATGAAAGTTGTTCACAACAATGCTGCTCCACTTTTAATCAAAACATTGCTGGCAGCAAAGTGTTTTAATTCTTATAAAATGATGGGATCTCATACCGATAAAACATAGTATCTCTGCATTTTAACCAGCTGAAGTCCTACTTATGAACCAGTGGCTTTTGTGGCATATTCCTTTTGCTTGTTCCACAGACTAATGGCGCTTCTAAACAGCGTGTCACTCATCTCTATAGCCCAACACCACTTCCCATGAACCCATTCTTAGTAACACATGTTACACACACAATAAAAATGTGTCCATTTAGCAACTGTAATTTATAACTAACAAATAAAACAGTGTAAATACCAAATTGGTTTTGGCAGATAGTTTAAAAGAGGTACTAAACACTTGGAAACCATTGCTTCTAAATAAATGGACTCTTTATCACCAGGTTTAACTAGCTTCAAATAAAGCTCTTTTGTAATTTCTGACAACAGCCCAGGTTATCTAAACTTGCTGGACTGTATTTATGGCTTTCAAACGCAATTTATAGGCGTATGTACACTTCCTGGTGACAACCCCACTTCCTCTAACAAGCCCCACTTGGGCAACAACAGGGAAAAACAACTTCACACAATGCCATTGGATACAGAAAGCCACTGCTTAATTTCTATCACAAAGCGGCGTCTTTCAGACATCTGGACCCCTACCAGGAAGGGGGCGCTGGTCCAGGCCATGGTGGACAGCGCGCCCAGGTAGGCCATTTTGCGGAGCACGTTCAGCTCCTTCTGTCGAATGGCAAGAATCTTTTCTTTGAACGAGTTTTCCCAGGCGTACAGCTTCAGGACTTTGATCCCGTTTAGGATCTCGTTCATCAGCTTGATACGAGAGTCCTTGTGCTGCATCTGCTCCACCTAGGAGGGAGGAAGCAGACGGGGAGGCAAACTGCTCTTTATCGGGGCAGTAACAAACTATTAAAGCATTAAAGAAATAGAGAAAGGGTGACAAAGGTAACTTTGAAGTTTAATTAGTCAAAAAGTGGATCCACTGCAAGTAAACAGACGGCTCCAACCTGGTAGGCTCGCGTCTTCATGGCGATGACGGCATTGAGGGGGATCAGCATGACCATGACCGCCACCCCAGCCAGAACAGACGGGCCAAGGTTCTGTAAAGTACCGTAAGTCAGTTAATCGCTGCCAAATTCAAATTCAGAACTATCTACAGAACCCCTCTATTTACTAAAAATAATGCATCTATAGAGGACAATGGTGAGTTACGACTATCTTCAGTCGACGTAAACGTTGAGCACGGACCTGCCAGAGGAAGTATAGTGCCAGCATGATCTGAAGAGGGGCGGACCACAGCATGTTGAGGAAGGTGGTGAGGTCCATGAACCTCTGTGCATCCACCGACATCAGGTTTACCACCTCCCCGACCGTCGAGGAGCGCTTGGCAGCGTTGGTTATTACCAGCGACTGCAGAACAACGAGGGGATGGAGTGTCACTGAAGTAAGAATTTTTCGTGAAACATCCGGTGTTATCTGTACATTAAGGCAAAGATGTTTGGAATTAGCACATACCTTCCTGTAGATGGCTCCGATGACCGCCGTGCGTATATTCATACCGGTGATGAAGCAGTACTGAAACTGGCAGTGGAGGATGAGAGTCTGCAAGATGGCCGTGAAGAACATGAGGAAGGCCAGCGAGTAGCCCCACCAATCGGGAGCTTCTTTCTCCTTTGTGAACGAGATCAGCATCCTTTAAGAGTGACGGGGAAAAGGGGACACGTTGTTAACCATCACTATGCAGGTTGTTTTCAACAGTGAATTGAACTTGCCACAGTGTGTGTTAAGTGCCAATTCTACATGTATATGGGCTTCAATAGGACTATTATTACATTGGCATATTTCTTGTGTTGAATTGATAATACTGTTTGGAAAAGGTAATGAATGTTTACTTTAAAAGAAATTAATTATGTCATGCACAAGCTGACATTAAAATGCAAAAGCTATTAATACCAGTGCATTGAATTAAGATGGAACTGAAAGTTTCCTGAATTTATTCGCTCTAATAATTCAGTTTTTTACCAAATTCTTAACAGAGAGGATCATTACATTACAGGTCATTTAGCTGACGCTGTTGAGTTGAGCTGCAGGCCGAGCCCCTCTCTGGCTGAGAGGCAGGTTTAGGTGTGTCTCCCAGGCTGGAGGCGGAGAATTGAATGCACCAGGTGGAGATGATCTGGAGATCAGGGTGTGTTGGAGGCACTCACTCACAGGACAGTGAAGAGCGAGCAGTGTGAGAAAGCGACATTGAAGAGCTTGGAAAGAGGAGACTGCAGGAATAAAGCTTGCAAAGACTGAAGAAAGAGCCGGTTTTTCAGCTGGTTTGACCTGGACCATTTTAAAAATAAAAAGCAAGAAAGCAAAGAAGTCCAAATCTTGGTTATTGAGTGGAATCCAGTCTACACTTCTTAGGAAGTGGCCCTTTCAAGTGGGGAGCTTCAGTTTAAATCTCACAAAAGTGAGACACTTGATAGTGAAAAAACGGTGGTGCGGAGACTGGAGCGAAGTATCCTGAACTGCAACTGGCCAGGCCTGGAAGTCCAGAGGCCTAGTAACACACTGAACATCACCCCGCTCACACCGAATCCTGGTGAAAAGGAAGATTGCTGACTCAAAGTCAATGGAGCAGCTTAAAGCCAGTAGGACGTCTGCAAAGCGACAATTCTCCCGGCTGTCCAACAACATTGTCCGGATGCACGCCATAATGGATCAAGAGGAGCTCAGAGACCATTTCAAAAGGCTCATAACTGAGGCCAACAAAGTCATGGAAGCAAATGACGATGTGGAGGCCCAGTATCTTGCAGAGGTGGAGCTGGACGCAGATCCTGATGAAGTTCCCGGGTTGAGCAAGGAGCAAAAGGCAGATATTGGGAAAACTGCAAGCGAGTGTGAGATGAAATTGAAATTGATGGAAATTGAGCTGAAGGACCTCATTCGAAAGACACTCTGGGCTAATTTCGGAGAGGAGGAACTGATGATGGCGATACAGGCTGCAGAGGAGAAAGTAAAGAGTGTGATTTCCTTTGAACCTGGTGGAAATAAAGAGGCCTTTGACTTCATGTTCGACTACATGGAAGGACTGATTAAGAGGGCGAAGGAGCTGCACACACAGTGGAAGGGTTGGGCCCCTCCTGCCGAGCAGAAAGACTTCCAGCTGCGTGTAAGAGAGCTCGAGCAGACCGTTCCCAAGTTCATGACCAGAAAAGCAGAGTTCATTGAAGCAAAAGCTAAAGAAGACGCCAAAACAGTTGTGAGTGCAGCTTCTATCAGCTACCCGACATCAACATTAGCCATTAGACTGAAGCCAACCTCCCTCCCCTTCACTGGCATCAGGCGAGACTTTCATCGCTGGAGAGGAGACTGGGAGGCCCTTCAGAGGCAAAGAGAACCTACTGGGTCAAAAGAAGTAAAAAAGTTCCAGCTTCTTGACAGTTTGGATGACAAGATAATGAGAGAGCTTTGATTGATGTCCTATAACACAGCAGATGACATTATTCGGGTCCTGGAGAACCGGTTTGGAAACCAAATGGCGATTGCCATCGAAATAGTTGAGGAGCTCCAGAAATTTCCAGCTGTCAAAAGTCACCAGCCCAAGAAAATGGTTGAGCTCATCCAAGCTGTTGAAAAAGACCTGAGTGACCTTGGTGACACCGGTTCTTTAAAGAATCCTCTGGTGACAAAGGCAATTGAAAGCAAGCTTCCTGATGCACTGAAGAAAGAGTGGCTTCTCTATGCAGCTGAGAGAAGCAGTGCTCCGCCAGAGAAATGCTTTGACAGTCTTCTGACCTTCAAGAGTCAAGAGAGCATCTATGAACAGCTGTACCAATTGAGGGATGAAGAGCCGCCAAGGAAAGAAATCCGGCCTGAGCAAAGGCAAGCCAGAACCAGGACCGCAAACCAGTCAGATAGCCATCTCTCAGGATGTATTGTCTGTGGGGACATTAAGCATAAGAAGAAGCTGTACTTCTGCAAAAAGTTCTGTGTGCTTAAGCTCACAGAGAAGAAGGACGCAGTGCGAAAACTGGGAGCCTGCTGGAAATGTCTTGAGGTCCATGATGATAATAATCTCTGCAAAACCTCATTTCTGTGCAGAAATCCTGAGTGCGAGGACGGGAGAGACCACCACTACTGTGTCGCAATGCCGAAGCATCCAGAGGCAGCACAGCCCAGAGGAGGAGCAAAGGCAGCACAGTGGGAGGTGGCAACAAGAGGGATTACACCGAAGCCCAGGAGGAATTATTCAGGAAGCTCTCCCCTGAATTGGCCCAACAATGCCGGGACGCATTCTGCAATATAGCAGCAAGCACCTCCCACGTCACAAAGAGTCACTCCGGTCTTAGGGAAGAGGGCGGCCTAGCAGAGTGGCCTGTCATCATGATAATTTTGGAGGTAACAGCCAATGCTGGGCAGAAAATTGGGACCCTGATCGACCTCAGAAGTGAAGATATCACACTTGTGGTTCACGGTGTGGAAGGCATGAAAGTCTTTGTTAAAACAAAGTGGTATTCCCTGAAAATCCGGGTTGGCACCTCAAGAGGCACTCTCAAGTCCCACCAGCCGGTTTGCTACGGCTTAGACAGCAAAATGTAAGAGTTCTTCCCGGATGTCCCGCTCAGCGACCTGACAAGGCCAAAATAGATCCAGCTCCTTGTAAGTCACAAGGAGGGTCAACTGGCTCCACAGAAAATCCGTACGGTGGGGGCCTCGTACTGTGGGATGGACCAATGGGGAAGACAGTTGCTGGCACCCATCCTGAGCTGTTTGAGGAGGTCACTGTATCAGCCCACACGGCGAGGACACACTTTGCAAGGTCTATGAGAACTGCTGCTGCAAAGTATGAAGAACACACCTGCGCAGTCCCCATTCATCCTCCTCAAAGCCAGCGAGCCCCAACTTCCACCCAACCTCAGATATCCAGCTGTGCTGCTACTACATTCAACTTCGACTGGTGGAAATGGGAAAGCATTGGTGCTGGTTGTGTTCCGAGATGTGGGGACTGTCGTTGCGGAAACTGTCAGCCAGGCGGCAAAGAAATGACCCTCGCTGAAGAAAGGGAGCTGGAGGTGGTAAAGAGTGGGCTCACATATGTAGCGGCTGATGACCACAGTGAGAGGCCTCACTGGCACACCAAGTACCCCTGGGTGGAAGATCCAGCCACATTACCAAGCAACAGGAGTTGAGGCCACATTCTTGAGGACTGGGAGGCAACTGGCCAGGGAGCCAGAATGGAAGGCCGCCTATGCCGCTCAAGTGCACGAGATGGTCGAGCGCAGGGCTGCAATGAAGTTGACCAAAGACATCCTTCGTGAATGGTCTGGCCCAGTATGGTACATTAGCCACCTCATCGCACCCAACCCACACTCCGTCACAACTCCGGTGAGACTGGTCTGGAACAGCAGTCAAAAGTGCAGAGGGGTGAGTCTCAATGATCTCCTGCTGAAAGGCCCAGACGTCCTCAACTCAATCAGTGCTGTGCTTCTTAAATTCCGGAGGGGAGGGTTTGCTGCTTTAGGAGATGTAAAGAAAATGTACAATTCAGTGTGGCTGGGAGATCAAGAGCTTCATTTGCATAGGTTCCTGTGGCGTGACTGTGAGGAAGAAGAGCTGGGTGAATATGCAGTCACGAGAGTTAACATTGGAAACAAGCCAGCAGGCTGCATCGACGGCTAACCTCCCTCAGTTCAGCCATCTTGAGGAAGAGCGTTGAGTGCTGCAGGAAGACAGCTATGTCGATGACCTCTTGACCTCTCATGATAACTTGGGCCAACTTAAAGTCATCACGGAAAATGTGGAGCAGATCCTCAAAGCAGGAGGGTTCGAGTTGAAGCCATGGGTCTTCACTGGCCAAAGTAGGAGGGAGTCGTCTGGAAAGGAACAGGCGGTTACTCCAAGGACTGTGATTCTGCCGAATCAGCTCAAAGAGGAAGACAACAAAGCCCTCGGTCTTGGCTACACCCTGGAAGATGACAAGCTTCATGTGAAGCTGGGATAAACTTTTCAAGAAGGAAGAGGAAAATGAGACTTGGCCAAGACCTTTGAGCAGGTGAGAGCTCAGACGCCAGACCCATTGACACGACGAGAGTTACTCAGCCAAGTTTCTGGACTATATGACCCGATTGGTCTAACAACGCCTGTAAAACAGAAAGGGAGCATTTCAAGAGGCCAAACCCAAATGTAGCACCAGCAAAGACACTTGGGATCTTGCGCTATCAGAAAAGCTCAGAGAAGATGCCATTAGCCTCTTCGAAGAATACGCCCAACTGAGTAAGGTCAAGTTTCATTGAGCCCTGATGCCAGCGGGTGCGCCGGCTGAACCTGATGCAATCACCTTCTCTGATGGCAGCGAGCATGCGTATGGTGCCGTCCTGTACCTACGGTGGGCCTGTGACCTAGGTTCCATGATGAGGCTGGTGGAGTCTAAAGCTAAGTTGACCATTTTGGACCACAAGGGGGAAGCAGTCAAGGCAGAGATTTGTGGAGCAGTATTCGCCGCCCGGTTACAAAAGTACTTTGAGCAACATGGCCGGATTCAAGTCAAGCAGTGTCACCACTTTGTTGACAGTCAAACAGTCCTTGGTGCAATTCAACGTGAGAGCTATGGCTTTCAGACATTCTTTGCCAACAAGATTGGAGAAATCCAAGGCAGCACGCAACGTCAGGATTAGTGGTGGATCCCTGGAACGCTCAACATTGCTGATATTATCACTCGTGGGGCTGGTCCAAAAGATTTGGATGAAGGTTCACCATGGCAGCAAGGACCAGAGTTCCTGAGTTTACCAGCAAATGAGTGGCCAATTATGTCTGCAAAGGACGTATCGGCAACTGCCAGAGAGTGTGTTGGAAAGATGCAAAAGAAATCATTTACTGCCGTACTCACGTGAAGAAAGGGCCACCAGACCTGGAGTGTCGGAGACCAACTGCTGGTGCTGCTGTCTGAAACCTGGTGGATGAAGGACGGTTCCGCAACCTGACTCACCTGGTTAAAATTGTTGCCCAGGTCTGGAGGGCAGCTAAGTGCTTTGCAGCTCAAAGCAGGATCTTGGTAACACCTAAGTGGGAGGCAGTTTCATAAGCCGGGGTCATCACTGCAAATGAGCGCCCCATTGATGCCAGGGTACAGAGCTGTGAAGACACTGTGCAGTACATCCCACTCAATGCACTCCTGTTGGGGCGGGCATCATCGAGTGGTGACTGGAAAACATTTGTGTTTACGAGCTATCCCTATAAGAGGCTTCAGGAAATGCAGCACCAGGTCAACAAATTCTGGAGGTCCTGGAGCCAACTTGCCGGTCCTAATCTCTTTGTGAGGAGTAAATGGCACACTACACAGAGGAATGTTGCAGACGGAGATATTGTTTGGCTGTGCGACCAAAATGCATTGAGGGGTAACTTTAAGCTTGGAAGTGTCAACCCTGACTCCGGGATCTCTGACCACAAGGTCACTGTGTGCGATCTTTCCAGCGGTTCTGGTGGGAAGATTGAGTGGGAGGTGTTGAGTTGAGCTGCAGGCCGAGCCCCTCTCTGGCTGAGAGGCAGGTTTAGGTGTGTCTCCCAGGCTGGAGGCGGAGAATTGAATGCACCAGGTGGAGATGATCTGGAGATCAGGGTGTGTTGGAGGCACTCACTCACAGGACAGTGAAGAGCGAGCAGTGTGAGAAAGCGACATTGAAGAGCTTGGAAAGAGGAGACTGCAGGAATAAAGCTTGCAAAGACTGAAGAAAGAGCCGGTTTTTCAGCTGGTTTGACCTGGACAATTTTAAAAATAGAAAGCAAGTAAGCAAAGAAGTCTGAATCTTGGTCATTGAGTGGAATCCAGTCTACACTTCTTAGCAAGTTGCCCTTTCAAGTGGGGAGCTGCAGTTTGAACCTCGCTTTTATCCAAAAGCGACTTACATGTATAACCCATGGCTATTTACATTTTAGCCCGGGGAGCAATTGGGGGTTAAATGTCCGGGAACCACCCTCTGCTACCCCTGCACCATGACAATCATTACTTGTCAATAGTCCTCAATGTGCAAAGTGTCCTACACATGATTCTTGCTCCTTTGGTGATGTCTTCATGATTTACGGTTAAAATGGATGAAGGATCAAATAACTTTAGGTAAGTAAACTAACTGAAATTAAAGAGCACTGTAAGTATTTCTGTCCTATACTAATATCATTCTACATAAGTTCAATGTTATTAGTCATAGCTTTCACAATCAAATAACAGACGAAGGAACAAAAGCTTATACTGTGGAAATAAGTTCTGTGAAATATTATATTATATAATTATTATACAAACGTACGCAACCTTATTCAACCAAACGACCGTAAGAAACACACAGAGAAACTATATAGTGATCCAGTTCTGACACCTTATCTCTATATAGAGAAGGTGGCAGAACTGAAGCCCCACCGTAATCCATTAGAAGATCAAAGGAAACATCTGGAATATACAAAATGTCTTTGCATCCTTAACAAGGACAGTATGCAGTTTGAAATAATACAGCTACTATATATCAGAGAAAGCAAACCAGCATGCAAAAACATGCACAAAATATTCAAAACAACATCCTGAAAAAAGCACTCGGCAACACCAAAACAATGGCACCTTATTGGGTCTTGGATCTATGCAAATACAGCGTAGTAATGATGCGTGCAACAGGCCCCCTGGCCCTCTGCACAACCCCCCCTCCCCCCGACTACTGGCTATGTTGGCCCTTTGCACAACCCCCCTGACTACTGGCTATGTTGGCCAACCCCCCCTTTGCACAAACCCCCACCCCTCCCTCTCTCCACCCCCAGCCTGAACTCTTAATGTGTGTTTTAACTTAACTTAACTTTAACTCCTTAATAGTTTAACTATGTGTATATTATGTTTGTATAATGTCAGGAGCTACCTGGATCTTGAATTTCCAGGGGATCAATAAAGTACTTTATCTATCTTTATTATCTACTTTATCTATCTATCTGAGATGTAACCTGTTCCTCTACCTGAGCAGCTGAGGGTTGACGAAGGTGATGACGTCCTGCAGCAGCTTGAAGGCCGAGCCAATCAGAAAGTACGGTCCGAAAGCTTTGATAAGGGCGCGTAGGAAGGACGGCTGGCGGGACGCAGCTTTCTGATTGGGCAGCAGCACCTCTGCTTCCTCCAGGCTGCTTTCTCCTGCACCGGCTCCGATGTGGTTGGTGGTGGACGGCGGGAGTTTGGAGAACACAGCCTGGTTGGAAGGCCTGGTCTCTGCGCTGTGGGATTGGGGTCGTTGGATGGGAAAGACATACAAAGATGGAGAGAACAACAGGTGTGTAAGGACCGGGATCTATTTTTACAAGTGAAATTATATTGATATCTTTCTATTGTGACTTTCCCAAATAAAAGCAAGTCTAGTAGGAAAGTATACAATACTAATGCTGCACCTTGCAAGGCTAGGAGCTAGCTAGGAAGTCATTCGCTGAAAGGAAGCGGCTTCATGATAAATTAAATCTTGTCAAAGTGGGGTTTCGAGGGATACTTTTCTATAGTCCATGAAGTTGAAATATTTCAACTTTGGGCGACAAATTCGCCCGACGCTGTCTAGCGAAACCCAATCAGCGTTGAGATGCTCCGCTCGTCATCACCGCCGTCCTGCTGACAAAAGCATGAATACACTTTATTAAACAGACGCTCACCGGAGACACAGCTGAGACTGAACGCCTGTAAGTTAGTTTGTGTCTAACCGAAAGACGCCGGCACCGAGCCGACACAACAGGGGTCCGTTTCAAGTAGGAGGTTTAACAAACTAAGTCAAACCCTAAACTCTGAGTTGATTTACCCTGAGATGGGAGAAACTGAGTTTTGGGTTTCAGAACATCTGTCAACATGCTGCCTTCACAAGCAGCATCAATGGAGCCACGATACTACGATTTACCATGGCAACCATCACAAACAATATATTCACCCCTATTTACTGCAGCAAAAGAGAGAAACTGCGTAGAGAACATTGCTGTAAGTTCCAATATATTGTTGTCAGTTAATATTTAATGTACACACTAATCATAATCCATACCTTTTACTAATTCCCAGTGGGAAAATAACATTTTTACACTGTTAGAATGCACTACACACGGGCTTGAAATACACTCGCGGCTCTGCATTCAGTAGCTTTACTAATATTGTCCGCATCACCGATGTTGTAAAGGAAAATGCCGTTTGCAAAAAAAGTAATACACTACACAAAGAATCTGCTCATATGTGAAAGCATGTCCATGATGAGTTAGTTAGTTAGTTATATGAGGACGGGTGAGGTTATGTACATATTTGATGGACTGTGAAGAAAAACTATATATACTGTAATATTCTCTCCCGACGTATGTTTAACACCCTGCGAAGTAAAACCGCTCCTTCATCAACTGGATCGTCCAGAAAAGGAAGTGCCATGTTCAAGAAAAAACACTTTAGTCTTTAACGCAAAATCTTATTTTGTGCATATGTGGAAACTGCACTAAAATATGAATGAGGAAATGTGCTGTGTGATTGGCTGGGCTGCCGTCAGAGGGAGGAGACTTTGAAAGAAACTCAAGGTTTATTGAAGAAAACCTACTCCCGACCAGGTTATGTTCACAGGCTCAGTTACCATGGTGACTGACCCAGAGCTTTAGTTACCTCCCTTTGTGGAACAGACAAGCCAGAGTTTCCCTCATCTCAGGGTTAACCAACTGAGTTTTCACTAAACTCGCTTCTTGAAACGGACCCCAGGTCATCAGACCAGCTGCTGGTCCGCCTGAAGCAGCGCTGGAAGCCGCAGTCATCCAGACGCACTTCCTGGAGGAGTCGGTGAAATTCAAGCTGTGTGCGGCGACGGATGATGTCATGAACCCGAACACAACACCGTTTGCGGTTCCGACGTTTGTGTAATTCACACAACAAATAAAGAGCAGAAATTGTGGTTATTTATTGCCATGGTGGATAGCGGAAACGATAACTGTCTTTACGGAGACACGTAACAGAGATAAGCCATGCCCCCTTCCAGGCGCGAATGAAGCAAAAAAATGGGACCCGAATGAAGCAAAATAGAGTAAACTTGCGTGAGTAAAGCAGGGCGAAAATTTGCTTCGCTTTAAGTCACAGCTAAATTATACCGTTGTCATCATTGAGGAATGCATTTTAAACACCTTTTAAAGCTCCCAATTATATAGTGTAGAACATCATATGTCCTAATCACTTATGATAAATCCCATTGGGAAAGTGGGATTATTGCAGTAAGTAGTAATTCAAACAAAAGACACTTCATGGTGTTTTTCCTCGTCTTCTTTGCTAACAAGAAGGTTCATCGGGTCAAAAAGAGGCCGGGCAATGACACATAATGCAAATTAAGTTGCACCACGTTTTCAGGAAGGAATGTTTTGCAAACACTAATACCGACTTAAAGCGCAGGAGTCGTCCACGGTTTAACCGGAATTCAGCTCAACGTCAAACAGGTTATCCCATGGCGGCAAATGGAAAAGGCTTTATGGAGCGTTGCCAGAACATTTTACAAGTGGTCCTCAGCGAGGCAGCACACACTCGACAGGAAAAACTGCTTCACGGCGGTAGGAAGCCGCCCCGCCTCGCGTAGGTCAGAGTTCACGGAGCTTGTCGGGTGTGTTTGTGTACGGCAGGCAACGCCTGTCAGTGGGGAAGCACAATGGGTCCGGGTCCTTCTCTGCGTGACCAAGCAACTAAACTTGTTCCTCCAGAATGCGGCTGAACACACTTCCCTTGCCGACGCAAGAGATTAATTCACTCTGTAACGTATCCACACAGAACCGAGGGGGACGGATTTATTCCTTTAAGGCTCTGACATTAAAAACAAAAATAACAAAGATAGGGAATTCACTGCAGTGTGCTTGTGTGTAGCAGCAGCAGGCACAGTTTTATATGTTATAAGTAGCTGTCCCACTGCTTGGGTTCCAAAGCACATGCTCATGGTTGCATGTCTCCGTACACACACACGCACGCATTTGCAATGAGACGGCGCTGGTCCAAAACACATGTCAAGGGACAATGTGTTTATTATCCAGCTGTGCATTTTGTAGTATCCAGGTTACAGTGCTTCCTGCTTTAACCTGATTTCTCCTAACAACCTGCTGTCTTTGTCAGTAAACACAGTGTCTGCTTTCATGCACGGTGGCACCAAGTACAGCCTTCATATGATTAACACAGACCTACCGGAAAACACTGGGCTCGGACTATATTTTTTGGAAAGGACAACGCTTCCCCCTCTTCCTCTTCTTGTACAAACATACCTCTTGGCTTTGGCCAGCTCCTTTTCCCACTCCTGGAGGAGCTTCATCACCGCCACCTTGGAGGTGTCGCGCTTGTTCAGAGACCAAAGGTCTTTGTCCTCCAGAGGCTTTTTGTAGCCTTTTATTGCCATGCTGAGAGAAAGGGAAACAGCGTCTCAATGTTCTCATATTCTTTACATGTAAACGATGATGAAAATTGTTAACCCTTGAGCTGAAACCCTATGTTTTTGTTGTACTCCTTAGTCAGTTTTATCAGATGAATCTAGCATTTCAAAACAGACAGTTGTTGACATAAACAAAACATACATTCAATCCGCCTCCACTGATCTGGCATTTGACTGTTTGTCATTGTTTTCTTCAATTCTACCCAGATGTGCGTTTCATTCTCAAGACGAGTGATTCTTAAACCAAAATGCTTAGACAACTTTGAGAAACTGAGATGACTCAGTAAGAATGCTCTCCACAGTCTTAATTGAGTTTGCTAATCAATCAGTGCATTGGATTTCACCGGAAATTGGCTTGATGGTGTTGCTGACAGGAAACGATGCAGTTAAGATATTTAAACATGTTTTTAGTTACATGTTCTTACAAAAAATACCAAGGAATAATACTGCAATTATTCTGTATTTTGATATTGAAATACGTCACAGAGCCGAAATGAAAACTACATTAATGTGATTACAAAAGCCTTTACACAGCATTAAAATATTTAATTGCAGAGGAATAAAAATGGAATTGATGGAACCCTTATATATTGTATTATGACAATTTTCCCAATGATTTTTATTTCATAATATCCTGAGAGTGTGGTCCTATGGATTATCCAGTGGCATAGAGCAATGTGAACCTACCTTGTAAACCACCAGAACGTCACGGTGGAGAGAAACCCTGCTGTGGTTTCAGGGCAGGGATTCTAAGGAAAATGGGACAATGTCCGGACAAATAGAAGCCAGAGAAGTTAAACAAGGATACGGATGACTCTGGGAACAAGCAGAAACAAGCGGCTTCTCTGTGGGCTTGAATGGTAAGTGTGACCTGCTTGAAGAAGCTGCCCTCAAAGCACCCACTGAAGAATTTCTACCACTCAGGACACTGAATACACAGTGACGCTGAGAAGAAGAGATGTTCTCACGTACAACATAAAGACACACACACTTATGCCTCATGGATGCTGAGCGGAGCCCACAGCGGGAAGCATAACTCACAGGGTCTGTGACAACATCGGAGAAGAGAGGGGGTTTCTCATTAAAGCAGCAGAGGATCAGCTCACAGATCACCAGGCCAAAGTAGAAGTAGAACGTGGTGAATCGCAGCTTGTCGGTCACTTCGTTCTAAAAGGTAAAAAACACAAGACACACGTGCATGAACACACAGTGAAGAGAGTAAGGCCACACATATAGTGGTAAGCAAGTGTCCAAATGGAGGACTTTATGACATCGAGTCATTAAAAGACATTAAAAGAATGAAAAATATTAAGACTTTGTGCTCGTTCAACATGTGTGATACATTTTTTTATTGCATTCATATTTTATAGAAACACTGCATGACTCCTTGGAGAGGAGTATCCATCGTGACCTGTAACAATCTTATCTGACCAAATTATGCTTTGTGTGAATCCTAACATCTAAACTAGTCTAAAGAGACCTAGTACCTGGAAACAGTTGTCTGTATAAATGCTGTCGTTACTACCGCATTGCATTGTGGTATATTTATGCTGGAGTAGTGACATGTGACTGCATACTGTAATATATAGGAAATTGTATGCAATTTTGATATTTAGGGGTTCCTATTTAGCTGTTGCTATCTTGGCAGTGACGACGCAACATAATCCAGAAAAGGGCATTGAGGTGGACTAAACAAATCAGGGTTGAGGAAACAAACTCACCTACAAATCAGCCAAGTTTATGGCGGTAAATCAGTGTCAAAATCCGAGAGTGCAAAATGCATATGCGTTAATCAAACATTCGAGCAAAAGTCGGTCTCGGTCTCAAAATCTGGATCTGCACGCTCGAGAAGGTGTTTTCTGCGCGCTGGCTGTTTTAGACAGTGAAGGGGCGGATCCAGTTGCCATGGTATCTCTACATCTAATTGGTTACAAACCCCGTCTTTGGATTGGCTGGAGTTATGCATTCACAGAACTATAGAAGCCTATTTCCGCACTAAAGAAAGGGGAAAAAAAATTATGAGATAAAACGCTGCCAAAACACAAACAACACCTCTCTGTAACCATAATAGACCGCAGATGACAACCAGCTACAACTGTAATTTACCATTATTACCTGCACTTCGGGCCACACATTAAGACCAATGCGTCCAGCTCGCAGACTGGTCCGTATTGGTAAAATAAGTTCCCTCTGACGAGCTATTGAACCGGGAAGTCGGAAATAAGTAATCCACCAGGTCAGAGGTTTTCGTCAACAGCTCCAATCAACCGCCGATGCAAAGTGTTGTACTTTGCGGCTGCTTCTGACCTCTGACTCATATATTTAACATTGTCTTCCATGTTGGCTGCTCCTGTGCATATCCCTTCCAGCTCCTTTGGTGAGCTGCGAAGCACGAGGAGGTGAGAAGTACACAACTGCAGTGAAACAACAGGCCTATTATTCCCTCTCCGCTTAGTGGGGTCCTCGACTGACCCCTGTAGAACATCCACTGACTGTAAGCCTCAGACCACAGACCTCACTGTAGACTTTACACCTCAAGGCTGGTTTTCGCGAAAGTAAACCTGAGCGAAGATAATGCCAAGTACAAGTAGGTATTTAGATTAGCTAAGAATCAGAGAGGGGGGGTGTGGGCAGGGTGTTAAAGAGGTTCCACGGCGTTCTCACCTGGCTGAAGGCCTGTAGGATCTTGGAGCGGAAAGGCACAATGGCACACAGCACGGACAGGAACCAGAAGATGAGAAGGACCCCTGAGGACTGGACCCCACGTAACCTCTCAAACTGGATTAGAAAAGTGGCCAATAGCTGATGGAGAGGGAGAGGTGGGGGATGGGGGAGGGTTAGGCAGAGGGAGAGGCTGAGTTAGATTAGCCAGGACAGAATCACGGAGGGCATGTAAGGTAAACCTCAGTTAGACAGGCTGAACCAGGTTAACCCGACGTAGCACCTCAGGAGAACTACAGACCAGGTCTCCTTGGGTATGGGAAGAAACAAAAGCAGCACTATCACAGCTGCGGTGGGGCATGTTCTCACTTTGGCAAAGAACTCTGCAAGGTTGACAGTCTCTAAATTAAGTTTTACGGCAAATAATATGATTTATTTATTTTTTATGCGCAGGCATTGAAATACCTATAATACGTATATGTAAACTGTACACTATATAGAATGACAAAAATAAATGGATGAACGGAATAACCATATCATTCATGAAAAAATAAATCATTGCAGTAGCGTGAATATAACCTTTAATGTATTGGCATTTATATATCTGCATGTAATGTATACCATCATTGTTTGCATAGTTTCCTTATTTAACATAAGGAAAACTCCCAAAACAGGTTTTGGGGGGTAAAGATATGTTGAGAGTGGGCAGCAAGACCATTCTATTATTAAAAAAAAGCCACACATCTCTTTACAAAACCTGGAAAGAGAATGGACAAATCCTTACCATGGTCATGCCCAGAACCAGCGGGGTGATGAAGTAGATCGGCGGCTGGGTGTCATCTTGCCGAAGCTCGTGAAATGTGTAGAAGAGATCGGTCCAACACACAATCCACAACAACAAGCCCAACACCTAAGGGAAGACAAGTCACGTGACAGACAGTGTAAGTAAAGAGGGGAGGAGGGAAGATCTAAACATTCAGGGGTCGGCATGTTCTGTGCTCATTGTTCAGAAGTCGGCATTAACAGTCAAATCTCCCTAATAAAGAAATAAATCTCTTTGTGCTTCCTTTGCATATCTGAAGAATGCCACATTCCATCCACTTCACGAGAGACGGCTGGAACATGGACACGCGTGGCAACATCTTCAGCACAAATAAACTTTGAATCAATAGTGAACACAATCGGGGGCAATCGGGCCCCCAATTGGCAAATTCAAGTGAGGAGGATTGCAATCAGTTTAAGGGAAAACTAACACAGCTGGCCGTTGCTAAGTGACCGACATCAACCTCATGATTCAGTCCAACCCCTCTTTGGAGAACACATTGTTAAAAATAAATCCCCATCTTACCGTTTTGAATCTGTTCAAGATGGACATCATGATGTAGCCGCTGTGATTCCTCTTGAGATAGAAGAGGTAGATGGGGCAGACGGCCCAAAGGTAGACACAAGGCAGCCATGACAGGACAGAGAGCTGGAAGCACTGTGGGAGGTCGGGCTGATCCGTGTGCAGTGTCTGGTTGGCTTCCTGCAGAGACACACGGCATGGGGGAGCGGCGCATTAGCTTACATGCTATCTAATTGTGCCATTTGGAGCAGTGATACTGTGTTCTCAGACTACTAGCCAGGTATATGAAAACCTACTTGGATTCCTTGGACGGCACAGGTCATGTCCCGTTACAAAACCTTGCATTTAATGGTGGGTTGGTCGCTGCATCACGCAAAGGGTGGTATGTGTTTTGCCCAGAATAAGGTCATCCACATTTGTGTCCTAACTTGAGCACTTTGACTTGTCTAGGTCACCTCTACCAGCTCCACACTCTTGTCTACAGAAAACAAAGCAGGCAGGAATGGTCTTGGCTTCACAAAGGACAACACACTTGTGTATGGTAGGTTCACACCAAAAGCAAAGCAAATTTTCGTTCCGCTCCATAAAGCCCTTTCCATTTGGCGCTATGGGGTAACCTGTTTGACGTCGAGCTGTGTTCTCAGACTACTAGCCAGGTATATGAAAACCTACTGGATTCCTTGGATGGAACAGGTCATGTCCCGTTACAAAACCTTTCAATTAATGGTGGGCTGGTCGCGAAACTGTCTTTTTGAACGTGCAATTATAGGGCTTTTACTTTGCAGAAATCTACAAAACTGTACAGTAAACAAATTTCAAATTCATGATGGTAGTAGTCAGAGAGGTCCTTAAGACAGGTGCTTTGGTCTTGGTCTGGAACTATTGATCAATCTGTTTTTATGGCAGTTCAAACTTTGAGAAATGGTGTTTTTGAACGGGCAAAAATAGGGCAGAAATCTCCAAATCTGTACAGTTTAAATACTTGATATTAAGCATGGTAGTAGTCAGAGAACACTGACCAATGTACCTTAACACAAGTACATTGGTCTTGGCCTGGAACTATTGATGAATCTCTTTTTATTGCATTTCAAATATGGAGATAATTCTTTTTGAATTTGCAAAAATAGGGCTTTTACTTTGAAAGAAATACTCCAAATCTGTACAGTAAAAATACTTGATATTCAGCATGGTAGAGAGATCCTTAACACAAGTGCATTGGTCTTGGTGTGGAACTATTGATCAATCGGTTTTTATGGCAGTTCAAACTTTGAGAAGTGGTGTTTTTGGACTTTGAAGAAATCTCCAAATCTGTACAGTAAATATGTATGATATTCATCATGGTAGTAGTCAGATAGGTCCTTAACACATGTGCATTGGTCTCGGTCTGGAACTATCGATCAATCTGTTTTTATTGCAGTTCAAACTTTGAGAAATTGTGTTTTTGAAAGAGCAAAAATAGGGCCTTTACTTTGGAGAAATCTCCAAATCTGTATAGTAAAAATACTTGATATTCAGCATGGTAGTAGTCAGAGAGGTCCTTAACACAGGTGCATTGGTCATGACTTGGAACTATTGATAAATCTGTTTTTATTGCATTTCAAAATGGAGATATGGTCTTTTTGAACTTGCAAAAATAGGGCTTTTACTTTGAAGAAATCTCCAAATCTGTACAGTAAAAATACTTTATATTCAGCATGGTAGTAGTCAGAGAGATCCTTAACACAGGTGCATTGGTCTTGGTCTGGAACTATTGATCAATCGATTTTTATGGCAGTTCAAACTTTGAGAAGTGGAGTTTTTGGACTTTTACTTTGAAGAAATCTCCAAATCTGTAGAGTAAAAAGGTTTGATATGCATCATGGTAGTAGTCAGAGAGGTCCTTAACATGAGTACACTGGTCCTGGCCTGGAATTATTGAGAATTGTGTTTTTATTGCATTTCAAATATGGAGATATGGTCTTTTTGAACATGCAATTATAAGGCTTTTACTTTGAAGAAATCTCCAAATCTGTGCAGTAAACGACGCAGAAGCATGCGCCGGCCTTCATTCGCGACCAGACGCGTCTGTGCATTGACTTTACATGGAATCTACTCCGGTGAATAATTTGCTTCGCTTTTGGTGTGAACATACCACAAGCTCTACATATATACAAAATAAAATGAATTGAATTGAACTGTGGGAGAAGGCTAGAGTAAACACGAGTCATAGTGACACGGCGGCTCCCGGGCTACCCTGGACCAACGCTGACGTGAGGCCGCCCACAGATGGAACCAAGATAAACACAGCTGCTGGATGCACCTCCACACCCAGTTCGGAAGGCCGTGTGTAAGTGAGTGTTGCGGTGGAAAAGAGGTGAGAGGTGATTGCGTGTGCATGTATTTGTGTGGCTGCAATGAAACGTTCACTTTTCCTTTGGCAGCTTTCTCCGTGGGGGCTAATGAGCTCTAAATTCCCAGAATGTAAAACTGCTTGTTTCATTACTCTTCTTGAAAGGAAATATTTGATTGAGCACGAGCCAATTGCTGCTGTGATCTGCCTTCTGACCCAATTTGAGTTCCCACCTTTGAAAACATAAAAATTCTAGATACTTCCCGAGAGAGTTTTTAAGGATTGCCCCAAAAAGCAGATCGGCTCTTATCACACAAATCAGGTGTTTATATTGTATCACAGCTGAGTCTAATATGTGTAGAGTCGTGGGGCACACATTTCACCTGTCTGCAGTGGTTCTCCTACCACGTGGCATTCGCAGTGGACAAGAGTGGACAGACTTCTACCCCCTAGCCCCTTTCTTTAGTACATGTTGTGCTACTTATGCGTTGGATGTTTAACACTAATCCAGTAAATGATTATGATTAACACTGGACTGGATTCCAACAAGACATACCTCTGCTCCCTTTGCCTTCGCTTTATATTGGTTGGAGGTAATCATGCAGTGTTTTCATTGCATATAGGCTTCACTGAAAAAATGACCTCAGTTTTCCCTTTTCTCCTTCCCTCACGGCAGCCAGTTAGCAGCTGGTTTTCATGATCATTACCATGACTTTTGGACAATTTTTCCAAACAAGCAGAAGCCTAGAGATTAGCTCCTTTAGCATGGCTAGCTAGTGCTGCCTCTTTTTACTCATTAGCCACACTTTGCAGGCCCCAGATCCTGGACTGTCTGAACCACATGAGCCTTACACAGATATTTGTGATGTCCACGACTTCTTCAAAATGTTCAGAGTTTGTTTCATTTTATCAGGCCTGGTAGACCTTTCCAGGTTTTTTATGGTTGCAGACAAGCCTTGCACAAACACATCTCTATCTCACTCCACGTGTAAAAGCAAATGTCCCATTTAGAAGCATTCAGTCTTATATATATCTCCCCTGCACTCTGGCAGGTAAAGGCAGCGACGCACATTATTTCTTATCTGGGTGACAAAAGGCTCTGAATGCACACAATACGGTGTTTAATTAATCTCTGCTGTGGTGGCTTGCCTTTTAAATGTGAGTAAATACTACAACGGGGAACCTTGGGTAGTGGATATTAATGTCCTTCTGAAAGTGACAGGTAGATTGTTTCCATGAATGAGAGGGAAAATAAAAAGGTTGCGATATAAGAGCTCCTTTGTTTACTATGAAAGAATGTGCTCACTCCCTTTATACAATGATTCACTGTCTGTTTTCTAATAAATGATTAAGCCTTAGTAACTGCACATTACATCTTGTGGAGGCTTGACAAGTTAACCGTTGACCTCAATTCACACAATACAATATTGACAACAAATTTGAGCTCAAAAGCATTTCATAAGCTATAATGAGGAGCGTATCAAATAAAAGCTTTTAACTAAAGGCGTGAAATTACTTTTCTTAAAACAATATTTCACTGAGGAAAATCCTGACAAGGAGAGGAAGGCTGCTCTAACACATGACCTGCATAACGGCCGCCATCCATCCCATCTCACAGACCCTTTGGGCAGTTATCGCTACACAAACCTGAAACTTCAACAAAGGGTGAGATAAAGAAAGGGAAAAAAGTTGAGGCACTTTGTTATTGCAGGCGGTCGGCTGAGGCGGTGAGGCGACTTCAGTGGCCAGGTCAAGACCGTACCGTGAAACAACCCGCCCCTCCCCCACCGGTTTCATCACTAGTGGGATCGTTGGGTAGCACCTCGTTATTATCAAAGCGAGGGGATCCCCGGGGATCTATTGCTGAAGCTTGGCTTCACTAACGCAACTCTAAATCAGCCAGAGGGAAGTATTCCCGATGAGCATGAACACGTCCGTGTGGGAGTTAGGCTTTGGAATCTCCAGGCATGCAATCAGACGTCGTTAGATTCACATCAATTAACGTGC
The DNA here is from genome assembly GCF_964276395.1 of Gasterosteus aculeatus. Classification (NCBI taxonomy): domain Eukaryota; kingdom Metazoa; phylum Chordata; class Actinopteri; order Perciformes; family Gasterosteidae; genus Gasterosteus; species Gasterosteus aculeatus. Next base: position 4,637,477 of record NC_135692.1, on the reverse strand, counting down.
CAATCCCCAAAAAATGGTTTCAAAGTATTTCCACGACAGGAAACACAAACTAAATTGGGAGGCTTCTATTTCTGAGACATGAAGTGACTCACTGAATAATGAGTGGTTGCCATACCTTCTTCACAGTAATAGCATTCCTGAGGCTGATGGAAGCTTTAATGTAAAGAAGCAGGGAGTTCACATGGCAGCTCTGAGACAGTCGATGGGAAGTAGACCAACACTGGGCCTAAAATCAGTCAGAAGAGGAACAACCCTCCAAACCGCAGCGCTCTTGTGTCACAAACAGCTGAACAGTTTGCACTTTTTGTGGAGTCGTCTGGCAAACCAAAGTCATTCTGGAGCAAAACCTCAGGATCAGGTGCTTCCAAAAACAGGACCTTATTTGGGAGAATGTTAGCTTTCTAGCTGAGAGTTAGAGGAGGTGATCAAAAAAAAAGCCAATAACTTTGCTTAGCCTAAATATATTTAAAATGTTACATGTACTATACAAGTACATTAGGATTCCTTTACCTCTTTTAACTTCTTCTTTCCCATTGATGTTTTGTGATGGATAAATATATATATTGATAGACAAGGCCTCTGATAAAGATATTCTAAAGCTAATGCTCAATGCCAAAGCTTGGCTGCATTGATTGCAGAGACAAAAAATGGAAAGTTTCTGTTTCTGTTTCTCTCCGTAAAATCGCAGTCAGTAACAACCGATTGAGCAGCAGCTAGTTAACAGGAAATGAAGCTGGGAGGACACTGGTTGGGACACTATGACGTCTGTTGTAGAGCTTTGGGGATATTAGAGCGGTGTTAAGTGAATCATTTCTTCACAACAGAAACTTTCTTTAGCAACAACTAATTTAAAAAAAACATTGTTGGCTGGTTTTTGTGGTTTTGCAAGAAGTGAGGCATCATTGTGCCATACAACCATATAAGGACAGAAAACTACAGCACAAGAAGACAAGCAATTGAGGGCTTTGTGTACGTAGATTTGAAAACGTAGCTTTATCAGGATTTGCTGTCTCATTTGCAAATGGAAACCAATAAAACTGTTGCACAACACACAGGAAGTGCCTCAGACAGGAAGGATGATAAATCCCAGGGCGACCGGAAGGTGGATATGGTTAACATGAAAGCGACAGTTTTGACTGAGAGGCCGTACGTAAATCTACTGCCCCCACAGTCACTAACTGCACTCTGGTAAAAAACAAAAAAATATATAGAGAGAAGCAGACAGAAGGGTCAACAATATGCTTTTGAAGGCTGAATCCAGGATGTAAAATGTATTCAACGGCAAAGTCAAAAAATAAAGTTAGAGGCTAAAGCTCCAGATCACTGTCTAAACGTTACCCACCTTGTGGTGATGAAATTAAGGAACAACACTGTTCCTGTGAAGCAGAGTAGATTTTTATTAACTTTTACAATCATTCAAAATCTAAAGCAGCTAATGTACAATTTCAGTATTCCTTCAGTACTTAGCATAGAAGGGCTAACGCTAGCTGCTAATGTTAGCTCCACAGGATTTTAACGTAGAAACTTACAAAAGTAGGTCTTCTTCCAACCTCTTTGGGTAACGACTACCACTGTTGCGTAATACCACACTGTGATTGCATTCAAGGGTGGAACATCCATTAAAGGCTCATTAGAGAGCAGGGAGGTTGTATATACAGAACATTTACATTCTGAAAGGGGACCATTGTCACAATGGTGCACTCATACTCAAACCCTGCAGGGTGTGTTCGTCCAATTATCCAAAGAAAGATTTACTTGACCTCTGGGAGTTGGTTCTCAATGGGACCGTAATACATTTAAAGTCAAATCTGTAATACATGTATATAAGGGCGCAAATGAAATGTAAATATTCAGACACAATGAGTGCTGGTTATTTCCATTAGAAAATGACTACCAAAGCCAAACGTAGATGAGAAAATGTTCACGCCCCTACTACATTTTTTCCTGCAGTCACATTTTATATTTACCTCAACAAGTGCACACCAACTACAAGGAGGCATTGAACTTTCCCAACAAACGTTCCACTTGGACCGCTTCATTCACAATCTTCCTCTTTTTCCCTTTCCAATCAGCCCCAGCCGACTAATGACGACAGAATATAAGACTCTCATAGTTTACGTGCGCTCTTCATCAACGCCAAGCAACGCTGAGGATGAATGGGAGTAGGATCGGCCCGCCTCAGGTCCGTGCCGTCTGACTCCCATTCTGTCTGCTTCTGCAACGCCTCACCGAAAAGGTCTCTTAGAAGCACTTTTGGAACTTTTGATTATATCTCATGATCTTCCCAGACAAATTAAGTTTGCCCAATTGTTATACAATCGTGCATGGAACAATTTCATTTTTATGCACTGAGTTTTTACATTGAATCAAATCTCTTTCTGGCTAACATTTCTTTTAACAGCTGTATTAAGAGGATTGTTTGGATGTTTTATACAGTATTTGTTTCCGACAGGCAAGCAGTGCTCTCGCCAACGCAACCAGACTCCATTAAAAACAGTCCTTTCAATTCTCTGAATGGGAGAGTTTCTGCGCTGGTGCTGCCTTGGTTCTTCAGTCAGTTATTGTTAGGACTTTGATGAATGTGGTCGAACCAACAACTTCTGTGTTTTTCATTTATACCTTTCACAAGTGATGACTGTACATTTAGATGTAGTTTGTAGGATATGCCTCATTGTTATACATTGCAAACAGTTGTTGGGCTCTGTAGTGAGATTGTTTTTTACCAACTACTTTTTGCAAATGCCAAGGATAAATGTTCAGACTCAATATTTTGGAATTTCACTTCAGACACAGCTTACGTAACATGTAAAATGTTTCCCACACGCCAGCGATAGAATACAGAATCCATATAACGCAGCCCAAAATGTGCATGCCATCCACAGCAGTACAGTTGAGGCTCTAATGAGTGACACATTGTCACACTGACACAGGAATCTTTTAATAGTTTAGTATTAATAATTCATATTAATAGTAAAGCGGGCTCACGTTTGGTGCGCTTTGGAATAAAATAAAAGAGCTCTGGATCATTTTGGTGGCACATGAAAGTGAAAAGCAACCATAATATCAGCATGTTATGAGATACGCAGGACTTTCAATGCCCCTTTCCTTGAAGATTGTGCACAAGCTATTGCTTGAAATAACAAAAATAAATCTTCCCTACAAAGCAAGAACCATGTTTTGATTTTACAAACGTAAACTTTGAGCCTGAGCTTTTATCAACTGGAGATAAAAAGCTACTAATCTTACAAACAACAAGACTGAAAATCAAGTCCATGGTCTTGAGCCTTAGTTTTTAAACCGACTTGCACGCAAATGTTTGAGTGGTGGGGGGATTACGGAACGGCCTCCAGTGTGTTTGCAGTGGACGTAAACAGCAGCAACCAATTTAAATCACCTCAAATGACCTCGAAAAGAGCCAGCCCTCGATTTGATATCCAGCAAGAAAATCAAGTGCACATTCTTAACTCTTTTGGAAACAACAAGGAGCCACGAAGCCGCTGAGGACGATCAGCTGCAGACCGGTGACATAGCCTACAACAGACCAAAGGTTACTGCCTGAGGGTGGCGTTATTTTTTTCGTTGACACATCAGGCTTTTAATGTCGACAATACTGGTTTGTATCTGATGTCAAAGCTTTAACTTATTCTCTAATTCCCCAGAAAACGATTAGTGCACGGGCACTGCAACAAATTACAGATATGACACCAATATCACACCCAGCCCTGGAGCGAGAAAACTAATTTACCACGCCAACAGATCTATAAACACATTTCCCATGGTCACACTGACACAACACATCCAATCCAAAGAATCCTCAATGATGTCTCAAAGCATAGCTTGAGCACATCTGTATCGACCATCAGTGGGATTTATGGCCTTGGGAATACACTATTCAAACAGTTGACCATGTTTGTATCATTTACGAGCTTTCACCAGTATTAATGTTTGCGGGGGTTATTGCGAGACAAAGTTACCCGTAACAGAGAAACATCATTCAGGTCTCTGAAGACATAGCGGTGTCACAATTAGAAAGCTTTTATCCTTCTATCCCATAGGGATTTAACGTCTGTGAGTGCTACTACCTTATTCTACTACTCTACGGGATGTCTCCTCTCAATATTCTCATTGGGAATATTTCTGAATGAAGATTAATAGCCACTTTATACATCTGTAGTCATTTTATCATTAAGTACCATGTGTACCAAGTGTTTTCTATGCTGTGCTTTCATTTATTACTCCTTAACGGACCTAGTTAACTAGTTATAACGTGCAATTACTGAAATAAGTAGTTAAGACCATATTGTTTTCGACGGTGTAACTGACTTACTACACAAACATACTAATATTTAGCGATATGATACAACGGCTTTTTAAATGAGCATTCGGCCACAGAGGACAGCCCATTGCCGTAAACTCTCACACAGCCAAACAGCCGTAATCCGCCATTAAATGGGAACTTGTCAACACACTAAATGCTTTTAAGTGGGATAAAGCTTTACTTTTAAACGACTGCCCCGGTAAAGAAAAGAAACGAAAAGCGAGGCTTAACATTGCAATGGAGTTACAGTATCTTGTAACAAGCACGCAGGTCCCACCAGCACGTAACTCACCCAGAAAGGGAGGTTCGGTCCGCACAGCCGCTCCATCTCTGGCTGCAAGCGGGAGTCCGGGAGAACCGAGAGAGAGCGCTCCCTTAACCCCGCTACCGGTACTGCCCCCTTCACAGCCGACCGGCTCTGTTGCTCTACGTAGAGAGGGAATAAAAAAAAGTGCGCTCGCTGACCGTCACGTGCCACACAGACAGCTGCGTGGCGTGTTGTGGAGGCGTTTTCGGCTTGCGTCGACAGCGTGTACCGGGGAAAACGCTGCGCTCTTGGACGCTGTGGACGGAAACGGAGCCAGCGGAGGATTATTGGAACGGGAGGTGATCGTGATGGCAGCGGGGTAGGGCTTCAGCTCGCTACGCGCCGCCTCCTCCCGCCCACTTTGGCTGAATCCTGTCGTCATCGTTCTGGAGGTGAGGAAGGCTCGAGTGGAAGGGGGGTGTTCAATTGATGGACAAGGTATGGTTTATTTTAAGTCCTTGCAATGACATATCTATGTGTGTGGGACCCATTGACTGTCCATCTGCACCTTCATACTCTACGTTCAGATCGCTGAACACATTGCAGACATTTCTGAATATAAAGCCTTTATCTTGCAGCCCATAAAGGTTTACTCAAGCAGTTCTGTACACTAGTTCAGTGTTAGTAGACTACTAAAAGGTGTGACACTAGTATAACTACACGTTGTGGTCTTATAGAGAAGGAGCATAGGATATGTCTTTTTTTTCTACATGAATTAATCACAATAATTGCAATGTTTTGGGAATAAAATGTTGCACCCGCAAACAAATAATAAACACCATATGAATGAATGAATGAATTCATTTTATTTATTCACACAATACCACTTGAAACATAATACAGCTGGGGAGGTACAAGATTAATTGGGTAAGGTGAATGGGTCCCCCAAAGAAGCTAAAGAAAAGCTTATAGGTGGGGGCCCATGATTCAATTTATAGTGGTAGCACAAAACTGTAAAGTACACAATTACCACAAATTATGACTAGTTGCTCACGAGAGACACACCAGTACAAAACATTACATACACATACAATCAGTTTTATATTAGATGTAGGTTGATAAGAAATATTTTTTTAGTTATAGGAGATATAGGGCAACACCTTGAGGTCATCGTCAATCCCATTCCAAATTTGCGGCCCCCTACAGACCACACTCATACTAGCACGCACATGTCGGCGGCATTTTCCTGATATACGTGGTTTGATTCTCGTATGGCAAGTGTGCTGGGGGCTGGTGATAGGAACAAGACGACTCAATCTAGAGTTCAGTCCGTTGACAATTTGGAACATAAGGCAAGCATTATGGTATGCGTTTAGCTCAGTTGGTCTTAGTACCTCAAAACGGTGGAATAAAGGTTTAGTGGGGGAATTTATCTCTGACCAGGATAGAGCCCGTATGACTTTCTTTTGCAAGGATATAAGTTTTTTGAGATGGCTGGTGAAAGTGTTACACCATATCACATTGCAATAGTTAAGGTGTGGTTCGAAGAGAGTTTTATATAAAGTGAGAAGTGCAGACCGAGGTAGAAAATGTCTGATCTTATAAAACAAGCCAACATACTTATATCAAGTATCTTGTAAATAAATTGTCTGACATTTAAAGCTAAGAGAGTCGTCAATGAGGACCCCCAGGAATTTAGTGGAATACACTCTTTTTATCTCCTGCCCATTTATCCTAATCAGGCAGTGATCGACGTTTTTATATATTTTACATGATTTGAATAAAATGTAATTAGTTTTGCTCACATTTAATGACAGTTTATTACATTTGAACCAATAGTCCACTTTAGTTTATTCAGAGTTTACTATCTTGTAGAATATATGGGTTCCTGTGTGACGTAAACAAGTTAGTGTCGTCTGCAAAAATAATTTTATGAAATATATTAGAGGAGTTTATGAAATCATTTATATATAAAATTAAAAAGAGTGGCCCTAGAATTGAACCCTGGGGGACCCCACAGGTCATGGGCTGATAAGTGGAGTTGTGATCATTGACATGGACATACTGTTCCCTCTCATATAAATAACTTCTGAACCATTCAAGTGTTTGACCTCTGATACCATAGTGGTAGAGTTTATACAGTAAAATATCAAAGTCAATGGTATCAAAGGCTTTTGATAAGTCCAGGAAAATACCAACACCACATTTCCCTTCTTCAATGCAGTCATGTATTTGTTCTATTAGATCGAGTATTGCCATAGAGGTACTCTTTTTCCTGAAACCATATTGAGAGGGAGAATATCTAGTTTTTTGAAGATAGAGTCTGGTGTGTACCACTTTCTCCATTACTTTGAAGAAAGTGGGTAGAATTGATATGGGCCGATAATTGTTCATATCATTTCTGTCACCCGATTTAAAAATTGGAATTATTTTAGCAATTTTTGTCATTTTTGGTACAGTACCTGTAAGTAAAGAGAGGTTGATGCAGTGAGCCAGTGGCTCTACAATGACATTTGCAATGGCTTTCATAATCTTACTACATATTCCATCTGCACCTGCGGTATATGAGCTCCTCAAGTCCAAAATGATCTTGAGGAGCTCAGTACTATCTGTTGGTATCATAAAAAATGAGTCAATGTAGCTACCAGAAAGAAAATGCTTAAAGTTCACACCCTGGGGTTGGTTCATCTTCTCAGCCAGGTTTGCACGTATTGAAGCAAAATGATTATTAAAACTCTGTACAATATCAGCTTTTGCATTTCCAAAGTCAGGCAAAGTAGTAGGTTTGTGTCTCCTGTTGAGGTCTTCTTTTAACACATTCCATGACCTCCTGCTATCCCCCTGTGAAGCTTGTAAAAGTTCGATGTAATGGAATTTTTTACGCTTTCTTATGATCTGCGTTAGTTTATATATTTTTGTAGGAAATATATTTCTCTTTAGTCAAGTTCGAAGGATTTTTGATGTAGAATTTGTAAAGCCTACTTTTATATTTAATAGACTTTAAAATTCCTGTTGTAATCCAAGGATTCTGGAGGGTAGTACTGCAGTTGATAATCTTCTCAGGGATTGTATCCATGATGGATTCTTGTATGATCTTTATCAGGCTGTCATATGCTGTATCAGGAGTCACACTGTCATAGACAGAGTCCCACGACTTGGCCTGTAAATTATAATTTAAGTACTGTAAAGTGCTGTCATTGATGATTTTAGATTTAATTTTAGAGAGTGGAGGAGAGAACGATTTTCCAGAGCCAAAAAACATTACAATGGGAAAATGGTCAGTAATGTCAGAATGCACGACTCCCGTCATCAGCTTCGTATTTTGAATATTGGTAATGATATTGTCAATAATCGTTTTGGAAGTCGGTGTAATTCTAGTAAATCTATTAATGGTGGGGAAGAAAGAGGAGGAATGCAATGTGTTCATGAAGTCATGTTTTACCCCGTCTTTCTTTGAAATATCAATGTTAAAGTCTCCAAGGAGTATGCACTCTTTCTTATGCTTATTCAGTTTATGCAATAAATCTTCCAATTTATAGAAGAAAGTGTTGAGAGCAGCGTCTGGTGGGCGATAGAGTACCCCGACAATAAATATTTTGTCATTATTGTTAATCTCAATAAACAAGGACTCGCAGTGGTCATCCTCTAGATAAAAATCAAAAGTTTTTACTTGGAGACTGTTTTTTACATAAAGGCAGACCCCTCCACCAGTTTTATTAGGTCTATTTTTAATGTATAGTTTGTACCCACCGAGGTTAAGTAAATCTGCATATGAGAAGTCATTAAGCCAGGTTTCACTACACCCAATAACATCAAAATGAGAACTTGAGTTAGACAGTAAAGAAGCTAAATCAGAGTGATGTTTGTTTAGACTTCTGATATTTAAATGTAACAATGAATAATTATATTTATAATTTAATAGTTTTAAGTTATCAAGGTCAAGAATATTGCAAAAAATATTCCCACCCATATCAATGCAGTGTTGGGAGTCTCCAACGATATTGAAACCATTACAACCCATCATATAAACAGTACAAATGAATCATGGAGTTTTCTGGGATTACATAAAAACATTTGCACGGCAATAGCCGCAAGCAAACTTGGAACAACTTAACACACACACACATCACACACACAAAAAACAATTCAGGTACCATTGTGTAAACAATTTGTACCACGCCGCAGTCATCGGCGCTTAACTCTCTTGTAAACATAAATGAAAAGGAAGAATTGACTCTCAGCTCTCAAGGTACGAGTCTACAGTAAAAGGGGACAGGCTATAGGGAACTTTTAATCATAGCAGAGAGTCTGACTTCCGTAATATATAAAATATGGGCGAACAGGTCACCGCTGTCAATAAAAGATGTAACAAAATATGAACTCAACTCCATACAACAGTCTGCATACTGGCCTGCCATCCTCGTCCCTTGGATTTGGGCTGATTTGGGACTTCGGTGTTCCGCGGTGGCAAAGATGCGATGAAGGCTTCAGCCTCAGCTGCCGTGGGAAAGTGTTTCCTACCTCCCGACTCCAGCTTGACATGAAGCCTGGCCGGGTACAGTAGGGCCAGCTTTAACCCTCGCTCGTATAACTTCGACATGACCGCCTTAAACTCATTCCGCTGCTCCATAACCTCTAGAGGATAATCCTCAAACACAAGGATGGGGTGATCGCAAAACTTCAGTTTACCCCTCATGGTCCGGGCATGGCGGATGATCTTGTCCTTTATCTGGAACCTGAGAAGACGAATGATGACCGGTCTTGGTCGCTGGTTAGGTGGAGGTTTCAGTGCCATGGCTCGGTGGGCCCGTTCACATTCCACAGGTGAATCGAGGACCCCTCCAAATACCTCCTCGAGCATCCCAGCAAAGAAAGCCGTCGGCCCAGGCCTCTCCATAGATTCAGGTACACCGATGACCCTGATGTTGTTGCGCCGGCTCCGTGACTCGAGGTCGACAACTTTAGGAATCAGGCATCAGGAATCAGGAAACATTTATTAGCCAAAATATGTCAAACATACAAGGAATTTGTCTTGGCGGTTAGTGCGCGACAGTAGACAGACAAGACAACAGTGCACAAGTAATAAAATAAAGTGGAATGAAATGCTAATGCGATGGGTTAGTAGAATAAGGCTAAGGCTATGGGTTAGTATAAAACAAGGGAATAAAGTTAAAAAAAATTAAATGTTAAAAAGTTAAAAAGAAAAATATTAAGCATAAAGTGCACTAACGAACAACGAACAATTGCAGTTAAAGTGGCATGTGCAGTATGAAGGGGAGTGACCGGTGGAATGTTATAGTCAGTCAGTGGGGGACCGGGCTCTGTTGATGAGCCCGACTGCCGACGGGAAGAAACTGTTCGTGTGGCGGGAGGTCTTAGTCCTGATGGACCTCAGCCTCCTCCCAGATGGAAGGGGCACAAACAGTTTTTGTCCGGGGTGGGAGGGGTCGGCCGCGATCTTTTTAGCTCGCTTCAGAGACCTGGAAGCGAACAAGTCCTGCAGGGACGGCAGATTGCAGCCGATCACCCTCTCTGCAGAGCGGATGACCCGCTGAAGCCTGCCCTTGTTCTTGGCTGTGGCTGCAGCGTACCAGACGGTGATGGAGGAGCAGAGGATGGACTCGATGATGGCCGTGTAGAAGTGGACCATCATCGTCTTTGGCAGGTTGAGTTTCTTCAGCTGCCTCAGGAAGAACAACCTCTGCTGAGCCTTCTTGGTGATGGAGCTGATGTTCAGCTCCCACTTGAGGTCCTGGGTGATGATGGAGCCCAGGAAACGGAAGGAATCCACAATAGTGACGGGGGAGTCGCACAGGGTGATGGGGGAGGGTGGGGCTCTGTTCCGCCGGAAATCCACAACCATCTCCACTGTCTTTAGAGCGTTGAGCTCCAGGTTGTTCTGGCTGCACCACGACACCAGATGGTCAGACTCCCACCTGTAGGCGGACTCGTCCCCACCAGAGATTAGTCCAATGAGGGTGGTGTCATCCGCAAACTTCAGGAGCTTGACGGACTGGTGGCTGGAGGTGCAGCTGTTGGTGTACAGGGAGAAGAGCAGAGGGGAAAGAACGCAGCCTTGGGGGGAACCGGTGCTGATGGTCCGAGAGGCTGAGACATGTTTCCCCAGCTTCACGTGCTGCTTTCTGTCAGACAGGAAGTCTGTTATCCACTTGCAGGTGGAGTCGGGCACGTGCAGCTGGGAGAGTTTGTCCTGCAGCAGAGACGGGATGATGGTGTTGAAAGCAGAGCTGAAGTCCACAAACAGGATCCTGGCGTAGGTTCCTGGGGAGTCCAGATGCTGGAGGATGTAGTGGAGGGCCATGTTGACAGCATCGTCCACAGACCTGTTGGCTCTGTAGGCGAACTGCAGGGGGTCCAGGAGGGGGTTGGTGAGGGACTTCAGGTGGGTCAGGACTAGCCGTTCAAAAGACTTCATGACTACAGAGGTCAGGGCGACGGGCCTGTAGTCATTGAGTCCTGTGATCCTGGGCTTCTTGGGGACAGGGATGATGGTGGAGGCCTTGAAGCAGGCTGGTACGTGGCATGTCTCCAGGGAGGTGTAGAAGATGTCAGTGAACACCGGAGACAGCTGGTCAGCACAATGCTTCAGGGAGTGAGGGGAGACTGAGTCCGGACCGGCTGCCTTACGGGGATTTAGTCTTCTAAAGAGCCGGTTAACGTCTCTCTCCAGAATAGAGAGGGTCGTTGCTGGTGGGGGAGGGGTAGGACAGTAGACAGTGCAACAATAGACAACAAGACAGCAGTGCACAAGTAATAAAATGCTAAATGCTTCTAATTACCTGAGGAAGAAATCAAACATCCATTAGACAAAATCTATATCTAAATCACTGTCACTGTACATCTTGTAATTTCTTTACACTGTTTTTTTTTTTTATTTGGAAGCTGAACATTTTGCCCCTGAGCTTTTCCGCTACATGTTTAATGTCTTCCCACCTAGAAGTCCTTTACTGAAATGTCCTGCATTAAAACCAAAAATCTCCTGAGGACAAACAAGAACTTAAAAGGCGCAATGTTATACATCAAGTTTACATTTCTTGTCATACTTGACCTATCACTTAGCATGTTGGTTCTGGAGGAAGCTCGGTGAAGGCAAAATAATAACTCCTGATGATGTCATTGGGGTCAACCATGATCACCAGCTCTGTTTTGTCTTGCAAACTATACAATGACAGAGCTTGCAGACTCAACAATATAATTGTTTCTATTTATTTTATTTATATACTCTTTATAGCAGGGTCTGTGTTGATTAGCTGCAGAGTCCTGTAACTCACGATAATGGAACCCAAAGTACCCAGGGTAACGGCCTATTCATTGTCCTAAATAAATGTGCTCATTAGATTACATTTACATATATGTTAATATAGACATAGTACATGTAAAGAATCTATTTTATTACCTTATCTAAAAATCAGTCTATCAGTGCATGGCTTGTTTTCCCTGGTATATCAAGGTCCGTCCTATTTACTGAAATAGTGAATTATGGCCCAAAGAACATTATAGTAAGAATTAGTCCAAGTGTTTCCCCACTATGTTATCATGGTAAACTAAGAGGCATGGCTTGAGAAAAACTTTAGATTAGTTTTACAAGATATGAAAATATGGATGAATGGTCTGTTTTTTGTTTTTCCTTTAGCAAGTCAATCACTATACTAAGAAGTCCATCGTATCCAATTAAGACTGCTGAAAGACGTATAAATGGCATGGTGGACGACAAAAGATATTTTTTATTTAATATATTTCAAGAACAAAATAATCATATTATTTGTTTTTATTTAATTACGTTGTACTCTGACTGTTGGTGTTTCCCCCTCTTTGCCTGAGCATCACTAGATTTGGTTCGGAACTGAGCCAAAACCGAGCAAGAACCACCTTCCAACAGGAGTATTGTGTACTCATCAAAAACAAATCTACAAATGCTTCACATTGTTTGAAACATTAGTCTTTGCTACAATCTACACTAATCAATTTTAAAATACTCCAAATACAACTCTAACAAGTCATTAAATATGTTACGCAAATTAACATGGATAAATTACACATGGCAGTGCTTATGTATCACGTGAAGCTAGAAGCTAACGAAGAAAACAAGACACCGAATCGGTAGCCGAGACAGGGCGGAAGACGGTTAGATTCGCATCGTTTCTCTCAGATAAAAGCCAGAGGAAAATAACCACAAAGCATCACAAGCACATGAATCTTTAACGCCCCTTACATTTGACGTTTTGAACGAAATTCTGAGATCTATCCAATCAATTCTTTTTTGTGAGATTCTGCGTTTCCCGTAAGGTTTTAGGAGTTAAGGGGGTTTTCTCAGCCAATCTTCACACTTGACTGTCAGTTTACGCTCTTCCCATTTTGGCTGCTGAGTGGCTAATGGAGCGGTCTTTTACACGTGGTGTTTGTCGGATCCAATACGATCAGACGATCAAAAAAAGAGGTGAACCACGACATTTGGCCAACCAAAGCCAGACTTCCAGATTTGGACTCTTGTCGTTTCTCTGCCGTGAGGCCTGCAAAAAAACCTTTTCTAGAGCAGTTTATCTTCATTTTATGAACCCTAAAACTTTCCATGCTAACTGTCCACACACTGGGCTATCAAGTACATGTATTTTTAGCCTGGTATCTCCATGTTTTATAGGGCTTATGGGGCTGTTAGTATTTTTGTTTCAGGGGATTTATTCACATTTGAATAATATTGACTTATTTCTTCACCAATAGACAGATTTGTGCACATCAGAAAACTTACAGGGGTTCAGACTTTTATCCGGACAGGAAAAAAGTTGCAGACTTTATATCATGGGTATGCCATTTTGGAGTAGAGGCCAAAAAACAGACCACAGGTGTTGACCCTGATTGAGCTTCACGTGCCTCATGTTAATCAACAATTCTGTAGAGCACAAAATACTTATACAATGTATAAGAAATATAAAGGAACATATAAACAAAAATATATCCCTCCATGGCATACTGTTGCCCTCAGGCAACGCAATACCTTTTTGGACCTTACACTGCCCCTTTTTAAAAACAATGTATATAATGTCCGCAGAAATGTCTGTGTCCAATCAAATGAGGGCCCAAAGTTGGTGTGACCTTTTTTCTTTGGGTGAAGCATTCTTTTATGGCTGCCAAGCTGCATGGGACACAGAGTGCCACAAATTGGTAAGACAAATCTACGAATACAAATAGCCTACATTTTATGGTTGATATTGTATCAGGGAGCCCAAAACTCCCCAAATATGGGATGGAATACTTTTAAGTAATGCCGTAGAGTGATATACAGATTTATCACACTGAACAACCTGACTGTAGTGGCTAAAGTTCCCTTCTTACGTTCGGCAGTTGCTTCTTCCAGTTCCTCATTCATTTAACCACTCCAAAACGGAAAGAACGAGTCTACGCGTGTTGAATGTGTTGAACAACGGTAGAAAACAGTGTGTTCGCTCCGTTCGCTTTACTGAAAGATCTGACAGAGGACAATTACACAGCGTTTTCTCGCTTCGTCAAAGCACGGGTGGCTTACGTCATAAGTCAGTGCGCTCACTCGCGTCACTCCTATGTATCACGCCAAGCATGTACACTAAACGTGTATTAACTAACATGCAAATTATGAGTACAATTATGTAATCACAGTGTAATTATACTTATGATATAATAAATCGTCAATAAACATGAATCAAAATAATATCGATCTAAATCTAAATTATAACATGGAAAATGGCACTAACACTGACATACCTGTACACAATAACGGACACAAAAGGGACTGAGGTTCACGTGCCTAGGAGGACAACATAGTATTGATGTTAGCTAGCTAAAAACGGACATTACTGACAATACAACATATACAAAACATCTCACACACTTCACACACACAAGTTTAAACAAAGACAACTAACATCCCAAATAATAAAGCTAGCCACACCATAAATTAATAGTTAAAGTAAATTAAGTAAATATTGTCCACGGGCATAGAAAAGCACGTTACATCATGGTAATCAACAATGCTGTGTAGGATTAGACACAACCCTTCCCGTCTTTTGGTCGGTGTAGGTACCAGTATTTAACAGTAGGTGGCATTGTTCAACCATTTAAATTGAACTGGTTTAACTATGTTACATAACGCTAAATTAGACTTAGGCTATAGTACAACAGCAAGCTCGCTGATTTTAGGCTTTTCAGTTCTGGGCGCAGCCAGAAAATGGAGATATAACGCAGCAGCGTTTGGCCCTTCCATTCGGTTCATGGTGGACGGGAGTTTCTCTGCAGCTTTCAGTTCACCTCTACACATTCAACGGTATCCAACGCTTCTCTTGTGAGGATTTTATTTTGAAAGTTTTAGCACGGGTGGGCGGTCGCGTGTGTGCGCTTTGGCGCTCCAACCATTGCGCACATCTGGAGAGCGGGTTCGAGCCGAGTTTGGATCGAAACTTTCTCCATCTCCCCGTGGTGAATAATAACTATTGTAATAATATGAGGTGTTCCGATTCGGCCACACGCTCACCTATTCTCACCTGACGTGTCGGAGTCACAGAAACAGAGACGTGAAGCCGCGACCTCTTGGCCACGGGGTGCCGTACACCGGACTTCGGTTTCAGCATCTGGCCACCCTAAGGACTGAAACATCTGCGGTGCCGGTACGTAAAGTGACTGTGACGCCAATCCCGGATGACCCCCTCCTCTCCACCCTGAATGACCCCACGCGATCTCCGTGTATCGCAGAACCGACAACCCGACGCGAAGATGGCAACCGTTTGTCCTCGCGCGTGAAATGAATGTGGAATAATTAAGGTTGAGTGAGAGCACTGAAGTCCATCAGACGGGAATGAGTCAAACGAAGCTCTCCCAGGACGAGTTGCGTTCTCTCCCACCGAGAGCAGCTGGTTTACCCACAGCTTTGCCGAGGAGACGGTTTGTCAAACTGGGAGGGAAGACAAGTGATGGATCTCAGCAGTGAGTACATGAACTCTTTTTATACAAAGGTGTGAAATAGGCACGGTTAACGGTCGTATTCGTCACCCTATTTCTCTTCTTGTGCTCTCAGTGAGGCTACTCTTCTGTTTTAAGGTACCTCAGGAGAAGTGCTTTAGTCACTTAGGTGTGAAATAGGCACGGTTAACAGTCGTATTCGTCACCCTATTTCTCTTCTTGTGCTCTCAGTGAGGCTACTCTTCTGTTTTAAGGTACCTCAGGAGAAGTGCTTTAGTCACTCAAAGGGTAGAGTGCAGAATGATTTAATCGCAGATTAAACCAAATAAAAAAGAAGAAAACATCACAATTATATACTCATAACATCAACAAAAATACAATAAAAAGCAAGTTAAGGTTATTTGGCAGCCCATTTCAGCAACGAGGGTTTTAGATTTTAAAAGCATTGAGACAAGGTGCAAGAGAAACACATCACACAAACAACATTCATTGTCCAAAAAAAGACCAGACAATAGAAACAAGTTAAAATAGGAGAATAGTGCAGTTATAAAATACAGAAAAGATTATATATTATTAATTCTCTCCCGGTCTTCAGGACTGGAAAGGAATGCTGGTTTCTCCAGCTTTAAATTAAGCATTTAACCACCAAAGCTGTTTCATGCATTCAAAATCACTCAACCACTGCAAATCACTGCGCCTTTCTCGAACATCATTAAACAGGAACCTCAAATCTTTGAGGGTGGCATTAGGAATCAGGAAACATGTATTGCCATAAAATGTCAGACATACAAGGAATTTTACTTGGCGGTTGGTGCATAACAGTACGACAATGGACGACAACAGTGCAAGAGGAATAAAATATAATTCCATGGGTTAGTAATATAAGGCTATGGGTTAGTTTAAAAATAAAGTTATACAAGTTAGTTAAAATGCACAAAATATTTAAGAATTAAAAATTAAAAAAGTGCAGTACAGAATACAGAGAACCTTTGAACCGTCGGCGATAAGAAGCTTACAGGCTTGGTAAGAAGTAAAACAACACTCCATTATTTCCTTAATGTAATGAGAGCAGGAAGCTGAGGGTGGCCTGGTGAAGGACCTTTGTGATTTAGCCTGTAAAGATGTTGTGTGCCAATTTATGCACATTTTCTGCCACTCTTCTTTTTCCCCTCATTCCGCTTTTTTATGCCAACATTGTACATTCTTTTATTCATCTTGCTATCTTCTTTTTGCCGTTTCATGAATTTGAGTTCTAAATTCTGTTTTTCTTTCCCCTGTTCTTCACTCTTTTGTATCATTCCTCCTTCATTTCTCTCCCCCCTAATCCTTTCAAATCATAGCGTACTGCAGGGTGACATATTTTTGTCAGCTAACCAGGGATGTTAGCATCCCATTGTTTCGCTTGACAAAGAGCCAATGGGATATTTCCATTGTTTTTTTTGCAGAAAATATGCTTAGAGGTACTTACAGTAATATTCTTAAATTAATAAAACTTCTATGATTTGTGACAACAACATGTTAGCCACTTATTAGCAATCCACTTCTAAGAGGTCAAAAATTTGAGGGGTGTTTGGTGACACTCTCCTTGTGTTAACCGCAGACCTTACTTCAGACATCTAACCAAAAACCCATTGAAGAATTGAGGCCTTTTAGGACTCATCCCTGCAGGGACACTCCACAGGAAACATACCTCTCCTACTGCCCTTCCACAGGCCCCCAAAGTACATAATAGACAATCTGGAAGGGATTCAGCATCTTGATCCCGGATCCTCTCCTCTCTTCATCAGATCAGCTACATCTGCGGGAAGCTCCTCCACCAGCAGGTCGGCGGAGGTTGTGGCCGTCAAACAGCCTGGCAGGAGCCGCATCCGTCACCAAACCAACCGCCTCTCGGGCGTCTTCCGCCGCGACCCTACCTCCAACTCGGGCTCCATGCCGCTGGCATCAGGAATCCGGGCCACGCTGTCCATCCAATCCAAGAAGCAAAGCAGTATGTCACCTCGAATTCACACTTCTCCATGCATGTTTATCCAGGGATGTTTAGATCCAATCCAATAGATGGATTGTAGATGGATTGTAGATGGTTTTTTACAGACAAGGCTTGGTTGACTAGTCACAGTTGTATAATGTCTTTTTTGGTTTTGGACAGGCTTTTCTCATTACCCAATGATGTCATTATCGTTATTCCACCTTGGGTGTGTACAACAAATTCATAACCAACACGATTCATTATTGCCGTTTAACTGGCCCTCTAACAAAAAGATGCGATCGATGGGAAATAGTGGGAAACGATTAGCAATGCCATTAAACACACTTAAATTGCAAGATTTTCTTTTTGAATAACATTGCTGCATGCGAGAGATGGAGGACCGAGGAACTGGCTCAGCCGACTCATGTTAATACCTGCTCGTATGTTATGATAATGTATGCGATAAATGGTAAATCTTCCATCAATAATAAGGAACCACAACTGAGACCCACAGTCCAAACTTCATCTCTTTGTTGTTAACTCTCCTTGGCAGTGTTCCCTGTAGAGGCTTTGCGAGCGGACGACCCGTCTGAGCTGTCCAATCAGATAACAGCTCCAGGGATCCTGAAGATCTTTGGAAACGAGATCTGTGAGGGAGCTCACTATAAGAGCGTTCTGGCCACCACGCACTCCAGCGGCAAAGAGCTCGTCAAAGAGGCCCTTGAACGGTACCAAACATGTGTCCTCTGCAAACGTGTGTGCGCGTCTGCCTGCCATCTGTGTCTACTTTTTTATGTGGGTCCTTATTTGAGTTATAGTCCAGCTTCATCTGCTGCAATATATTTTGTGCTACATCATTTGTATATAAAAATCAGTCAGAAGAGTCCTCAATGGACAAAATGTTGGCGGCTGTTGAAAGGAGGGCATGTCTATGCTGTTATGATTAGTATGTTCAGATGAAAGTTAACCCTAACCCGTTGTTCTGTTTGTTATAATTGCAGTGCAGTGCACACTTTGTGTGTGTGCCAAATAGTTTACTTAGTAGTCCTGAAAAGGTCTAGAACAAACCACAGATTTGTGTGAGAGACCGCCTGTGTCGGTCCAGGGCTTTTACGGCCACACTCTGGAGAGTGGATGTCTGTCAGTCATTGCTTACGCTTCAGCCAGAAACATAATGGAATGATTAAAACTAGTGGTGGGCATAGATTAATTTCTTTAATCTAGATTAATCTCACTGTAATCTTGGAATTAATCTAGATTAAAACGGCTCATTTGAATTCTGCCGAAGGCATTTAGAATATGTGTCCTACCCAAATAATTACTAAAAGTAAGTCTTTGAGAACAGATTTCTCAAGCCAGGTGGCACATTAGACCTGGGGCTCATCTCCTGTTTCCAAAATGCATCACAAACTGCTTGAGAAAGCTGTTCTACTATGATAATTGGTGATGAAAATAAATCATGCTCAATAAGATGTACTTGTGTTTACTAACTGTTTATTCAGTTAAACATGAATTTTGAACTGTAGAGGTCGTACATAAGAGGTTGTGATGAACTGTTTACAGTCAGTAGCTTTGTGTCAATCAGTCCAAGCTCTATTTCTCCTTCTCCCACCAGTCACTCAGGCAGTCTAGCTTGTTCACATTTTCTGGTGACAAACTAGATCTTTTCTTCTGCACAATATGGCCTGCTAAAGAAAAAAGTCTCTCGCATGGGACCGTTTTGCCAGGAGTCCCCAAGTATTTACGGGCAATGTGGGCCATCTTACCATAGACAGCAGTGTGCTCCGACCACCACTTCAGTGGACACTGATCAAGACTGGCACTGGGCTCTACCTTGTACCTCTCCACAGTATTGTCTTCTGGTGTCTCCCCATCTGATTCTGTATCTGATCCCATCAGTAGCAGGACTGTTTTTTTCTTGGGTGGCTCAGGGTTCTCCTCCCTGAGTGGCTGCAGAGCAGGTTGATCATCTCAAGGGTGGAATTCCACCGTGTTGGAACATCTTGCACGAGTGGCTCCTGAACTTGTCCAAGGGAGGCTTGCTGGACATTCAGCTCGTCTGAGTTGGCCGGATTGTGTTTGAAATGTCCGACCACTTTACGGCACTTGGCCAGCGCACCATCAAAACCACCTTCCCGAAGTGACAATACAATTACAATAGCTCTCTGTACAGCATGCGCAACACAGGGCAAATGCTTGAATGGCAGCATTCTCCCTGCTGCAATCACATTAGGAGCGCTGTAGTCCAATAGTGCAAATTTTGTCAGCTATCCCCCACTGATTAGCGACGTTGAGAAACTGCCTGGCACACGCTTCTGCAAAGTGACGCTCCTCTGTTTTCATGACTCCTAATGGACAGACAAAGTAGATCAGAATGATGTAATTCAAAATTACATAATGTAGCTTACCTAAAGCGAAGGAGTGAAGTTCCCAAATGGCATCGATAAGGTGTACAGTAACGCCGAGGTAGTTATCGTTGTTGACAGATGTCCAATGGTCCCCAGTCAGTGCTACACACCTCGCCTCTACCATCTTTTGCGGCTTTCTCTGCAGCGTGCTGGTCATGTATTCTCCTCATGATAGTTCGCCTAGCAGGTAGTTTGTAAGATGGATCACCTGTGGCCGCCTGAAGAACAAGCTCGAGCCCGTCATCTTCTACCACGCTGATGGGCCGGCAGCTGGTGGCAATCCACTGAGCGAGGAGATTCGTTAGCTTAGCCGATAAAGCTGTGCTGACGGGCTTGCCTCAGTTGCACTCAAACATAGTAGTTTGACGACGACTCTTCCCCTGCGCTACATCAGTGCTTGGCCCGGCATCTTCCGCGTTAGCTAAGCGATGCGTGGTATTTGAGACATGAAGAACTTCTACAGTAAACTAATTCCTGTTTGCACAAGGTGCAAACAACCTTCGTCTTGTCGAGGCTTCCATTGGGAAGCTTCTCAAAAATAAATTTTCCCTGAAGCAAACCCGGTGACTTCGTAGCTGCATCCATGCTAGCACGTCTCGTTCTCGCCCCCTACAGTGCAATTTGGCTAGGTAAACATCCGTGCTCGTAGGTATACATCCGCGCTAGAATATCAAGGTGTAAATCATCATAGCTTGCGTAGTATAGACCCAGCTCCCAACCCAACTTTGAGAATAGATTATCTGCGCTATTTTTTCTTTATCGCGGATAAGAGTCTCACTGTAACGCAGCACGTTACCGCCGATAACGGCCCACCACTAATTAAAACGTAAGGCATTCAGCCCGAAGATGAAAGAGTAAATAGGTTTTCCTTTCCCTCCGGTGACATTTAGCTGCATCGGTATTAGATTTTTTATTCAGTAATGAGTTAGCAAATAGGTTTAGCCCTCTGGCTCTGTTAAAACTCTTGATGAATTCATTTCTGTGGTTTATGCCATGGTCCAATGGATTAGCCATGGTAATCTTATGATAATGATTAGTTCAGGGAAACTGAAAAAAAGATCAGTCAGCATATTTGTATAGTGAAGTACTTCTCATTAAAGTTGTTATCTAATTGAAACGGTTAGATTTAGATGAGTGAGCGGAGTTGCATGTAGTGTTGAATCCACAGACTGTTGCCTGACTCTAGTAAAGTATATAACCGCTAAAGAGTCAACATTACCTTTAAGTTAGTGAAGGCCAAACTAGAGCTTAAGGTAGAGTGACATGCAACATTTGCGTGGTGCATGTCTGCTCGATGTGCAAAGAAAATTGTTTGGTAATACCTTCAAAGGATCAACTTGGTGATAATATGTCAATATTGTGTGTTCAGCTTGTTGCTTTGCCGCCTAGTGACCAAAAATCACATAAAGGTTTAAAGCAAATTTATGTAACTTTAACTGAGCCACAGCACTAGTGACAACTATGGAGTGAAGCTAAATGCTAGCATGTAAAACACAAGTAGGCTATAGAAAAGACATCTTATGGCGACACACAAATCAGTCACATAGCAACATTAGTAAACATTAGATGTAAGCCATACCAGACAAACTGAGACTGTTGACCAAGTCTACTGAATTAAGCAAAGGGTTTTCTTTTAGAATGACAATCTTACTTTGTAGCCCCCATGTGTTGAACTGTCATGTACTCGCTGCTTAAAAAATTACAATGCAGATGATGTGTTAGGGGGGGTGAGGTGAATTTGGTGGACCCAAAAGCACACGCACAGCAGTCTTGGATTTTCAGCCAAAATGACTTTTATTTTTTCACAAAAAAACAAACAAGGGGAATACGGGAAACAGAAAGCGCTCCTCTGGCTCAACTGGAGTAGGGAGGGAAACTCCACCGACGTCTGGCGGTCTGGGGTGGCTCAAGCAGGGTCTGGTGTGGAAACCCGAGGCCCGACACCATACTCACAGTCCAACTCAAAAGCAGGTTACGTGCACTCCGTGGGTCTGACACAAAAACAAACCAAAAACATGAATAAACTGGTTTAGCTGCTGTATCTCAGTATCAGCGGCACCTGAGACCAGCCTGGGTACTGGGACGGACTGACGACGACGACGAGCCTCTGAAAGCAGGAGCCTTTATGCTCGTCACCAGTGATCCCCGGAATGAGCCACAGCTGGGCACGTGGGAGAGGGGTGGGGCCGGAGGCGGAACTCACAGGTGGAAACTATAGGTGGAAAAAAAAAACAAGCAAAAACAAAAGCACAGACTGGGGGAAAAACTGTTAATAAAACCGGGTCCCTAACATGATGTTGTATTCTATTTACTTTCTTACCTTGCCTACATCTGGTGACTCAGTCCATCATCACAGGGGTGGATGCTTTTGGTGGTATGAATGAGAAGCACCAAAGATTATTGATAGAGTTTTCAAATCGTACATATAGAAATTGTTTAATTTTGCTTAACAATGCAAGAATCCGGATTGAATACAATTTAAAATGCATTATCTTGCATTAGTTTTGTTATCCTATTTTTTCCCCCAATGACATAGGTATGGCCTGGATAAGGAGGAGGCAGAGTCCTATGTTATGTGCGACACCATTGGCTCCACCAGAGACCATCGGTGGAGGACGGAAGGGTTCCGAGTCGTGAGCGACAACGAGAAGCCCCTCATCCTGCAGTCGCTATGGAAACCCAAAAAGGGTCTGGCAAGGCGGTTTGAAATCCAGAGGAGGAGCTTGATAGAGGAGAAGACTTCCAACGACAAAGACACAGTTACTGCGGGTATGGGGTTCGATCATCATTTTACAGCGGAACCGTCTCGTCCTAATTCAGGGTGTGTGCTTGGAATAATAGCATGTAACATTACATTTAGTATTTCCAGTGTTACATCCAGTTTTATAGTTATAAAAGTTATAGTTATAAAATATGGTTTGTTTGGCACATGGTTTTTCTAGTGACAATCTGCCAAGCCACAAAGACCAAACCATATTTTAATAGCTTCACAACTTGTTATAGTTATGTTATGTTATAATTTCCTGCAAATTTTGGCTTTGATTTGATTCCTACAGCTATTAGAAAATACATAGAATATTTTGGACGATCAAGGTCAAATAAGCCCATTCCTCTGATGACACACTTCAGTTTTAATATAACGTTTTAGAATCTCCACGGCAAATTATAGTATCCACTGATATTTCCAAAGCTCAATACAGCAGAATAGTACTTTCCGTACACACTGGACACCAGAGCACTGTGCGTAAATGAGCAGGGCGAACCGCTCACTATCATCTCTACAGAAGGTCCCCCGCCTGTGGTTGACACAGCTGTGGCCACGGTGTAACAGTGCGTCCTGTTTTGTGTTTTGCTTTGATGAATGCCGTGGCTTGTGATAGCTCTCTATCAGTGTCAGCTTGTGGACGCCTGCTGAGTGGGGGAACGTTTTATGTCATTTCCATGAGCTCTGTCTTTCTTTCCATGAGGTCTGTTTGTGCGGGGCTTCTCCGTGTTGACTCTGGAATGAACACGGGACATAAAAGTGGCCCAACACGCACTGGCTCTCACACACCCCTCAGCTTATTAGTAGAAAAAAAAACATGTGTTGCCCTATCACTATGGCAGTACTCATCTGCTTATTGTATTTATACAGCAACTGAATTTGCACACTTTTGTGCTGGTTCAACCAAACGGTTTTATTTTTTCATTTATCTCTCCTTCAGGTATCAACGCCCAGGCTCGAAAGCTACAGAAGAGTCGCTCCAGAGTGACCTCCACTCTTATAGAGAAGACTTCGAAACGAGGCCACAAACTGTGGAGGAGAAAAAGCGAGATGGACCTCTTAGATTTCGACACAGGGACAAAACAGGAAAGCGGTCGTGATGAATGCTGCAAGGATCGAAGCAAGAGTCTGAATCAAACTTCGCTCCAGAGCTCCGAGAGGCCGGAACAGAATTGCATTCAGAGCCCAGCAGTCTTTTCTGAGGGGAACAGCGGGTCGCAGCCCAAAACAGAGGGCCTCTGTCCGCCGACGCTGAGGGACGAGCGGGAAGGAGAGGAGTCGGAGAGGGAGGAGTCGGAGAGGGAGGCGACGGAGAGCAGCAACGATAACACCATACTGTACTCCATTCACCCTCCCCACGACTGTCCGTACTTGCTGTCGCTGCAGGCCTTCAGCCCGGCACAGGTATCTCATTCAGATACACAACAGTGTTGGAAAAGAGCTATTTCGGTCATTCAGCTATTTCGGTTCCGGCAGTAAAAGTCACACTGTCACAAAGTTCTGAGCTTCTCTTCGGCTTACGATTGAAACTCCAGGTTAATTCATTAGTCTTATTCTCATTTGGTTTTATTGATCGCAGGCGAGGTGTAGGTGCTAACGCAAAACACCAGATAGGCGCCAACCCCAGTGACTTGACTGGGGGCTTTGAAGGCTAATTTGTAAGGGTCAACGTCATTAACTAACATGCAATATCTAGCAATATCTAGCTCTTTCCCTTTGTTGAGATGTTAGAGAATTTGCCTTTCATACATCTGATGATGAAAAATTGACAGATGAGTTTCCTTTTTACTTTTAATGATCCCAAAACTGGTGTTCATTTGTGAAGATTGTCTATCTTAACAAAAGTTGCAAACTTGGTTTGGTTGGTTTACAAAGAACATGTCCTCCCTGTCACCTCCCTCTGACGGATGGCATAGCCAAGCAGGTTATTCTCTGAAGATAGTGGCGCCACCCCAAAATACTCTGCAATTCCCATTCCCTATTGACTGTTAAAATCCCTCTCCCACGAGGGTATTGTGGCATTTAAAGAGGTTAGAGCCTTTTCCAAACCAAAAATACAAGTAAAAACTGTGATAAGGAATGGGTTTTTATCTGCTCGTAAGCCGCAATCGTTAGCATATTCGGCTAAGTAGCTTACCTAAAACCTAGCATTACTAGGGAATGGTATAACCATAAGTTAGGTTTTTTTTTCTACCGTTTTGTCCTTTTTGCTACCAGAGAAAGTTAACATTAACAGCTCCTGATCTTTATTGGGAAGTAAGTAAGAAATCAGGAGATAGCTTTATTAACCAATTATTAGGGGTAACTTAAATTGAAGCTAACTGGGTTACAAAACATCATTCCAGCTTATAAAATAAATGGTCTCCAGCCATTTTCTCAGCCCATCAACTGCATATGATTGACTGTCTTTCAATAGAAGCTAAAAGTTTACTTGTTGTTGACATGTGCACATTTATATTGATTATTTGAACTAATAATGCAAAATGCCCCACGCTCACTGTAAAATGTCTAACAGCATGTTTTCTCAGCATAAAGTGAGATGCAGAGGGAAAATCATTATAGGATAGGTCAGCGATCAGTAGATAGAAAAAAAGTCAGGAAACAGAAAAAGATATACCTGGCACTGCTTCCTGGCTGATTACACATGGTGTTAACAGCAAGCAACTGACACATACATGCAGGTATGCAGAGGCTCTACGTCATAGTTTTTTCCCCCAAAAGACCCGTCGTAAGAATATAATCATCTATCATAGAGAAACACTTATCCATGTTTAGGGAGTTTATTTGTGAATTAATTCAGCTGGTTAAAGATGTCCTGTTGGAAAAGACAAAGTGGGAATGTGAAACATAAAAATCTCTGCAAATTATGCTTGTTTAGCAATCTCATCGCAATGATTAATTAAAGACTGTCTCTAATCAGGCCTGAATCAACTAGCTTGATACCTCTGCATATCTTCAGAGAGACTTTTATGTAACGTAATAGAGCATATCTAAAAGAAGAGGGAATTGTGAGCTAAGCCGGTTGGTTGGTATAAGTACTTCTGATCAAACACTAAAGAAAAGAAGGGCACCTGCTGGGAACACATCAATAGAAAATAATAAATAAGTTTAAATTTGTACAAAAATGAGTTGAGACACAAATCAAAATAATAGAAGATTCACATGATTTTTGCAGAGAGTGCGGCATATTTTTCATCTTTTTCTGCACTCAGGACTTTGTCATCTACCTACTCATGGGGCCAAACATTGCATTTGGTCGGCAAAGCGACCATGACAACTGCACAAAGCCGGACACCCTTCTCTTTGCCCCGGACATTCTTCCTCGGCACTGCCATTTCCAACGCCATTGTGTCGGTGGCCCCACTGTGCTCCGGCCCTCTCCGAACGCCACTCTCACCAGGAATGGCGAAGCTCTGAGAAAAGAAGTGCAGCTTATGCCTGGAGACATCATTGGTATGGGACAGAGCTACCTGTTTCTGTTCAAGGATCCCTTGGCCTCGGCACACAAGGTGAGAGTGGGACGCAAAAGAGACAGGCCGACTGTAACATGTGCAACATATTCACTGTCTTCTTTTCTGTCTGTTAAGATCTTTGTTTGAATCAATCCTCATGATTCTTATGTCTTTCTTGAAATTGAAGGAAGAGGATAATGCTGCTCCTCAGTCTGGCATGACTGCTGTCCCCTGGTTACTGGGTCAAACTTCTTCTGCCACTACAACGAGCCATATCAAAAGAACAGTGCTCTGCAACACTTGCATCACAGGCTCCAGAGACCCCCAGAAAACCCGAAACAGACGCCTTTCCTTTTTAAAATCCCCTGAGTGCCACATCCCGACTCTGGTGTATGAGAGCAAAGATGAGGAGCGCATTGTCAAAGAGATAGTTGCTATGGGAAGAACCAGCGAGAAAGACGGACCACCTCTGACTGTCGCATTTTTGTTGTGCCGGTGCATGCAATATTCTTCTACATGTCTTCACAGCTCCGACCTGCGCAGGCTGCTGTTGCTCATTGCAAACAGAGTTCAGAGTGCCGTGTGGGTGAGTTGTGGGGATAATCCTACGGAATACTCCTAGGGATCATCCTAGGGTCTGATCCCTAGGAGTAATTTGGAATGAATTTTTTATTCACAAATAACCATCGCTGTCTAAAAAGGGAGTACATAATACCTATAAAGTTCTTTGCACATAAGTACGGGGTAAAAATTGCATTTTGTCTTCAGTTAGAGCAGCGCCACTTCTTCTAAGATGTGGTAGTGTTGTGTCCCGCTGAGTGGAGAATAATGTCACTCTCCAGCTGAGTGTGTTGTATTCCAAGCATCCTTGCGGTGTTTATGTAGCCAGTTCACTCAAGCATGCCTTTTAGCACATACAGTACATGTGAGCAGAGTGTCAGTGCCACCACTAGCTAGCTCATGCCACCTAATTGCAGTGTGAGCAAACGGCAGGTATAGGGGATGACGCCATCTAATACCAAGATGTCACTGTGGAAGCGCAATGATTCTGCAGAGTGAAGCAAATGTGGAAGTTTTTTAAAACTCCAAACTTAAAAAATCGCTGCACTTGAGGGCCTTAAAAGGGCAGCCACAATGACAACATCCAATTCTTATACACACTCTATGGTTCCCCCTCAGGTTAACATCTGTCAGCACAGTTGTTTACACTGTTAGCGCTGTATGTCGCCAGCTGCTAGCTCAGCCTTTGCCATGTTGAGAGCTGTTTGGAGGCAATCGCTCATTACAGACATGCCCTGACTTTGGGGCCTCCTTGTGTAACTGTTACAGGTCTCAGGATGAGAGAGCCTGATGACAGACTTGTGCCTGAAAAAAATAGAAATTAATGACACAGGCAGACGTGTGGCTTCTTCTGTCAGCGTCTTCTCAAGCAATGAGACGCTACACGTGCAAATACAGAGTTAGGGCGGCGGGGCAAAACCACAGCGCTGCCACCTACTGGCCATAGATAGCACCACACACAATGAAGAAATGTTCTTCATTCCAAATTAATCCAAATTAAATACATTTTGTGTACATCACACGCTCCCGGACAAAATAAAATTGGCTCCATACATCACAAAAGAAAATGTATTCAAACACTACCATATAACCTTTGGATTCTTACAATCAATTTAACATACTGTAGTGTCTGCATAGTTTATGTATATTTACTGTGTTTCAAATAGATCAAAGTGTGTGTGTGTGTGTGTGTGTGTTCTCAGTGCATGTGAACAGGAACTGAATAAGGCACAACTGGTGTGTAAGGCATGGCCTGGTATGTCACTGCCTGATGAGGTATTTGGTAAGATACCTGGTAAAATGTTGGACAATGTTCCTGTTGTGACATGAGATATGGCGGCATTCCCCAAACCGGCATTGGCTGTCCCCATACACTGTTTACGGAGCTGTGTGGGTAGTATGATGGCTGACCCAAGGACTCATATGTCAATATCCATGTTGGCTTTCTGTCTCGTGTGGACCTCCTGACTTGTTCACTCTCTTGGTCAACAGCTCCAGAGAGGACAGATCCATCATATTCATCTGTACTGGGCCTAGTTCCCTCATGCTCATACTCTCCCAGTTGCGCTTGGTCTACGAGTATAAGATATTCATTGTTTTGCACTTCTGGTACATCCTGTCTCAATTCCCTTTCAGGTATGAAGACATCAGGGTTTTCTCATCTGTCATCTCTCGCAGGTCTTGCTTTTCTGCTAGCTTCCTTTGTCGGTAAGGTGACTCTGGGTTTTTCAGGCAGTTCTGAAGTTGGAATGTGAGCTGCATTTTCCCAAGGTTGAGAAGTAGGTCTCACCACTCTCATTTCAATTTCTGTTTGTCTTGGGACCCTCAACCAGTACTGAATCCTCGGAGTATCCTCGTCCGTGTCTGAAGAATCACTCTTCTGAGATAGCTCCCTCTGATTTTGTGTACTCTCAGGTCTGTTTTGCACTCTTCACTCCGTGAGTTGTGTGGTCTTGTCTATAGGGCTAGGTCAACAGGTAAATCGTTTACAACATGCAGGAGGTTTCTGTGAAGAGTCCGTACTCTGTTTCAACTAGTCTCTGGGGCCACCTTGTAGACGGGGTTGTCATTCACTTGTTCCCGAACGACATACAGTTTGTTCCCAATAAGACCGTAACTTCCCTGGACTACCTCTTTCACCCAGGTTCCGGACCAAGACCTTGTCACCAGGCTGGAGGACAACTCCTTTCAGGTGCCAATCATAATACCTCTTGCCTCTAGCGCTTGATTGTTGACTACTCTGGGAGGCAACTCGATAGGCAAAACGGATGAGAGAAGCCTATTTCTCTGCATAACCTCTGGGTGAATCGCTTTCCTCTTCTGTGGACGGCCCGAATAATAGGTAAAACAGGAAAACCGCGTGGCTTCATGTTTGGTGCAATTGTACGCATGCACAAACTGTGGTAGATGTTCTTTTTAATTGCTCTTCGCTTTCTCTTCAAGGGTTCTCAGCATCTGAAGCAGGGTTCGGTTTAGACGTTCTGCTGGATTACCTTGAGGATGGTACCGTGTTGTCCTGTCGTGGCTTAGTCCGGTTAGTTGTTGTAGAGTTTTGAATAGTTAATTTTAAAACTCTCTGCCCTGGTCATGGTGAAGCTTGGCTGGGTATCCAAAACGAGGAATGAAGTCGTTGAAAATTCTTTCTGCAGCTGTTCTTCCAGACTTGTTTCTCGTTGGATACGCTCTGGTGAAATGGTCTATTACAACCAAGATGTATTCATAACCACCCTTGCTTCTCTCTAAATTCATGTAGTCGATGGAGACCAGTTCCAGTGGTGAAGTGCTGGTGATACTTCCCATTGGTGCTCTGATGTGAACGACAGGTTTCTTCTTTTTGATACAGGGACATCTTATGGTCACATGAGCTTCAATGTCTCTTTTCACAAAGGGCCAATAGAACCTATCTCTCGCCAAAGTAAGAACTCGCTCTGTTCCTACGTGACCCATGTCATTATGGAGGTGCTTAAGAGCCACTGTGTGGTAGTTTGTTGGGACGACGAGTTGTTGTCGCTGCTTTGTCTGCCCGTACAGCAGTTGGTTCTTGACGTGGAGTTTCCCCCATTCATGCATAAGTTTTCACAGCGTACCTGTCGATCCTCGCCGATCTTCATTTGACAAGACTCCCTTTGTTTCCTTCAGTCTTATTAGTGCCCCAATTGATGGGTCTTCTCTTTGAGCCTTGACCAGTTCATTATGGTTAATAGTAGGCAGATGTCCTACGTCATGAGGTTCTGGGTCATGCGCAAAATTTAGAGCTGCCACATAAGCAATGTCTTGTTTCTCTGCTGCCTGACTACCTTCCCACGTTGCGAATACAGTTTCCTTGGACAATTCTTCGCTGCATTCCACCACATACCTGTCAATATCCAGTGTGTCTACCGTCAACATTGCTCTTCCCTGGTCGGTACCTGATATCAAATCGGAAGTCTGCAAGTTCACCTACCCATCGGTGACCAACAGCATTCAGTTTGGATATGCCTATGACATATGTTAGTGGGTTATTGTCTGTGTAGATGGTGAAGTGGGGTGCATAAAACAAATAGTCCCTGAATTTCTCACAAACAGCCCATTTCAAGGCGAGGAACTCAAGCTTTCCAGAGTGAGACCTGTAGTTCTTCTCGGCCGGAGACAAAGTCCTTGAACCATAGGCGATGACTCAGTCTTCCTTCCTGGTGCTGGTAAAGCACTGCACCTAACCCTTGTTCTGAGGCATCAGTGTGCACGGTAAAGGGCAGGTCAAAGTCAGGGTATGCTACTACACGTGGGCTGGTAAGTGTGTCAATGAGCTGGTGGAGGATACCTTGATGTTCTATTGTCCACTGGACTGGGGACCTTAATGAGAGCTGGGCACCCTTCCCTCTTTCCAATATTCTCGGTGGGTTTTCTTCTGTATTTCCTTTTACCTGCAGCAATTCACAGATGGGCTTGATGAACAGCATTCAGGTCCTTTGTGTCTATCCGTACTCCCTCTGCAGAGACCAGCCTCCCCACATACCTTTATCACAGACTTTGTGTTTGAATAAATCACATTTTGTTGGTGAGTTTCACACCATAGCGCTGCAGGGCTCTCAGGACCCGCCTCACCCCTTCAATGTGATTCAAACAATTTTTCGTAACAAAGTACATCGTCTAGATAAGGGATACAGCATTCATCCCGCAGGCTGTCAAGCATTTCCTCCATGCTTCTCTCAAAGGCAGCTGGAGCATTAGAGAGGCCAAATGGGATCCTCATCCATTCATATAGACCAGATGGTGTGACAAACGCTGTCATCTGACGAGACCCCTCAGCGATGTAGCCCTGGTGGGAGGCTTTTACTTGGTCCAGAATGGTGAACCAGCTGTGACCTCCAAGGGTGTTAATTAGGTCTTGAATGCTAGTAAGGGGTGTCGGTCGGCACAGTCTCTTTATTGAGTAGTCTGTAGTCAATGCACAGGAGTGTTCCATCCTTCTTTCGGACACAGACGACTGGAGCAGCAAATGGGGATTTTGACTTTATTATCCATCCCTTAGCAAGCAGAACCTGTACATATTCCTTGACCTCCTTGTAGAGTGGCTTGAGAATAGATGTACAGGTTCGCTGGACAGGAATATCATCCTTAAGGTTGATGCTCATTTGGAGACTAGGAATGCATCCAATGTCGTCATCATCCCGAGCAAAAGCTCCAGATTCTTCATACAGCATCTGGTTGACTTTTTTCTGTTGTTCCTCTGTGAGGTGGCTTATGTCGACAGGAGGGTGCCAAAGTGGGGTTTGGCTCGCCATTGTTTATCTGAGTAGCTAGTGCAGAGTCAGCAAGATGTACTAGGTTTTCCTGTTTCCTGTGACTCTCTGACTCTGCTACTTCTGTTATTCTTTCCACAAGCTCAATACTGCCAATAACAGTCTTGCCGTACAGTATCACATCCTGCTCTGGGGGGTTCCCTATAGGCACTTCAACATAGGGCCTGTCTGACTGACGAATTTTCACAAGTCCCACACCTATGTCTAGTCTCTCTAATGGTAAGCTGTTGAATTTGGGTTTAAATAACACCAATGAGTCAGAAGAATCAAAATTGTCAGGGACTTGACATTTGACATAGGCAACTTCTCCAGGGCGGATGAAAGCCCCTTTCAGACCAACCTTCACAGTAGTATTTTCTTGCTCTAGTTTTTGAGTCTGCACAAAACTTACTATTGCTTCAGCTTTGACACGGTCAATTTCCATAGCTCCAACAAGGAAATTGGTGAGGATAGAGCGGACCTCGGGTCGACTTTGTTGCCCCATGATCAGCTCTTGAATTACATTAAATCCTATCAATGGCCTTTCTATCTTTAAACGACTTACTAGGAATGGTACTCGAATAGACAGGTCTGGGTCGTCATTTCCTTGTAGGTTAACTATTACCTCAACCCATCCGTCGTAGGGTACTTCATCTCCTGTGATGGCTAACACACCCAGTTCCTTGTCAATGAGCTCACTGAGGCGTCGAATAACTTGAGAGGGCAAATATTTCTCTTTCCAGGCACGATCAAGGATACTCACATTTTCTCCAGTGACAGTGAGAACAGTGACAGCATAGCCAGCCAGGCTGCATCTTAGCAGGGATCTGCGTCCTATGAGTGGAGCTACTTTGTCTGTGACTGGCTGTGTTTCTTTGGACAGCTGGGGCGAAGTGGCTAAACTGACATCGACAGTTTCAGACAGCGGAACATCACTGCAATGGGACTTGGTCTTGAATGCGGTCACAGATCGTCCCTCTTCCATGACAGCACGGTGACCTTCACCTCCACAAGCGAAACATTGGCTACAGTTAGGTAGACCTTTCTCTGAGGATATCCAAAGGGTCTTCTTCTCTATAACATAGCTTTATCAGTGGGCTGCTTATACACAGGGCAGTATGCCTGTTCAGATGCCCGAGTATGTGTTCTAAGTTGTTTCAAGGAATCTATGGTCTGGTTTAAGGCATCAACCTGAGTCTCAGAATTGTCTTTACTTTCAGTTTCAGTACTCTTATCGTCTCCATTTGTCTTTTCCGGTTTGGCATGAGTACTGTGGGCCTGTGTCACTTTACGGATGGAGTCTGCGCCTCCTTTCACTTTCTTCATTGGTTGTTCTGATTACTTGCCTCAGCAGGGATTCATCAGACACGTTGGAGTCAGACAGAAGAGTGTCAGGGATTGCGGGAGGTAGGACTCAGACGCAGAGTGCAAAACAAAAGGGACTTTAATTGTCAAAAAGGTTAAAGCAAAAGGCCAAGGGGCAAAAACACACAGGAACCAGGGGAAAAACGGGAGACAGGAACTACGCACGTCCACGACGAAAGACAAGGACTTGCGTGGCAAAAGACAATGACGCGACCAGTGACAACAGACACACATGGCTTAAATACACTAGGGAGGTGCAGGTGATTGGACACAGGTGGAAACTATTAGACGATCACAGGGGATGACATGACAAGGCAGGAAGTGAAGTTACCCGGGGACACGAGTGGCAGAAAACTACAAAATATAACATGAAGCGAACCACACCGTGACAAAGAGGTTTCAGCTCTCGCCTCACATCCTCATGTTTCTCACCAAGACCTTGGTAGATGGTGTTAAAGAACACACACTACTGTGGATGCATCATACTTAACTACAGAGTTAGATTGCCCGGATGTGAACATTATCTTCTGCTTTAGCCCATTTGTCCTATATAAGAACTGCTGAGGTGTCTCATGTTCATGCTGCTTTGCACACATCAGTTCTTGAAATAGCTCTGTGCTGCCCCTCTCACCAAGATGAGATTGGAGGAAACGTTTCAGCTCTGTGACAGTCATTTCTTCTTTGTTTGTGAGCATATCTCTGAAGTTGCCAGATTTGATTACCCGCAGGACTCCTCTGATCATCTCATTCTCTGTGTATCACTCCCTCAGTCCCTCGTCCACTTGTTTGCAGATGCTGTTATAGCTCATGTCTGATGCAGTGTCCCCAATCTGCCCTCCATGTATTTTAAATTCCCTACGTTGTAGCAGCGGGAGATCCCTTAAGGCTATCATGGTTTCCCCTGCATGAGTGGGCTGCTCAGTTCTGAACTGAGGCGTGTAGTGAGGGAAGTGATCAATGTGTAGCCTACAGGTTTGGGTCGGCTGTTTCTCTGTGGTGGAGTTAGGTAGGAGTGGGTGGACTGTGTTTTGGCTTCCAGACTGGTTACAGTCCCTCAAACTATGCACTTGCTTGCCTGCAGTGTGTGTGTGTGTTAAGTGGGACATTTAACTGGAGGAGTTTGTTATAAATCTCATCATAGCTGGACAGTAACTTCTGCATATCAGGTTCATGGGTCTCCATCAGGAACTGGCTGGATCAGTTGGTATGTGTGTACTACGTGTGTCAGTGTCGGCTGTTGCCACTTCATTTACGCTTAATCCAGAATAGTTATTAGCAGTAGCTCTGTCAGGACAATGAATGCATTGTGGTTGGGGTCGTTGTGGCGCAGGGGTTAGAGAAGGTGTGCTGGGAAGCACAAGGTTGGTGGTTCGAGTCCAGGCTGCCCCATGTTCCATGTTGAAGTGTCCCTGAGCAAGACACCTAACCCCTAATTGCTCCCCGGGCAAAATGTGAAAAAGCCATGGGTTTAAAGTGTAATGTAAGTCGCTTTGGATAAAAGTGTCTGCTAAATGACCTGTAATGTTGGGATGTTAGCCTCAACATTTGACTGTGGGCGACTGTGGGTCAGTGGGGAGCAGGTCGTCCTCCAATCAGAGGGTTGTCGGTTCGATCCCAGGCCTGGCTAACCCGCATGTCGTTGTCTCCTTGGGCAAGACACTTAACCCAACATTGCTCCTGTAGCTGCGACTACAGTGTGTGAATGGTAGTTACTGATGGCAGTGTATGGTTCTCCTGTCATCAGTGTATGAATGGGTGAGAATGGGTGAATGATGTCATGTAGTGTTCAAGCGCTTTGAGTGGTCAGAAGACTAAAAAAGCGCTATACAAGTACAGGCCATTTACCATTTAACTGTTGAGTCTCTGGACTCTTGCTTTGGTCCTCAATGATCTCATCCACTTTATCTTTCAGGTCCAATAGCCATGAAATCCCCTCATCTTCTAACATTAATAATGAGCCGGAAGATCTCTTTGGTTGTCAGGCTGTGTAGTCCTTTCTTTCAACTCTGGCCCACGGTTCATGGATCACTGGATTAGCAGTTGTCAGACCCCCGTAGCACTGCCGATCCCGGACGAGGCCACAAAGATCTGTTACAGGTCTCAGGATGAGAGAGCCTGATGACAGACTTGTGCCTGAGAAAAATAGAAATTAATGACACAGGTAGACGTGTGGCTTCTTTTGTCAGCGTCTTCTCAAGCAATGAGACGCTGCACGCGCAAATACAGAGTTAGGGCGGCGGGGCAAAACAACAGTGCTGCACTGTCACCTACTGGGCATAGATAGCACCACACACAATGAAGAAATGCTCTTCATTCCAAATTAAATACAAATGTGACCATACATTTTGTGTGCGTCACATCACCAAATCCACAAAAAAACCATTTAGCATTTTATGCCTTTCTTGCTTATTGTTTTTGTCATCACATGCTGTGTAAATGAAGTTTGTCACTATGATGTTACATGTTCATGCCCTCATTTCATTGTTTTTTTGTCACACAGGAGGACACGAAGTGCCTAGCTGTGGTTCAATCTGAAGTGTAAGCGCCCCTTAGTGTTGGTCTTCAGCAGTCACTTGTGTCACAGGTCACAAGCTAATACTGATCTTCTCCCCCTCAGCAGTGAAGGCTCAAACCCAGAGGACCTCCAGGCTCTCGGCCAGCCCGAGGCGATATTGGGACTGCGCCCCCTGGCGGTGTGGATGTCGAACAGTCTGGAGCTTCTGCAGTTCATCCAGTGCCAGCTGCCTCTTATTCTGAAGTGGAGAACCCGCAAAGAGAAAGGACAGGAAGTAGAGGAGGGAGGAATGGAAAATGACCAGAACAAGGGGAGGGAGAACTTGGGTTAGTCACATATTAAGCTAGGAATTTGATACAATGATAATGTAACCATGTGAGAAATCAAAGCAGTACTAGTGTCCTAGTTTGAAGCAAAATGTTAGAAAATCAAATCAGAAGCATGGGTTGGTCTCAAACACCTTTCCCTGCAAGATAGAGCTGGTTGAAAGTTAAGAAATCCATACAAAAATGTTCTACTCTACTGTCTACTCACTGGAACAGTTTATTTTTCATCTTCATTACATCAAAGATGTTTATGGACATATTTAAATACTTCTGGGCAATAAAATGTCCAATATTTATCTTGAGGACAAAGAGTTGCCCATATAACACGAAAATACACATTCAACATTTCACTGGAGCTCTGAGCTACAACACTGTATCCTCTAATAATGCATGTGATTTCCAGCCCTGTTGGCGTTGCGTCTGTCCTCTGTCCGTACTGCCAGTGAGGAGACGATGGCTGTCCTGGAGGACGTCATCATGCTCGCCTTCCAGCAGTGTGTGTACTACATCACCAAGGTGAGAGTGGTGAGACCAAGCACATTGCAAAAGCATTCACAGAATTAAAATAGACGTGCCATATCTGTTCTTAGACAGTTCTCCAGTGTCTCACATGTGAAGTTTAACCCCAGCAACAAGGAACTTTTCTTGGAGAGGAAGTAAAAGAAGTATTGTGTGGCATGCTCTGTTCGTTCCTGTTGCAGATGATTATGATGTAACAATTAAGAAAAAGGAAAATAATCAAAAAAGAGGATAAAGAGCCCTGTTAGTCTCTGATAGCTCACTGACCAACAAGCCACCCTTCCAGACCTCACTTGTGGCATTCTGACATGGGAGAGAGACAGGATACCAAGGGCTCTTTGTTTGTGTGTGTGTTAGAGGAAGAGGAAAGAACCAAACCAGGGATCTCCAAGCGAGACATGTGGACGCCGTATGAAATACTCAACGACACAAGTAAATAGGAACAGTTACTCAGCCAGTCAAAGCTCCACAGGGCAGAAATTTGGAAGCTGTCTCGAGTCTCGGGAGACAAAGGACGAGGTTTGAAACGAATGACTAGGACTTGTACAGGTTACTGTCAGAAGTTTGTTTGGTGGGAGGGGCTTAGGACTATACACTGTATTTAGAAAGTGGACGTAGTCATAGTGACGTCATCATAAACTCATGTTTACAATGTTTGCTGAGGTAATGAATCAAGCGACACGTTAAATCTTTTTTTCATTGACTTCTATACAATCTGATTTATATTTCCTCGGCCCTGTGTTTTCCTTTTTTCCTGCAGGGTATATATTCAAAAATTAAATTGGGCTTAGACCATCTCAGTAAGAAATCAAATTTCCTCTGAGAGAACTGTAATTACGTTATGCCCCAAAAAGTTATTATACCAGTTTTTTGCCCAATGATACCAAGAATAAACTGCCCACACCTCTGTTTTATTGTGAAGTGGTCAAAGCCCTCCTAAACACTTCCCCCCCCAATTAATAAAAAATAGTTTATGCTCTAAGAAGAGGCTCACAGGCCTACCGTGTCTGATTGTGTAAACTTGTGAACTCTATTCTCAGATGGTGTTACTTGGAAATGAAGATCATTTAAATGTCCCAATTCAGTTGTGTGCTGTTTCGAAGCACCACACCCATTAGATTACATGGAAGCGTGCTGGGGAAGTTTCAGACAAATTCATAGTTAAGACGTGTGGTTGTGTGTGTAAAAACCAAAAACTCACTAGAATAGTAATAATAAGACTGGCCTATTCACAGTAACAGAAGCGATGGCTCATCTCATTTGACCATTGCAGTTCTGGTTCTGACTCTCCCGTGCCTTCCTTTCCCCGGTGGGGAAAGCAGGCAACCTGGCATGTGCGTTTTGTTTGAAACAATGCGTGCCATATGGTGGTCCCAAATTGAGTGAATCTCTCTGGCTTGGCTACACTCAGTGACCTTTTCCAACCAGAAACACTGAGATGATTGAGCTTAATAAGTTTTTTTCCACTAGCTCGTGTGTGACAGGAGCCGTGGCTGTCGTGTTCTGCTGTTCATGTTCGGCTTGCTCCGGCTCACAGGGGCCTTACAATAAATGTAAAACGATCTGCTTAGGGTGGATTCCTTCAGAAGTCTTCACTCAGCAGCAGTTCTGTTACAGCAGCATGCCAAGGCCACATGAGCCATATTCAGGTTTTTTAGGAATGTGGATCTATGGCAGACTCTGGCTTCGGAAGCTCGGCGGGTGTAAGAGTGAGATTGGAGGGGATGTCTGTCTACAATTAAACCGAACAAAGCTGGCGTTGTCTCGGCCTGCTCTGAAGAAGCAGCGAGGACCTAGGTCTGAAAAAGGAAATGTTTCAAACTGTTTCTCTCATTCCTTTATTCTTGTATCATTTACGTGGTATTGGTAAAAACCTAGAGAGACAGTATCGGTGGTCTGAAATCTTGTTCAGGAGGGTCTCAAGGTTTATTTAACTAAGTGATCAGAACACCCACCACACAATGTTAACTTTTCCAACCTCAAATGTACCTTGGGGTACATTTGAGGTTGGAAAATCTATTCCAAATCTATTCCAGATTGAAGAGCGAGTCACTCACGTTCATGTTCCCTTTATCCAACCCAATTTGTCCCACCAGATTCTCTACCCTGTCCTGCCAGCCCTTCTGGATTCCAACCCGTTTAGGGAGAGTCCTGACCTGGTGGCCACCGCCGGAATTGTTCAGGTCCCGGGTAGCGGCCTCCGGGTGCCCGGTGAGATTCAGCATCTTGCGGATGTTCTGACCGAAACCTGGAGACTGCTGCGGGACTGTCAGCTCCCCCCAGAGATTTCCTCACAGCTCGTCGGCTACCTCTTCTACTTCATCAACGCGTCACTCTTCAACTTGCTCATGGAGAGAGGTACCAAGTAGGAACTAAATTCTTCAACTAAAAGTTTTTCTGGCAGATAATTCTTCGTGATATAACTTTTTCAGTAGGTTCTAGGTTCAATCACATCACCAGAATACAATGTGGCAGTTGAAGGTTTCTGCAAACCACGGATACGTTAAATCTTGTTGTTTTTTTACCCAAGGAAATAAAACCACTTGGGTAGGTTTAGTAAAAGATTCGGCTTGAAATAAGTATGTTACTTTTGGTTTCACACAGGTCACGAACACCAGTTCCCTTGGTGAAAGTCCTGTTTTTGACCAGTCTATTCATTCCAAACCTCACCCTATGTTAACTTTTGTCTTTGTGATTAAACACATTTCTAACATGTCAAACGTCAAACGTAATCCACAGTAATTTACAGTAAATGTAATTTAGAATATTCCAAAGTAGATCTGTAGATGCTGGACCGATGGATGGACAAATGGATAGATACGTAGATGTAGCACTTAGGCTGCCCGAGACAATAGTCTTTTCAAGGCACAGTAAATTTCCTGAAACAGCTGGTCTCTTTAGTTTTCTGATAATGGTACTCTAACAGAAGTAAATAGTAGTTTCTTGTGAAACTTGCCATGGAGTAATACACATCTGGTGCAATAGAAAGTAGGACTAACACATAGTTAAAAATATTGCCTTTTCATTATATTAGATGTACATTGGTAGTAAATGTACATTTCACTGGGTTAGACACACATTACTTCTTAGTGTTCATAGTATAGGTTCATTTTTCAACTACACAAGAATAATAAATAATAAATCATAAAAAGGACTCTACTTGTAGATCTCTTTTGTAGTCTAACCACTCAAAGCTCTTTAACACTACATGCCATCATTCGCCCATTCAATCTATTTATACACTGATGACAGGAGCTACCATACAAGGTTCCACCTGTCCATCAGTAACCAACATTCATACCATTCACAAAGTAGTCACTGCTACTAAAACAATTAGTTAAGTGTCTTGCCAAAGGAGACATGCCAAAGTGGTCCCCTTATTACATTGAATAATTCCAGACTAATCCTTTCGTTTTTGCTTGGATCATTGTTGTGTTGTGGCAGCTCTACATATTACTAATAGCCGAGGAATCTGTCCAATCTGCATTAACCTATTTACAGTGGTGGGCGGTGCATTTTCAACCTGGGCCGTCTTACTAGAGTTGAATAACCTACTAACCTCATTATGATGCCAATGTTAAAAGTTATTATTTATTTTGTATAAACATTTCATAACATTTAAAGTGAAATAAAATGTTACATGAAGCTCAACACCTATAAATACACTAACTGCAGATACATGAATACACCATGACAAGATGCTGCGTATTTAAAGAACGATGCAATTATTTAAATCAATGTAATTCACTCAATGGCAAGGGAACTCACAAGAACCAGTCACATTTGTTTACAACAAAGCACGACAAAATAATCCGTAAAAACTGCCTCACAAAAACACTGCGCACACACACAAGCACAGGCCATTTAAACTTTAACTATTTAATTAAAACAACACAGATAGATAGAAAAACACAAAAGCAATTCACTTACCAAAGGGTGTTTAATATTTACAGACAAAGTGCATCCTGAACTCTTACTAAATACTAAGATCTGCTAGCTAGCTTTCTGTTTGACAAGAGTCCAAAAAAAAATAGCTATACATTTTTGATTCTACTTAGGCCAGCAGAGAAGGCAGACAACCATCACTGGCTATTAATCATCCTAAAAGGCAGGGGGCAGTTTTCTCCTCTAGAAAGCTGAGAAACTCAAGTAAATTAAGGAAGAGGTGATTTTAAAGTGATTTTTGTGCCGATGTGTACACAGGATCTGAGCCCGGTTTCTACCAGTGGGCCAGAGGGGTACGCATGCGGGCTAATCTTGACTTGCTCCTGGACTGGGCTCACGCAGCTGGACTGGGAGAACTGGCCTCAGAGCACACACACACGCTCTCGTCAGCTATTAATCTGCTGGCCACACCGAGAAAGAATTTACTGCAGGTAGAGATCACACACACACACACACACATACACAGAACATCTTAAGCCGAGTTGGGTTTATCCAACTATAAATAATCACCAGAGACATAGCAGGCTGAGGATTTGGTGGTGTGATTTCTGCAGAGTAGGCAAAAAATGATATCCTTTCAATTCTAGAGTATTTCTGTGGAACATTATATAACCGTTAACATACACAGACCTCAATTTTAAACTATGAAAAAGAAAACATGCTTGTGTAACT
The DNA here is from genome assembly GCF_964276395.1 of Gasterosteus aculeatus. Lineage (NCBI taxonomy): Eukaryota > Metazoa > Chordata > Actinopteri > Perciformes > Gasterosteidae > Gasterosteus > Gasterosteus aculeatus. Next base: position 4,596,709 of record NC_135692.1, on the reverse strand, counting down.
TATTGAGTCAAATAGTTTTTAAAAACTCAGTTAATCTGCTTGACCATGAATGTGTATGTGTGGTTTAATCAGTTCAGACTGTATATACTGCAAGTTATTATATAATGGTTGCAACCCAGCCATCATTAATCGTCAAGCAAACGAATTAGTAAACTTCTTCATCAAGAGTGTTGTAAATAAAGTTTATTTGAGACTCAGAGTCCAAATGAGGCTAGACAATAATTAAAAAAATACATATTGAACAAAACAAAAGACAGCACAGTGCATAGGCCTAGCATTAACTGGTAGACTGGTAGCGTGTACTAAACTAAGCCTTATGTTTGTTAAAACATGGTTAAAACCAAAATGATTTCATTTAAAAAAATGTTTTAAATGTCTGGGTAAACTTGTTTTTTTATTGCTAGAATGTAATGTAGTTATAAAAAAAGTGTTGTCCTGAATAAAACATTTATTCATGGGAATATTTTATGTTTGCATGCACAATTCCCATTTACTAATAGAATGAGCCTGAGAATATGTCTACGTTATTTGTTATACAGGTGTGTTCTATTGCACAATCAAGACAAAAAGTTAAACGATGCACTCATGCAAAAGGTAAAAGATGATACGGCACGCTGTAGTCATGAAGTCATGCTGGTAGAATTTAGGAATAGAGGCAAGGTAATTCAGCATGTCATGATATTCTAACTACATGTGTGTATATGTGTGTGCAGACCTCATGGGTGTCCTTGCGGTCTGAATACCCTGCCTTGAGTCCGGCCCAGTTGAACCACTTGTTGAGTCTTTACAGCCCAGCATCTCCCAGCATCTGCAGACACACCTGGACTCCATCTGTTCAAGACCGGGCCGCAGCAAACCAAACTGGTGCGAGGTCCACATCCTGGTCCCTCTTCTTCTCTCCCTGTACCATACTCTGAAACCAATACCAATCGTGTATACGGTAATCCTCAAGTTCCGACCTTTTGTTTCCTTAGCTGATATCCTGGAGAGTTTCGACACCCACCATCCTCTGGTGCTGCCGGATGAGGGTTACCACTTCCTACTGGGCAGGCAGATAACAGATGTATCCCTGAGGGAACAGCTGGATAAGCTCAAAGAGTACATGGCCTTTTCTGACTTGCAATCAGACAAGGTTGCAGCAACTGAAGAGGTACATACCTTTTGATTTTTACATATTGGACGATACAGATAATACTGACAGCGCTGAAATGTATATTCATGAAAGATTTCCGCATGGCCGACATGGCAAAGTGGGCATATTGGTAAAGAGTCTGCACCGTAAAGGCCGGTAGAAACCTATGTAGAGTCACGTAGCATCGCTTGAGGAGATTTATCAGACGAGCAGCTCCCTCTGGAATCAGAAAATGCATAGCACAGGTAGTTTCCATGCATGGCGTTGTACTGCTGAAGCTCTAGACACACAGTTCGATGCCATCTTTCTATATGTTTTCTAACCTATACAAAGATTCTAAATAATCTTTTGTCGTCCCATTGAGACTAAACTGACGGAGATAGGTCTTTCCAAAAGCTAGTCTGCACATGGCGAACAAATTGCCAGCTAAGACAAACTCGTCCCAGGGTGGTGTCTGTGACCGGTCCCCTTCCACTACCTCTGGTGCCTTGCCTCCATCGGCCTCACCGCCTTCCTCTCCCTCATCCACCCAAAATCCGGACCAGTTCACCTCCTGCGATGTCCTCCTTTTGTCTCGCAAGCTGATAGATCTGGAGTTAGAGGGCAGAGAGGCTGGCGATGCCAACAGGTCTGCTCAGGACCCCTCATGTCTCCTCACCCCGCCCAACAATCCGCGCCACGTAGATCCTGTTGAGAAATGGATGAAGGGTGACAGTGAAACCCTTCCCTGGTCCTCCAGTGTGAACGCACACGATGAAGGTAGGACTACATCCCCGTTCATGTTTGTCTGTGGTAAAAAGAAAACGGAGCACGTTCTTTTTTCTCTACAGGAGGATTAGTGTTTGAATGTCTCGCTGCACTGGAAGTAGACTGCTCCAAGTTAGACTCCCACAGCGTGAAGAGGTTTGTCAACTTGAAAGAGGAGGAGGAAGAGGTAGAGGAGGCGGGTGACCATCACGATGACAGTAATGATGAGGTTTTTAGCCTGGAGCTGGAGCGAGGTGAACAAGGACTTGGTCTTACCCTGGTTGACACAAGGGTGAGTGTTGTAGTTCATAGTTCAACCTCTGTCCCGTTGTTATTAAAGACAAGTCTGAGCCCTACACTCCTTCAGGGGACTTGTGTCAAACTGTGACGTTCATCCCGAGACGGTGTATGGGGGTGGTGTACATTAAACTCATTTACAACCCAACAGCAAACTCTGGTCGTGCAAATGAAGGTCAAAGAAAATGAGTCTACACCTGACATGGTATTTTGCTTCTGTAAACAAAATGGTTTAAATCTCTAGTTTATCGGCTTCTTCGATACAGCATGGTGTTCATTTAGTGAAATATGGTGTTTGGTATTTACAGTCAAATAGACCAGTACGCAGAATATGCTTGTGATTGACAGGTGGCTACTGCTAGCAGAGCCATATACAGCCTCTACGTCGCTCCGCAGTCAAAATGGGTTCCATGACGTCCCTCGGTTTTAAAAAAAAAAACAGGGAATCCCAGTGAGTGCAGGGAACGAGTTCCAGGGCGAGGGAAGAGCGCTCCAGACAGCAGGCCACCCACGTCAGACAGGAGGCTGGGTGGAACAGAGGTTAGGACTCGGACAACACAGTAAAGCACTAACCGGCAGGGGCAGGGCCGTCGGGTGCATAGTTAATACTCTGGCGGAGAACAAGGGGAAGAGGCAGGCTAGAAATAGAGCATCTAATTACAGACATTAGGAACAGGTGAGGGGAAGAGAGGATGACGAGAAGCAGCTGGGAATGAATGAGCAGGTGTAATGAAGTGTGTGTGTGTGTGTGTGTAAATGAAGAAAGGGTTGGAATGGAAAAAAGGAGGAGGATAAACAGTTACTATAATTACTTAAAGATTTATACAGACGGATCTAAGCATAAACAGGAATGTGTGGGAGTTGGGATATATATACCCAAATTTAAAAGTCATATCTCTAAAAGACTATCTGAGCGGTTATCAGTGTACATAGCACAAATAGTAGCAGTCATTATTGCACTACAGCGCAGGTAGAAGAGGTTCGACCTGATAGGGTGGTACTGTGCACAGACTCTCTGGCCGTAATCAAAAGTATGCAGTCATTAACATCAATAAGAGAAGATCTACTAATAGAACTTTTTAACAGCTTATTTAGATTGCATCAGGGTGGCATAGAGCTTCAGTTTTGTCGGGTACCAGCACATGAGGGAGTTAAAGGGAACGAGATGGCAGATAGACTGGCCAAAGAGGCACTGCTTAAAGCAATTATAATTACAATCCCACTAGGAAAAGGCGAAGGTAAAGCAGTGGTTAAAAGGAAAGGTCTTGAAATATGGCAGAAACGATGGGAGGAAGACAGGAAAGGTAGGAGATACTATAAAATACAAAAAAGTGTCAGCATAAAGAACTACATGGAAAATACCAAGCGTGAGGAAATTGCAATGACAAGACTGAGAGTGGATCACACAGGGCTGAATGGCACATTATTTTTAATGGGGAAAAGGAATAGTGAGAACTGTGGAAACTGTGGGGTTAAAGAAAATGCTGAACATGTAATACTGAACTGTAAATTGAATGAAGTGGAAAAGCAGGTGCTTAAAGATAAGGTTCAGGAGGCAGGGAGAGAGTGGAATCTGGTAAGGATACTGGGATCAGAAGGAGAAGGAATAAGAACTACAAGGAAGGCTCTATTTACCTTTTTAAAAGACTTAGGGATATGGAGTAGAATTTAAATGACATGACTATACACACTCCAGTACAATAGGTGGCGACATGCACCTAAACGTTGGTTGCAGTCCGCCATTAAATATGAGAAGAAGAAGAAGAAGAACAAGGAGGAGGTTACTCGGTTCATGACAGATGGTGCCAGACAAAATGTGATCTCAAGGCTTCAAGATAAGTCTTCAAACCAAGTGGTCACATCACAATGGCCATGTCCATTTCCTCTACACATCTTTGCTCGTAACTTCTCATACCCTTCCCCGTCCCTATGTTTCAAACTATGTTGGTGTCTGTTAAGCTGCACTTTTAGATCGCTCATAGACAGCTTGTAGTATACATAGCATCCTTTCAAAATAGACTCCCCAACCTTAATGAGTTTTTTAGATTTACTTGGTTATGTTCATGGTTTGGGTTAAACTGACAAATGGCTTGTTATGTAACTTATGTTAGCGGCGTAAGAAGACGCGTTATGCCGTGTTCACACCAAACGCGTAGGGAATTTTTCTTGCCACAGGATTACATACAAAGTCTATGCACAGACGCGATTACACTGGAGCAACGCAAATCTGCGATAGCACCGTGCATCACTGACGTCCCGCGGACAGTTCCTGAATCAGAAAAAATGGATGATAAATTAATAGTAATGTTAGCTGTGTGTGGGCACCGCAAGCTGTACGACACATCCTCATACCTATATTGCGAATGGTCCAAGAAAAGTTTTCACGTAAACGTTTGGTGTAAACGCAGCATCATGAAAAAAAAGTCAAGGAAAGTCCGTTAGACGCAAGAGGGTTTGCATTGTTTATTTACAGTAGTTGAAAACCTGGGATGTCTTATCAGTCATTAGGGTTTACTAGCAAACTAACAAAATTTCAGCACACTGCAGGATATGACAGAGTGAGTGGAACCCCAGTAAATGTAACAGTCTTACCAAAACAAGAGCATACAGATCACATAAAATGAGAATAAACTAAAGCGAGTCACCATCTTCAGAATCAGTTGTTATCTCAAAGCCTACTGCTCTGCGAGTTCGAAGTTGCAGGTTTTTTTAAAGGACTGGCTGTGGTTTGCACATTTTGAACCACTAATTACAAACAATATGGTTATGGTTTTCCCACAATTCATGGAGCAACTTGGTTTCAAGTACATGTGGGGACATCACATGTGGGGATATCATGAGTCGGCTTCCAAAAGAGAATTTGTCCTTTTTATTTGTGGTTTGAAGAAGTTGCTGTGTGCCATGACATGTTGACCTCATCTTCTAGGACTCTTCCACCAGGGCGAAAGGCGTCTTTGTACGCGCGGTAGTCCCGGACTCCCCTGCAGCCCGATGCGCGAGGCTGGTGCCAGGAGACCGGATCCTGGCCGTTAACGGAGTCAGTCTGCTGGGACTGGACTTCCTTAGGTGAGGATGATTTGCCTCAGGGTAATGCAAAATATACAATTCGGATAACAGCTTCTTTTTGCCACAATCTCTCTAGTGGAAAGGAGCTGATCCAGTCATCGGGGGACAGCCTGAGGTTACTGGTGGCCCGATCTGATTGGATGGCCGCCACCATTCGGACCGACTGCTGACGGCTTCTGTTCACCAAGACTGCAGACGCACTACGAGCGCACTTACAGATGACTCTTCAACCTTCAAGCTCAGGACATGGACAAGGATATGTGATTGTGAAAATCTTCTTTTGTCTTTTTAATGAACTATCAAATGAGCTACTTCGTGGTTAAACTGAGCACCAAGTTTTTAGCTGCTCTTTTAGTTGCTCAGAGGTGCCTATGCAACTCGTTCATTTACATGCTGATATAGTGAAAGTAACTATTAATGTGCATGTTAACATGTGTTTGGTGAGTTTGGTGACATTACTGCTGCTTATTTATGGTCTAGCCCTCATTTTAGGCAGTAGAAGACTCCTGTGGAGGAGTGTGTACATCAAGATCAAATTAATTGAGTTCAGGTCAAGTCCAAGACCAGTTCCAGCTCGCTATTACAGATGTGTTCAACACCAGCAATGTCAACAACAAGCACCAACTCACGTGTAATATTTTTCAATTTTTGTTTTTTTCAATTCTTGATTTTTAATCTGGATGAAGCAATTTGATGGCTTATAGTTATACTTGCTGTTGCTAAATGAACCATAAAAAAATATATTGTCACGGTTGGCTCATAGGTCACAGTGAATGAGTACACCACATTTCATAGTTTATAATTTTTAATTTCCTATGGGGTAATTTGTCTGATGCTGTTTCAGAAATACATGTATTAATCCTCCATTGGTGTGATTTCATTTAAGTCTCAATGAAAACAATGTTAAAGCTTTAAACAGCACGACTTTGTTGAAAAGAGCATTCCAAGAATTGTTCTTCGAATCTTTATTTCTTCAGCTTCTTCTTCTTCTATTTCTTCCGCGGCACCTTTCAACTCCTTCACACTTTCAGCTATTAAAACCGTTCAAATATTAAACTATATGTTCAATAATATTCAACTCCTTTTCAGCTTTCTACCTCTTATGCTATGAATTTATATGAATCAATAGTCATCAATATTTTAACATGGTTTTCCAATGGAGACCGTTTTTCAAATCCTCTTAAACTGCTTCGCCAATCTTTAAGCTACAGACACCATTTCAACTTTCAAATGTTGACACACATCTCAACTATTTTATGAAAATCACTGCTTGTTGATATCTATTCTACTTTTTTCATTATCACTGATTATGTTTAATCTGCGACAGGAGCCGTATTTATTACCGGACAGACATAAAAACCGCATCCATGCGTTCGGTAGAGTCTTGGGTCTCGCAACAATGGATTTTTTATTTTTGCGCTGGTGGACACTTGTTTGAGGTGTGGATTCTGTGTAACTCGCTGTCCGGTCTCTGCCCTTTGCAGCAGCTCGTTAATGAGCCCAGGTGCGCCGTTGCCGTGGATACTCACAGACACACGCTGCAGTATCTCTGTCTGTGACTCACAGCTGCTCCTATGACCTCATTAGTGGAGTCACATGACGCAGCTATGGTTTCCGTCAACAGACCAATATGATGAAAACACTCGCCCCCCCCTCCCCTCTCCACCCTGACCTCTTCTCACTGTTAATCATAGACAGTCTGTCTGTCTGTCTATTTCTCCTTCTCTCTCTCTCCCTCTATCTCTTCCTCACCACTCCTCCCTTCCTCACCCTCTCACCCTCCCTCCCTCCCTCTATCTACACCCCCGCACCCCACCCAATCCAATAATTTCAAAATAAAAGCCCTATGAGGGAATTTTTACTGTAATGTTTGTGATGAGGCCTATTCATTAAAAACATCTTAGTTTGAATAACAAACATTGTCTCCCAACCCCCCCTCACCCAATTCCATAATTTTAAAATAAAAGCTTATCTGTACCTTAACCATGAAGCTCAGAATGAAGCGGTTTCGTTGAAATACGTATTGCTCTTTCAATACACCCACTACGAATATTACTAGTACTTGTAGTACTACAACTGATACTTCTACTACCATACTACTAGTATTTCTACTGCTATTAATACTACAACTACTACTAATGTTATTACAAATAATACTATGGCTATTAGTATTCCAGCTGTTTCTACTGCTATTGATACTAAACCGACTTCTACCTCTAGTACTACTAATACCACAATTACAACTATAACTAATACTACTACTAAAATTACTATAAACAATTTAAAACCTCTTTTTATTCATCTCAGCTTTTGTTATTTCTGTATTTTTTTAAATTCTTTTAAGCTCCAGGAACTTCCGCAGTTCTTTAAAAAAATTTCAGCTTTTCTTATGCCTCTATTAACAGCAATGTTTTAATATTAATTTCTGTTTTTTTATGCAGTATTTCACATTTATTTCAGCTGTTTTCATTTGTGCTTTTTCAGCAAATCTATTGAAATTCCATGCAGCTTCTCCCATATCTGTATTTTCAGCAATTTTAATTTAATTTCAGCTTTTCTAATATCTGTCATTTCAGCAAATGTATTCAAATTCCCTTCAACGTTCTGTATTTTCAGCTATTTTTAAAAATTTAGTTCAGCTTTCAGCTTTTTGCATTCCAACGTATTTTCAGGAGGAAATGCATTTTCTAGTTGTTGGAATGCATGAAGCATTCCAAGTATTGTTCTTCGAATATTTAATCAACTTATTATTCCTCTATTTCTTCCGTGGCACCACACCTTAATAGTGAAGAAAGCACCAAAACTTAGTTTGAACAAAAAAGGTTGGAAAACTATTCACAAATCATGATACCATCATAAATTAGATAAATGTACTTTCCTGAGGTGCTAGTTTGAGGAGAACACTGTTAACCAATGCATTCTTGTGTTCTGTGCGATTTCAGCTTTCTCTCAGCCTGCAAACGCCTTAATAGTCAAGAAAGCAACAAAACTTAGTTTGAACAAAAAAGGTTGGAAAACTATTTATAAATCATGATACCATAATGAAAAGGATCAATGTACTTTCTTAAGGTGCTAGATTTAGGAAAACACTGTTAACCAATGCATTCTTGTGTTCTGTGTGCGTTTTTAAGACTTCTCTCGGCCTGAAAACGCCTTAATAGTCAAGAAAGCACCAACACTTAGTTTGAACAAAAAAGGTTGGAAAACTATTCACAAATCATGATACCATCATGAAACAGATAAACGTACTTTCCTGAGGTGCTAGTTTGAAGAGAACACTGTTAACCAATGCATTCTTGTGTTCTGTGCGTTTTTAAGCTTTATCTCAGCCTGCAAACGCCTTTGTAGTGAAGAAAGCAACAAAAGTTAGTTTGAACAAAAAAGGTTGGAAAACTATTCACAAATCATGATACCATCATGAAACAGATAAACGTACTTTCCTGAGGTGCTAGTTTGAGGAGAACACTGTTAACCAATGCATTATTGTGTTCTGTGCGTTTTTAAGCCTTCTCTCGGCCTGAAAACGCCTTAATAGTCATGAATGCACCAAAACTTAGTTTGAACAAAAAAGGTTGGAAAACTATTCACAAACCATGATACCATCATAAAACAGATAAATGTACTTTCCTGAGGTGCTAATTTTAGGTAAACACTGTTAACCAATGCATTATTGTGTTCTGTGCGTTTTTAAGCCTTCTCTCGGCCTGAAAACGCCTTAATAGTCAAGAAAGCACCAAAACTTAGTTTGAACAAAAAAGGTTGGAAAACTATTCACAAACCATGATACCATCATAAAACAGATAAATGTACTTTCCTGAGGTGCTAATTTTAGGTAAACACTGTTAACCAATGCATTCTTGTGTTCTGTGCGATTTCAGCTTTCTCTCAGCCTGCAAACGCCTTAATAGTCAAGAAAGCACCAAAACTTAGTTTGAACAAAAAAGGTTGGAAAACTATTCACAAACCATGATACCATCATAAAACAGATAAATGTACTTTCCTAAGGTGCTAGTTTTAGGAAAACACTGTGAACCAATGCATTATTGTGTTCTGTGCGTTTTAAGCCTTCTCTCGGCCTGAAAACGCCTTAATAGTCATGAATGCACCAAAACTTAGTTTGAACAAAAAAGGTTGGAAAACTATTCACAAACCATGATACCATCATGAAAAGGATAAATGTACTTTCCTGAGGTGTTAGTTTGAGGTAAACACTGTTAACCAATGCATTCTTGTGTTCTGTGCGTTTTTAAGCCTTCTCTCGGCCTGAAAACGCCTTAATAGTCATGAATGCACCAAAACTTAGTTTGAACAAAAAAGGTTGGAAAACTATTCACAAACCATGATACCATCATAAAACAGATACGTGTACTTTCCTAAGGTGCTAGTTTTAGGAGAACACTGTTAACCAATGCATTATTGTGTTCTGTGCGTTTTTAAGCCTTCTCTCGGCCTGAAAACGCCTTAATAGTCATGAATGCACCAAAACTTAGTTTGAAAAAAAAAGGTTGGAAAACTATTCACAAACCATGATACCATCATGAAAAGGATAAATGTACTTTCCTGAGGTGTTAGTTTGAGGTAAACACTGTAGCCAATGCATTCTTGTGTTCTGTGCGTTTTTAAGCCTTCTCTCAGCCTGCAAACGCCTTAATAGTCAAGAAAGAACCAAAACTTAGTTTGAACAAAAAAGGTTGGAAAACTATTCACAAACCATGATACCATCATAAAACAGATAAATGTACTTTCCTAAGGTGCTAGTTTTAGGAAAACACTGTTAACCAATGCATTATTGTGTTCTGTGCGTTTTTAAGCTTTCTCTCGGCCTGCAAAATTCTTTATAGTGAAGAAAGCAACAAAACTTAGTTTGAACAAAAAAGGTTGGAAAACTATTCACAAATCATGATACTATCATAAAACAGATAAATGCACTTTCCTGGGGTGCTAGTTTGAGGAGAACACTGTTAACCAATGCATTCTTGTGTTCTGTGCGTTTTTAAGCCTTCTCTCGGCCTGCAAACGCCTTTATAGTGAAGAAAGCAACAAAAGTTAGTTTGAACAAAAAAGGTTGGAAAACTATTCACAAATCATGATACCATCATGAAACAGATAAACGTACTTTCCTGAGGTGCTAGTTTGAGGAGAACACTGTTAACCAATGCATTATTGTGTTCTGTGCGTTTTTAAGCCTTCTCTCGGCCTGAAAACGCCTTAATAGTCATGAATGCACCAAAACTTAGTTTGAAAAAAAAAGGTTGGAAAACTATTCACAAACCATGATACCATCATAAAACAGATAAATGTACTTTCCTGAGGTGCTAATTTTAGGTAAACACTGTTAACCAATGCATTCTTGTGTTCTGTGCGATTTCAGCTTTCTCTCAGCCTGCAAACGCCTTAATAGTCAAGAAAGCACCAAAACTTAGTTTGAACAAAAAAGGTTGGAAAACTATTCACAAACCATGATACCATCATAAAACAGATAAATGTACTTTCCTAAGGTGCTAGTTTTAGGAAAACACTGTGAACCAATGCATTATTGTGTTCTGTGCGTTTTAAGCCTTCTCTCGGCCTGAAAACGCCTTAATAGTCATGAATGCACCAAAACTTAGTTTGAAAAAAAAAGGTTGGAAAACTATTCACAAACCATGATACCATCATGAAAAGGATAAATGTACTTTCCTGAGGTGTTAGTTTGAGGTAAACACTGTAGCCAATGCATTCTTGTGTTCTGTGCGTTTTTAAGCCTTCTCTCAGCCTGCAAACGCCTTAATAGTCAAGAAAGAACCAAAACTTAGTTTGAACAAAAAAGGTTGGAAAACTATTCACAAACCATGATACCATCATAAAACAGATAAATGTACTTTCCTAAGGTGCTAGTTTTAGGAAAACACTGTTAACCAATGCATTATTGTGTTCTGTGCGTTTTTAAGCTTTCTCTCGGCCTGCAAAATTCTTTATAGTGAAGAAAGCAACAAAACTTAGTTTGAACAAAAAAGGTTGGAAAACTATTCACAAATCATGATACTATCATAAAACAGATAAATGCACTTTCCTGGGGTGCTAGTTTGAGGAGAACACTGTTAACCAATGCATTCTTGTGTTCTGTGCGTTTTTAAGCCTTCTCTCGGCCTGCAAACGCCTTTATAGTGAAGAAAGCAACAAAAGTTAGTTTGAACAAAAAAGGTTGGAAAACTATTCACAAATCATGATACCATCATGAAACAGATAAACGTACTTTCCTGAGGTGCTAGTTTGAGGAGAACACTGTTAACCAATGCATTATTGTGTTCTGTGCGTTTTTAAGCCTTCTCTCGGCCTGAAAACGCCTTAATAGTCATGAATGCACCAAAGTTTGAAAAAAAAAGGTTGGAAAACTATTCACAAACCATGATACCATCATGAAAAGGATAAATGTACTTTCCTGAGGTGTTAGTTTGAGGTAAACACTGTAGCCAATGCATTCTTGTGTTCTGTGCGTTTTTAAGCCTTCTCTCGGCCTGAAAACGCCTTAATAGTCAAGAAAGCACCAAAACTTAGTTTGAACAAAAAAGGTTGGAAAACTATTCACAAGCCATGATACCATCATAAAACAGATAAATGTACTGTCCTGAGGTGCTAATTTTAGGTAAACACTGTTAACCAATGCATTCTTGTGTTCTGTGCGATTTCAGCTTTCTCTCAGCCTGCAAACGCCTTAATAGTCAAGAAAGCACCAAAACTTAGTTTGAACAAAAAAGGTTGGAAAACTATTCACAAACCATGATACCATCATAAAACAGATAAATGTACTTTCCTAAGGTGCTAGTTTTAGGAAAACACTGTGAACCAATGCATTATTGTGTTCTGTGCGTTTTAAGCCTTCTCTCGGCCTGAAAACGCCTTAATAGTCATGAATGCACCAAAACTTAGTTTGAACAAAAAAGGTTGGAAAACTATTCACAAACCATGATACCATCATGAAAAGGATAAATGTACTTTCCTGAGGTGTTAGTTTGAGGTAAACACTGTTAGCCAATGCATTCTTGTGTTCTGTTCGTTTTTAAGCCTTCTCTCGGCCTGAAAACGCCTTAATAGTCAAGAAAGCACCAAAACTTAGTTTGAACAAAAAAAGTTGGAAAACTATTCACAAACCATGATACCATCATGAAAAGGATAAATGTACTTTCCTGAGGTGTTAGTTTGAGGTAAACACTGTTAACCAATGCATTCTTGTGTTCTGTGCGTTTTTAAGCCTTCTCTCGGCCTGAAAACGCCTTAATAGTCATGAATGCACCAAAACTTAGTTTGAACAAAAAAGGTTGGAAAACTATTCACAAACCATGATACCATCATAAAACAGATACGTGTACTTTCCTAAGGTGCTAGTTTTAGGAGAACACTGTTAACCAATGCATTATTGTGTTCTGTGCGTTTTTAAGCCTTCTCTCGGCCTGAAAACGCCTTAATAGTCATGAATGCACCAAAACTTAGTTTGAAAAAAAAAGGTTGGAAAACTATTCACAAACCATGATACCATCATGAAAAGGATAAATGTACTTTCCTGAGGTGTTAGTTTGAGGTAAACACTGTAGCCAATGCATTCTTGTGTTCTGAGCGTTTTTAAGCCTTCTCTCGGCCTGAAAACGCCTTAATAGTCAAGAAAGCACCAAAACTTAGTTTGAACAAAAAAGGTTGGAAAACTATTCACAAACCATGATACCATCATAAAACAGATAAATGTACTTTCCTGAGGTGCTAATTTTAGGTAAACACTGTTAACCAATGCATTCTTGTGTTCTGTGCGATTTCAGCTTTCTCTCAGCCTGCAAACGCCTTAATAGTCAAGAAAGCACCAAAACTTAGTTTGAACAAAAAAGGTTGGAAAACTATTCACAAACCATGATACCATCATAAAACAGATAAATGTACTTTCCTAAGGTGCTAGTTTTAGGAAAACACTGTGAACCAATGCATTATTGTGTTCTGTGCGTTTTAAGCCTTCTCTCGGCCTGAAAACGCCTTAATAGTCATGAATGCACCAAAACTTAGTTTGAACAAAAAAGGTTGGAAAACTATTCACAAACCATGATACCATCATGAAAAGGATAAATGTACTTTCCTGAGGTGTTAGTTTGAGGTAAACACTGTTAACCAATGCATTCTTGTGTTCTGTGCGTTTTTAAGCCTTCTCTCGGCCTGAAAACGCCTTAATAGTCATGAATGCACCAAAACTTAGTTTGAACAAAAAAGGTTGGAAAACTATTCACAAACCATGATACCATCATAAAACAGATACGTGTACTTTCCTAAGGTGCTAGTTTTAGGAGAACACTGTTAACCAATGCATTATTGTGTTCTGTGCGTTTTTAAGCCTTCTCTCGGCCTGAAAACGCCTTAATAGTCATGAATGCACCAAAACTTAGTTTGAAAAAAAAAGGTTGGAAAACTATTCACAAACCATGATACCATCATGAAAAGGATAAATGTACTTTCCTGAGGTGTTAGTTTGAGGTAAACACTGTAGCCAATGCATTCTTGTGTTCTGTGCGTTTTTAAGCCTTCTCTCAGCCTGCAAACGCCTTAATAGTCAAGAAAGAACCAAAACTTAGTTTGAACAAAAAAGGTTGGAAAACTATTCACAAACCATGATACCATCATAAAACAGATAAATGTACTTTCCTAAGGTGCTAGTTTTAGGAAAACACTGTTAACCAATGCATTATTGTGTTCTGTGCGTTTTTAAGCTTTCTCTCGGCCTGCAAAATTCTTTATAGTGAAGAAAGCAACAAAACTTAGTTTGAACAAAAAAGGTTGGAAAACTATTCACAAACCATGATACCATCATAAAACAGATAAATGTACTTTCCTGAGGTGCTAATTTTAGGTAAACACTGTTAACCAATGCATTCTTGTGTTCTGTGCGATTTCAGCTTTCTCTCAGCCTGCAAACGCCTTAATAGTCAAGAAAGCACCAAAACTTAGTTTGAACAAAAAAGGTTGGAAAACTATTCACAAACCATGATACCATCATGAAAAGGATAAATGTACTTTCCTGAGGTGTTAGTTTGAGGTAAACACTGTTAGCCAATGCATTCTTGTGTTCTGTTCGTTTTTAAGCCTTCTCTCGGCCTGAAAACGCCTTAATAGTCAAGAAAGCACCAAAACTTAGTTTGAACAAAAAAAGTCGGAAAACTATTCACAAACCATGATACCATCATGAAAAGGATAAATGTACTTTCCTGAGGTGTTAGTTTGAGGTAAACACTGTTAACCAATGCATTCTTGTGTTCTGTGCGTTTTTAAGCCTTCTCTCGGCCTGAAAACGCCTTAATAGTCATGAATGCACCAAAACTTAGTTTGAACAAAAAAGGTTGGAAAACTATTCACAAACCATGATACCATCATAAAACAGATACGTGTACTTTCCTAAGGTGCTAGTTTTAGGAGAACACTGTTAACCAATGCATTATTGTGTTCTGTGCGTTTTTAAGCCTTCTCTCGGCCTGAAAACGCCTTAATAGTCATGAATGCACCAAAACTTAGTTTGAAAAAAAAAGGTTGGAAAACTATTCACAAACCATGATACCATCATGAAAAGGATAAATGTACTTTCCTGAGGTGTTAGTTTGAGGTAAACACTGTAGCCAATGCATTCTTGTGTTCTGTGCGTTTTTAAGCCTTCTCTCGGCCTGAAAACGCCTTAATAGTCAAGAAAGCACCAAAACTTAGTTTGAACAAAAAAGGTTGGAAAACTATTCACAAACCATGATACCATCATAAAACAGATAAATGTACTTTCCTGAGGTGCTAATTTTAGGTAAACACTGTTAACCAATGCATTCTTGTGTTCTGTGCGATTTCAGCTTTCTCTCAGCCTGCAAACGCCTTAATAGTCAAGAAAGCACCAAAACTTAGTTTGAACAAAAAAGGTTGGAAAACTATTCACAAACCATGATACCATCATAAAACAGATACGTGTACTTTCCTAAGGTGCTAGTTTTAGGAGAACACTGTTAACCAATGCATTATTGTGTTCTGTGCGTTTTTAAGCCTTCTCTCGGCCT
This sequence comes from Gasterosteus aculeatus, assembly GCF_964276395.1. NCBI lineage: Eukaryota > Metazoa > Chordata > Actinopteri > Perciformes > Gasterosteidae > Gasterosteus > Gasterosteus aculeatus. The sequence continues at coordinate 4,581,424 of NC_135692.1, read as the reverse complement.
GAAAACGCCTTAATAGTCATGAATGCACCAAAACTTAGTTTGAAAAAAAAAGGTTGGAAAACTATTCACAAACCATGATACCATCATGAAAAGGATAAATGTACTTTCCTGAGGTGTTAGTTTGAGGTAAACACTGTAGCCAATGCATTCTTGTGTTCTGTGCGTTTTTAAGCCTTCTCTCAGCCTGCAAACGCCTTAATAGTCAAGAAAGAACCAAAACTTAGTTTGAACAAAAAAGGTTGGAAAACTATTCACAAACCATGATACCATCATAAAACAGATAAATGTACTTTCCTAAGGTGCTAGTTTTAGGAAAACACTGTTAACCAATGCATTATTGTGTTCTGTGCGTTTTTAAGCTTTCTCTCGGCCTGCAAAATTCTTTATAGTGAAGAAAGCAACAAAACTTAGTTTGAACAAAAAAGGTTGGAAAACTATTCACAAATCATGATACTATCATAAAACAGATAAATGCACTTTCCTGGGGTGCTAGTTTGAGGAGAACACTGTTAACCAATGCATTCTTGTGTTCTGTGCGTTTTTAAGCCTTCTCTCGGCCTGCAAACGCCTTTATAGTGAAGAAAGCACCAAAACTTAGTTTGAACAAAAAAGGTTGGAAAACTATTCACAAACCATGATACCATCATGAAAAGGATAAATGTACTTTCCTGAGGTGTTAGTTTGAGGTAAACACTGTTAGCCAATGCATTCTTGTGTTCTGTTCGTTTTTAAGCCTTCTCTCGGCCTGAAAACGCCTTAATAGTCATGAATGCACCAAAACTTAGTTTGAACAAAAAAGGTTGGAAAACTATTCACAAACCATGATACCATCATAAAACAGATACGTGTACTTTCCTAAGGTGCTAGTTTTAGGAGAACACTGTTAACCAATGCATTATTGTGTTCTGTGCGTTTTTAAGCCTTCTCTCGGCCTGAAAACGCCTTAATAGTCATGAATGCACCAAAACTTAGTTTGAAAAAAAAAGGTTGGAAAACTATTCACAAACCATGATACCATCATGAAAAGGATAAATGTACTTTCCTGAGGTGTTAGTTTGAGGTAAACACTGTAGCCAATGCATTCTTGTGTTCTGTGCGTTTTTAAGCCTTCTCTCGGCCTGAAAACGCCTTAATAGTCAAGAAAGCACCAAAACTTAGTTTGAACAAAAAAAGTTGGAAAACTATTCACAAACCATGATACCATCATGAAAAGGATAAATGTACTTTCCTGAGGTGTTAGTTTGAGGTAAACACTGTTAACCAATGCATTCTTGTGTTCTGTGCGTTTTTAAGCCTTCTCTCGGCCTGAAAACGCCTTAATAGTCATGAATGCACCAAAACTTAGTTTGAACAAAAAAGGTTGGAAAACTATTCACAAACCATGATACCATCATGAAAAGGATAAATGTACTTTCCTGAGGTGCTAGTTTTAGGTAAACACTGTTAACCAATGCATTCTTGTGTTCTGTGCGATTTCAGCTTTCTCTCAGCCTGCAAACGCCTTAATAGCCAAGAAAGCACCAAAACTTAGTTTGAACAAAAAAGGTTGGAAAACTATTCACAAACCATGATACCATCATAAAACAGATAAATGCACTTTCCTGAGGTGTTAGTTTGCGGAAAACACTGTTAACCAATGCATTATTGTGTTGTGTGCGTTTTTAAGCCTTCTCTCGGCCTGAAAACGCCTTAATAGTCAAGAAAGCACCAAAACTTACTTTGAACAAAAAAGGTTGGAAAACTATTCACAAACCATGATACCATCATAAAACAGATAAATGTACTTTCCTAAGGTGCTAGTTTTAGGAAAACACTGTGAACCAATGCATTCTTGTGTTCTGTGCGTTTTAAGCCTTCTCTCGGCCTGAAAACGCCTTAATAGTCAAGAATGCACCAAAACTTAGTTTGAACAAAAAAGGTTGGAAAACTATTCACAAACCATGATACCATCATTAAACAGATAAATGTTCTTTCCCGAGGTGCTAGTTTGAGGCAAACACTGTTAACCAATGCATTCTTGTGTTCAGTGCGTTCTCAGCTTTCTCCCGGCCTGCAAACGCCTTAATAGTCAAGAATGCACCAAAACTTAGTTTGAACAAAAAAGGTTGGAAAACTATTCACAAATCATGATACCATCATAAATTAGACATGCACTTTCCTGAGGTGCTAGTTTGATGAGAACACTGTTAACCAATGCATTCTTGTGTTCTGTGCGTTTTAAGCCTTCTCTCGGCCTGAAAACGCCTTAATAGTCATGAATGCACCAAAACTTAGTTTGAACAAAAAAGGTTGGAAAACTATTCACAAACCATGATACCATCATGAAAAGGATAAATGTACTTTCCTGAGGTGCTAGTTTTAGGTAAACACTGTTAACCAATGCATTATTGTGTTCTGTGGGTTTTTAAGCCTTCTCTCGGCCTGAAAACGCCTTAATAGTCAAGAATGCACCAAAACTTAGTTTGAACAAAAAAGGTTGGAAAACTATTCACAAACCATGATACCATCATTAAACAGATAAATGTTCTTTCCTGAGGTGCTAGTTTGAGGCAAACACTGTTAACCAATGCATTCTTGTGTTCAGTGCGTTCTCAGCTTTCTCCCGGCCTGCAAACGCCTTAATAGTCAAGAATGCACCAAAACTTAGTTTGAACAAAAAAGGTTGGAAAACTATTCACAAATCATGATACCATCATAAATTAGACATGCACTTTCCTGAGGTGCTAGTTTGATGAGAACACTGTTAACCAATGCATTCTTGTGTTCTGTGCGTTTTTAAGCCTTCTCTCGGCCTGCAAACGCCTTAATAGTGAAGAAAGCACCAAAACTTAGTTTGAACAAAAAAGGTTGGAAAACTATTCACAAATCATGATCCCATCATAAAACAGATAAACATACTTTCCTGAGGTGCTAGGTTGAGGAGAATTCTGTTAACCAATGTATTCTTGTGTTCTGTGCGTTTTCAGCTTTCTCTCGGCCTGCAAACGCCTTAATACTCAAGAAAGCGCCAAAACTTGGTTTGAACAAAAAAGGTTGGAAAACTATTCACAAACCATGATACCATCATGAAAAGGATAAATGTACTTTCCCGAGGTGCTAGATCTCAGGAAACACTGTTAATAAATACATTCTTGTGTTCTGTGCGTTTTTAAGCCTTCTCTCGCCCTGCAAAGGCCTTAATAGTCAACAAAAGCACCACAACTTAGTTTGAACAAAAAAGGTTGGAAAACTATTCAAAAACCATGATACCATCATAAAACAGATAAATGTACTTTCCTGAGGTCCTAGTTTTAGGAAAACACTGTTAACCAATGCATTCTTGTGTTCAGTGCGTTTTTAAGCCTTCTCTCGGCCTGAAAACGCCTTAATAGTCAAGAATGCACCAAAACTTAGTTTGAACAAAAAAGGTTGGAAAACTATTCACAAACCATGATACCATCATTAAACAGATAAATGTTCTTTCCTGAGGTGCTAGTTTGAGGCAAACACTGTTAACCAATGCATTCTTGTGTTCAGTGCGTTCTCAGCTTTCTCCCGGCCTGCAAACGCCTTAATAGTCAAGAATGCACCAAAACTTAGTTTGAACTAAAAAGGTTGGAAAACGTTTCACAAACCATGATACCATCATTAAACAGATAAATGTTCTTTCCTGAGGTGCTAGTTTGAGGCAAACACTGTTAACCAATGCATTCTTGTGTTCAGTGCGTTCTCAGCTTTCTCCCGGCCTGCAAACGCCTTAATAGTCAAGAATGCACCAAAACTTAGTTTGAACAAAAAAGGTTGGAAAACTATTCACAAACCATGATACCATCATAAAACAGATAAATGTACTTTCCTGAGGTGTTAGTTTGAGGCAAACACTGTTAACCAATGCATTCTTGTGTTCTGTGCGTTTTTAAGCCTTCTCTCGGCCTGAAAACGCCTTAATAGTCATGAATGCACCAAAACTTAGTTTGAACAAAAAAGGTTGGAAAACTATTCACAAATCATGATCCCATCATAAAACAGATAAACATACTTTCCTGAGGTGCTAGGTTGAGGAGAATTCTGTTAACCAATGTATTCTTGTGTTCTGTGCGTTTTCAGCTTTCTCTCGGCCTGCAAACGCCTTAATACTCAAGAAAGCGCCAAAACTTGGTTTGAACAAAAAAGGTTGGAAAACTATTCACAAACCATGATACCATCATGAAAAGGATAAATGTACTTTCCCGAGGTGCTAGATCTCAGGAAACACTGTTAATAAATACATTCTTGTGTTCTGTGCGTTTTTAAGCCTTCTCTCGCCCTGCAAAGGCCTTAATAGTCAACAAAAGCACCACAACTTAGTTTGAACAAAAAAGGTTGGAAAACTATTCAAAAACCATGATACCATCATAAAACAGATAAATGTACTTTCCTGAGGTCCTAGTTTTAGGAAAACACTGTTAACCAATGCATTCTTGTGTTCAGTGCGTTTTTAAGCCTTCTCTCGGCCTGAAAACGCCTTAATAGTCAAGAATGCACCAAAACTTAGTTTGAACAAAAAAGGTTGGAAAACTATTCACAAACCATGATACCATCATTAAACAGATAAATGTTCTTTCCTGAGGTGCTAGTTTGAGGCAAACACTGTTAACCAATGCATTCTTGTGTTCAGTGCGTTCTCAGCTTTCTCCCGGCCTGCAAACGCCTTAATAGTCAAGAATGCACCAAAACTTAGTTTGAACTAAAAAGGTTGGAAAACGTTTCACAAACCATGATACCATCATTAAACAGATAAATGTTCTTTCCTGAGGTGCTAGTTTGAGGCAAACACTGTTAACCAATGCATTCTTGTGTTCAGTGCGTTCTCAGCTTTCTCCCGGCCTGCAAACGCCTTAATAGTCAAGAATGCACCAAAACTTAGTTTGAACAAAAAAGGTTGGAAAACTATTCACAAACCATGATACCATCATAAAACAGATAAATGTACTTTCCTGAGGTGTTAGTTTGAGGCAAACACTGTTAACCAATGCATTCTTGTGTTCTGTGCGTTTTTAAGCCTTCTCTCGGCCTGAAAACGCCTTAATAGTCATGAATGCACCAAAACTTAGTTTGAACAAAAAAGGTTGGAAAACTATTCACAAACCATGATACCATCATGAAACAGATAAATGCACTTTCCTGAGGTGTTAGTTTGAGGTAAACACTGTTAACCAATGCATTATTGTGTTCTGTGGGTTTTTAAGCCTTCTCTCGGCCTGAAAACGCCTTAATAGTCATGAATGCACCAAAACTTAGTTTGAACAAAAAAGGTTGGAAAACTATTCACAAACCATGATACCATCATGAAAAGGATAAATGTACTTTCCTGAGGTGCTAGTTTTAGGTAAACACTGTTAACCAATGCATTCTTGTGTTCTGTGCGATTTCAGCTTTCTCTCAGCCTGCAAACGCCTTAATAGCCAAGAAAGCACCAAAACTTAGTTTGAACAAAAAAGGTTGGAAAACTATTCACAAATCATGATACCATCATGGAAAGGATAAATGTACTTTCCCGAGGTGCTAGATCTTGGAAAACACTGTTAACAAATTCATTCTTGTGTTCTGTGCGTTTTTAAGCCTTCTCTCGCCCTGCAAAGGCCTTAATAGTCAACAAAAGCACCACAACTTAGTTTGAACAAAAAAGGTTGGAAAACTATTCAAAAACCATGATACCATCATAAAACAGATAAATGTACTTTCCTGAGGTGCTAGTTTTAGGAAAACACTGTTAACCAATGCATTCTTGTGTTCAGTGCGTTGTCAGCCTTCTCTTTGCCTGCAAACGCCTTAATAGTCAAGAAAGCACCACAACTTAGTTTGAACAAAAAAGTTTGGAAAACTATTCTCAAACCCTGATACCATCATGAAAAGGATAAATGTACTTTCCCGAGATGCTAGATCTCGGAAAACACTGTTAACAAATGCATTCTTGTGTTCTGTGCGTTTTTAAGACTTCTCTCGGCCTGCAAACGCCTTAATAGTCAAGAATGCACCAAAACTTAGTTTGAACAAAAAAGGTTGGAAAACTATTTACAAACCATGATACCATCATGAAAAGGATAAATGTACTTTCCTGAGGTGCTAGTTTTAGGAAAACACTGTTAACCAATGCATTCTTGTGTTCAGTGCGTTTTCAGCCTTCTCTTTGCCTGCAAACACCTTAATAGTCAAGAAAGCACCACAACTTAGTTTGAACAAAAAAGTTTGGAAAACTATTCACAAACCCTGATACCATCATGAAAAGGATAAATGTACTTTCCTGAGGTGCTAGATCTCGGAAAACACTGTTAACAAATGCATTCTTATGTTCTGTGCGTTTTTAAGCCTTCTCTCGGCCTGAAAACTCCTTAATAGTCATGAATGCACCAAAACTTAGTTTGAACAAAAAAGGTTGGAAAACTATTCACAAACCATGATACCATCATAAAACAGATAAATGCACTTTCCTGAGGTGTTAGTTTGAGGTAAACACTGTTAACCAATGCATTATTGTGTTCTGTGGGTTTTTAAGCCTTCTCTCGGCCTGAAAACGCCTTAATAGTCATGAATGCACCAAAACTTAGTTTGAACAAAAAAGGTTGGAAAACTATTCACAAACCATGATACCATCATGAAAAGGATAAATGTACTTTCCTGAGGTGTTAGTTTGAGGTAAACACTGTTAACCAATGCATTCTTGTGTTCTGTGCGATTTCAGCTTTCTCTCAGCCCGCAAACGCCTTAATAGCCAAGAAAGCACCAAAACTTAGTTTGAACAAAAAAGGTTGGAAAACTATTCACAAATCATGATACCATCATAAATTAGACATGCACTTTCCTGAGGTGCTAGTTTGATGAGAACACTGTTAACCAATGCATTCTTGTGTTCTGTGCGTTTTTAAGCCTTCTCTCGGCCTGCAAACGCCTTAATAGTGAAGAAAGCACCAAAACTTAGTTTGAACAAAAAAGTTTGGAAAACTATTCTCAAACCCTGATACCATCATGAAAAGGATAAATGTACTTTCCCGAGATGCTAGATCTCGGAAAACACTGTTAACCAATGCATTATTGTGTTCTGTGGGTTTTTAAGCCTTCTCTCGGCCTGAAAACGCCTTAATAGTCATGAATGCACCAAAACTTAGTTTGAACAAAAAAGGTTGGAAAACTATTCACAAACCATGATACCATCATGAAAAGGATAAATGTACTTTCCTGAGGTGCTAGTTTTAGGTAAACACTGTTAACCAATGCATTCTTGTGTTCTGTGCGATTTCAGCTTTCTCTCAGCCTGCAAACGCCTTAATAGCCAAGAAAGCACCAAAACTTAGTTTGAACAAAAAAGGTTGGAAAACTATTCACAAATCATGATACCATCATGGAAAGGATAAATGTACTTTCCCGAGGTGCTAGATCTTGGAAAACACTGTTAACAAATTCATTCTTGTGTTCTGTGCGTTTTTAAGCCTTCTCTCGCCCTGCAAAGGCCTTAATAGTCAACAAAAGCACCACAACTTAGTTTGAACAAAAAAGGTTGGAAAACTATTCAAAAACCATGATACCATCATAAAACAGATAAATGTACTTTCCTGAGGTGCTAGTTTTAGGAAAACACTGTTAACCAATGCATTCTTGTGTTCAGTGCGTTGTCAGCCTTCTCTTTGCCTGCAAACGCCTTAATAGTCAAGAAAGCACCACAACTTAGTTTGAACAAAAAAGTTTGGAAAACTATTCTCAAACCCTGATACCATCATGAAAAGGATAAATGTACTTTCCCGAGATGCTAGATCTCGGAAAACACTGTTAACAAATGCATTCTTGTGTTCTGTGCGTTTTTAAGACTTCTCTCGGCCTGCAAACGCCTTAATAGTCAAGAATGCACCAAAACTTAGTTTGAACAAAAAAGGTTGGAAAACTATTTACAAACCATGATACCATCATGAAAAGGATAAATGTACTTTCCTGAGGTGCTAGTTTTAGGAAAACACTGTTAACCAATGCATTCTTGTGTTCAGTGCGTTTTCAGCCTTCTCTTTGCCTGCAAACACCTTAATAGTCAAGAAAGCACCACAACTTAGTTTGAACAAAAAAGTTTGGAAAACTATTCACAAACCCTGATACCATCATGAAAAGGATAAATGTACTTTCCTGAGGTGCTAGATCTCGGAAAACACTGTTAACAAATGCATTCTTATGTTCTGTGCGTTTTTAAGCCTTCTCTCGGCCTGAAAACGCCTTAATAGTCATGAATGCACCAAAACTTAGTTTGAACAAAAAAGGTTGGAAAACTATTCACAAACCATGATACCATCATAAAACAGATAAATGCACTTTCCTGAGGTGTTAGTTTGAGGTAAACACTGTTAACCAATGCATTATTGTGTTCTGTGGGTTTTTAAGCCTTCTCTCGGCCTGAAAATGCCTTAATAGTCATGAATGCACCAAAACTTAGTTTGAACAAAAAAGGTTGGAAAACTATTCACAAACCATGATACCATCATGAAAAGGATAAATGTACTTTCCTGAGGTGTTAGTTTGAGGTAAACACTGTTAACCAATGCATTCTTGTGTTCTGTGCGATTTCAGCTTTCTCTCAGCCCGCAAACGCCTTAATAGCCAAGAAAGCACCAAAACTTAGTTTGAACAAAAAAGGTTGGAAAACTATTCACAAATCATGATACCATCATAAATTAGACATGCACTTTCCTGAGGTGCTAGTTTGATGAGAACACTGTTAACCAATGCATTCTTGTGTTCTGTGCGTTTTTAAGCCTTCTCTCGGCCTGCAAACGCCTTAATAGTGAAGAAAGCACCAAAACTTAGTTTGAACAAAAAAGTTTGGAAAACTATTCTCAAACCCTGATACCATCATGAAAAGGATAAATGTACTTTCCCGAGATGCTAGATCTCGGAAAACACTGTTAACCAATGCATTATTGTGTTCTGTGGGTTTTTAAGCCTTCTCTCGGCCTGAAAACGCCTTAATAGTCATGAATGCACCAAAACTTAGTTTGAACAAAAAAGGTTGGAAAACTATTCACAAACCATGATACCATCATGAAAAGGATAAATGTACTTTCCTGAGGTGCTAGTTTTAGGTAAACACTGTTAACCAATGCATTCTTGTGTTCTGTGCGATTTCAGCTTTCTCTCAGCCTGCAAACGCCTTAATAGCCAAGAAAGCACCAAAACTTAGTTTGAACAAAAAAGGTTGGAAAACTATTCACAAATCATGATACCATCATGGAAAGGATAAATGTACTTTCCCGAGGTGCTAGATCTTGGAAAACACTGTTAACAAATTCATTCTTGTGTTCTGTGCGTTTTTAAGCCTTCTCTCGCCCTGCAAAGGCCTTAATAGTCAACAAAAGCACCACAACTTAGTTTGAACAAAAAAGGTTGGAAAACTATTCACAAACCCTGATACCATCATGAAAAGGATAAATGTACTTTCCTGAGGTGCTAGATCTCGGAAAACACTGTTAACAAATGCATTCTTATGTTCTGTGCGTTTTTAAGCCTTCTCTCGGCCTGAAAACGCCTTAATAGTCATGAATGCACCAAAACTTAGTTTGAACAAAAAAGGTTGGAAAACTATTCACAAACCATGATACCATCATAAAACAGATAAATGCACTTTCCTGAGGTGTTAGTTTGAGGTAAACACTGTTAACCAATGCATTATTGTGTTCTGTGGGTTTTTAAGCCTTCTCTCGGCCTGAAAACGCCTTAATAGTCATGAATGCACCAAAACTTAGTTTGAACAAAAAAGGTTGGAAAACTATTCACAAACCATGATACCATCATGAAAAGGATAAATGTACTTTCCTGAGGTGTTAGTTTGAGGTAAACACTGTTAACCAATGCATTCTTGTGTTCTGTGCGATTTCAGCTTTCTCTCAGCCCGCAAACGCCTTAATAGCCAAGAAAGCACCAAAACTTAGTTTGAACAAAAAAGGTTGGAAAACTATTCACAAATCATGATACCATCATAAATTAGACATGCACTTTCCTGAGGTGCTAGTTTGATGAGAACACTGTTAACCAATGCATTCTTGTGTTCTGTGCGTTTTTAAGCCTTCTCTCGGCCTGCAAACGCCTTAATAGTGAAGAAAGCACCAAAACTTAGTTTGAACAAAAAAGGTTGGAAAACTATTCGCAAATCATGATCCCATCATAAAACAGATAAACGTACTTTCCTGAGGTGCTAGGTTGAGGAGAATTCTGTTAACCAATGTATTCTTGTGTTCTGTGCGTTTTCAGCTTTCTCTCGGCCTGCAAACGCCTTAATACTCAAGAAAGCGCAAAAACTTAGTTTGAACAAAAAAGGTTGGAAAACTATTCACAAACCATGATACCATCATGAAAAGGATAAATGTACTTTCCCAAGGTGCTAGATCTCAGGAAACACTGTTAATAAATGCATTCTTGTGTTCTGTGCGTTTTTAAGCCTTCTCTCGCCCTGCAAAGGCCTTAATAGTCAACAAAAGCACCACAACTTAGTTTGAACAAAAAAGGTTGGAAAACTATTCAAAAACCATGATACCATCATAAAACAGATAAATGTACTTTCCTGAGGTCCTAGTTTTAGGAAAACACTGTTAACCAATGCATTCTTGTGTTCAGTGCGTTTTCAGCCTTCTCTCGGCCTGCAAACGCCTTAATTGTCAAGAAAGCACCACAACTTAGTTTGAACAAAAAAGGTTGGAAAACTATTTACAAACCATGATACCATCATGAAAAGGATAAATGTACTTTCCTGAGGTGCTAGCTTTAGGAAAACACTGTTAACCAATGCATTCTTGTGTTCAGTGCGTTTTCAGCTTTCTCTCAGCCTGCAAACGCCTTAATAGCCAAGAAAGCACCAAAACTTAGTTTGAACAAAAAAGGTTGGAAAACTATTCACAAATCATGATACCATCATGGAAAGGATAAATGTACTTTCCCGAGGTGCTAGATCTTGGAAAACACTGTTAACAAATTCATTCTTGTGTTCTGTGCGTTTTTAAGCCTTCTCTCGCCCTGCAAAGGCCTTAATAGTCAACAAAAGCACCACAACTTAGTTTGAACAAAAAAGGTTGGAAAACTATTCAAAAACCATGATACCATCATAAAACAGATAAATGTACTTTCCTGAGGTGCTAGATCTCGGAAAACACTGTTAACAAATGCATTCTTGTGTTCTGTGCGTTTTTAAGACTTCTCTCGGCCTGCAAACGCCTTAATAGTCAAGAATGCACCAAAACTTAGTTTGAACAAAAAAGGTTGGAAAACTATTTACAAACCATGATACCATCATGAAAAGGATAAATGTACTTTCCTGAGGTGCTAGTTTTAGGAAAACACTGTTAACCAATGCATTCTTGTGTTCAGTGCGTTTTCAGCCTTCTCTTTGCCTGCAAACACCTTAATAGTCAAGAAAGCACCACAACTTAGTTTGAACAAAAAAGTTTGGAAAACTATTCACAAACCCTGATACCATCATGAAAAGGATAAATGTACTTTCCTGAGGTGCTAGATCTCGGAAAACACTGTTAACAAATGCATTCTTATGTTCTGTGCGTTTTTAAGCCTTCTCTCGGCCTGAAAACGCCTTAATAGTCATGAATGCACCAAAACTTAGTTTGAACAAAAAAGGTTGGAAAACTATTCACAAACCATGATACCATCATAAAACAGATAAATGCACTTTCCTGAGGTGTTAGTTTGAGGTAAACACTGTTAACCAATGCATTATTGTGTTCTGTGGGTTTTTAAGCCTTCTCTCGGCCTGAAAACGCCTTAATAGTCATGAATGCACCAAAACTTAGTTTGAACAAAAAAGGTTGGAAAACTTTTCACAAACCATGATACCATCATGAAAAGGATAAATGTACTTTCCTGAGGTGTTAGTTTGAGGTAAACACTGTTAACCAATGCATTCTTGTGTTCTGTGCGATTTCAGCTTTCTCTCAGCCCGCAAACGCCTTAATAGCCAAGAAAGCACCAAAACTTAGTTTGAACAAAAAAGGTTGGAAAACTATTCACAAATCATGATACCATCATGGAAAGGATAAATGTACTTTCCCGAGGTGCTAGATCTTGGAAAACACTGTTAACAAATTCATTCTTGTGTTCTGTGCGTTTTTAAGACTTCTCTCGGCCTGCAAACGCCTTAATAGTCAAGAATGCACCAAAACTTAGTTTGAACAAAAAAGGTTGGAAAACTATTCACAAACCATGATACCATCATAAAACAGATAAATGTACTTTCCTAAGGTGTTAGTTTGAGGCAAACACTGGTAACCAATGCATTCTTGTGTTCAGTGCGTTTTCAGCCTTCTCTTTGCCTGCAAACGCCTTAATAGTCAAGAAAGCACCACAACTTAGTTTGAACAAAAAAGTTTGGAAAACTATTCACAAACCCTGATACCATCATGAAAAGGATAAATGTACTTTCCCGAGGTGCTAGATCTCGGAAAACACTGTTAACCAATGCTGTTACGCCCCAGTCTAGGGGTGCCTAAGGTGCAACATGAATAGGCCCCAATCTTCCCCGTCTCCCAAATAGCCACACACACTTTAAGTTTGTATAGGGGATATTTATTGAAAAAAAGCTCTAGGTTGAGAAAAACCCAGTATTTTGAGGCAAAGACAAACCACGGCTTCGCCGTTGCCCATCCCCAATATACCAAACAAACCAAAAAACGAACCTAGCTAGAAAATAAGACGCTGACCTACCAAAACAAAGGAGAAAAATAATGACATCAGTCTTACCTACCTAACTACTTTAAAACAGGAGAAAACCAACTCAAAAGAAAAACAGAATACTTATTCAGCTTCACGGTATGCTACAAGTGGCTGGTTGGAAGAGGAGGAGGACGAGGGTTGTGCTCTGCTGCTGTTCTCCCCTGCTCTGGTCTGCTCTGCCTCGGACGCCATCTTGGCTTCCATTATATGCCGGCTGCAGCCAATCACAGGACGGGTGGGAGACCGTCCACCAATCCGCGCCTGGTGGTGGCACATCCCTGTTTGAATAAAGAAACCAGAAAGACACCAAAAGAAACCCACAAACACTACACAGATGACCCCAGTCATAACACCCCCACACCCAAGAAGTAAACCTTCCCCTAAAAGGTTTACTTCCTATAAAGCTGAGCACCTGGATAAGGCGTCTGCGATTACGTTCTCCGTACCCTTTTTGTGGCGGATCTGCAGGTTAAAATCCTGCAGAAGGAGAGACCAGCGCATCAGCCGCTGGTTAGAGTTTTGCATGTGAGCCAGAAATACCAATGGGTTATGATCTGTGAATACCGAGACAGGCTGTGAACTAGACCCAAGGTAAACTTCGAAATATTGTAAGGCTAACAATAGCGAAAGAGCTTCCTTCTCAATGGTACTGTAATTAAGCTGGTGCTTATTAAACTTTTTTGAGAAGTAAGACACGGGGTGATCAATGGACTGACTGTCCTCCTGCAAGAGGACAGCCCCTGCGCCACACGCACTGGCGTCAACCTCTAACTTAAAGGGTCGCGTAAAACAGGGCGCTGCGAGAACTGGTGCATTGCACAGTAATGCCTTGGCCGACTCGAAGGCAGCTTGACAGGCGGGGGACCAAATAAACGATTTTAAAGGACTCACAAGTCCTGTGAGAGGAGCAACAACGTCCGAAAAGTTTCGACAAAAACCCCGATAATACCCACACATTCCAAGAAAACGGCGCAACGCTTTCTTGGACGGGGGGACCGGGAAATCAATAATCGCCTGCACTTTTTCAGCCAAAGGACGCACCTGCCCCTGACCTACCTGTTTACCTAAATAGGTAACAGTGGCCCTACCAAATTCACATTTTGCGAGGTTGAGGGTGAGTGAGGCCTCACGGAGACGACTGAAAATGAGGGACAATGTGTGGAGATGGTCGGCCCAGGTGGAGGAGTAAGCAACAACATCATCTAAGTAAGCTTCGCAATTTTCTACACCAGATAACACGATACGCATCAACCGTTGGAAAGTAGCGGGTGCATTACGCAGCCCGAATGGCATAACAGTGTACTGGAGGAAAGTATCGGGTGTGACAAAAGCTGAAATTTCTGAGGCCCGTGGCGTTAACGGTACTTGCCAGTAACCTTTTAACAGGTCCAGCTTTGTCACATATTTAGCGGAGCCTACACGATCTATGCAATCTTCCATTCTGGTGAGCGGAAATGAATCAGGTTTTGTGACTGAATTTACTTTTCGGTAATCGTTACAGAAACGAGGAGTGTGGTCGGGTTTCGGAACCAAGACACAGGGTGAGCTCCACGCACTGGTACTGGGAACAGCTAATCCATGCTCAACCAGATAGCTCACCTCCTCCTGCATCATAGCCCTTTTGGCCGGATTTACGCGATACGCATGTTGCTTAATGGGTTTGTGACCCTCCACGTCAATGTCATGGAACAGGACAGACGTTTGCCTAGGATGGTCAGAGAAAAGCAATAGGTTATTCTCTATCAAATCCCTAACATCTGCAAGAGCTGAGTCCGACAGATGGGCCAAAAAACCCTCCAAGTTACTCAGTACCTCTGAATTTCTCAAACGCGCGGCCGGCATCAAACCACTTTTCTCTGCCAACCCATCATCGGCTAGGTGGTACTGAGGAGGAGTAGCGGACACGGACATCACGGGTGCAGCAAGAGACAGCGGGGATTCACTCACTCTGGAAAAATAACGTTTCAACATGTTAATATGGCACACTCTAGATTTTCTTTTCCGATCTGGAGTTTGAACAACGTAGTCAGTGTCACTAATTTTCCTCTCCACCGTGTACGGACCCGAAAACCGAGCATGCAAACTGGATCCCGGCAACGGAAGAAGCACCAAAACCTTGTCACCTGGTTGGAAGACACGGAGGACAGACTTTTTGTCATAACGACTCTTCATTTTAGCTTGACTTTGTGACAAGTTGTCACGGGCTAACTGACACACATAATTGAGACGCTTACGAAAGGAACTGACATAATCTAGCAGCTTATGTTCAGTTTTTGGCGACTCTGCTAACCACTTTTCTTTAAGTAGCCGAAGGGGACCGCGGACAGTATGGCCAAAGACCAAATCACAAGGACTGAACCCCAAAGACTCCTGAGGAGTTTCACGCACGGCAAATAACAGGAGAGGGAGACCTTCATCCCACTCTCGGTTAGACTCAAGACAATATTTACGCAACATAGATTTTAGGGTTTGGTGGAACCTCTCAAGTGCACCTTGAGACTCCGGGTGGTAAGGACTTGAAGTTACATGTTTAACTTTTAGCTCTCTCATTACCTGTGCGAACAATTTGGACATGAAATTCGTGCCCTGGTCACTCTGGATAGTTTTAGGCAAGCCAAACGTTGAAAAGAATTTAGTGAGAGCTTTCACGACTGGTTTTGCTCTGAGAGTGCGCAGGGGAATAGCTTCAGGATACCTCGTCGCGGCGCACATCACCGTTAGAATATACTGATGTCCAGATTTAGTTCTGGGTAACGGCCCCACACAATCTATCAACACTCGTTCAAACGGCTCACCAAGCACCGGGATCGGATGCAGAGGAGCCGGCGGAACAGGTTGGTTGGGCTTTCCCACAACTTGACATGTGTGACAGGTGCGGCAATACTTCGAAACGTCAGTTTTTAATCCGGGCCAAAAGAAATTGCGCAACACACGATGGTACGTCTTTTTAACACCCAGGTGGCCAGCTAAGCTGGAGTCATGTGCCAGACTCAAAATTTGCGCTCGGTAGTCAGTTGGCACAACCACTTGATTTACAACGCACATCTCACTGGAGTCGGGACTCCACCGTCTCATCAGGACACCGTTGTCCAAAAAAAACCGAACTGGTTTGCTGTCTTCCTCGGCGGCTACAACAGAGGACAGACACGAAGTTAGAGACGGATCACTCATCTGGGCTTTAGTCAACATTTCTCGGGTCACATTTAAACTTAGGTCTGTGTCAGCAGGAAATAGATCAAACTCATTGATGCATTTTAATACATTTTCACACTCATCGGATGACACTGAACAGGAGGGCTCACCCTCAACTAGCGTAGCCATAAACGACTCAGACAAATCCACATTTTCACCCAATTTACGAGCCTGTGCACGCGTAATTGCGCACACAGGAAACAGATTTGGCACAGACACAGCAGAAGAGGCAAAGGGTGAACAGCAAGCAGACACCGACGAAATTGGGTCACTAACTACTTCGGGCAGAGGAAACACTTTTCCTCCGGCCAAATCGTTACCCAAAATAAACGAAACGCCACTAATCGGAAACTGTGGGAGCACGGCAACTTTCACCTGTCCAGACACAAGCGCTGAATGCAAGTGAATCATGTGCAGTGGGGCATGAAGTTCACTCATTTTGATTCCCAACACTAGCAAATCAGAAGAACACGACGTTTCGTTGGAGAGCGGCAGCACATTAGCCAGCATGAATGAATGATAGGCGGCTGTATCTCGAAGAATAGTTACTGGCACTTTTTCCGATTGCTCGCCAGTTAAAGAAACAAACCCGTGAGATACGAACGGCTTGAACCGAGGGTCAACCTCCGCGTATTTTTCTTCAGGTAACAGCTCAGTATGTTTTACCGGTGGTGACACTGTGTTTATGAAACCCACACCGGCAGGAGGTTTAGTACCTTTGTGTGGTCCTTTTTTCCTAAGAATCGGACAAACCGCGATCAAATGGCCTGGCTCATGGCAATAGAAACACTCACGGCCCTCACCCGCTGTTGGTGAGGTGCTTTTACGCATCATCTTTGGCGACCGAACTCTGCGCTCAGGCATTACTTGAGAAACGCGAGGCGCCGGCATAGAAAAAACGCTTTTATGAGTTAGAATGAACTCATCAGCCAGAACAGCCGCTTTCGTTACCGATGATTCTTTTTGTTCGTTCAAATAGACCACAATTCTTTCCGGCAAACACTTTTTGAATTCCTCGAGCAAAATGAGCTCTCTGATTTCCGCCATGTTTTTAACATTACACGCCTGGCACCATTTATCAAACAGAATGCTCTTGTCACGCACAAACTCAACATATGTCTGGTTAGCAGTTTTATCACTATTCCTAAATTTTTGTCTGTATGCTTCCGGGACCAGCTCGTAGGCCTGTAACACTGTCTTTTTCAGTATTTTATAGTCAAGACTATCCTCAATAGACAGACTGGCACAGACTTCTTGAGCTTTCCCCACTAATTTACACTGGAGGAGAAGGGACCAGAACTCTTTAGGCCAACTCAGGGCAGCAGCTATCCGCTCAAAAGCGCTAAAATATGAGTCAACCTCTGACTCGCGAAACGGAGGGACTAAAGCTATGTGCCTACTAATGTCAAAAGCCGGAGTAGGAATAGCACTGCGGTCAAGAGGAGACATCGGGGTGGAGACTACCGGGGCTCCCTTTTCCAGTTCGAGAGCCCTGATGCGCAGATGCATTGCTTGCACCTCTAGCTGTCTGTTTTTGGTCTCTACCTCCTTTATTTGGAGGGCTATGCGGAGATCCTCTGTGGTCATGTTACCCATGACAGGATCTATGACGGGCTCAAGTCCTACACCCGTAGCGAGCATGCCAGCAGCCCCTGCCGCTTTCACGTCTGCCATCGGTGCGTCACCCGCCGCGCCGCCCGCAACAGCAACATCAGTAGCTGGTTCAGGTATGATGCCCTGCTCCACCAACTCTGCACACAGCAACCGTTTGATCTCCCCCTTATTGGCACTGTAGGGCACCTGCACATTATAACAATTTGCCACCATCAAAAGGTCCTTTTTCTTACATTTTTCAATTTTAGCAAAAGATGGACCAGCCACAAACTCATCCAGTGAAAACTCCATAATTCCCCCCACACACCAAATCACTGCCAACCAGACAAAAAATCTTCCATAGAACACAGAAAACGAGGCGAGACAAGAAGACGGACGAGCCCCCAATTCATGTTACGCCCCAGTCTAGGGGTGCCTAAGGTGCAACATGAATAGGCCCCAATCTTCCCCGTCTCCCAAATAGCCACACACACTTTAAGTTTGTATAGGGGATATTTATTGAAAAAAAGCTCTAGGTTGAGAAAAACCCAGTATTTTGAGGCAAAGACAAACCACGGCTTCGCCGTTGCCCATCCCCAATATACCAAACAAACCAAAAAACGAACCTAGCTAGAAAATAAGACGCTGACCTACCAAAACAAAGGAGAAAAATAATGACATCAGTCTTACCTACCTAACTACTTTAAAACAGGAGAAAACCAACTCAAAAGAAAAACAGAATACTTATTCAGCTTCACGGTATGCTACAAGTGGCTGGTTGGAAGAGGAGGAGGACGAGGGTTGTGCTCTGCTGCTGTTCTCCCCTGCTCTGGTCTGCTCTGCCTCGGACGCCATCTTGGCTTCCATTATATGCCGGCTGCAGCCAATCACAGGACGGGTGGGAGACCGTCCACCAATCCGCGCCTGGTGGTGGCACATCCCTGTTTGAATAAAGAAACCAGAAAGACACCAAAAGAAACCCACAAACACTACACAGATGACCCCAGTCATAACATTCTTGTTTTCTGTATGTTTTTCAGCCTTCTCTCGGCCTGCAAACACCTTAATAGTGAAGAAAGCTACAAAACTTAGTTTGAACAAAAAAGGTTGAAAAACTATTCACAAATCATAATACCATCATAAAACAGATAAATGCACTTTCCTGATGTGGTAGTTTGAGGAGAATACTGTTAACCAATGCATTCTTGTGTTCTGTGCGTTTTTCAGCCTTCTCTCGGCCTGCAAACGCCCTAATAGTGAAGAAAGCAACAAAACTTAGTTTGAACAAAAAAGGTTGGAAAACTATTCACACATCATGATACTATCATAAAATAGATAAATGGACTTTCCTGAGGTGTTAGTTTGAAGAGAACACTGTTAACCAATGCATTCTTGTTTTCTGTATGTTTTATCAGCCTTCTCTCGGCCTGCAAACACCTTAATAGTGAAGAAAGCTACAAAAGTTAGTTTGAACAAAAAATGTTGAAAAACTTTCACAAATCATAATACCATCATAAAACAGATAAATGCACTTCCCTGATGTGGTAGTTTGAGGATAATACTGTTAACCAATGCATTCTTGTGTTCTGTGCGTTTTTCAGCCTTCTCTCGGCCTGCAAACGCCCTAATAGTGAAGAAAGCAACAAAACTTAGTTTGAACAAAAAAGGTTGGAAAACTATTCACAAATCATGATACCATCATGAAACAGATAAACGTACTTTCCTGAGGTGCTAGTTTGAGGAGAATTCTGTTAACCAATGCATTCTTGTGTTCTGTGCGTTTTTAAGCTTTCTCTCGGCCGGCAAACGCCTTTATAGTGAAGAAAGCAACAAAACTTAGTTTGAACAAAAAAGGTTGGAAAACTATTCACACATCATGATACTATCATAAAATAGATAAATGGACTTTCCTGAGGTGTTAGTTTGAAGAGAACACTGTTAACCAATGCATTCTTGTTTTCTGTATGTTTTATCAGCCTTCTCTCGGCCTGCAAACACCTTAATAGTGAAGAAAGCTACAAAACTTAGTTTGAACAAAAATGTTGGAAAACTATTCACAAATCATGATACCATCATGAAACAGATAAACGTACTTTCCTGAGGTGCTAGTTTGAGGAGAATTCTGTTAACCAATGCATTCTTGTGTTCTGTGCGTTTTTAAGCTTTCTCTCGGCCTGCAAACGCCTTTATAGTGAAGAAAGCAACAAAACTTAGTTTGAACAAAAAAGGTTGGAAAACTATTCACAAATCATGATACCATCATGAAACAGATAAACGTACTTTCCTGAGGTGCTAGTTTGAAGAGAACACTGTTAACCAATGCATTCTTGTGTTCTGTGCGTTTTTAAGCTTTCTCTCAGCCTGCAAACGCCTTTATAGTGAAGAAAGCAACAAAAGTTAGTTTGAACAAAAAAGGTTGAAAAACTTTCACAAATCATAATACCATCATAAAACAGATAAATGCACTTTCCTGATGTGGTAGTTTGAGGATAATACTGTTAACCAATGCATTCTTGTGTTCTGTGCGTTTTTCAGCCTTCTCTCGGCCTGCAAACACCTTAATAGTGAAGAAAGCAACAAAACTTAGTTTGAACAAAAAAGGTTGGAAAACTATTCACAAATCATGATACCATCATGAAACAGATAAACGTACTTTCCTGAGGTGCTAGTTTGAGGAGAATTCTGTTAACCAATGCATTCTTGTGTTCTGTGCGTTTTTAAGCTTTCTCTCGGCCGGCAAACGCCTTTATAGTGAAGAAAGCAACAAAACTTAGTTTGAACAAAAAAGGTTGGAAAACTATTCACACATCATGATACTATCATAAAATAGATAAATGGACTTTCCTGAGGTGTTAGTTTGAAGAGAACACTGTTAACCAATGCATTCTTGTTTTCTGTATGTTTTATCAGCCTTCTCTCGGCCTGCAAACACCTTAATAGTGAAGAAAGCTACAAAACTTAGTTTGAACAAAAATGTTGGAAAACTATTCACAAATCATGATACCATCATGAAACAGATAAACGTACTTTCCTGAGGTGCTAGTTTGAAGAGAACACTGTTAACCAATGCAGTCTTGTGTTCTGTGCGTTTTTAAGCTTTCTCTCAGCCTGCAAACGCCTTTATAGTGAAGAAAGCAACAAAAGTTAGTTTGAACAAAAAAGGTTGAAAAACTATACACAAATCATAATACCATCATAAAACAGATAAATGCACTTTCCTGATTTGGTAGTTTGAGGATAATACTGTTAACCAATGCATTCTTGTGTTCTGTGCGTTTTTCAGCCTTCTCTCGGCCCGCAAACGCCTTTATAGTGAAGAAAGCAACAAAACTTAGTTTGAACAAAAAAGGTTGGAAAACTATTCACACATCATGATACCATCATGAAACAGATAAACGTACTTTCCTGAGGTGCTAGTTTGAGGAGAATTCTGTTAACCAATGCATTCTTGTGTTCTGTGCGTTTTTAAGCTTTCTCTCAGCCTGCAAACGCCTTTATAGTGAAGAAAGCAACAAAACTTAGTTTGAACAAAAAAGGTTGGAAAACTATTCACAAATCATGATACCATCATGAAACAGATAAACGTACTTTCCTGAGGTGCTAGTTTGAGGAGAACACTGTTAACCAATTCATTCTTGTGTTCTGTGCGTTTTTAAGCTTTCTCTCGGCCCGCAAACGCCTTTATAGTGAAGAAAGCAACAAAACTTAGTTTGAACAAAAAAGGTTGGAAAACTATTCACAAATCATGATACCATCATGAAACAGATAAACGTACTTTCCTGAGGTGCTAGTTTGAAGAGAACACTGTTAACCAATGCATTCTTGTGTTCTGTGCGTTTTTAAGCTTTCTCTCGGCCTGCAAACGCCTTTATAGTGAAGAAAGCAACAAAACTTAGTTTGAACAAAAAAGGTTGGAAAACTATTCACAAATCATGATACCATCATGAAACAGATAAACGTACTTTCCTGAGGTGCTAGTTTGAGGAGAATTCTGTTAACCAATGCATTCTTGTGTTCTGTGCGTTTTTAAGCTTTCTCTCAGCCTGCAAACGCCTTTATAGTGAAGAAAGCAACAAAAGTTAGTTTGAACAAAAAAGGTTGGAAAACTATTCACAAATCATGATGCCATCATGAAACAGATAAACGTACTTTCCTGAGGTGCTAGTTTGAGGAGAATTCTGTTAACCAATGCATTCTTGTGTTCTGTGCGTTTTTAAGCTTTCTCTCAGCCTGCAAACGCCTTTATAGTGAAGAAAGCAACAAAAGTTAGTTTGAACAAAAAAGGTTGGAAAACTATTCACAAATCATGATGCCATCATGAAACAGATAAACGTACTTTCCTGAGGTGCTAGTTTGAGGAGAATTCTGTTAACCAATGCATTCTTGTGTTCTGTGCGTTTTTAAGCTTTCTCTCAGCCTGCAAACGCCCTAATTGTGAAGAAAGCAACAAAACTTAGTTTGAACAAAAAAGGTTGGAAAACTATTCAAAAATCATGATACCATCATGAAACAGATAAATGCACTTTCCTGAGGTGCTAGTTTGAGGAGAATTCTGTTAACCAATGCATTCTTGTGTTCTGTGCGTTTTTGAGCTTTCTCTCAGCCTGCAAACGCCTTCATAGTGAAGAAAGCAACAAAACTTAGTTTGAACAAAAAAGGTTGGAAAACTATTCACAAATCATGATACCATCATGAAACAGATAAACATACTTTCCTGAGGTGCTAGTTTGAAGAGAACACTGTTAACCAATGCATTATTGTGTTCTGTGCGTTTTTAAGCTTTCTCTCAGCCTGCAAACGCCTTTATAGTGAAGAAAGCAACAAAAGTTAGTTTGAACAAAAAAGGTTGGAAAACTATTCACAAATCATGATGCCATCATGAAACAGAGAAACGTACTTTCCTGAGGTGCTAGTTTGAGGAGAATTCTGTTAACCAATGCATTCTTGTGTTCTGTGCGTTTTTAAGCTTTCTCTCAGCCTGCAAACGCCCTAATTGTGAAGAAAGCAACAAAACTTAGTTTGAAAAAAAAAGGTTGGAAAACTATTCAAAAATCATGATACCATCATGAAACAGATAAACGTACTTTCCTGAGGTGCTAGTTTGAGGAGAACACTGTTAACCAATTCATTCTTGTGTTCTGTGCGTTTTTAAGCTTTCTCTCGGCCCGCAAACGCCTTTATAGTGAAGAAAGCAACAAAACTTAGTTTGAACAAAAAAGGTTGGAAAACTATTCACAAATCATGATACCATCATGAAACAGATAAACGTACTTTCCTGAGGTGCTAGTTTGAAGAGAACACTGTTAACCAATGCATTCTTGTGTTCTGTGCGTTTTTAAGCTTTCTCTCGGCCTGCAAACGCCTTTATAGTGAAGAAAGCAACAAAACTTAGTTTGAACAAAAAAGGTTGGAAAACTATTCACAAATCATGATACCATCATGAAACAGATAAACGTACTTTCCTGAGGTGCTAGTTTGAAGAGAATTCTGTTAACCAATGCATTCTTGTATTCTGTGCGTTTTTAAGCTTTCTCTCAGCCTGCAAACGCCTTTATAGTGAAGAAAGCAACAAAACTTAGTTTAAACAAAAAAGGTTGGAAAACTATTCAAAAATCATGATACCATCATGAAACAGATAAATGCACTTTCCTTAGGTGCTAGTTTGAGGAGAACACTGTTAACCAATGCATTCTTGTGTTCTGTGCGTTTTTCAGCCTTCTCTCGGCCTGCAAACGCCTTTATCGTGAAGAAAGCACCAAAACTTAGTTTGAACAAAAAAGGTTGGAAAACTATTCACAAATCATGATACCATCATGAAACGGATAAACGTACTTTCCTGAGGTGCTAGTTTGAGGAGAATTCTGTTAACCAATGCATTCTTGTGTTCTGTGCGTTTTTGAGCTTTCTCTCGGCCTGCAAACGCCTTTATAGTGAAGAAAGCAACAAAACTTAGTTTGAACAAAAAAGGTTGGAAAACTATTCACAAATCATGATACCATCATGAAACAGATAAACGTAATTTCCTGAGGTGATAGTTTGAGGAGAATTCTGTTAACCAATGCATTCTTGTGTTCTGTGCGTTTTTAAGCTTTCTCTCGGCCTGCAAACGCCTTTATAGTGAAGAAAGCAACAAAACTTAGTTTGAACAAAAAAGGTTGGAAAACTATTCACAAATCATGATGCCATCATGAAACAGATAAACGTACTTTCCTGAGGTGCTAGTTTGAGGAGAATTCTGTTAACCAATGCATTCTTGTGTTCTGTGCGTTTTTAAGCTTTCTCTCAGCCTGCAAACGCCCTAATTGTGAAGAAAGCAACAAAACTTATTTTGAACAAAAAAGGTTGGAAAACTATTCACAAATCATGATGCCATCATGAAACAGATAAACGTACTTTCCTGAGGTGCTAGTTTTAGGAGAATTTTGTTAACCAATGCATTCTTGTGTTCTGTGCGTTTTTAAGCATTTTCTCGGCCTGCAAACGCCTTTATAGTGAAGAAAGCAACAAAACTTAGTTTGAACAAAAAAGGTTGGAAAACTATTCAAAAATCATGATACCATCATGAAACAGATAAATGCACTTTCCTGAGGTGCTAGTTTGAGGAGAACACTGTTAACCAATACATTCTTGTGTTCTGTGCGTTTTTCAGCCTTCTCTCGGCCTGCATACGCCTTTATAGTGAAGAGAGCAACAAAACATAGTTTGAACAAAAAAGGTTGGAAAACTATTCACAAATCATGATACCATCATGAAACAGATAAACGTACTTTCCTGAGGTGCTAGTTTGAAAAGAATTCTGTTAACCAATGCATTCTTGTATTCTGTGCGTTTTTAAGCTTTCTCTCAGCCTGCAAACGCCTTTATAGTGAAGAAAGCAACAAAACTTAGTTTAAACAAAAAAGGTTGGAAAACTATTCAAAAATCATGATACCATCATGAAACAGATAAATGCACTTTCCTGAGGTGCTAGTTTGAGGAGAACACTGTTAACCAATGCATTCTTGTGTTCTGTGCGTTTTTCAGCCTTCTCTCGGCCTGCAAACGCCTTTATCGTGAAGAAAGCACCAAAACTTAGTTTGAACAAAAAAGGTTGGAAAACTATTCACAAATCATGATACCATCATGAAACAGATAAACGTACTTTCCTTAGGTGCTAGTTTGAGGAGAATTCTGTTAACCAATGCATTCTTGTGTTCTGTGCGTTTTTAAGCTTTCTCTCGGCCTGCAAACGCCTTTATAGTGAAGAAAGCAACAAAACTTAGTTTGAACAAAAAAGGTTGGAAAACTATTCACAAATCATGATACCATCATGAAACGGATAAACGTACTTTCCTGAGGTGCTAGTTTGAGGGGAATTCTGTTAACCAATGCATTCTTGTGTTCTGTGCGTTTTTGAGCTTTCTCTCGGCCTGCAAACGCCTTTATAGTGAAGAAAGCAACAAAACTTAGTTTGAACAAAAAAGGTTGGAAAACTATTCACAAATCATGATACCATCATGAAACAGATAAATGCACTTTCCTGAGGTGCTAGTTTGAGGAGAACACTGTTAACCAATGCATTCTTGTGTTCTGTGCGTTTTTAAGCTTTCTCTCGGCCTGCAAACGCCTTTATAGTGAAGAAAGCACCAAAACTTAGTTTGAACAAAAAAGGTTGGAAAACTATTCACAAATCATGATGCCATCATGAAACAGATAAACGTACTTTCCTGAGGTGCTAGTTTGAGGAGAATTCTGTTAACCAATGCATTCCTGTGTTCTGTGCGTTTTTAAGCTTTCTCTCAGCCTGCAAACGCCCTAATTGTGAAGAAAGCAACAAAACTTAGTTTGAACAAAAAAGGTTGGAAAACTATTCACAAATCATGATGCCATCATGAAACAGATAAACGTACTTTCCTGAGGTGCTAGTTTGAGGAGAATTTTGTTAACCAATGCATTCTTGTGTTCTGTGCGTTTTTAAGCTTTCTCTCGGCCTGCAAACGCCTTTATAGTGAAGAAAGCAACAAAACTTAGTTTGAACAAAAAAGGTTGGAAAACTATTCAAAAATCATGATACCATCATGAAACAGATAAATGCACTTTCCTGAGGTGCTAGTTTGAGGAGAACACTGTTAACCAATGCATTCTTGTGTTCTGTGCGTTTTTCAGCCTTCTCTCGGCCTGCAAACGCCTTTATCGTGAAGAAAGCACCAAAACTTAGTTTGAACAAAAAAGGTTGGAAAACTATTCACAAATCATGATACCATCATGAAACAGATAAACGTACTTTCCTGAGGTGCTAGTTTGAGGAGAATTCTGTTAACCAATGCATTCTTGTGTTCTGTGCGTTTTTAAGCTTTCTCTCGGCCTGCAAACGCCTTTATAGTGAAGAAAGCAACAAAACTTAGTTTGAACAAAAAAGGTTGGAAAACTATTCACAAATCATGATACCATCATGAAACGGATAAACGTACTTTCCTGAGGTGCTAGTTTGAGGAGAATTCTGTTAACCAATGCATTCTTGTGTTCTGTGCGTTTTTGAGCTTTCTCTCGGCCTGCAAACGCCTTTATAGTGAAGAAAGCAACAAAACTTAGTTTGAACAAAAAAGGTTGGAAAACTATTCACAAATCATGATACCATCATGAAACAGATAAACGTAATTTCCTGAGGTGCTAGTTTGAGGAGAATTCTGTTAACCAATGCATTCTTGTGTTCTGTGCGTTTTTAAGCTTTCTCTCGGCCTGCAAACGCCTTTATAGTGAAGAAAGCACCAAAACTTAGTTTGAACAAAAAAGGTTGGAAAACTATTCAAAAATCATGATACCATCATGAAACAGATAAATGCACTTTCCTGAGGTGCTAGTTTGAGGAGAACACTGTTAACCAATGCATTCTTGTGTTCTGTGCGTTTTTCAGCCTTCTCTCGGCCTGCAAACGCCTTTATCGTGAAGAAAGCACCAAAACTTAGTTTGAACAAAAAAGGTTGGAAAACTATTCACAAATCATGATACCATCATGAAACAGATAAACGTACTTTCCTGAGGTGCTAGTTTGAGGAGAATTCTGTTAACCAATGCATTCTTGTGTTCTGTGCGTTTTTAAGCTTTCTCTCGGCCTGCAAACGCCTTTATAGTGAAGAAAGCAACAAAACTTAGTTTGAACAAAAAAGGTTGGAAAACTATTCACAAATCATGATACCATCATGAAACGGATAAACGTACTTTCCTGAGGTGCTAGTTTGAGGGGAATTCTGTTAACCAATGCATTCTTGTGTTCTGTGCGTTTTTGAGCTTTCTCTCGGCCTGCAAACGCCTTTATAGTGAAGAAAGCAACAAAACTTAGTTTGAACAAAAAAGGTTGGAAAACTATTCACAAATCATGATACCATCATGAAACAGATAAATGCACTTTCCTGAGGTGCTAGTTTGAGGAGAACACTGTTAACCAATGCATTCTTGTGTTCTGTGCGTTCTTAAGCTTTCTCTCGGCCTGCAAACGCCTTTATAGTGAAGAAAGCACCAAAACTTAGTTTGAACAAAAAAGGTTGGAAAACTATTCACAAATCATGATGCCATCATGAAACAGATAAACGTACTTTCCTGAGGTGCTAGTTTGAGGAGAATTCTGTTAACCAATGCATTCCTGTGTTCTGTGCGTTTTTAAGCTTTCTCTCAGCCTGCAAACGCCCTAATTGTGAAGAAAGCAACAAAACTTAGTTTGAACAAAAAAGGTTGGAAAACTATTCACAAATCATGATGCCATCATGAAACAGATAAACGTACTTTCCTGAGGTGCTAGTTTGAGGAGAATTTTGTTAACCAATGCATTCTTGTGTTCTGTGCGTTTTTAAGCTTTCTCTCGGCCTGCAAACGCCTTTATAGTGAAGAAAGCAACAAAACTTAGTTTGAACAAAAAAGGTTGGAAAACTATTCAAAAATCATGATACCATCATGAAACAGATAAATGCACTTTCCTGAGGTGCTAGTTTGAGGAGAACACTGTTAACCAATGCATTCTTGTGTTCTGTGCGTTTTTCAGCCTTCTCTCGGCCTGCAAACGCCTTTATCGTGAAGAAAGCACCAAAACTTAGTTTGAACAAAAAAGGTTGGAAAACTATTCACAAATCATGATACCATCATGAAACAGATAAACGTACTTTCCTGAGGTGCTAGTTTGAGGAGAATTCTGTTAACCAATGCATTCTTGTGTTCTGTGCGTTTTTAAGCTTTCTCTCGGCCTGCAAACGCCTTTATAGTGAAGAAAGCAACAAAACTTAGTTTGAACAAAAAAGGTTGGAAAACTATTCACAAATCATGATACCATCATGAAACGGATAAACGTACTTTCCTGAGGTGCTAGTTTGAGGAGAATTCTGTTAACCAATGCATTCTTGTGTTCTGTGCGTTTTTGAGCTTTCTCTCGGCCTGCAAACGCCTTTATAGTGAAGAAAGCAACAAAACTTAGTTTGAACAAAAAAGGTTGGAAAACTATTCACAAATCATGATACCATCATGAAACAGATAAACGTAATTTCCTGAGGTGCTAGTTTGAGGAGAATTCTGTTAACCAATGCATTCTTGTGTTCTGTGCGTTTTTAAGCTTTCTCTCGGCCTGCAAACGCCTTTATAGTGAAGAAAGCAACAAAACTTAGTTTGAACAAAAAAGGTTGGAAAACTATTCACAAATCATGATACCATCATGAAACAGATAAACGGACTTTCCTGAGGTGCTAGTTTGAGGAGAATTTTGTTAACCAATGCATTCTTGTGTTCTGTGCGTTTTTAAGCTTTCTCTCGGCCTGCAAACGCCTTTATAGTGAAGAAAGCACCAAAACTTAGTTTGAACAAAAAAGGTTGGAAAACTATTCACAAATCATGATACCATCATGAAACAGATAAATGCACTTTCCTGAGGTGCTAGTTTGAGGAGAACACTGTTAACCAATGCATTCTTGTGTTCTGTGCGTTTTTAAGCTTTCTCTCGGCCTGCAAACGCCTTTATAGTGAAGAAAGCACCAAAACTTAGTTTGAACAAAAAAGGTTGGAAAACTATTCACAAATCATGATGCCATCATGAAACAGATAAACGTACTTTCCTGAGGTGCTAGTTTGAGGAGAATTCTGTTAACCAATGCATTCTTGTGTTCTGTGCGTTTTTAAGCTTTCTCTCAGCCTGCAAACGCCCTAATTGTGAAGAAAGCAACAAAACTTAGTTTGAACAAAAAAGGTTGGAAAACTATTCACAAATCATGATGCCATCATGAAACAGATAAACGTACTTTCCTGAGGTGCTAGTTTGAGGAGAATTTTGTTAACCAATGCATTCTTGTGTTCTGTGCGTTTTTAAGCTTTCTCTCGGCCTGCAAACGCCTTTATAGTGAAGAAAGCAACAAAACTTAGTTTGAACAAAAAAGGTTGGAAAACTATTCAAAAATCATGATACCATCATGAAACAGATAAATGCACTTTCCTGAGGTGCTAGTTTGAGGAGAACACTGTTAACCAATACATTCTTGTGTTCTGTGCGTTTTTCAGCCTTCTCTCGGCCTGCATACGCCTTTATAGTGAAGAGAGCAACAAAACATAGTTTGAACAAAATAGGTTGGAAAACTATTCACAAATCATGATACCATCATGAAACAGATAAACGTACTTTCCTGAGGTGCTAGTTTGAAGAGAATTCTGTTAACCAATGCATTCTTGTATTCTGTGCGTTTTTAAGCTTTCTCTCAGCCTGCAAACGCCTTTATAGTGAAGAAAGCAACAAAACTTAGTTTAAACAAAAAAGGTTGGAAAACTATTCAAAAATCATGATACCATCATGAAACAGATAAATGCACTTTCCTGAGGTGCTAGTTTGAGGAGAACACTGTTAACCAATGCATTCTTGTGTTCTGTGCGTTTTTCAGCCTTCTCTCGGCCTGCAAACGCCTTTATCGTGAAGAAAGCACCAAAACTTAGTTTGAACAAAAAAGGTTGGAAAACTATTCACAAATCATGATACCATCATGAAACAGATAAACGTACTTTCCTGAGGTGCTAGTTTGAGGAGAATTCTGTTAACCAATGCATTCTTGTGTTCTGTGCGTTTTTAAGCTTTCTCTCGGCCTGCAAACGCCTTTATAGTGAAGAAAGCAACAAAACTTAGTTTGAACAAAAAAGGTTGGAAAACTATTCACAAATCATGATACCATCATGAAACGGATAAACGTACTTTCCTGAGGTGCTAGTTTGAGGAGAATTCTGTTAACCAATGCATTCTTGTGTTCTGTGCGTTTTTGAGCTTTCTCTCGGCCTGCAAACGCCTTTATAGTGAAGAAAGCAACAAAACTTAGTTTGAACAAAAAAGGTTGGAAAACTATTCACAAATCATGATACCATCATGAAACAGATAAACGTACTTTCCTGAGGTGCTAGTTTGAGGAGAATTCTGTTAACCAATGCATTCTTGTGTTCTGTGCGTTTTTAAGCTTTCTCTCGGCCTGCAAACGCCTTTATAGTGAAGAAAGCAACAAAACTTAGTTTGAACAAAAAAGGTTGGAAAACTATTCACAAATCATGATACCATCATGAAACAGATAAACGTACTTTCCTGAGGTGCTAGTTTGAGGAGAATTTTGTTAACCAATGCATTCTTGTGTTCTGTGCGTTTTTAAGCTTTCTCTCGGCCTGCAAACGCCTTTATAGTGATGAAAGCAACAAAACTTAGTTTGAACAAAAAAGGTTGGAAAACTATTCAAAAATCATGATACCATCATGAAACAGATAAATGCACTTTCCTGAGGTGCTAGTTTGAGGAGAACACTGTTAACCAATGCATTCTTGTGTTCTGTGCGTTTTTAAGCTTTCTCTCGCCCTGCAAACGCCTTTATAGTGAAGAAAGCAACAAAACTTAGTTTGAACAAAAAAGGTTGGAAAACTATTCACAAATCATGATACCATCATGAAACAGATAAACGTACTTTCCTGAGGTGCTAGTGTGAAGAGAACACTGTTAACCAATGCATTCTTGTGTTCTGTGCATTTTTAAGCTTTCTCTCGGCCTGCAAACGCCTTTATAGTGAAGAAAGCAACAAAACTTAGTTTGAACAAAAAAGGTTGGAAAACTATTCAAAAATCATGATACCATCATGAAACAGATAAACGTACTTTCCTGAGGTGCTAGTGTGAAGAGAACACTGTTAACCAATGCATTCTTGTGTTCTGTGCGTTTTTAAGCTTTCTCTCGGCCTGCAAACGCCTTTATAGTGAAGAAAGCACCAAAACTTAGTTTGAACAAAAAAGGTTGGAAAACTATTCACAAATCATGATACCATCATGAAAAAGATAAACGTACTTTCCTGAGGTGCTGGTTTGAGGAGAATTCTGTTAACCAAAACATTCTTGTGTTCTGTTCGTTTTTTAGCCTTCTCTCAGCCTGCATACGCCTTTATAGTGAAGAGAGCAACAAAACTTAGTTTGAACAAAAAAGGTTGGAAAACTATTCACAAATCATGATACCATCATGAAACAGATAAACGTACTTTCCTGAGGTGCTAGTTTGAGGAGAATTCTGTTAACCAATGCATTCTTGTGTTCTGTGCGTTTTTGAGCTTTCTCTCGGCCTGCAAACGCCTTCATAGTGAAGAAAGCAACAAAACTTAGTTTGAACAAAAAAGGTTGGAAAACTATTCACAAATCATGATACCATCATGAAACAGATAAACATACTTTCCTGAGGTGCTAGTTTGAAGAGAACACTGTTAACCAATGCATTATTGTGTTCTGTGCGTTTTTAAGCTTTCTCTCAGCCTGCAAACGCCTTTATAGTGAAGAAAGCAACAAAAGTTAGTTTGAACAAAAAAGGTTGGAAAACTATTCACAAATCATGATGCCATCATGAAACAGATAAACGTACTTTCCTGAGGTGCTAGTTTGAGGAGAATTCTGTTAACCAATGCATTCTTGTGTTCTGTGCGTTTTTAAGCTTTCTCTCAGCCTGCAAACGCCCTAATTGTGAAGAAAGCAACAAAACTTAGTTTGAACAAAAAAGGTTGGAAAACTATTCAAAAATCATGATACCATCATGAAACAGATAAATGCACTTTCCTGAGGTGCTAGTTTGAGGAGAACACTGTTAACCAATACATTCTTGTGTTCTGTGCGTTTTTCAGCCTTCTCTCGGCCTGCATACGCCTTTATAGTGAAGAGAGAAACAAAACATAGTTTGAACAAAAAAGGTTGGAAAACTATTCACAAATCATGATACCATCATGAAACAGATAAAAGTACTTTCCTGAGGTGCTAGTTTGAAGAGAATTCTGTTAACCAATGCATTCTTGTGTTCTGTGCGTTTTTGAGCTTTCTCTCGGCCTGCAAACGCCTTTATAGTGAAGAAAGCAACAAAACTTAGTTTGAACAAAAAAGGTTGGAAAACTATTCACAAATCATGATACCATCATGAAACAGATAAATGCACTTTCCTGAGGTGCTAGTTTGAGGAGAACACTGTTAACCAATGCATTCTTGTGTTCTGTGCGTTTTTAAGCTTTCTCTCGCCCTGCAAACGCCTTTATAGTGAAGAAAGCAACAAAACTTAGTTTGAACAAAAAAGGTTGGAAAACTATTCACAAATCATGATACCATCATGAAACAGATAAACGTACTTTCCTGAGGTGCTAGTGTGAAGAGAACACTGTTAACCAATGCATTCTTGTGTTCTGTGCATTTTTAAGCTTTCTCTCGGCCTGCAAACGCCTTTATAGTGAAGAAAGCAACAAAACTTAGTTTGAACAAAAAAGGTTGGAAAACTATTCAAAAATCATGATACCATCATGAAACAGATAAACGTACTTTCCTGAGGTGCTAGTGTGAAGAGAACACTGTTAACCAATGCATTCTTGTGTTCTGTGCGTTTTTAAGCTTTCTCTCGGCCTGCAAACGCCTTTATAGTGAAGAAAGCACCAAAACTTAGTTTGAACAAAAAAGGTTGGAAAACTATTCACAAATCATGATACCATCATGAAAAAGATAAACGTACTTTCCTGAGGTGCTGGTTTGAGGAGAATTCTGTTAACCAAAACATTCTTGTGTTCTGTTCGTTTTTTAGCCTTCTCTCAGCCTGCATACGCCTTTATAGTGAAGAGAGCAACAAAACTTAGTTTGAACAAAAAAGGTTGGAAAACTATTCACAAATCATGATACCATCATGAAACAGATAAACGTACTTTCCTGAGGTGCTAGTTTGAGGAGAATTCTGTTAACCAATGCATTCTTGTGTTCTGTGCGTTTTTGAGCTTTCTCTCGGCCTGCAAACGCCTTCATAGTGAAGAAAGCAACAAAACTTAGTTTGAACAAAAAAGGTTGGAAAACTATTCACAAATCATGATACCATCATGAAACAGATAAACATACTTTCCTGAGGTGCTAGTTTGAAGAGAACACTGTTAACCAATGCATTATTGTGTTCTGTGCGTTTTTAAGCTTTCTCTCAGCCTGCAAACGCCTTTATAGTGAAGAAAGCAACAAAAGTTAGTTTGAACAAAAAAGGTTGGAAAACTATTCACAAATCATGATGCCATCATGAAACAGATAAACGTACTTTCCTGAGGTGCTAGTTTGAGGAGAATTCTGTTAACCAATGCATTCTTGTGTTCTGTGCGTTTTTAAGCTTTCTCTCGGCCTGCAAACGCCTTTATAGTGAAGAAAGCAACAAAACTTAGTTTGAACAAAAAAGGTTGGAAAACTATTCACAAATCATGATACCATCATGAAACAGATAAACGTACTTTCCTGAGGTGCTAGTTTGAGGAGAATTTTGTTAACCAATGCATTCTTGTGTTCTGTGCGTTTTTAAGCTTTCTCTCGGCCTGCAAACGCCTTTATAGTGAAGAAAGCAACAAAACTTAGTTTGAACAAAAAAGGTTGGAAAACTATTCAAAAATCATGATACCATCATGAAACAGATGAATGCACTTTCCTGAGGTGCTAGTTTGAGGAGAACACTGTTAACCAATGCATTCTTGTGTTCTGTGCGTTTTTAAGCTTTCTCTCGCCCTGCAAACGCCTTTATAGTGAAGAAAGCAACAAAACTTAGTTTGAACAAAAAAGGTTGGAAAACTATTCACAAATCATGATACCATCATGAAACAGATAAACGTACTTTCCTGAGGTGCTAGTGTGAAGAGAACACTGTTAACCAATGCATTCTTGTGTTCTGTGCGTTTTTAAGCTTTCTCTCGGCCTGCAAACGCCTTTATAGTGAAGAAAGCAACAAAACTTAGTTTGAACAAAAAAGGTTGGAAAACTATTCAAAAATCATGATACCATCATGAAACAGATAAACGTACTTTCCTGAGGTGCTAGTGTGAAGAGAACACTGTTAACCAATGCATTCTTGTGTTCTGTGCGTTTTTAAGCTTTCTCTCGGCCTGCAAACGCCTTTATAGTGAAGAAAGCAACAAAACTTAGTTTGAACAAAAAAGGTTGGAAAACTATTCTCAAATCATGATACCATCATGAAAAAGATAAACGTACTTTCCTGAGGTGCTGGTTTGAGGAGAATTCTGTTAACCAAAACATTCTTGTGTTCTGTTCGTTTTTTAGCCTTCTCTCAGCCTGCATACGCCTTTATAGTGAAGAGAGCAACAAAACTTAGTTTGAACAAAAAAGGTTGGAAAACTATTCACAAATCATGATACCATCATGAAAAAGATAAACGTACTTTCCTGAGGTGCTAATTTGAGGAGAACACTGTTAACCAATGCATTCTTGTGTTCTGTGCGTTTATAAGCTTTCTCTCAGCCTGCAAACGCCTTTATAGTGAAAAAAGCAACAAAACTTAGTTTAAACAAAAAAGGTTGGAAAACTATTCAAAAATCATGATACCATCATGAAACAGATAAATGCACTTTCCTGAGGTGCTAGTTTGAGGAGAACACTGTTAACCAATGCATTCTTGTGTTCTGTGCGTTTTTCAGCCTTCTCTCGGCCTGCAAACGCCTTTATCGTGAAGAAAGCACCAAAACTTAGTTTGATCAAAAAAGGTTGGAAAACTATTCAAAAATCATGATACCATCATGAAACAGATAAATGCACTTTCCTGAGGTGCTAGTTTGAGGAGAACACTGTTAACCAATGCATTCTTGTGTTCTGTGCGTTTTTAAGCTTTCTCTCAGCCTGCAAACGCCTTTATAGTGAAGAAAGCAACAAAACTTAGTTTGAACAAAAAAGGTTGGAAAACTATTCACAAATCATGATACCATCATGAAAAAGATAAACGTACTTTCCTGAGGTGCTGGTTTGAGGAGAATTCTGTTAACCAAAACATTCTTGTGTTCTGTTCGTTTTTTAGCCTTCTCTCAGCCTGCATACGCCTTTATAGTGAAGAGAGCAACAAAACTTAGTTTGAACAAAAAAGGTTGGAAAACTATTCACAAATCATGATACCATCATGAAAAAGATAAACGTACTTTCCTGAGGTGCTAGTTTGAGGAGAATTCTGTTAACCAATGCATTCTTGTGTTCTGTGCGTTTTTAAGCTTTCTCTCGGCCTGCAAACGCCTTTATAGTGAAGAAAGCAACAAAACTTAGTTTGAACAAAAAAGGTTGGAAAACTATTCACAAATCATGATACCATCATGAAACAGATAAACAGACTTTCCTGAGGTGCTAGTTTGAGGAGAATTTTGTTAACCAATGCATTCTTGTGTTCTGTGCGTTTTTAAGCTTTCTCTCGGCCTGCAAACGCCTTTATAGTGAAGAAAGCACCAAAACTTAGTTTGAACAAAAAAGGTTGGAAAACTATTCACAAATCATGATACCATCATGAAACAGATAAATGCACTTTCCTGAGGTGCTAGTTTGAGGAGAATTCTGTTAACCAATGCATTCTTGTGTTCTGTGCGTTTTTAAGCTTTCTCTCAGCCTGCAAACGCCTTTATAGTGAAGAAAGCAACAAAACTTAGTTTAAACAAAAAAGGTTGGAAAACTATTCACAAATCATGATACCATCATGAAACGGATAAACGTACTTTCCTGAGGTGCTAGTTTGAGGAGAATTCTGTTAACCAATGCATTCTTGTGTTCTGTGCGTTTTTAAGCTTTCTCTCGGCCTGCAAACGCCTTTATAGTGAAGAAAGCAACAAAACTTAGTTTGAACAAAAAAGGTTGGAAAACTATTCACAAATCATGATACCATCATGAAACAGATAAACGTACTTTCCTGAGGTGCTAGTTTGAGGAGAATTTTGTTAACCAATGCATTCTTGTGTTCTGTGCGTTTTTAAGCTTTCTCTCGGCCTGCAAACGCCTTTATAGTGAAGAAAGCAACAAAACTTAGTTTGAACAAAAAAGGTTGGAAAACTATTCAAAAATCATGATACCATCATGAAACAGATGAATGCACTTTCCTGAGGTGCTAGTTTGAGGAGAACACTGTTAACCAATGCATTCTTGTGTTCTGTGCGTTTTTAAGCTTTCTCTCGCCCTGCAAACGCCTTTATAGTGAAGAAAGCAACAAAACTTAGTTTGAACAAAAAAGGTTGGAAAACTATTCACAAATCATGATACCATCAT
This sequence comes from Gasterosteus aculeatus, assembly GCF_964276395.1. Lineage (NCBI taxonomy): Eukaryota > Metazoa > Chordata > Actinopteri > Perciformes > Gasterosteidae > Gasterosteus > Gasterosteus aculeatus. Next base: position 4,545,400 of record NC_135692.1, on the reverse strand, counting down.
GAAACAGATAAACGTACTTTCCTGAGGTGCTAGTGTGAAGAGAACACTGTTAACCAATGCATTCTTGTGTTCTGTGCGTTTTTAAGCTTTCTCTCGGCCTGCAAACGCCTTTATAGTGAAGAAAGCAACAAAACTTAGTTTGAACAAAAAAGGTTGGAAAACTATTCAAAAATCATGATACCATCATGAAACAGATAAACGTACTTTCCTGAGGTGCTAGTGTGAAGAGAACACTGCTAACCAATGCATTCTTGTGTTCTGTGCGTTTTTAAGCTTTCTCTCGGCCTGCAAACGCCTTTATAGTGAAGAAAGCAACAAAACTTAGTTTGAACAAAAAAGGTTGGAAAACTATTCACAAATCATGATACCATCATGAAAAAGATAAACGTACTTTCCTGAGGTGCTGGTTTGAGGAGAATTCTGTTAACCAAAACATTCTTGTGTTCTGTTCGTTTTTTAGCCTTCTCTCAGCCTGCATACGCCTTTATAGTGAAGAGAGCAACAAAACTTAGTTTGAACAAAAAAGGTTGGAAAACTATTCACAAATCATGATACCATCATGAAAAAGATAAACGTACTTTCCTGAGGTGCTAATTTGAGGAGAACACTGTTAACCAATGCATTCTTGTGTTCTGTGCGTTTATAAGCTTTCTCTCAGCCTGCAAACGCCTTTATAGTGAAAAAAGCAACAAAACTTAGTTTAAACAAAAAAGGTTGGAAAACTATTCAAAAATCATGATACCATCATGAAACAGATAAATGCACTTTCCTGAGGTGCTAGTTTGAGGAGAACACTGTTAACCAATGCATTCTTGTGTTCTGTGCGTTTTTCAGCCTTCTCTCGGCCTGCAAACGCCTTTATCGTGAAGAAAGCACCAAAACTTAGTTTGATCAAAAAAGGTTGGAAAACTATTCAAAAATCATGATACCATCATGAAACAGATAAATGCACTTTCCTGAGGTGCTAGTTTGAGGAGAACACTGTTAACCAATGCATTCTTGTGTTCTGTGCGTTTTTCAGCCTTCTCTCGGCCTGCAAACGCCTTTATCGTGAAGAAAGCAACAAAACTTAGTTTGAACAAAAAAGGTTGGAAAACTATTCACAAATCATGATACCATCATGAAACAGATAAACGTACTTTCCTGAGGTGCTAGTTTGAAGAGAATTCTGTTAACCAATGCATTCTTGTATTCTGTGCGTTTTTAAGCTTTCTCTCAGCCTGCAAACGCCTTTATAGTGAAGAAAGCAACAAAACTTAGTTTAAACAAAAAAGGTTGGAAAACTATTCACAAATCATGATACCATCATGAAAAAGATAAACGTACTTTCCTGAGGTGCTGGTTTGAGGAGAATTCTGTTAACCAAAACATTCTTGTGTTCTGTTCGTTTTTTAGCCTTCTCTCAGCCTGCATACGCCTCTATAGTGAAGAGAGCAACAAAACTTAGTTTGAACAAAAAAGGTTGGAAAACTATTCACAAATCATGATACCATCATGAAACAGATAAACGTACTTTCCTGAGGTGCTAGTTTGAAGAGAATTCTGTTAACCAATGCATTCTTGTGTTCTGTGCGTTTTTAAGCTTTCTCTCAGCCTGCAAACGCCTTTATAGTGAAGAAAGCAACAAAACTTAGTTTAAACAAAAAAGGTTGGAAAACTATTCAAAAATCATGATACCATCCTGAAAAAGATAAATGCACTTTCCTGAGGTGCTAGTTTGAGGAGAACACTGTTAACCAATGCATTCTTGTGTTCTGTGCGTTTTTCAGCCTTCTCTCGGCCTGCAAACGCCTTTATCGTGAAGAAAGCACCAAAACTTAGTTTGAACAAAAAAGGTTGGAAAACTATTCACAAATCATGATACCATCATGAAACAGATAAACGTACTTTCCTGAGGTGCTAGTTTGAAGAGAATTCTGTTAACCAATGCATTCTTGTATTCTGTGCGTTTTTAAGCTTTCTCTCAGCCTGCAAACGCCTTTATAGTGAAGAAAGCAACAAAAGTTAGTTTGAACAAAAAAGGTTGGAAAACTATTCACAAATCATGATACCATCATGAAACGGATAAACGTACTTTCCTGAGGTGCTAGTTTGAGGAGAATTCTGTTAACCAATGCATTCTTGTGTTCTGTGCGTTTTTAAGCTTTCTCTCGGCCTGCAAACGCCTTTATAGTGAAGAAAGCAACAAAACTTAGTTTGAACAAAAAAGGTTGGAAAACTATTCACAAATCATGATACCATCATGAAAAAGATAAACGTACTTTCCTGAGGTGCTGGTTTGAGGAGAATTCTGTTAACCAAAACATTCTTGTGTTCTGTTCGTTTTTTAGCCTTCTCTCAGCCTGCATACGCCTTTATAGTGAAGAGAGCAACAAAACTTAGTTTGAACAAAAAAGGTTGGAAAACTATTCACAAATCATGATACCATCATGAAAAAGATAAACGTACTTTCCTGAGGTGCTAATTTGAGGAGAACACTGTTAACCAATGCATTCTTGTGTTCTGTGCGTTTATAAGCTTTCTCTCAGCCTGCAAACGCCTTTATAGTGAAAAAAGCAACAAAACTTAGTTTAAACAAAAAAGGTTGGAAAACTATTCAAAAATCATGATACCATCATGAAACAGATAAATGCACTTTCCTGAGGTGCTAGTTTGAGGAGAACACTGTTAACCAATGCATTCTTGTGTTCTGTGCGTTTTTCAGCCTTCTCTCGGCCTGCAAACGCCTTTATCGTGAAGAAAGCACCAAAACTTAGTTTGATCAAAAAAGGTTGGAAAACTATTCAAAAATCATGATACCATCATGAAACAGATAAATGCACTTTCCTGAGGTGCTAGTTTGAGGAGAACACTGTTAACCAATGCATTCTTGTGTTCTGTGCGTTTTTCAGCCTTCTCTCGGCCTGCAAACGCCTTTATCGTGAAGAAAGCAACAAAACTTAGTTTGAACAAAAAAGGTTGGAAAACTATTCACAAATCATGATACCATCATGAAACAGATAAACGTACTTTCCTGAGGTGCTAGTTTGAAGAGAATTCTGTTAACCAATGCATTCTTGTATTCTGTGCGTTTTTAAGCTTTCTCTCAGCCTGCAAACGCCTTTATAGTGAAGAAAGCAACAAAACTTAGTTTAAACAAAAAAGGTTGGAAAACTATTCACAAATCATGATACCATCATGAAAAAGATAAACGTACTTTCCTGAGGTGCTGGTTTGAGGAGAATTCTGTTAACCAAAACATTCTTGTGTTCTGTTCGTTTTTTAGCCTTCTCTCAGCCTGCATACGCCTCTATAGTGAAGAGAGCAACAAAACTTAGTTTGAACAAAAAAGGTTGGAAAACTATTCACAAATCATGATACCATCATGAAACAGATAAACGTACTTTCCTGAGGTGCTAGTTTGAAGAGAATTCTGTTAACCAATGCATTCTTGTGTTCTGTGCGTTTTTAAGCTTTCTCTCAGCCTGCAAACGCCTTTATAGTGAAGAAAGCAACAAAACTTAGTTTAAACAAAAAAGGTTGGAAAACTATTCAAAAATCATGATACCATCCTGAAAAAGATAAATGCACTTTCCTGAGGTGCTAGTTTGAGGAGAACACTGTTAACCAATGCATTATTGTGTTCTGTGCGTTTTTCAGCCTTCTCTCGGCCTGCAAACGCCTTTATCGTGAAGAAAGCACCAAAACTTAGTTTGAACAAAAAAGGTTGGAAAACTATTCTCAAATCATGATACCATCATGAAACAGATAAACGTACTTTCCTGAGGTGCTAGTTTGAAGAGAACACTGTTAACCAATGCATTCTTGTGTTCTGTGCGTTTTTAAGCTTTCTCTCGGCCTGCAAACGCCTTTATAGTGAAGAAAGCACCAAAACTTAGTTTGAACAAAAAAGGTTGGAAAACTATTCACAAATCATGATACCATCATGAAACAGATAAATGCACTTTCCTGAGGTGCTAGTTTGAGGAGAACACTGTTAACCAATGCATTCTTGTGTTCTGTGCGTTTTTAAGCTTTCTCTCGGCCTGCAAACGCCTTTATAGTGAAGAAAGCACCAAAACTTAGTTTGAACAAAAAAGGTTGGAAAACTATTCACAAATCATGATGCCATCATGAAACAGATAAACGTACTTTCCTGAGGTGCTAGTTTGAAGAGAATTCTGTTAACCAATGCATTCTTGTGTTCTGTGCGTTTTTAAGCTTTCTCTCGGCCTGCAAACGCCTTTATAGTGAAGAAAGCAACAAAACTTAGTTTGAACAAAAAAGGTTGGAAAACTATTCACAAATCATGATACCATCATGAAACAGATAAACGTACTTTCCTGAGGTGCTAGTTTGAGGAGAATTTTGTTAACCAATGCATTCTTGTGTTCTGTGCGTTTTTAAGCTTTCTCTCGGCCTGCAAACGCCTTTATAGTGAAGAAAGCAACAAAACTTAGTTTGAACAAAAAAGGTTGGAAAACTATTCAAAAATCATGATACCATCATGAAACAGATAAATGCACTTTCCTGAGGTGCTAGTTTGAGGAGAACACTGTTAACCAATGCATTCTTGTGTTCTGTGCGTTTTTAAGCTTTCTCTCGCCCTGCAAACGCCTTTATAGTGAAGAAAGCAACAAAACTTAGTTTGAACAAAAAAGGTTGGAAAACTATTCACAAATCATGATACCATCATGAAACAGATAAACGTACTTTCCTGAGGTGCTAGTGTGAAGAGAACACTGTTAACCAATGCATTCTTGTGTTCTGTGCGTTTTTAAGCTTTCTCTCGGCCTGCAAACGCCTTTATAGTGAAGAAAGCAACAAAACTTAGTTTGAACAAAAAAGGTTGGAAAACTATTCAAAAATCATGATACCATCATGAAACAGATAAACGTACTTTCCTGAGGTGCTAGTGTGAAGAGAACACTGTTAACCAATGCATTCTTGTGTTCTGTGCGTTTTTAAGCTTTCTCTCGGCCTGCAAACGCCTTTATAGTGAAGAAAGCAACAAAACTTAGTTTGAACAAAAAAGGTTGGAAAACTATTCACAAATCATGATACCATCATGAAAAAGATAAACGTACTTTCCTGAGGTGCTGGTTTGAGGAGAATTCTGTTAACCAAAACATTCTTGTGTTCTGTTCGTTTTTTAGCCTTCTCTCAGCCTGCATACGCCTTTATAGTGAAGAGAGCAACAAAACTTAGTTTGAACAAAAAAGGTTGGAAAACTATTCACAAATCATGATACCATCATGAAACAGATAAATGCACTTTCCTGAGGTGCTAGTTTGAGGAGAACACTGTTAACCAATGCATTCTTGTGTTCTGTGCGTTTTTCAGCCTTCTCTCGGCCTGCAAACGCCTTTATCGTGAAGAAAGCACCAAAACTTAGTTTGATCAAAAAAGGTTGGAAAACTATTCAAAAATCATGATACCATCATGAAACAGATAAATGCACTTTCCTGAGGTGCTAGTTTGAGGAGAACACTGTTAACCAATGCATTCTTGTGTTCTGTGCGTTTTTCAGCCTTCTCTCGGCCTGCAAACGCCTTTATCGTGAAGAAAGCACCAAAACTTAGTTTGAACAAAAAAGGTTGGAAAACTATTCACAAATCATGATACCATCATGAAACAGATAAATGCACTTTCCTGAGGTGCTAGTTTGAGGAGAATTCTGTTAACCAAAACATTCTTGTGTTCTGTTCGTTTTTTAGCCTTCTCTCAGCCTGCATACGCCTTTATAGTGAAGAGAGCAACAAAACTTAGTTTGAACAAAAAAGGTTGGAAAACTATTCACAAATCATGATACCATCATGAAACAGATAAATGCACTTTCCTGAGGTGCTAGTTTGAGGAGAACACTGTTAACCAATGCATTCTTGTGTTCTGTGCGTTTTTCAGCCTTCTCTCGGCCTGCAAACGCCTTTATCGTGAAGAAAGCACCAAAACTTAGTTTGATCAAAAAAGGTTGGAAAACTATTCAAAAATCATGATACCATCATGAAACAGATAAATGCACTTTCCTGAGGTGCTAGTTTGAGGAGAACACTGTTAACCAATGCATTCTTGTGTTCTGTGCGTTTTTCAGCCTTCTCTCGGCCTGCAAACGCCTTTATCGTGAAGAAAGCACCAAAACTTAGTTTGAACAAAAAAGGTTGGAAAACTATTCACAAATCATGATACCATCATGAAACAGATAAATGCACTTTCCTGAGGTGCTAGTTTGAGGAGAATTCTGTTAACCAATGGATTCTTGTGTTCTGTGCGTTTTTAAGCTTTCTCTCAGCCTGCAAACGCCTTTATAGTGAAGAAAGCAACAAAACTTAGTTTGAACAAAAAAGGTTGGAAAACTATTCACAAATCATAATACCATCATGAAACAGATAAACGTACTTTCCTGAGGTGCTAGTTTGAGGAGAATTCTGTTAACCAATGCATTCTTGTGTTCTGTGCGTTTTTAAGCTTTCTCTCGGCCTGCAAACGCCTTCATAGTGAAGAAAGCAACAAAACTTAGTTTGAACAAAAAAGGTTGGAAAACTATTCACAAATCATGATACCATCATGAAACAGATAAACGTACTTTCCTGAGGTGCTAGTTTGAGGAGAATTTTGTTAACCAATGCATTCTTGTGTTCTGTGCGTTTTTAAGCTTTCTCTCGGCCTGCAAACGCCTTTATAGTGAAGAAAGCAATAAAACTTAGTTTGAACAAAAAAGGTTGGAAAACTATTCAAAAATCATGATACCATCATGAAACAGATAAATGCACTTTCCTGAGGTGCTAGTTTGAGGAGAACACTGTTAACCAATACATTCTTGTGTTCTGTGCGTTTTTCAGCCTTCTCTCAGCCTGCATACGCCTTTATAGTGAAGAGAGCAACAAAACATAGTTTGAACAAAAAAGGTTGGAAAACTATTCACAAATCATGATACCATCATGAAACAGATAAACGTACTTTCCTGAGGTGCTAGTTTGAAGAGAATTCTGTTAACCAATGCATTCTTGTATTCTGTGCGTTTTTAAGCTTTCTCTCAGCCTGCAAATGCCTTTATAGTGAAGAAAGCAACAAAACTTAGTTTAAACAAAAAAGGTTGGAAAACTATTCAAAAATCATGATACCATCATGAAACAGATAAATGCACTTTCCTGAGGTGCTAGTTTGAGGAGAACACTGTTAACCAATGCATTCTTGTGTTCTATGCGTTTTTAAGCTTTCTCTCGGCCTGCAAACGCCTTTATAGTGAAGAAAGCAACAAAACTTAGTTTGAACAAAAAAGGTTGGAAAACTATTCACAAATCATGATACCATCATGAAACAGATAAACGTACTTTCCTGAGGTGCTAGTTTGAAGAGAACACTGTTAACCAATGCATTCTTGTGTTCTGTGCGTTTTTAAGCTTTCTCTCGGCCTGCAAACGCCTTTATAGTGAAGAAAGCAACAAAACTTAGTTTGAACAAAAAAGGTTGGAAAACTATTCACAAATCATGATACCATCATGAAACAGATAAACGTACTTTCCTGAGGTGCTAGTTTGAAGAGAACACTGTTAACCAATGCATTCTTGTGTTCTGTGCGTTTTTAAGCTTTCTCTCGGCCTGCAAACGCCCTAATAGTGAAGAAAGCAACAAAACTTAGTTTGAACAAAAAAGGTTGGAAAACTATTCACAAATCATGATACTATCATAAAACAGATAAATGCACTTTCCTGAGGTGCTAGTTTGAAGAGAACACTGTTAACCAATGCATTATTGTGTTCTGTGCGTTTTTAAGCTTTCTCTCGGCCTGCAAACGCCTTTATAGTGAAGAAAGCAACAAAACTTAGTTTGAACAAAAAAGGTTGGAAAACTATTCACAAATCATGATACCATCATGAAACAGATAAATGCACTTTCCTGAGGTGCTAGTTTGAGGAGAATTCTGTTAACCAATGGATTCTTGTGTTCTGTGCGTTTTTAAGCTTTCTCTCAGCCTGCAAACGCCTTTATAGTGAAGAAAGCAACAAAAGTTAGTTTGAACAAAAAAGGTTGGAAAACTATTCACAAATCATGATGCCATCATGAAACAGATAAACGTACTTTCCTGAGGTGCTAGTTTGAGGAGAATTCTGTTAACCAATGCATTCTTGTGTTCTGTGCGTTTTTAAGCTTTCTCTCAGCCTGCAAACGCCTTTATAGTGAAGAAAGCAACAAAACTTAGTTTGAACAAAAAAGGTTGGAAAACTATTCACAAATCATAATACCATCATGAAACAGATAAACGTACTTTCCTGAGGTGCTAGTTTGAGGAGAATTCTGTTAACCAATGCATTCTTGTGTTCTGTGCGTTTTTAAGCTTTCTCTCGGCCTGCAAACGCCTTCATAGTGAAGAAAGCAACAAAACTTAGTTTGAACAAAAAAGGTTGGAAAACTATTCACAAATCATGATACCATCATGAAACAGATAAACGTACTTTCCTGAGGTGCTAGTTTGAGGAGAATTTTGTTAACCAATGCATTCTTGTGTTCTGTGCGTTTTTAAGCTTTCTCTCGGCCTGCAAACGCCTTTATAGTGAAGAAAGCAACAAAACTTAGTTTGAACAAAAAAGGTTGGAAAACTATTCACAAATCATGATACCATCATGAAACAGATAAACGTACTTTCCTGAGGTGCTAGTGTGAAGAGAACACTGTTAACCAATGCATTCTTGTGTTCTGTGCGTTTTTAAGCTTTCTCTCGGCCTGCAAACGCCTTTATAGTGAAGAAAGCAACAAAACTTAGTTTGAACAAAAAAGGTTGGAAAACTATTCACAAATCATGATACCATCATGAAACAGATAAACGTACTTTCCTGAGGTGCTAGTTTGAGGAGAATTTTGTTAACCAATGCATTCTTGTGTTCTGTGCGTTTTTAAGCTTTCTCTCGGCCTGCAAACGCCTTTATAGTGAAGAAAGCAACAAAACTTAGTTTGAACAAAAAAGGTTGGAAAACTATTCAAAAATCATGATACCATCATGAAACAGATAAATGCACTTTCCTGAGGTGCTAGTTTGAGGAGAACACTGTTAACCAATACATTCTTGTGTTCTGTGCGTTTTTCAGCCTTCTCTCAGCCTGCATACGCCTTTATAGTGAAGAGAGCAACAAAACATAGTTTGAACAAAAAAGGTTGGAAAACTATTCACAAATCATGATACCATCATGAAACAGATAAACGTACTTTCCTGAGGTGCTAGTTTGAAGAGAATTCTGTTAACCAATGCATTCTTGTATTCTGTGCGTTTTTAAGCTTTCTCTCAGCCTGCAAACGCCTTTATAGTGAAGAAAGCAACAAAACTTAGTTTAAACAAAAAAGGTTGGAAAACTATTCAAAAATCATGATACCATCATGAAACAGATAAATGCACTTTCCTGAGGTGCTAGTTTGAGGAGAACACTGTTAACCAATGCATTCTTGTGTTCTGTGCGTTTTTAAGCTTTCTCTCGGCCTGCAAACGCCTTCATAGTGAAGAAAGCAACAAAACTTAGTTTGAACAAAAAAGGTTGGAAAACTATTCACAAATCATGATACCATCATGAAACGGATAAACGTACTTTCCTGAGGTGCTAGTTTGAGGAGAATTCTGTTAACCAATGCATTCTTGTGTTCTGTGCGTTTTTGAGCTTTCTCTCGGCCTGCAAACGCCTTTATAGTGAAGAAAGCAACAAAACTTAGTTTGAACAAAAAAGGTTGGAAAACTATTCACAAATCATGATACCATCATGAAACAGATAAACGTACTTTCCTGAGGTGCTAGTTTGAGGAGAACACTGTTAACCAATGCATTCTTGTGTTCTGTGCGTTTTTAAGCTTTCTCTCGGCCTGCAAACGCCTTTATAGTGAAGAAAGCAACAAAACTTAGTTTGAACAAAAAAGGTTGGAAAACTATTCACAAATCATGATACCATCATGAAACAGATAAATGCACTTTCCTGAGGTGCTAGTTTGAGGAGAACACTGTTAACCAATGCATTCTTGTGTTCTGTGCATTTTTAAGCTTTCTCTCGCCCTGCAAATGCCTTTATAGTGAAGAAAGCAACAAAACTTAGTTTGAACAAAAAAGGTTGGAAAACTATTCACAAATCATGATACCATCATGAAACAGATAAACGTACTTTCCTGAGTTGCTAGTTTGAGGAGACGTCTGTTAACCAATGCATTCTTGTGTTCTGTGCGTTTTTAAGCTTTCTCTCAGCCTGCAAACGCCTTTATAGTGAAGAAAGCAACAAAAGTTAGTTTGAACAAAAAAGGTTGGAAAACTATTCACAAACCATGATACCATCATGAAACAGATAAACGTACTTTCCTGAGGTGCTAGTTTGAGGAGAATTCTGTTAACCAATGCATTCTTGTGTTCTGTGCGTTTTTAAGCTTTCTCTCAGCCTGCAAACGCCCTAATTGTGAAGAAAGCAACAAAACTTAGTTTGAACAAAAAAGGTTGGAAAACTATTCACAAATCATGATGCCATCATGAAACAGATAAACGTACTTTCCTGAGGTGCTAGTTTGAGGAGAATTTTGTTAACCAATGCATTCTTGTGTTCTGTGCGTTTTTAAGCTTTCTCTCGGCCTGCAAACGCCTTTATAGTGAAGAAAGCAACAAAACTTAGTTTGAACAAAAAAGGTTGGAAAACTATTCAAAAATCATGATACCATCATGAAACTGATAAATGCACTTTCCTGAGGTGCTAGTTTGAGGAGAATTCTGTTAACCAATGCATTCTTGTGTTCTGTGCGTTTTTCAGCCTTCTCTCAGCCTGCATACGCCTTTATAGTGAAGAGAGCAACAAAACATAGTTTGAACAAAAAAGGTTGGAAAACTATTCACAAATCATGATACCATCATGAAACAGATAAACGTACTTTCCTGAGGTGCTAGTTTGAAGAGAATTCTGTTAACCAATGCATTCTTGTATTCTGTGCGTTTTTAAGCTTTCTCTCAGCCTGCAAACGCCTTTATAGTGAAGAAAGCAACAAAACTTAGTTTAAACAAAAAAGGTTGGAAAACTATTCAAAAATCATGATACCATCATGAAACAGATAAATGCACTTTCCTGAGGTGCTAGTTTGAGGAGAACACTGTTAACCAATGCATTCTTGTGTTCTATGCGTTTTTAAGCTTTCTCTCGGCCTGCAAACGCCTTTATAGTGAAGAAAGCAACAAAACTTAGTTTGAACAAAAAAGGTTGGAAAACTATTCACAAATCATGATACCATCATGAAACAGATAAACGTACTTTCCTGAGGTGCTAGTTTGAAGAGAACACTGTTAACCAATGCATTCTTGTGTTCTGTGCGTTTTTAAGCTTTCTCTCGGCCTGCAAACGCCCTAATAGTGAAGAAAGCAACAAAACTTAGTTTGAACAAAAAAGGTTGGAAAACTATTCACAAATCATGATACTATCATAAAACAGATAAATGCACTTTCCTGAGGTGCTAGTTTGAAGAGAACACTGTTAACCAATGCATTATTGTGTTCTGTGCGTTTTTAAGCTTTCTCTCGGCCTGCAAACGCCTTTATAGTGAAGAAAGCAACAAAACTTAGTTTGAACAAAAAAGGTTGGAAAACTATTCACAAATCATGATACCATCATGAAACAGATAAATGCACTTTCCTGAGGTGCTAGTTTGAGGAGAATTCTGTTAACCAATGGATTCTTGTGTTCTGTGCGTTTTTAAGCTTTCTCTCAGCCTGCAAACGCCTTTATAGTGAAGAAAGCAACAAAAGTTAGTTTGAACAAAAAAGGTTGGAAAACTATTCACAAATCATGATGCCATCATGAAACAGATAAACGTACTTTCCTGAGGTGCTAGTTTGAGGAGAATTCTGTTAACCAATGCATTCTTGTGTTCTGTGCGTTTTTAAGCTTTCTCTCAGCCTGCAAACGCCTTTATAGTGAAGAAAGCAACAAAACTTAGTTTGAACAAAAAAGGTTGGAAAACTATTCACAAATCATGATGCCATCATGAAACAGATAAACGTACTTTCCTGAGGTGCTAGTTTGAAGAGAATTCTGTTAACCAATGCATTCTTGTATTCTGTGCGTTTTTAAGCTTTCTCTCAGCCTGCAAACGCCTTTATAGTGAAGAAAGCAACAAAACTTAGTTTAAACAAAAAAGGTTGGAAAACTATTCAAAAATCATGATACCATCATGAAACAGATAAATGCACTTTCCTGAGGTGCTAGTTTGAGGAGAACACTGTTAACCAATGCATTCTTGTGTTCTGTGCGTTTTTAAGCTTTCTCTCGGCCTGCAAACGCCTTTATAGTGAAGAAAGCAACAAAACTTAGTTTGAACAAAAAAGGTTGGAAAACTATTCACAAATCATGATACCATCATGAAACGGATAAACGTACTTTCCTGAGGTGCTAGTTTGAGGAGAATTCTGTTAACCAATGCATTCTTGTGTTCTGTGCGTTTTTGAGCTTTCTCTCGGCCTGCAAACGCCTTTATAGTGAAGAAAGCAACAAAACTTAGTTTGAACAAAAAAGGTTGGAAAACTATTCACAAATCATGATACCATCATGAAACAGATAAACGTACTTTCCTGAGGTGCTAGTTTGAGGAGAACACTGTTAACCAATGCATTCTTGTGTTCTGTGCGTTTTTAAGCTTTCTCTCGGCCTGCAAACGCCTTTATAGTGAAGAAAGCAACAAAACTTAGTTTGAACAAAAAAGGTTGGAAAACTATTCACAAATCATGATACCATCATGAAACAGATAAATGCACTTTCCTGAGGTGCTAGTTTGAGGAGAACACTGTTAACCAATGCATTCTTGTGTTCTGTGCGTTTTTAAGCTTTCTCTCGCCCTGCAAATGCCTTTATAGTGAAGAAAGCAACAAAACTTAGTTTGAACAAAAAAGGTTGGAAAACTATTCACAAATCATGATACCATCATGAAACAGATAAACGTACTTTCCTGAGTTGCTAGTTTGAGGAGACGTCTGTTAACCAATGCATTCTTGTGTTCTGTGCGTTTTTAAGCTTTCTCTCAGCCTGCAAACGCCTTTATAGTGAAGAAAGCAACAAAAGTTAGTTTGAACAAAAAAGGTTGGAAAACTATTCACAAACCATGATACCATCATGAAACAGATAAACGTACTTTCCTGAGGTGCTAGTTTGAGGAGAATTCTGTTAACCAATGCATTCTTGTGTTCTGTGCGTTTTTAAGCTTTCTCTCAGCCTGCAAACGCCCTAATTGTGAAGAAAGCAACAAAACTTAGTTTGAACAAAAAAGGTTGGAAAACTATTCACAAATCATGATGCCATCATGAAACAGATAAACGTACTTTCCTGAGGTGCTAGTTTGAGGAGAATTTTGTTAACCAATGCATTCTTGTGTTCTGTGCGTTTTTAAGCTTTCTCTCGGCCTGCAAACGCCTTTATAGTGAAGAAAGCAACAAAACTTAGTTTGAACAAAAAAGGTTGGAAAACTATTCAAAAATCATGATACCATCATGAAACTGATAAATGCACTTTCCTGAGGTGCTAGTTTGAGGAGAATTCTGTTAACCAATGCATTCTTGTGTTCTGTGCGTTTTTAACCCTTTTCTCGGCCTGCAAACGCCTTTATAGTGAAGAAAGCAACAAAACTTAGTTTGAACAAAAAAGGTTGGAAAACTATTCACAAACCATGATACCATCATGAAACAGATAAACGTACTTTCCTGAGGTGCTAGTTTGAGGAGAATTCTGTTAACCAATGCATTCTTGTGTTCTGTGCGTTTTTAAGCTTTCTCTCAGCCTGCAAACGCCTTTATAGTGAAGAAAGCAACAAAACCTAGTTTGAACAAAAAAGGTTGGAAAACTATTCACAAATCATGATACCATCATGAAACGGATAAACGTACTTTCCTGAGGTGCTAGTTTGAGGAGAATTCTGTTAACCAATGCATTCTTGTGTTCTGTGCGTTTTTGAGCTTTCTCTCGGCCTGCAAACGCCTTTATAGTGAAGAAAGCAACAAAACTTAGTTTGAACAAAAAAGGTTGGAAAACTATTCACAAATCATGATACCATCATGAAACAGATAAACGTACTTTCCTGAGGTGCTAGTTTGAGGAGAATTCTGTTAACCAATGCATTCTTGTGTTCTGTGCGTTTTTAAGCTTTCTCTCGGCCTGCAAACGCCTTTATAGTGAAGAAAGCAACAAAACTTAGTTTGAACAAAAAAGGTTGGAAAACTATTCACAAACCATGATACCATCATGAAACAGATAAACGTACTTTCCTGAGGTGCTAGTTTGAGGAGAATTCTGTTAACCAATGCATTCTTGTGTTCTGTGCGTTTTTAAGCTTTCTCTCAGCCTGCAAACGCCTTTATAGTGAAGAAAGCAACAAAACTTAGTTTGAACAAAAAAGGTTGGAAAACTATTCACAAATCATGATACCATCATGAAACGGATAAACGTACTTTCCTGAGGTGCTAGTTTGAGGAGAATTCTGTTAACCAATGCATTCTTGTGTTCTGTGCGTTTTTGAGCTTTCTCTCGGCCTGCAAACGCCTTTATAGTGAAGAAAGCAACAAAACTTAGTTTGAACAAAAAAGGTTGGAAAACTATTCACAAATCATGATACCATCATGAAACAGATAAACGTACTTTCCTGAGGTGCTAGTTTGAGGAGAATTCTGTTAACCAATGCATTCTTGTGTTCTGTGCGTTTTTCAGCCTTCTCTCGGCCTGCAAACGCCTTTATCGTGAAGAAAGCACCAAAACTTAGTTTGATCAAAAAAGGTTGGAAAACTATTCAAAAATCATGATACCATCATGAAACAGATAAATGCACTTTCCTGAGGTGCTAGTTTGAGGAGAACACTGTTAACCAATGCATTCTTGTGTTCTGTGCGTTTTTCAGCCTTCTCTCGGCCTGCAAACGCCTTTATCGTGAAGAAAGCACCAAAACTTAGTTTGAACAAAAAAGGTTGGAAAACTATTCACAAATCATGATACCATCATGAAACAGATAAATGCACTTTCCTGAGGTGCTAGTTTGAGGAGAATTCTGTTAACCAATGGATTCTTGTGTTCTGTGCGTTTTTAAGCTTTCTCTCAGCCTGCAAACGCCTTTATAGTGAAGAAAGCAACAAAACTTAGTTTGAACAAAAAAGGTTGGAAAACTATTCACAAATCATAATACCATCATGAAACAGATAAACGTACTTTCCTGAGGTGCTAGTTTGAGGAGAATTCTGTTAACCAATGCATTCTTGTGTTCTGTGCGTTTTTAAGCTTTCTCTCGGCCTGCAAACGCCTTCATAGTGAAGAAAGCAACAAAACTTAGTTTGAACAAAAAAGGTTGGAAAACTATTCACAAATCATGATACCATCATGAAACAGATAAACGTACTTTCCTGAGGTGCTAGTTTGAGGAGAATTTTGTTAACCAATGCATTCTTGTGTTCTGTGCGTTTTTAAGCTTTCTCTCGGCCTGCAAACGCCTTTATAGTGAAGAAAGCAATAAAACTTAGTTTGAACAAAAAAGGTTGGAAAACTATTCAAAAATCATGATACCATCATGAAACAGATAAATGCACTTTCCTGAGGTGCTAGTTTGAGGAGAACACTGTTAACCAATACATTCTTGTGTTCTGTGCGTTTTTCAGCCTTCTCTCAGCCTGCATACGCCTTTATAGTGAAGAGAGCAACAAAACATAGTTTGAACAAAAAAGGTTGGAAAACTATTCACAAATCATGATACCATCATGAAACAGATAAACGTACTTTCCTGAGGTGCTAGTTTGAAGAGAATTCTGTTAACCAATGCATTCTTGTATTCTGTGCGTTTTTAAGCTTTCTCTCAGCCTGCAAATGCCTTTATAGTGAAGAAAGCAACAAAACTTAGTTTAAACAAAAAAGGTTGGAAAACTATTCAAAAATCATGATACCATCATGAAACAGATAAATGCACTTTCCTGAGGTGCTAGTTTGAGGAGAACACTGTTAACCAATGCATTCTTGTGTTCTATGCGTTTTTAAGCTTTCTCTCGGCCTGCAAACGCCTTTATAGTGAAGAAAGCAACAAAACTTAGTTTGAACAAAAAAGGTTGGAAAACTATTCACAAATCATGATACCATCATGAAACAGATAAACGTACTTTCCTGAGGTGCTAGTTTGAAGAGAACACTGTTAACCAATGCATTCTTGTGTTCTGTGCGTTTTTAAGCTTTCTCTCGGCCTGCAAACGCCTTTATAGTGAAGAAAGCAACAAAACTTAGTTTGAACAAAAAAGGTTGGAAAACTATTCACAAATCATGATACCATCATGAAACAGATAAACGTACTTTCCTGAGGTGCTAGTTTGAAGAGAACACTGTTAACCAATGCATTCTTGTGTTCTGTGCGTTTTTAAGCTTTCTCTCGGCCTGCAAACGCCCTAATAGTGAAGAAAGCAACAAAACTTAGTTTGAACAAAAAAGGTTGGAAAACTATTCACAAATCATGATACTATCATAAAACAGATAAATGCACTTTCCTGAGGTGCTAGTTTGAAGAGAACACTGTTAACCAATGCATTATTGTGTTCTGTGCGTTTTTAAGCTTTCTCTCGGCCTGCAAACGCCTTTATAGTGAAGAAAGCAACAAAACTTAGTTTGAACAAAAAAGGTTGGAAAACTATTCACAAATCATGATACCATCATGAAACAGATAAATGCACTTTCCTGAGGTGCTAGTTTGAGGAGAATTCTGTTAACCAATGGATTCTTGTGTTCTGTGCGTTTTTAAGCTTTCTCTCAGCCTGCAAACGCCTTTATAGTGAAGAAAGCAACAAAAGTTAGTTTGAACAAAAAAGGTTGGAAAACTATTCACAAATCATGATGCCATCATGAAACAGATAAACGTACTTTCCTGAGGTGCTAGTTTGAGGAGAATTCTGTTAACCAATGCATTCTTGTGTTCTGTGCGTTTTTAAGCTTTCTCTCAGCCTGCAAACGCCTTTATAGTGAAGAAAGCAACAAAACTTAGTTTGAACAAAAAAGGTTGGAAAACTATTCACAAATCATAATACCATCATGAAACAGATAAACGTACTTTCCTGAGGTGCTAGTTTGAGGAGAATTCTGTTAACCAATGCATTCTTGTGTTCTGTGCGTTTTTAAGCTTTCTCTCGGCCTGCAAACGCCTTCATAGTGAAGAAAGCAACAAAACTTAGTTTGAACAAAAAAGGTTGGAAAACTATTCACAAATCATGATACCATCATGAAACAGATAAACGTACTTTCCTGAGGTGCTAGTTTGAGGAGAATTTTGTTAACCAATGCATTCTTGTGTTCTGTGCGTTTTTAAGCTTTCTCTCGGCCTGCAAACGCCTTTATAGTGAAGAAAGCAACAAAACTTAGTTTGAACAAAAAAGGTTGGAAAACTATTCACAAATCATGATACCATCATGAAACAGATAAACGTACTTTCCTGAGGTGCTAGTGTGAAGAGAACACTGTTAACCAATGCATTCTTGTGTTCTGTGCGTTTTTAAGCTTTCTCTCGGCCTGCAAACGCCTTTATAGTGAAGAAAGCAACAAAACTTAGTTTGAACAAAAAAGGTTGGAAAACTATTCACAAATCATGATACCATCATGAAACAGATAAACGTACTTTCCTGAGGTGCTAGTTTGAGGAGAATTTTGTTAACCAATGCATTCTTGTGTTCTGTGCGTTTTTAAGCTTTCTCTCGGCCTGCAAACGCCTTTATAGTGAAGAAAGCAACAAAACTTAGTTTGAACAAAAAAGGTTGGAAAACTATTCAAAAATCATGATACCATCATGAAACAGATAAATGCACTTTCCTGAGGTGCTAGTTTGAGGAGAACACTGTTAACCAATACATTCTTGTGTTCTGTGCGTTTTTCAGCCTTCTCTCAGCCTGCATACGCCTTTATAGTGAAGAGAGCAACAAAACATAGTTTGAACAAAAAAGGTTGGAAAACTATTCACAAATCATGATACCATCATGAAACAGATAAACGTACTTTCCTGAGGTGCTAGTTTGAAGAGAATTCTGTTAACCAATGCATTCTTGTATTCTGTGCGTTTTTAAGCTTTCTCTCAGCCTGCAAACGCCTTTATAGTGAAGAAAGCAACAAAACTTAGTTTAAACAAAAAAGGTTGGAAAACTATTCAAAAATCATGATACCATCATGAAACAGATAAATGCACTTTCCTGAGGTGCTAGTTTGAGGAGAACACTGTTAACCAATGCATTCTTGTGTTCTGTGCGTTTTTAAGCTTTCTCTCGGCCTGCAAACGCCTTCATAGTGAAGAAAGCAACAAAACTTAGTTTGAACAAAAAAGGTTGGAAAACTATTCACAAATCATGATACCATCATGAAACGGATAAACGTACTTTCCTGAGGTGCTAGTTTGAGGAGAATTCTGTTAACCAATGCATTCTTGTGTTCTGTGCGTTTTTGAGCTTTCTCTCGGCCTGCAAACGCCTTTATAGTGAAGAAAGCAACAAAACTTAGTTTGAACAAAAAAGGTTGGAAAACTATTCACAAATCATGATACCATCATGAAACAGATAAACGTACTTTCCTGAGGTGCTAGTTTGAGGAGAACACTGTTAACCAATGCATTCTTGTGTTCTGTGCGTTTTTAAGCTTTCTCTCGGCCTGCAAACGCCTTTATAGTGAAGAAAGCAACAAAACTTAGTTTGAACAAAAAAGGTTGGAAAACTATTCACAAATCATGATACCATCATGAAACAGATAAATGCACTTTCCTGAGGTGCTAGTTTGAGGAGAACACTGTTAACCAATGCATTCTTGTGTTCTGTGCATTTTTAAGCTTTCTCTCGCCCTGCAAATGCCTTTATAGTGAAGAAAGCAACAAAACTTAGTTTGAACAAAAAAGGTTGGAAAACTATTCACAAATCATGATACCATCATGAAACAGATAAACGTACTTTCCTGAGTTGCTAGTTTGAGGAGACGTCTGTTAACCAATGCATTCTTGTGTTCTGTGCGTTTTTAAGCTTTCTCTCAGCCTGCAAACGCCTTTATAGTGAAGAAAGCAACAAAAGTTAGTTTGAACAAAAAAGGTTGGAAAACTATTCACAAACCATGATACCATCATGAAACAGATAAACGTACTTTCCTGAGGTGCTAGTTTGAGGAGAATTCTGTTAACCAATGCATTCTTGTGTTCTGTGCGTTTTTAAGCTTTCTCTCAGCCTGCAAACGCCCTAATTGTGAAGAAAGCAACAAAACTTAGTTTGAACAAAAAAGGTTGGAAAACTATTCACAAATCATGATGCCATCATGAAACAGATAAACGTACTTTCCTGAGGTGCTAGTTTGAGGAGAATTTTGTTAACCAATGCATTCTTGTGTTCTGTGCGTTTTTAAGCTTTCTCTCGGCCTGCAAACGCCTTTATAGTGAAGAAAGCAACAAAACTTAGTTTGAACAAAAAAGGTTGGAAAACTATTCAAAAATCATGATACCATCATGAAACTGATAAATGCACTTTCCTGAGGTGCTAGTTTGAGGAGAATTCTGTTAACCAATGCATTCTTGTGTTCTGTGCGTTTTTCAGCCTTCTCTCAGCCTGCATACGCCTTTATAGTGAAGAGAGCAACAAAACATAGTTTGAACAAAAAAGGTTGGAAAACTATTCACAAATCATGATACCATCATGAAACAGATAAACGTACTTTCCTGAGGTGCTAGTTTGAAGAGAATTCTGTTAACCAATGCATTCTTGTATTCTGTGCGTTTTTAAGCTTTCTCTCAGCCTGCAAACGCCTTTATAGTGAAGAAAGCAACAAAACTTAGTTTAAACAAAAAAGGTTGGAAAACTATTCAAAAATCATGATACCATCATGAAACAGATAAATGCACTTTCCTGAGGTGCTAGTTTGAGGAGAACACTGTTAACCAATGCATTCTTGTGTTCTATGCGTTTTTAAGCTTTCTCTCGGCCTGCAAACGCCTTTATAGTGAAGAAAGCAACAAAACTTAGTTTGAACAAAAAAGGTTGGAAAACTATTCACAAATCATGATACCATCATGAAACAGATAAACGTACTTTCCTGAGGTGCTAGTTTGAAGAGAACACTGTTAACCAATGCATTCTTGTGTTCTGTGCGTTTTTAAGCTTTCTCTCGGCCTGCAAACGCCCTAATAGTGAAGAAAGCAACAAAACTTAGTTTGAACAAAAAAGGTTGGAAAACTATTCACAAATCATGATACTATCATAAAACAGATAAATGCACTTTCCTGAGGTGCTAGTTTGAAGAGAACACTGTTAACCAATGCATTATTGTGTTCTGTGCGTTTTTAAGCTTTCTCTCGGCCTGCAAACGCCTTTATAGTGAAGAAAGCAACAAAACTTAGTTTGAACAAAAAAGGTTGGAAAACTATTCACAAATCATGATACCATCATGAAACAGATAAATGCACTTTCCTGAGGTGCTAGTTTGAGGAGAATTCTGTTAACCAATGGATTCTTGTGTTCTGTGCGTTTTTAAGCTTTCTCTCAGCCTGCAAACGCCTTTATAGTGAAGAAAGCAACAAAAGTTAGTTTGAACAAAAAAGGTTGGAAAACTATTCACAAATCATGATGCCATCATGAAACAGATAAACGTACTTTCCTGAGGTGCTAGTTTGAGGAGAATTCTGTTAACCAATGCATTCTTGTGTTCTGTGCGTTTTTAAGCTTTCTCTCAGCCTGCAAACGCCTTTATAGTGAAGAAAGCAACAAAACTTAGTTTGAACAAAAAAGGTTGGAAAACTATTCACAAATCATGATGCCATCATGAAACAGATAAACGTACTTTCCTGAGGTGCTAGTTTGAAGAGAATTCTGTTAACCAATGCATTCTTGTATTCTGTGCGTTTTTAAGCTTTCTCTCAGCC
The DNA here is from genome assembly GCF_964276395.1 of Gasterosteus aculeatus. Lineage (NCBI taxonomy): Eukaryota > Metazoa > Chordata > Actinopteri > Perciformes > Gasterosteidae > Gasterosteus > Gasterosteus aculeatus. The sequence continues at coordinate 4,524,544 of NC_135692.1, read as the reverse complement.
TGCAAACGCCTTTATAGTGAAGAAAGCAACAAAACTTAGTTTAAACAAAAAAGGTTGGAAAACTATTCAAAAATCATGATACCATCATGAAACAGATAAATGCACTTTCCTGAGGTGCTAGTTTGAGGAGAACACTGTTAACCAATGCATTCTTGTGTTCTGTGCGTTTTTAAGCTTTCTCTCGGCCTGCAAACGCCTTTATAGTGAAGAAAGCAACAAAACTTAGTTTGAACAAAAAAGGTTGGAAAACTATTCACAAATCATGATACCATCATGAAACGGATAAACGTACTTTCCTGAGGTGCTAGTTTGAGGAGAATTCTGTTAACCAATGCATTCTTGTGTTCTGTGCGTTTTTGAGCTTTCTCTCGGCCTGCAAACGCCTTTATAGTGAAGAAAGCAACAAAACTTAGTTTGAACAAAAAAGGTTGGAAAACTATTCACAAATCATGATACCATCATGAAACAGATAAACGTACTTTCCTGAGGTGCTAGTTTGAGGAGAACACTGTTAACCAATGCATTCTTGTGTTCTGTGCGTTTTTAAGCTTTCTCTCGGCCTGCAAACGCCTTTATAGTGAAGAAAGCAACAAAACTTAGTTTGAACAAAAAAGGTTGGAAAACTATTCACAAATCATGATACCATCATGAAACAGATAAATGCACTTTCCTGAGGTGCTAGTTTGAGGAGAACACTGTTAACCAATGCATTCTTGTGTTCTGTGCGTTTTTAAGCTTTCTCTCGCCCTGCAAATGCCTTTATAGTGAAGAAAGCAACAAAACTTAGTTTGAACAAAAAAGGTTGGAAAACTATTCACAAATCATGATACCATCATGAAACAGATAAACGTACTTTCCTGAGTTGCTAGTTTGAGGAGACGTCTGTTAACCAATGCATTCTTGTGTTCTGTGCGTTTTTAAGCTTTCTCTCAGCCTGCAAACGCCTTTATAGTGAAGAAAGCAACAAAAGTTAGTTTGAACAAAAAAGGTTGGAAAACTATTCACAAACCATGATACCATCATGAAACAGATAAACGTACTTTCCTGAGGTGCTAGTTTGAGGAGAATTCTGTTAACCAATGCATTCTTGTGTTCTGTGCGTTTTTAAGCTTTCTCTCAGCCTGCAAACGCCCTAATTGTGAAGAAAGCAACAAAACTTAGTTTGAACAAAAAAGGTTGGAAAACTATTCACAAATCATGATGCCATCATGAAACAGATAAACGTACTTTCCTGAGGTGCTAGTTTGAGGAGAATTTTGTTAACCAATGCATTCTTGTGTTCTGTGCGTTTTTAAGCTTTCTCTCGGCCTGCAAACGCCTTTATAGTGAAGAAAGCAACAAAACTTAGTTTGAACAAAAAAGGTTGGAAAACTATTCAAAAATCATGATACCATCATGAAACTGATAAATGCACTTTCCTGAGGTGCTAGTTTGAGGAGAATTCTGTTAACCAATGCATTCTTTTGTTCTGTGCGTTTTTAACCCTTTTCTCGGCCTGCAAACGCCTTTATAGTGAAGAAAGCAACAAAACTTAGTTTGAACAAAAAAGGTTGGAAAACTATTCACAAACCATGATACCATCATGAAACAGATAAACGTACTTTCCTGAGGTGCTAGTTTGAGGAGAATTCTGTTAACCAATGCATTCTTGTGTTCTGTGCGTTTTTAAGCTTTCTCTCAGCCTGCAAACGCCTTTATAGTGAAGAAAGCAACAAAACTTAGTTTGAACAAAAAAGGTTGGAAAACTATTCACAAATCATGATACCATCATGAAACGGATAAACGTACTTTCCTGAGGTGCTAGTTTGAGGAGAATTCTGTTAACCAATGCATTCTTGTGTTCTGTGCGTTTTTGAGCTTTCTCTCGGCCTGCAAACGCCTTTATAGTGAAGAAAGCAACAAAACTTAGTTTGAACAAAAAAGGTTGGAAAACTATTCACAAATCATGATACCATCATGAAACAGATAAACGTACTTTCCTGAGGTGCTAGTTTGAGGAGAATTCTGTTAACCAATGCATTCTTGTGTTCTGTGCGTTTTTAAGCTTTCTCTCGGCCTGCAAACGCCTTTATAGTGAAGAAAGCAACAAAACTTAGTTTGAACAAAAAAGGTTGGAAAACTATTCACAAACCATGATACCATCATGAAACAGATAAACGTACTTTCCTGAGGTGCTAGTTTGAGGAGAATTCTGTTAACCAATGCATTCTTGTGTTCTGTGCGTTTTTAAGCTTTCTCTCAGCCTGCAAACGCCTTTATAGTGAAGAAAGCAACAAAACTTAGTTTGAACAAAAAAGGTTGGAAAACTATTCACAAATCATGATACCATCATGAAACGGATAAACGTACTTTCCTGAGGTGCTAGTTTGAGGAGAATTCTGTTAACCAATGCATTCTTGTGTTCTGTGCGTTTTTGAGCTTTCTCTCGGCCTGCAAACGCCTTTATAGTGAAGAAAGCAACAAAACTTAGTTTGAACAAAAAAGGTTGGAAAACTATTCACAAATCATGATACCATCATGAAACAGATAAACGTACTTTCCTGAGGTGCTAGTTTGAGGAGAATTCTGTTAACCAATGCATTCTTGTGTTCTGTGCGTTTTTAAGCTTTCTCTCGGCCTGCAAACGCCTTTATAGTGAAGAAAGCAACAAAACTTAGTTTGAACAAAAAAGGTTGGAAAACTATTCACAAATCATGATACCATCATGAAACAGATAAACGTACTTTCCTGAGGTGCTAGTTTGAGGAGAACACTGTTAACCAATTCATTCTTGTGTTCTGTGCGTTTTTAAGCTTTCTCTCGGCCCGCAAACGCCTTTATAGTGAAGAAAGCAACAAAACTTAGTTTGAACAAAAAAGGTTGGAAAACTATTCACAAATCATGATACCATCATGAAACAGATAAACGTACTTTCCTGAGGTGCTAGTTTGAGGAGAATTCTGTTAACCAATGCATTCTTGTGTTCTGTGCGTTTTTGAGCTTTCTCTCGGCCTGCAAACGCCTTTATAGTGAAGAAAGCAACAAAACTTAGTTTGAACAAAAAAGGTTGGAAAACTATTCACAAATCATGATACCATCATGAAACGGATAAACGTACTTTCCTGAGGTGCTAGTTTGAGGAGAATTCTGTTAACCAATGCATTCTTGTGTTCTGTGCGTTTTTGAGCTTTCTCTCGGCCTGCAAACGCCTTTATAGTGAAGAAAGCAACAAAACTTAGTTTGAACAAAAAAGGTTGGAAAACTATTCACAAATCATGATACCATCATGAAACAGATAAACGTACTTTCCTGAGGTGCTAGTTTGAGGAGAATTCTGTTAACCAATGCATTCTTGTGTTCTGTGCGTTTTTAAGCTTTCTCTCGGCCTGCAAACGCATTTATAGTGAAGAAAGCAACAAAACTTAGTTTGAACAAAAAAGGTTGGAAAACTATTCACAAATCATGATACCATCATGAAACAGATGAACGTACTTTCCTGAGGTGCTAGTTTGAGGAGAATTTTGTTAACCAATGCATTCTTGTGTTCTGTGCGCTTTTAAGCTTTCTCTCGGCCTGCAAACGCCTTTATAGTGAAGAAAGCAACAAAACTTAGTTTGAACAAAAAAGGTTGGAAAACTATTCACAAATCATGATACCATCATGAAACAGATAAACGTACTTTCCTGAGGTGCTAGTTTGAGGAGAATTCTGTTAACCAATGCATTCTTGTGTTCTGTGCGTTTTTAAGCTTTCTCTCGGCCTGCAAACGCCCTAATAGTGAAGAAAGCAACAAAACTTAGTTTGAACAAAAAAGGTTGGAAAACTATTCACAAATCATGATACCATCATGAAACAGATAAACGTACTTTCCTGAGGTGCTAGTTTGAGGAGAATTCTGTTAACCAATGCATTCTTGTGTTCTGTGCGTTTTTAAGCTTTCTCTCGGCCTGCAAACGCCCTAATAGTGAAGAAAGCAACAAAACTTAGTTTGAACAAAAAAGGTTGGAAAACTATTCACAAATCATGATGCCATCATGAAACAGATAAACGTACTTTCCTGAGGTGCTAGTTTGAGGAGAATTCTGTTAACCAATGCATTCTTGTGTTCTGTGCGCTTTTAAGCTTTCTCTCGGCCTGCAAACGCCTTTATAGTAAAGAAAGCAACAAAACTTAGTTTGAACAAAAAAGGTTGGAAAACTATTCACAAATCATGATACCATCATGAAACAGATAAACGTACTTTCCTGAGGTGCTAGTTTGAGGAGAATTCTGTTAACCAATGCATTCTTGTGTTCTGTGCGTTTTTAAGCTTTCTCTCGGCCTGCAAACGCCCTAATAGTGAAGAAAGCAACAAAACTTAGTTTGAACAAAAAAGGTTGGAAAACTATTCACAAATCATGATACCATCATGAAACAGATAAACGTACTTTCCTGAGGTGCTAGTTTGAGGAGAATTCTGTTAACCAATGCATTCTTGTGTTCTGTGCGTTTTTAAGCTTTCTCTCGGCCTGCAAACGCCCTAATAGTGAAGAAAGCAACAAAACTTAGTTTGAACAAAAAAGGTTGGAAAACTATTCACAAATCATGATACCATCATGAAACAGATAAACGTACTTTCCTGAGGTGCTAGTTTGAGGAGATGTCTGTTAACCAATGCATTCTTGTGTTCTGTGCGTTTTTAAGCTTTCTCTCAGCCTGCAAACGCCTTTATAGTGAAGAAAGCAACAAAAGTTAGTTTGAACAAAAAAGGTTGGAAAACTATTCACAAATCATGATGCCATCATGAAACAGATAACGTACTTTCCTGAGGTGCTAGTTTGAGGAGAATTCTGTTAACCAATGCATTCTTGTGTTCTGTGCGTTTTTAAGCTTTCTCTCAGCCTGCAAACGCCCTAATTGTGAAGAAAGCAACAAAACTTAGTTTGAACAAAAAAGGTTGGAAAACTATTCACAAATCATGATGCCATCATGAAACAGATAAACGTACTTTCCTGAGGTGCTAGTTTGAGGAGAATTTTGTTAACCAATGCATTCTTGTGTTCTGTGCGTTTTTAAGCTTTCTCTCGGCCTGCAAACGCCTTTATAGTGAAGAAAGCAACAAAACTTAGTTTGAACAAAAAAGGTTGGAAAACTATTCAAAAATCATGATACCATCATGAAACAGATAAATGCACTTTCCTGAGGTGCTAGTTTGAGGAGAACACTGTTAACCAATGCATTCTTGTGTTCTGTGCGTTTTTCAGCCTTCTCTCGGCCTGCAAACGCCTTTATAGTGAAGAAAGCAACAAAAGTTAGTTTGAACAAAAAAGGTTGGAAAACTATTCACAAATCATGATACTATCATGAAACAGATAAACGTACTTTCCTGAGGTGCTAGTGTGAAGAGAACACTGTTAACCAATGCATTCTTGTGTTCTGTGCGTTTTTAAGGTTTCTCTCGCCTGCAAACGCCTTTATAGTGAAGAAAGCAACAAAACTTAGTTTGAACAAAAAAGGTTGGAAAACTATTCACAAATCATGATACTATCATAAAACAGATAAACGTACTTTCCTGAGGTGCTAGTTTGAGGAGAATTTTGTTAACCAATGCATTCTTGTGTTCTGTGCGTTTTTAAGCTTTCTCTCGGCCTGCAAACGCCTTTATAGTGAAGAAAGCAACAAAACTTAGTTTGAACAAAAAAGGTTGGAAAACTATTCAAAAATCATGATACCATCATGAAACAGATAAATGCACTTTCCTGAGGTGCTAGTTTGAGGAGAACACTGTTAACCAATACATTCTTGTGTTCTGTGCGTTTTTCAGCCTTCTCTCAGCCTGCAAACGCCTTTATAGTGAAGAGAGCAACAAAACTTAGTTTGAACAAAAAAGGTTGGAAAACTATTCACAAATCATGATACCATCATGAAACAGATAAACGTACTTTCCTGAGGTGCTAGTTTGAAGAGAATTCTGTTAACCAATGCATTCTTGTGTTCTGTGCGTTTTTAAGCTTTCTCTCGGCCCGCAAACGCCTTTATAGTGAAGAAAGCAACAAAACTTAGTTTGAACAAAAAAGGTTGGAAAACTATTCACAAATCATGATACCATCATGAAACAGATAAACGTACTTTCCTGAGGTGCTAGTTTGAAGAGAACACTGTTAACCAATGCATTCTTGTGTTCTGTGCGTTTTTCAGCCTTCTCTCGGCCTGAAAACGCCTTTATAGTGAAGAAAGCAACAAAACTTAGTTTGAACAAAAAAGGTTGGAAAACTATTCACAAATCATGATACTATCATAAAACAGATAAATGCACTTTCCTGAGGTGCTAGTTTGAAGAGAACACTGTTAACCAATGCATTGTTGTGTTCTGTGCGTTTTTAAGCTTTCTCTCGGCCTGCAAACGCCTTTACAGTGAAGAAAGCAACAAAACTTAGTTTGAACAAAAAAGGTTGGAAAACTATTCAAAAATCATGATACCATCATGAAACAGATAAACGTACTTTCCTGAGGTGCTAGTTTGAGGAGAATTCTGTTAACCAATGCATTCTTGTGTTCTGTGCGTTTTTAAGCTTTCTCTCAGCCTGCAAACGCCTTTATAGTGAAGAAAGCAACAAAACTTAGTTTGAACAAAAAAGGTTGGAAAACTATTCACAAATCATGATACTATCATAAAACAGATAAATGCACTTTCCTGAGGTGCTAGTTTGAAGAGAACACTGTTAACCAATGCATTCTTGTGTTCTGTGCGTTTTTAAGCTTTCTCTCGGCCTGCAAACGCCTTTATAGTGAAGAAAGCAACAAAACTTAGTTTGAACAAAAAAGGTTGGAAAACTATTCACAAATCATGATACCATCATTAAACAGATAAACGTACTTTCCTGAGGTGCTAGTTTGAAGAGAACACTGTAAACCAATGCATTCTTGTGTTCTGTGCGTTTTTCCGCCTTCTCTCGGCCTGCAAACGCCCTAATAGTGAAGAAAGCAACAAAACTTAGTTTGAACAAAAAAGGTTGGAAAACTATTCACAAATCATGATACCATCATGAAACAGATAAACGTACTTTCCTGAGGTGCTAGTTTGAAGAGAACACTGTTAACCAATGCATTCTTGTGTTCTGTGCGTTTTTAAGCTTTCTCTCGTCCTGCAAACGCCTTTATAGTGAAGAAAGCAACAAAACTTAGTTTGAACAAAAAAGGTTGGAAAACTATTCACAAATCATGATACTATCATAAAACAGATAGATGCACTTTCCTGGGGTGCTAGTTTGAGGAGAACACTGTTAACCAATGCATTCTTGTGTTCTGTGCGTTTTTAAGCTTTCTCTCGTCCTGCAAACGCCTTTATAGTGAAGAAAGCAACAAAACTTAGTTTGAACAAAAAAGGTTGGAAAACTATTCACAAATCATGATACCATCATGAAACAGATAAACGTACTTTCCTGAGGTGCTAGTTTGAAGAGAACACTGTTAACCAATGCATTCTTGTGTTCTGTGCGTTTTTAAGCTTTCTCTCGTCCTGCAAACGCCTTTATAGTGAAGAAAGCAACAAAACTTAGTTTGAACAAAAAAGGTTGGAAAACTATTCACAAATCATGATACTATCATAAAACAGATAGATGCACTTTCTTGGGGTGCTAGTTTGAGGAGAACACTGTTAACCAATGCATTCTTGTGTTCTGTGCGTTTTTAAGCTTTCTCTCGTCCTGCAAACGCCTTTATAGTGAAGAAAGCAACAAAACTTAGTTTGAACAAAAAAGGTTGGAAAACTATTCAAAAATCATGATACCATCATGAAACAGATAAACGTACTTTCCTGAGGTGCTAGTTTGAGGAGAATTCTGTTAACCAATGCATTCTTGTGTTCTGTGCGTTTTTAAGCTTTCTCTCAGCCTGCAAACGCCTTTATAGTGAAGAAAGCAACAAAACTTAGTTTGAACAAAAAAGGTTGGAAAACTATTCACAAATCATGATACTATCATAAAACAGATAAATGCACTTTCCTGAGGTGCTAGTTTGAAGAGAACACTGTTAACCAATGCATTCTTGTGTTCTGTGCGTTTTTAAGCTTTCTCTCGGCCTGCAAACGCCTTTATAGTGAAGAAAGCAACAAAACTTAGTTTGAACAAAAAAGGTTGGAAAACTATTCACAAATCATGATACCATCATTAAACAGATAAACGTACTTTCCTGAGGTGCTAGTTTGAAGAGAACACTGTAAACCAATGCATTCTTGTGTTCTGTGCGTTTTTCCGCCTTCTCTCGGCCTGCAAACGCCCTAATAGTGAAGAAAGCAACAAAACTTAGTTTGAACAAAAAAGGTTGGAAAACTATTCACAAATCATGATACCATCATGAAACAGATAAACGTACTTTCCTGAGGTGCTAGTTTGAAGAGAACACTGTTAACCAATGCATTCTTGTGTTCTGTGCGTTTTTAAGCTTTCTCTCGTCCTGCAAACGCCTTTATAGTGAAGAAAGCAACAAAACTTAGTTTGAACAAAAAAGGTTGGAAAACTATTCACAAATCATGATACTATCATAAAACAGATAGATGCACTTTCCTGGGGTGCTAGTTTGAGGAGAACACTGTTAACCAATGCATTCTTGTGTTCTGTGCGTTTTTAAGCTTTCTCTCGTCCTGCAAACGCCTTTATAGTGAAGAAAGCAACAAAACTTAGTTTGAACAAAAAAGGTTGGAAAACTATTCACAAATCATGATACCATCATGAAACAGATAAACGTACTTTCCTGAGGTGCTAGTTTGAAGAGAACACTGTTAACCAATGCATTCTTGTGTTCTGTGCGTTTTTAAGCTTTCTCTCGTCCTGCAAACGCCTTTATAGTGAAGAAAGCAACAAAACTTAGTTTGAACAAAAAAGGTTGGAAAACTATTCACAAATCATGATACTATCATAAAACAGATAGATGCACTTTCTTGGGGTGCTAGTTTGAGGAGAACACTGTTAACCAATGCATTCTTGTGTTCTGTGCGTTTTTAAGCTTTCTCTCGTCCTGCAAACGCCTTTATAGTGAAGAAAGCAACAAAACTTAGTTTGAACAAAAAAGGTTGGAAAACTATTCACAAATCATGATACCATCATAAAACAGATAAACGTACTTTCCTGAGGTGCTAGTTTGAAGAGAACACTGTTAACCAATGCATTCTTGTGTTCTGTGCGTTTTTAAGCTTTCTCTCGGCCTGCAAACGCCTTTATAGTGAAGAAAGCAACAAAACTTAGTTTGAACAAAAAAGGTTGGAAAACTATTCACAAATCATGATACTATCATAAAACAGATAAATGCACTTTCCTGAGGTGCTAGTTTGAGGAGAATTCTGTTAACCAATGCATTCTTGTGTTCTGTGCGTTTTTAAGCTTTCTCTCAGCATGCAAACGCCTTTATAGTGAAGAAAGCAACAAAACTTAGTTTGAACAAAAAAGGTTGGAAAACTATTCACAAATCATGATACTATCATAAAACAGATGAATGCACTTTCCTGAGGTGCTAGTTTGAAGAGAACACTGTTAACCAATGCATTCTTGTGTTCTGTGCGTTTTTAAGCTTTCTCTCAGCCTGCAAACGCCTTTATAGTGAAGAAAGCAACAAAACTTAGTTTGAACAAAAAAGGTTGGAAAACTATTCACAAATCATGATACTATCATAAAACAGATAAACGTACTTTCCTGAGGTGCTAGTTTGAGGAGAACACTGTTAACCAATTCATTCTTGTGTTCTGTGCGTTTTTAAGCTTTCTCTCGGCCTGCAAACGCCTTTATAGTGAAGAAAGCAACAAAACTTAGTTTGAACAAAAAAGGTTGGAAAACTATTCACAAATCATGATACCATCATGAAACAGATAAACGTACTTTCCTGAGGTGCTAGTTTGAAGAAAACACTGTTAACCAATGCATTCTTGTGTTCTGTGCGTTTTTAAGCTTTCTCTCGTCCTGCAAACGCCTTCATAGTGAAGAAAGCAACAAAACTTAGTTTGAACAAAAAAGGTTGGAAAACTATTCACAAATCATGATAAAATCATAAAACAGATAGATGCACTTTCCTGGGGTGCTAGTTTGAGGAGAACACTGTTAACCAATGCATTCTTGTGTTCTGTGCGTTTTTAAGCTTTCTCTCGTCCTGCAAACGCCTTTATAGTGAAGAAAGCAACAAAACTTAGTTTGAACAAAAAAGGTTGGAAAACTATTCACAAATCATGATACCATCATGAAACAGATAAACGTACTTTCCTGAGGTGCTAGTTTGAAGAGAACACTGTTAACCAATGCATTCTTGTGTTCTGTGCGTTTTTAAGCTTTCTCTCGGCCTGCAAACGCCTTTATAGTGAAGAAAGCAACAAAACTTAGTTTGAACAAAAAAGGTTGGAAAACTATTCACAAATCATGATACTATCATAAAACAGATAAATGCACTTTCCTGAGGTGCTAGTTTGAGGAGAATTCTGTTAACCAATGCATTCTTGTGTTCTGTGCGTTTTTAAGCTTTCTCTCAGCATGCAAACGCCTTTATAGTGAAGAAAGCAACAAAACTTAGTTTGAACAAAAAAGGTTGGAAAACTATTCACAAATCATGATACTATCATAAAACAGATAAATGCACTTTCCTGAGGTGCTAGTTTGAAGAGAACACTGTTAACCAATGCATTCTTGTGTTCTGTGCGTTGTTAAGCTTTCTCTCAGCCTGCGAACGCCTTTAAAGTGAAGAAAGCAACAAAACTTAGTTTGAACAAAAAAGGTTGGAAAACTATTCACAAATCATGATACTATCATAAAACAGATAAACGTACTTTCCTGAGGTGCTAGTTTGAGGAGAACACTGTCAACCAATTCATTCTTGTGTTCTGTGCGTTTTTAAGCTTTCTCTCGGCCTGCAAACGCCTTTATAGTGAAGAAAGCAACAAAACTTAGTTTGAACAAAAAAGGTTGGAAAACTATTCACAAATCATGATACCATCATGAAACAGATAAACGTACTTTCCTGAGGTGCTAGTTTGAAGAGAACACTGTTAACCAATGCATTCTTGTGTTCTGTGCGTTTTTAAGCTTTCTCTCGTCCTGCAAACGCCTTTATAGTGAAGAAAGCAACAAAACTTAGTTTGAACAAAAAAGGTTGGAAAACTATTCACAAATCATGATACTATCATAAAACAGATAGATGCACTTTCCTGGGGTGCTAGTTTGAGGAGAACACTGTTAACCAATGCATTCTTGTGTTCTGTGCGTTTTTAAGCTTTCTCTCGTCCTGCAAACGCCTTTATAGTGAAGAAAGCAACAAAACTTAGTTTGAACAAAAAAGGTTGGAAAACTATTCACAAATCATGATACCATCATGAAACAGATAAACGTACTTTCCTGAGGTGCTAGTTTGAAGAGAACACTGTTAACCAATGCATTCTTGTGTTCTGTGCGTTTTTAAGCTTTCTCTCGGCCTGCAAACGCCTTTATAGTGAAGAAAGCAACAAAACTTAGTTTGAACAAAAAAGGTTGGAAAACTATTCACAAATCATGATACTATCATAAAACAGATAAATGCACTTTCCTGAGGTGCTAGTTTGAAGAGAACACTGTTAACCAATGCATTCTTGTGTTCTGTGCGTTGTTAAGCTTTCTCTCAGCCTGCAAACGCCTTTATAGTGAAGAAAGCAACAAAACTTAGTTTGAACAAAAAAGGTTGGAAAACTATTCACAAATCATGATACTATCATGAAACAGATAAACGTACTTTCCTGAGGTGCTAGTTTGAGGAGAACACTGTCAACCAATTCATTCTTGTGTTCTGTGCGTTTTTAAGCTTTCTCTCGGCCTGCAAACGCCTTTATAGTGAAGAAAGCAACAAAACTTAGTTTGAACAAAAAAGGTTGGAAAACTATTCACAAATCATGATACCATCATGAAACAGATAAACGTACTTTCCTGAGGTGCTAGTTTGAAGAGAACACTGTTAACCAATGCATTCTTGTGTTCTGTGCGTTTTTAAGCTTTCTCTCGTCCTGCAAACGCCTTTATAGTGAAGAAAGCAACAAAACTTAGTTTGAACAAAAAAGGTTGGAAAACTATTCACAAATCATGATACCATCATGAAACAGATAAACGTACTTTCCTGAGGTGCTAGTTTGAAGAGAACACTGTTAACCAATGCATTCTTGTGTTCTGTGCGTTTTTAAGCTTTCTCTCGGCCTGCAAACGCCTTTATAGTGAAGAAAGCAACAAAACTTAGTTTGAACAAAAAAGGTTGGAAAACTATTCACAAATCATGATACTATCATAAAACAGATAGATGCACTTTCCTGGGGTGCTAGTTTGAGGAGAACACTGTTAACCAATGCATTCTTGTGTTCTGTGCGTTTTTAAGCTTTCTCTCGGCCTGCAAACGCCTTTATAGTGAAGAAAGCAACAAAACTTAGTTTGAACAAAAAAGGTTGGAAAACTATCCACAAATCATGATACTATCATAAAACAGATAAATGCACTTTCCTGAGGTGCTAGTTTGAGGAGAATTCTGTTAACCAATGCATTCTTGTGTTCTGTGCGTTTTTAAGCTTTCTCTCAGCATGCAAACGCCTTTATAGTGAAGAAAGCAACAAAACTTAGTTTGAACAAAAAAGGTTGGAAAACTATTCACAAATCATGATACTATCATAAAACAGATAAATGCACTTTCCTGAGGTGCTAGTTTGAAGAGAACACTGTTAACCAATGCATTCTTGTGTTCTGTGCGTTTTTAAGCTTTCTCTCAGCCTGCAAACGCCTTTATAGTGAAGAAAGCAACAAAACTTAGTTTGAACAAAAAAGGTTGGAAAACTATTCACAAATCATGATACTATCATAAAACAGATAAACGTACTTTCCTGAGGTGCTAGTTTGAGGAGAACACTGTTAACCAATTCATTCTTGTGTTCTGTGCGTTTTTAAGCTTTCTCTCGGCCTGCAAACGCCTTTTTAGTGAAGAAAGCAACAAAACTTAGTTTGAACAAAAAAGGTTGGAAAACTATTCACAAATCATGATACTATCATAAAACAGATAGATGCACTTTCCTGGGGTGCTAGTTTGAGGAGAACACTGTTAACCAATGCATTCTTGTGTTCTGTGCGTTTTTAAGCTTTCTCTCGGCCTGCAAACGCCTTTATAGTGAAGAAAGCAACAAAACTTAGTTTGAACAAAAAATGTTGGAAAACTATTCACAAATCATGATACTATCATAAAACAGATAGATGCACTTTCCTGGGGTGCTAGTTTGAGGAGAACACTGTTAACCAATGCATTCTTGTGTTCTGTGCGTTTTTAAGCTTTCTCTCGTCCTGCAAACGCCTTTATAGTGAAGAAAGCAACAAAACTTAGTTTGAACAAAAAAGGTTGGAAAACTATTCACAAATCATGATACTATCATAAAACAGATAAATGCACTTTCCTGAGGTGCTAGTTTGAAGAGAACACTGTTAACCAATGCATTCTTGTGTTCTGTGCGTTTTTAAGCTTTCTCTCAGCCTGCAAACGCCTTTATAGTGAAGAAAGCAACAAAACTTAGTTTGAACAAAAAAGGTTGGAAAACTATTCACAAATCATGATACTATCATAAAACAGATAAACGTACTTTCCTGAGGTGCTAGTTTGAGGAGAACACTGTTAACCAATTCATTCTTGTGTTCTGTGCGTTTTTAAGCTTTCTCTCGGCCTGCAAACGCCTTTTTAGTGAAGAAAGCAACAAAACTTAGTTTGAACAAAAAAGGTTGGAAAACTATTCACAAATCATGATACTATCATAAAACAGATAGATGCACTTTCCTGGGGTGCTAGTTTGAGGAGAACACTGTTAACCAATGCATTCTTGTGTTCTGTGCGTTAAGCTTTCTCTCGGCCTGCAAACGCATTTATAGTGAAGAAAGCAACAAAACTTAGTTTGAACAAAAAATGTTGGAAAACTATTCACAAATCATGATACTATCATAAAACAGATAGATGCACTTTCCTGGGGTGCTAGTTTGAGGAGAACACTGTTAACCAATGCATTCTTGTGTTCTGTGCGTTTTTAAGCTTTCTCTCGTCCTGCAAACGCCTTTATAGTGAAGAAAGCAACAAAACTTAGTTTGAACAAAAAAGGTTGGAAAACTATTCACAAATCATGATACTATCATAAAACAGATAAATGCACTTTCCTGAGGTGCTAGTTTGAAGAGAACACTGTTAACCAATGCATTCTTGTGTTCTGTGCGTTTTTAAGCTTTCTCTCGGCCTGCAAACGCCTTTATAGTGAAGAAAGCAACAAAACTTAGTTTGAACAAAAAAGGTTGGAAAACTATCCACAAATCATGATACTATCATAAAACAGATAAATGCACTTTCCTGAGGTGCTAGTTTGAGGAGAATTCTGTTAACCAATGCATTCTTGTGTTCTGTGCGTTTTTAAGCTTTCTCTCAGCATGCAAACGCCTTTATAGTGAAGAAAGCAACAAAACTTAGTTTGAACAAAAAAGGTTGGAAAACTATTCACAAATCATGATACTATCATAAAACAGATAAATGCACTTTCCTGAGGTGCTAGTTTGAAGAGAACACTGTTAACCAATGCATTCTTGTGTTCTGTGCGTTTTTAAGCTTTCTCTCAGCCTGCAAACGCCTTTATAGTGAAGAAAGCAACAAAACTTAGTTTGAACAAAAAAGGTTGGAAAACTATTCACAAATCATGATACTATCATAAAACAGATAAACGTACTTTCCTGAGGTGCTAGTTTGAGGAGAACACTGTTAACCAATTCATTCTTGTGTTCTGTGCGTTTTTAAGCTTTCTCTCGGCCTGCAAACGCCTTTTTAGTGAAGAAAGCAACAAAACTTAGTTTGAACAAAAAAGGTTGGAAAACTATTCACAAATCATGATACTATCATAAAACAGATAGATGCACTTTCCTGGGGTGCTAGTTTGAGGAGAACACTGTTAACCAATGCATTCTTGTGTTCTGTGCGTTTTTAAGCTTTCTCTCGGCCTGCAAACGCCTTTATAGTGAAGAAAGCAACAAAACTTAGTTTGAACAAAAAATGTTGGAAAACTATTCACAAATCATGATACTATCATAAAACAGATAGATGCACTTTCCTGGGGTGCTAGTTTGAGGAGAACACTGTTAACCAATGCATTCTTGTGTTCTGTGCGTTTTTAAGCTTTCTCTCGTCCTGCAAACGCCTTTATAGTGAAGAAAGCAACAAAACTTAGTTTGAACAAAAAAGGTTGGAAAACTATTCACAAATCATGATACTATCATAAAACAGATAAATGCACTTTCCTGAGGTGCTAGTTTGAAGAGAACACTGTTAACCAATGCATTCTTGTGTTCTGTGCGTTTTTAAGCTTTCTCTCAGCCTGCAAACGCCTTTATAGTGAAGAAAGCAACAAAACTTAGTTTGAACAAAAAAGGTTGGAAAACTATTCACAAATCATGATACTATCATAAAACAGATAAACGTACTTTCCTGAGGTGCTAGTTTGAGGAGAACACTGTTAACCAATTCATTCTTGTGTTCTGTGCGTTTTTAAGCTTTCTCTCGGCCTGCAAACGCCTTTTTAGTGAAGAAAGCAACAAAACTTAGTTTGAACAAAAAAGGTTGGAAAACTATTCACAAATCATGATACTATCATAAAACAGATAGATGCACTTTCCTGGGGTGCTAGTTTGAGGAGAACACTGTTAACCAATGCATTCTTGTGTTCTGTGCGTTAAGCTTTCTCTCGGCCTGCAAACGCATTTATAGTGAAGAAAGCAACAAAACTTAGTTTGAACAAAAAATGTTGGAAAACTATTCACAAATCATGATACTATCATAAAACAGATAGATGCACTTTCCTGGGGTGCTAGTTTGAGGAGAACACTGTTAACCAATGCATTCTTGTGTTCTGTGCGTTTTTAAGCTTTCTCTCGTCCTGCAAACGCCTTTATAGTGAAGAAAGCAACAAAACTTAGTTTGAACAAAAAAGGTTGGAAAACTATTCACAAATCATGATACTATCATAAAACAGATAAATGCACTTTCCTGAGGTGCTAGTTTGAAGAGAACACTGTTAACCAATGCATTCTTGTGTTCTGTGCGTTTTTAAGCTTTCTCTCAGCCTGCAAACGCCTTTATAGTGAAGAAAGCAACAAAACTTAGTTTGAACAAAAAAGGTTGGAAAACTATTCACAAATCATGATACTATCATAAAACAGATAAACGTACTTTCCTGAGGTGCTAGTTTGAGGAGAACACTGTTAACCAATTCATTCTTGTGTTCTGTGCGTTTTTAAGCTTTCTCTCGGCCTGCAAACGCCTTTTTAGTGAAGAAAGCAACAAAACTTAGTTTGAACAAAAAAGGTTGGAAAACTATTCACAAATCATGATACTATCATAAAACAGATAGATGCACTTTCCTGGGGTGCTAGTTTGAGGAGAACACTGTTAACCAATGCATTCTTGTGTTCTGTGCGTTTTTAAGCTTTCTCTCGTCCTGCAAACGCCTTTATAGTGAAGAAAGCAACAAAACTTAGTTTGAACAAAAAAGGTTGGAAAACTATTCACAAATCATGATACTATCATAAAACAGATAAATGCACTTTCCTGAGGTGCTAGTTTGAAGAGAACACTGTTAACCAATGCATTCTTGTGTTCTGTGCGTTTTTAAGCTTTCTCTCAGCCTGCAAACGCCTTTATAGTGAAGAAAGCAACAAAACTTAGTTTGAACAAAAAAGGTTGGAAAACTATTCACAAATCATGATACTATCATAAAACAGATAAACGTACTTTCCTGAGGTGCTAGTTTGAGGAGAACACTGTTAACCAATTCATTCTTGTGTTCTGTGCGTTTTTAAGCTTTCTCTCGGCCTGCAAACGCCTTTTTAGTGAAGAAAGCAACAAAACTTAGTTTGAACAAAAAAGGTTGGAAAACTATTCACAAATCATGATACTATCATAAAACAGATAGATGCACTTTCCTGGGGTGCTAGTTTGAGGAGAACACTGTTAACCAATGCATTCTTGTGTTCTGTGCGTTAAGCTTTCTCTCGGCCTGCAAACGCCTTTATAGTGAAGAAAGCAACAAAACTTAGTTTGAACAAAAAATGTTGGAAAACTATTCACAAATCATGATACTATCATAAAACAGATAGATGCACTTTCCTGGGGTGCTAGTTTGAGGAGAACACTGTTAACCAATGCATTCTTGTGTTCTGTGCGTTTTTAAGCTTTCTCTCGTCCTGCAAACGCCTTTATAGTGAAGAAAGCAACAAAACTTAGTTTGAACAAAAAAGGTTGGAAAACTATTCACAAATCATGATACTATCATAAAACAGATAAATGCACTTTCCTGAGGTGCTAGTTTGAAGAGAACACTGTTAACCAATGCATTCTTGTGTTCTGTGCGTTTTTAAGCTTTCTCTCAGCCTGCAAACGCCTTTATAGTGAAGAAAGCAACAAAACTTAGTTTGAACAAAAAAGGTTGGAAAACTATTCACAAATCATGATACTATCATAAAACAGATAAACGTACTTTCCTGAGGTGCTAGTTTGAGGAGAACACTGTTAACCAATTCATTCTTGTGTTCTGTGCGTTTTTAAGCTTTCTCTCGGCCTGCAAACGCCTTTTTAGTGAAGAAAGCAACAAAACTTAGTTTGAACAAAAAAGGTTGGAAAACTATTCACAAATCATGATACTATCATAAAACAGATAGATGCACTTTCCTGGGGTGCTAGTTTGAGGAGAACACTGTTAACCAATGCATTCTTGTGTTCTGTGCGTTTTTAAGCTTTCTCTCGGCCTGCAAACGCCTTTATAGTGAAGAAAGCAACAAAACTTAGTTTGAACAAAAAATGTTGGAAAACTATTCACAAATCATGATACTATCATAAAACAGATAGATGCACTTTCCTGGGGTGCTAGTTTGAGGAGAACACTGTTAACCAATGCATTCTTGTGTTCTGTGCGTTTTTAAGCTTTCTCTCGTCCTGCAAACGCCTTTATAGTGAAGAAAGCAACAAAACTTAGTTTGAACAAAAAAGGTTGGAAAACTATTCACAAATCATGATACCATCATGAAACAGATAAACGTACTTTCCTGAGGTGCTAGTTTGAGGAGAATTCTTTTAACCAATGCATTCTTGTGTTCTGTGCGTTTTTAAGCTTTCTCTCAGCCTGCAAACGCCTTTATAGTGAAGAAAGTAACAAAACTTAGTTTGAACAAAAAAGGTTGGAAAACTATTCACAAATCATGATACCATCATGAAACAGATAAACGTACTTTCCTGAGGTGCTAGTTTGAGGAGAATTCTGTTAACCAATGCATTCTTGTGTTCTGTGCGTTTTTAAGCTTTCTCTCAGCATGCAAACGCCTTTATAGTGAAGAAAGCAACAAAACTTAGTTTAAACAAAAAAGGTTGGAAAACTATTCACAAATCATGATACTATCATAAAACAGATAGATGCACTTTCCTGGGGTGCTAGTTTGAGGAGAACACTGTTAACCAATGCATTCTTGTGTTCTGTGCGTTTTTAAGCTTTCTCTCGGCCGGCAGACGCCTTTATAATGAAGAAAGCAACAAAACTTAGTTTAAACAAAAAAGGTTGGAAAACTATTCACAAATCATGATACCATAATGAAACAGATAAACGTACTTTCCTGAGGTGCTAGTTTGAAGAGAACACTGTTAACCAATGCATTCTTGTGTTCTGTGCGTTTTTAAGCTTTCTCTCAGCCTGCAAACGCCCTAATTGTGAAGAAAGCAACAAAACTTAGTTTGAACAAAAAAGGTTGGAAAACTATTCACAAATCATGATACTATCATAAAACAGATAGATGCACTTTCCTGGGGTGCTAGTTTGAGGAGAACACTGTTAACCAATGCATTCTTGTGTTCTGTGCGTTTTTAAGCTTTCTCTCGTCCTGCAAACGCCTTTATAGTGAAGAAAGCAACAAAACTTAGTTTGAACAAAAAAGGTTGGAAAACTATTCACAAATCATGATACCATCATGAAACAGATAAACGTACTTTCCTGAGGTGCTAGTTTGAAGAGAACACTGTTAACCAATGCATTCTTGTGTTCTGTGCGTTTTTAAGCTTTCTCTCGTCCTGCAAACGCCTTTATAGTGAAGAAAGCAACAAAACTTAGTTTGAACAAAAAATGTTGGAAAACTATTCACAAATCATGATACTATCATAAAACAGATAGATGCACTTTCCTGGGGTGCTAGTTTGAGGAGAACACTGTTAACCAATGCATTCTTGTGTTCTGTGCGTTTTTAAGCTTTCTCTCGTCCTGCAAACGCCTTTATAGTGAAGAAAGCAACAAAACTTAGTTTGAACAAAAAATGTTGGAAAACTATTCACAAATCATGATACTATCATAAAACAGATAGATGCACTTTCCTGGGGTGCTAGTTTGAGGAGAACACTGTTAACCAATGCATTCTTGTGTTCTGTGCGTTTTTAAGCTTTCTCTCGTCCTGCAAACGCCTTTATAGTGAAGAAAGCAACAAAACTTAGTTTGAACAAAAAAGGTTGGAAAACTATTCACAAATCATGATACCATCATGAAACAGATAAACGTACTTTCCTGAGGTGCTAGTTTGAGGAGAATTCTTTTAACCAATGCATTCTTGTGTTCTGTGCGTTTTTAAGCTTTCTCTCAGCCTGCAAACGCCTTTATAGTGAAGAAAGTAACAAAACTTAGTTTGAACAAAAAAGGTTGGAAAACTATTCACAAATCATGATACCATCATGAAACAGATAAACGTACTTTCCTGAGGTGCTAGTTTGAGGAGAATTCTGTTAACCAATGCATTCTTGTGTTCTGTGCGTTTTTAAGCTTTCTCTCAGCATGCAAACGCCTTTATAGTGAAGAAAGCAACAAAACTTAGTTTAAACAAAAAAGGTTGGAAAACTATTCACAAATCATGATACTATCATAAAACAGATAGATGCACTTTCCTGGGGTGCTAGTTTGAGGAGAACACTGTTAACCAATGCATTCTTGTGTTCTGTGCGTTTTTAAGCTTTCTCTCGGCCGGCAAACGCCTTTATAATGAAGAAAGCAACAAAACTTAGTTTAAACAAAAAAGGTTGGAAAACTATTCACAAATCATGATACTATCATAAAACAGATAGATGCACTTTCCTGGGGTGCTAGTTTGAGGAGAACACTGTTAACCAATGCATTCTTGTGTTCTGTGCGTTTTTAAGCTTTCTCTCGTCCTGCAAACGCCTTTATAGTGAAGAAAGCAACAAAACTTAGTTTGAACAAAAAAGGTTGGAAAACTATTCACAAATCATGATACCATCATGAAACAGATAAACGTACTTTCCTGAGGTGCTAGTTTGAAGAGAACACTGTTAACCAATGCATTCTTGTGTTCTGTGCGTTTTTAAGCTTTCTCTCGTCCTGCAAACGCCTTTATAGTGAAGAAAGCAACAAAACTTAGTTTGAACAAAAAATGTTGGAAAACTATTCACAAATCATGATACTATCATAAAACAAATAGATGCACTTTCCTGGGGTGCTAGTTTGAGGAGAACACTGTTAACCAATGCATTCTTGTGTTCTGTGCGTTTTTAAGCTTTCTCTCGTCCTGCAAACGCCTTTATAGTGAAGAAAGCAACAAAACTTAGTTTGAACAAAAAATGTTGGAAAACTATTCACAAATCATGATACTATCATAAAACAGATAGATGCACTTTCCTGGGGTGCTAGTTTGAGGAGAACACTGTTAACCAATGCATTCTTGTGTTCTGTGCGTTTTTAAGCTTTCTCTCGTCCTGCAAACGCCTTTATAGTGAAGAAAGCAACAAAACTTAGTTTGAACAAAAAAGGTTGGAAAACTATTCACAAATCATGATACCATAATGAAACAGATAAACGTACTTTCCTGAGGTGCTAGTTTGAAGAGAACACTGTTAACCAATGCATTCTTGTGTTCTGTGCGTTTTTAAGCTTTCTCTCGTCCTGCAAACGCCTTTATAGTGAAGAAAGCAACAAAACTTAGTTTGAACAAAAAAGGTTGGAAAACTATTCACAAATCATGATACTATCATAAAACAGATAAATGCACTTTCCTGAGGTGCTAGTGAAGAGAACACTGTTAACCAATGCATTCTTGTGTTCTGTGCGTTTTTAAGCTTTCTCTCGGCCTGCAAACGCCTTTATAGTGAAGAAAGCAACAAAACTTAGTTTGAACAAAAAAGGTTGGAAAACTATTCACAAATCATGATACTATCATAAAACAGATAAATGCACTTTCCTGAGGTGCTAGTTTGAAGAGAACACTGTTAACCAATGCATTCTTGTGTTCTGTGCGTTTTTAAGCTTTCTCTCAGCCTGCAAACGCCTTTATAGTGAAGAAAGTAACAAAACTTAGTTTGAACAAAAAAGGTTGGAAAACTATTCACAAATCATGATACTATCATAAAACAGATAGATGCACTTTCCTGGGGTGCTAGTTTGAGGAGAACACTGTTAACCAATGCATTCTTGTGTTCTGTGCGTTTTTAAGCTTTCTCTCGGCCGGCAAACGCCTTTATAATGAAGAAAGCAACAAAACTTAGTTTAAACAAAAAAGGTTGGAAAACTATTCACAAATCATGATACCATCATAAAACAGATAAACGTACTTTTCTGAGGTGCTAGTTTGAGGAGAATTCTGTTAACCAATGCATTCTTGTGTTCTGTGCGTTTTTAAGCTTTCTCTCAGCCTGCAAACGCCTTTATAGTGAAGAAAGCAACAAAACTTAGTTTGAACAAAAAAGGTTGGAAAACTATTCACAAATCATGATACTATCATAAAACAGATGAATGCACTTTCCTGAGGTGCTAGTTTGAAGAGAACACTGTTAACCAATGCATTCTTGTGTTCTGTGCGTTTTTAAGCTTTCTCTCAGCCTGCAAACGCCCTAATTGTGAAGAAAGCAACAAAACTTAGTTTGAACAAAAAAGGTTGGAAAACTATTCACAAATCATGATACTATCATAAAACAGATAGATGCACTTTCCTGGGGTGCTAGTTTGAGGAGAACACTGTTAACCAATGCATTCTTGTGTTCTGTGCGTTTTTAAGCTTTCTCTCGGCCTGCAAACGCCTTTATAGTGAAGAAAGCAACAAAACTTAGTTTGAACAAAAAATGTTGGAAAACTATTCACAAATCATGATACTATCATAAAACAGATAGATGCACTTTCCTGGGGTGCTAGTTTGAGGAGAACACTGTTAACCAATGCATTCTTGTGTTCTGTGCGTTTTTAAGCTTTCTCTCGTCCTGCAAACGCCTTTATAGTGAAGAAAGCAACAAAACTTAGTTTGAACAAAAAAGGTTGGAAAACTATTCACAAATCATGATACCATAATGAAACAGATAAACGTACTTTCCTGAGGTGCTAGTTTGAAGAGAACACTGTTAACCAATGCATTCTTGTGTTCTGTGCGTTTTTAAGCTTTCTCTCGTCCTGCAAACGCCTTTATAGTGAAGAAAGCAACAAAACTTAGTTTGAACAAAAAAGGTTGGAAAACTATTCACAAATCATGATACTATCATAAAACAGATAAATGCACTTTCCTGAGGTGCTAGTGAAGAGAACACTGTTAACCAATGCATTCTTGTGTTCTGTGCGTTTTTAAGCTTTCTCTCGGCCTGCAAACGCCTTTATAGTGAAGAAAGCAACAAAACTTAGTTTGAACAAAAAAGGTTGGAAAACTATTCACAAATCATGATACTATCATAAAACAGATGAATGCACTTTCCTGAGGTGCTAGTTTGAAGAGAACACTGTTAACCAATGCATTCTTGTGTTCTGTGCGTTTTTAAGCTTTCTCTCAGCATGCAAACGCCTTTATAGTGAAGAAAGCAACAAAACTTAGTTTAAACAAAAAAGGTTGGAAAACTATTCACAAATCATGATACTATCATAAAACAGATAGATGCACTTTCCTGGGGTGCTAGTTTGAGGAGAACACTGTTAACCAATGCATTCTTGTGTTCTGTGCGTTTTTAAGCTTTCTCTCGGCCGGCAAACGCCTTTATAATGAAGAAAGCAACAAAACTTAGTTTAAACAAAAAAGGTTGGAAAACTATTCACAAATCATGATACCATCATAAAACAGATAAACGTACTTTGCTGAGGTGCTAGTTTGAGGAGAATTCTGTTAACCAATGCATTCTTGTGTTCTGTGCGTTTTTAAGCTTTCTCTCAGCCTGCAAACGCCTTTATAGTGAAGAAAGCAACAAAACTTAGTTTGAACAAAAAAGGTTGGAAAACTATTCACAAATCATGATACTATCATAAAACAGATGAATGCACTTTCCTGAGGTGCTAGTTTGAAGAGAACACTGTTAACCAATGCATTCTTGTGTTCTGTGCGTTTTTAAGCTTTCTCTCAGCCTGCAAACGCCCTAATTGTGAAGAAAGCAACAAAACTTAGTTTGAACAAAAAAGGTTGGAAAACTATTCACAAATCATGATACTATCATAAAACAGATAGATGCACTTTCCTGGGGTGCTAGTTTGAGGAGAACACTGTTAACCAATGCATTCTTGTGTTCTGTGCGTTTTTAAGCTTTCTCTCGGCCTGCAAACGCCTTTATAGTGAAGAAAGCAACAAAACTTAGTTTGAACAAAAAATGTTGGAAAACTATTCACAAATCATGATACTATCATAAAACAGATAGATGCACTTTCCTGGGGTGCTAGTTTGAGGAGAACACTGTTAACCAATGCATTCTTGTGTTCTGTGCGTTTTTAAGCTTTCTCTCGTCCTGCAAACGCCTTTATAGTGAAGAAAGCAACAAAACTTAGTTTGAACAAAAAAGGTTGGAAAACTATTCACAAATCATGATACCATAATGAAACAGATAAACGTACTTTCCTGAGGTGCTAGTTTGAAGAGAACACTGTTAACCAATGCATTCTTGTGTTCTGTGCGTTTTTAAGCTTTCTCTCGTCCTGCAAACGCCTTTATAGTGAAGAAAGCAACAAAACTTAGTTTGAACAAAAAAGGTTGGAAAACTATTCACAAATCATGATACTATCATAAAACAGATAAATGCACTTTCCTGAGGTGCTAGTGAAGAGAACACTGTTAACCAATGCATTCTTGTGTTCTGTGCGTTTTTAAGCTTTCTCTCGGCCTGCAAACGCCTTTATAGTGAAGAAAGCAACAAAACTTAGTTTGAACAAAAAAGGTTGGAAAACTATTCACAAATCATGATACTATCATAAAACAGATAAATGCACTTTCCTGAGGTGCTAGTTTGAGGATAATTCTGTTAACCAATGCATTCTTGTGTTCTGTGCGTTTTTAAGCGTTCTCTCAGCCTGCAAACGCCTTTATAGTGAAGAAAGCAACAAAACTTAGTTTGAACAAAAAAGGTTGGAAAACTATTCACAAATCATGATACTATCATAAAACAGATAAATGCACTTTCCTGAGGTGCTAGTTTGAAGAGAACACTGTTAACCAATGCATTCTTGTGTTCTGTGCGTTTTTAAGCTTTCTCTCAGCCTGCAAACGCCCTAATTGTGAAGAAAGCAACAAAACTTAGTTTGAACAAAAAAGGTTGGAAAACTATTCACAAATCATGATACTATCATAAAACAGATAGATGCACTTTCTTGGGGTGCTAGTTTGAGGAGAACACTGTTAACCAATGCATTCTTGTGTTCTGTGCGTTTTTAAGCTTTCTCTCGTCCTGCAAACGCCTTTATAGTGAAGAAAGCAACAAAACTTAGTTTGAACAAAAAAGGTTGGAAAACTATTCACAAATCATGATACCATCATGAAACAGATAAACGTACTTTCCTGAGGTGCTAGTTTGAAGAGAACACTGTTAACCAATGCATTCTTGTGTTCTGTGCGTTTTTAAGCTTTCTCTCGTCCTGCAAACGCCTTTATAGTGAAGAAAGCAACAAAACTTAGTTTGAACAAAAAATGTTGGAAAACTATTCACAAATCATGGTACTATCATAAAACAGATAGATGCACTTTCCTGGGGTGCTAGTTTGAGGAGAACACTGTTAACCAATGCATTCTTGTGTTCTGTGCGTTTTTAAGCTTTCTCTCGTCCTGCAAACGCCTTTATAGTGAAGAAAGCAACAAAACTTAGTTTGAACAAAAAATGTTGGAAAACTATTCACAAATCATGATACTATCATAAAACAGATAGATGCACTTTCCTGGGGTGCTAGTTTGAGGAGAACACTGTTAACCAATGCATTCTTGTGTTCTGTGCGTTTTTAAGCTTTCTCTCGTCCTGCAAACGCCTTTATAGTGAAGAAAGCAACAAAACTTAGTTTGAACAAAAAAGGTTGGAAAACTATTCACAAATCATGATACCATCATGAAACAGATAAACGTACTTTCCTGAGGTGCTAGTTTGAGGAGAATTCTTTTAACCAATGCATTCTTGTGTTCTGTGCGTTTTTAAGCTTTCTCTCAGCCTGCAAACGCCTTTATAGTGAAGAAAGTAACAAAACTTAGTTTAAACAAAAAAGGTTGGAAAACTATTCACAAATCATGATACTATCATAAAACAGATAGATGCACTTTCCTGGGGTGCTAGTTTGAGGAGAACACTGTTAACCAATGCATTCTTGTGTTCTGTGCGTTTTTAAGCTTTCTCTCGGCCGGCAAACGCCTTTATAATGAAGAAAGCAACAAAACAGTTTAAACAAAAAAGGTTGGAAAACTATTCACAAATCATGATACCATCATAAAACAGATAAACGTACTTTTCTGAGGTGCTAGTTTGAGGAGAATTCTGTTAACCAATGCATTCTTGTGTTCTGTGCGTTTTTAAGCTTTCTCTCAGCCTGCAAACGCCTTTATAGTGAAGAAAGCAACAAAACTTAGTTTGAACAAAAAAGGTTGGAAAACTATTCACAAATCATGATACTATCATAAAACAGATAAATGCACTTTCCTGAGGTGCTAGTTTGAAGAGAACACTGTTAACCAATGCATTCTTGTGTTCTGTGCGTTTTTAAGCTTTCTCTCAGCCTGCAAACGCCCTAATTGTGAAGAAAGCAACAAAACTTAGTTTGAACAAAAAAGGTTGGAAAACTATTCACAAATCATGATACTATCATAAAACAGATAAATGCACTTTCCTGAGGTGCTAGTGAAGAGAACACTGTTAACCAATGCATTCTTGTGTTCTGTGCGTTTTTAAGCTTTCTCTCGGCCTGCAAACGCCTTTATAGTGAAGAAAGCAACAAAACTTAGTTTGAACAAAAAAGGTTGGAAAACTATTCACAAATCATGATACTATCATAAAACAGATAGATGCACTTTCCTGGGGTGCTAGTTTGAGGAGAACACTGTTAACCAATGCATTCTTGTGTTCTGTGCGTTTTTAAGCTTTCTCTCGTCCTGCAAACGCCTTTATAGTGAAGAAAGCAACAAAACTTAGTTTGAACAAAAAATGTTGGAAAACTATTCACAAATCATGATACCATCATGAAACAGATAAACGTACTTTCCTGAGGTGCTAGTTTGAAGAGAACACTGTTAACCAATGCATTCTTGTGTTCTGTGCGTTTTTAAGCTTTCTCTCGTCCTGCAAACGCCTTTATAGTGAAGAAAGCAACAAAACTTAGTTTGAACAAAAAAGGTTGGAAAACTATTCACAAATCATGATACTATCATAAAACAGATAAATGCACTTTCCTGAGGTGCTAGTTTGAGGATAATTCTGTTAACCAATGCATTCTTGTGTTCTGTGCGTTTTTAAGCTTTCTCTCAGCCTGCAAACGCCTTTATAGTGAAGAAAGCAACAAAACTTAGTTTGAACAAAAAAGGTTGGAAAACTATTCACAAATCATGATACTATCATAAAACAGATAAATGCACTTTCCTGAGGTGCTAGTTTGAAGAGAACACTGTTAACCAATGCATTCTTGTGTTCTGTGCGATTTTAAGCTTTCTCTCAGCCTGCAAACGCCCTAATTGTGAAGAAAGCAACAAAACTTAGTTTGAACAAAAAAGGTTGGAAAACTATTCACAAATCATGATACTATCATAAAACAGATAGATGCACTTTCTTGGGGTGCTAGTTTGAGGAGAACACTGTTAACCAATGCATTCTTGTGTTCTGTGCGTTTTTAAGCTTTCTCTCGTCCTGCAAACGCCTTTATAGTGAAGAAAACAACAAAACTTAGTTTGAACAAAAAAGGTTGGAAAACTATTCACAAATCATGATACCATCATGAAACAGATAAACGTACTTTCCTGAGGTGCTAGTTTGAAGAGAACACTGTTAACCAATGCATTCTTGTGTTCTGTGCGTTTTTAAGCTTTCTCTCGTCCTGCAAACGCCTTTATAGTGAAGAAAGCAACAAAACTTAGTTTGAACAAAAAAGGTTGGAAAACTATTCACAAATCATGATACTATCATAAAACAGATAAATGCACTTTCCTGAGGTGCTAGTGAAGAGAACACTGTTAACCAATGCATTCTTGTGTTCTGTGCGTTTTTAAGCTTTCTCTCGGCCTGCAAACGCCTTTATAGTGAAGAAAGCAACAAAACTTAGTTTGAACAAAAAAGGTTGGAAAACTATTCACAAATCATGATACTATCATAAAACAGATAGATGCACTTTCCTGGGGTGCTAGTTTGAGGAGAACACTGTTAACCAATGCATTCTTGTGTTCTGTGCGTTTTTAAGCTTTCTCTCGTCCTGCAAACGCCTTTATAGTGAAGAAAGCAACAAAACTTAGTTTGAACAAAAAATGTTGGAAAACTATTCACAAATCATGATACCATCATGAAACAGATAAACGTACTTTCCTGAGGTGCTAGTTTGAAGAGAACACTGTTAACCAATGCATTCTTGTGTTCTGTGCGTTTTTAAGCTTTCTCTCGTCCTGCAAACGCCTTTATAGTGAAGAAAGCAACAAAACTTAGTTTGAACAAAAAAGGTTGGAAAACTATTCACAAATCATGATACTATCATAAAACAGATAAATGCACTTTCCTGAGGTGCTAGTTTGAGGATAATTCTGTTAACCAATGCATTCTTGTGTTCTGTGCGTTTTTAAGCTTTCTCTCAGCCTGCAAACGCCTTTATAGTGAAGAAAGCAACAAAACTTAGTTTGAACAAAAAAGGTTGGAAAACTATTCACAAATCATGATACTATCATAAAACAGATAAATGCACTTTCCTGAGGTGCTAGTTTGAAGAGAACACTGTTAACCAATGCATTCTTGTGTTCTGTGCGTTTTTAAGCTTTCTCTCAGCCTGCAAACGCCCTAATTGTGAAGAAAGCAACAAAACTTAGTTTGAACAAAAAAGGTTGGAAAACTATTCACAAATCATGATACTATCATAAAACAGATAGATGCACTTTCTTGGGGTGCTAGTTTGAGGAGAACACTGTTAACCAATGCATTCTTGTGTTCTGTGCGTTTTTAAGCTTTCTCTCGTCCTGCAAACGCCTTTATAGTGAAGAAAGCAACAAAACTTAGTTTGAACAAAAAAGGTTGGAAAACTATTCACAAATCATGATACCATCATGAAACAGATAAACGTACTTTCCTGAGGTGCTAGTTTGAAGAGAACACTGTTAACCAATGCATTCTTGTGTTCTGTGCGTTTTTAAGCTTTCTCTCGTCCTGCAAACGCCTTTATAGTGAAGAAAGCAACAAAACTTAGTTTGAACAAAAAATGTTGGAAAACTATTCACAAATCATGATACTATCATAAAACAGATAGATGCACTTTCCTGGGGTGCTAGTTTGAGGAGAACACTGTTAACCAATGCATTCTTGTGTTCTGTGCGTTTTTAAGCTTTCTCTCGTCCTGCAAACGCCTTTATAGTGAAGAAAGCAACAAAACTTAGTTTGAACAAAAAATGTTGGAAAACTATTCACAAATCATGATACTATCATAAAACAGATAGATGCACTTTCCTGGGGTGCTAGTTTGAGGAGAACACTGTTAACCAATGCATTCTTGTGTTCTGTGCGTTTTTAAGCTTTCTCTCGTCCTGCAAACGCCTTTATAGTGAAGAAAGCAACAAAACTTAGTTTGAACAAAAAAGGTTGGAAAACTATTCACAAATCATGATACCATCATGAAACAGATAAACGTACTTTCCTGAGGTGCTAGTTTGAGGAGAATTCTTTTAACCAATGCATTTTTGTGTTCTGTGCGTTTTTAAGCTTTCTCTCAGCCTGCAAACGCCTTTATAGTGAAGAAAGTAACAAAACTTAGTTTAAACAAAAAAGGTTGGAAAACTATTCACAAATCATGATACTATCATAAAACAGATAGATGCACTTTCCTGGGGTGCTAGTTTGAGGAGAACACTGTTAACCAATGCATTCTTGTGTTCTGTGCGTTTTTAAGCTTTCTCTCGGCCGGCAAACGCCTTTATAATGAAGAAAGCAACAAAACTTAGTTTAAACAAAAAAGGTTGGAAAACTATTCACAAATCATGATACCATCATAAAACAGATAAACGTACTTTTCTGAGGTGCTAGTTTGAGGAGAATTCTGTTAACCAATGCATTCTTGTGTTCTGTGCGTTTTTAAGCTTTCTCTCAGCCTGCAAACGCCTTTATAGTGAAGAAAGCAACAAAACTTAGTTTGAACAAAAAAGGTTGGAAAACTATTCACAAATCATGATACTATCATAAAACAGATGAATGCACTTTCCTGAGGTGCTAGTTTGAAGAGAACACTGTTAACCAATGCATTCTTGTGTTCTGTGCGTTTTTAAGCTTTCTCTCAGCCTGCAAACGCCCTAATTGTGAAGAAAGCAACAAAACTTAGTTTGAACAAAAAAGGTTGGAAAACTATTCACAAATCATGATACTATCATGAAACAGATAGATGCACTTTCCTGGGGTGCTAGTTTGAGGAGAACACTGTTAACCAATGCATTCTTGTGTTCTGTGCGTTTTTAAGCTTTCTCTCGGCCTGCAAACGCCTTTATAGTGAAGAAAGCAACAAAACTTAGTTTGAACAAAAAATGTTGGAAAACTATTCACAAATCATGATACTATCATAAAACAGATAGATGCACTTTCCTGGGGTGCTAGTTTGAGGAGAACACTGTTAACCAATGCATTCTTGTGTTCTGTGCGTTTTTAAGCTTTCTCTCGTCCTGCAAACGCCTTTATAGTGAAGAAAGCAACAAAACTTAGTTTGAACAAAAAAGGTTGGAAAACTATTCACAAATCATGATACCATAATGAAACAGATAAACGTACTTTCCTGAGGTGCTAGTTTGAAGAGAACACTGTTAACCAATGCATTCTTGTGTTCTGTGCGTTTTTAAGCTTTCTCTCGTCCTGCAAACGCCTTTATAGTGAAGAAAGCAACAAAACTTAGTTTGAACAAAAAAGGTTGGAAAACTATTCACAAATCATGATACTATCATAAAACAGATAAATGCACTTTCCTGAGGTGCTAGTTTGAGGAGAATTCTGTTAACCAATGCATTCTTGTGTTCTGTGCGTTTTTAAGCTTTCTCTCAGCATGCAAACGCCTTTATAGTGAAGAAAGCAACAAAACTTAGTTTGAACAAAAAAGGTTGGAAAACTATTCACAAATCATGATACTATCATAAAACAGATAAATGCACTTTCCTGAGGTGCTAGTGAAGAGAACACTGTTAACCAATGCATTCTTGTGTTCTGTGCGTTTTTAAGCTTTCTCTCGGCCTGCAAACGCCTTTATAGTGAAGAAAGCAACAAAACTTAGTTTGAACAAAAAAGGTTGGAAAACTATTCACAAATCATGATACTATCATAAAACAGATAGATGCACTTTCCTGGGGTGCTAGTTTGAGGAGAACACTGTTAACCAATGCATTCTTGTGTTCTGTGCGTTTTTAAGCTTTCTCTCGTCCTGCAAACGCCTTTATAGTGAAGAAAACAACAAAACTTAGTTTGAACAAAAAAGGTTGGAAAACTATTCACAAATCATGATACCATCATGAAACAGATAAACGTACTTTCCTGAGGTGCTAGTTTGAAGAGAACACTGTTAACCAATGCATTCTTGTGTTCTGTGCGTTTTTAAGCTTTCTCTCGTCCTGCAAACGCCTTTATAGTGAAGAAAGCAACAAAACTTAGTTTGAACAAAAAAGGTTGGAAAACTATTCACAAATCATGATACTATCATAAAACAGATAAATGCACTTTCCTGAGGTGCTAGTGAAGAGAACACTGTTAACCAATGCATTCTTGTGTTCTGTGCGTTTTTAAGCTTTCTCTCGGCCTGCAAACGCCTTTATAGTGAAGAAAGCAACAAAACTTAGTTTGAACAAAAAAGGTTGGAAAACTATTCACAAATCATGATACTATCATAAAACAGATAGATGCACTTTCCTGGGGTGCTAGTTTGAGGAGAACACTGTTAACCAATGCATTCTTGTGTTCTGTGCGTTTTTAAGCTTTCTCTCGTCCTGCAAACGCCTTTATAGTGAAGAAAGCAACAAAACTTAGTTTGAACAAAAAATGTTGGAAAACTATTCACAAATCATGATACCATCATGAAACAGATAAACGTACTTTCCTGAGGTGCTAGTTTGAAGAGAACACTGTTAACCAATGCATTCTTGTGTTCTGTGCGTTTTTAAGCTTTCTCTCGTCCTGCAAACGCCTTTATAGTGAAGAAAGCAACAAAACTTAGTTTGAACAAAAAAGGTTGGAAAACTATTCACAAATCATGATACTATCATAAAACAGATAAATGCACTTTCCTGAGGTGCTAGTTTGAGGATAATTCTGTTAACCAATGCATTCTTGTGTTCTGTGCGTTTTTAAGCTTTCTCTCAGCCTGCAAACGCCTTTATAGTGAAGAAAGCAACAAAACTTAGTTTGAACAAAAAAGGTTGGAAAACTATTCACAAATCATGATACTATCATAAAACAGATAAATGCACTTTCCTGAGGTGCTAGTTTGAAGAGAACACTGTTAACCAATGCATTCTTGTGTTCTGTGCGTTTTTAAGCTTTCTCTCAGCCTGCAAACGCCCTAATTGTGAAGAAAGCAACAAAACTTAGTTTGAACAAAAAAGGTTGGAAAACTATTCACAAATCATGATACTATCATAAAACAGATAGATGCACTTTCTTGGGGTGCTAGTTTGAGGAGAACACTGTTAACCAATGCATTCTTGTGTTCTGTGCGTTTTTAAGCTTTCTCTCGTCCTGCAAACGCCTTTATAGTGAAGAAAGCAACAAAACTTAGTTTGAACAAAAAAGGTTGGAAAACTATTCACAAATCATGATACCATCATGAAACAGATAAACGTACTTTCCTGAGGTGCTAGTTTGAAGAGAACACTGTTAACCAATGCATTCTTGTGTTCTGTGCGTTTTTAAGCTTTCTCTCGTCCTGCAAACGCCTTTATAGTGAAGAAAGCAACAAAACTTAGTTTGAACAAAAAATGTTGGAAAACTATTCACAAATCATGATACTATCATAAAACAGATAGATGCACTTTCCTGGGGTGCTAGTTTGAGGAGAACACTGTTAACCAATGCATTCTTGTGTTCTGTGCGTTTTTAAGCTTTCTCTCGTCCTGCAAACGCCTTTATAGTGAAGAAAGCAACAAAACTTAGTTTGAACAAAAAATGTTGGAAAACTATTCACAAATCATGATACTATCATAAAACAGATAGATGCACTTTCCTGAGGTGCTAGTTTGAGGAGAATTCTGTTAACCAATGCATTCTTGTGTTCTGTGCGTTTTTAAGCTTTCTCTCGGCCTGCAAACGCCTTTATAGTGAAGAAAGCAACAAAACTTAGTTTGAACAAAAAATGTTGGAAAACTATTCACAAATCATGATACTATCATAAAACAGATAGATGCACTTTCCTGGGGTGCTAGTTTGAGGAGAACACTGTTAACCAATGCATTCTTGTGTTCTGTGCGTTTTTAAGCTTTCTCTCGTCCTGCAAACGCCTTTATAGTGAAGAAAGCAACAAAACTTAGTTTGAACAAAAAAGGTTGGAAAACTATTCACAAATCATGATACCATAATGAAACAGATAAACGTACTTTCCTGAGGTGCTAGTTTGAAGAGAACACTGTTAACCAATGCATTCTTGTGTTCTGTGCGTTTTTAAGCTTTCTCTCGTCCTGCAAACGCCTTTATAGTGAAGAAAGCAACAAAACTTAGTTTGAACAAAAAAGGTTGGAAAACTATTCACAAATCATGATACTATCATAAAACAGATAAATGCACTTTCCTGAGGTGCTAGTTTGAGGAGAATTCTGTTAACCAATGCATTCTTGTGTTCTGTGCGTTTTTAAGCTTTCTCTCAGCATGCAAACGCCTTTATAGTGAAGAAAGCAACAAAACTTAGTTTGAACAAAAAAGGTTGGAAAACTATTCACAAATCATGATACTATCATAAAACAGATAAATGCACTTTCCTGAGGTGCTAGTGAAGAGAACACTGTTAACCAATGCATTCTTGTGTTCTGTGCGTTTTTAAGCTTTCTCTCGGCCTGCAAACGCCTTTATAGTGAAGAAAGCAACAAAACTTAGTTTGAACAAAAAAGGTTGGAAAACTATTCACAAATCATGATACTATCATAAAACAGATAGATGCACTTTCCTGGGGTGCTAGTTTGAGGAGAACACTGTTAACCAATGCATTCTTGTGTTCTGTGCGTTTTTAAGCTTTCTCTCGTCCTGCAAACGCCTTTATAGTGAAGAAAACAACAAAACTTAGTTTGAACAAAAAAGGTTGGAAAACTATTCACAAATCATGATACCATCATGAAACAGATAAACGTACTTTCCTGAGGTGCTAGTTTGAAGAGAACACTGTTAACCAATGCATTCTTGTGTTCTGTGCGTTTTTAAGCTTTCTCTCGTCCTGCAAACGCCTTTATAGTGAAGAAAGCAACAAAACTTAGTTTGAACAAAAAAGGTTGGAAAACTATTCACAAATCATGATACTATCATAAAACAGATAAATGCACTTTCCTGAGGTGCTAGTGAAGAGAACACTGTTAACCAATGCATTCTTGTGTTCTGTGCGTTTTTAAGCTTTCTCTCGGCCTGCAAACGCCTTTATAGTGAAGAAAGCAACAAAACTTAGTTTGAACAAAAAAGGTTGGAAAACTATTCACAAATCATGATACTATCATAAAACAGATAGATGCACTTTCCTGGGGTGCTAGTTTGAGGAGAACACTGTTAACCAATGCATTCTTGTGTTCTGTGCGTTTTTAAGCTTTCTCTCGTCCTGCAAACGCCTTTATAGTGAAGAAAGCAACAAAACTTAGTTTGAACAAAAAATGTTGGAAAACTATTCACAAATCATGATACCATCATGAAACAGATAAACGTACTTTCCTGAGGTGCTAGTTTGAAGAGAACACTGTTAACCAATGCATTCTTGTGTTCTGTGCGTTTTTAAGCTTTCTCTCGTCCTGCAAACGCCTTTATAGTGAAGAAAGCAACAAAACTTAGTTTGAACAAAAAAGGTTGGAAAACTATTCACAAATCATGATACTATCATAAAACAGATAAATGCACTTTCCTGAGGTGCTAGTTTGAGGATAATTCTGTTAACCAATGCATTCTTGTGTTCTGTGCGTTTTTAAGCTTTCTCTCAGCCTGCA
Organism: Gasterosteus aculeatus; assembly: GCF_964276395.1. Classification (NCBI taxonomy): domain Eukaryota; kingdom Metazoa; phylum Chordata; class Actinopteri; order Perciformes; family Gasterosteidae; genus Gasterosteus; species Gasterosteus aculeatus. The sequence goes on along the minus strand of NC_135692.1, from coordinate 4,489,976 downwards.
AACGCCTTTATAGTGAAGAAAGCAACAAAACTTAGTTTGAACAAAAAAGGTTGGAAAACTATTCACAAATCATGATACTATCATAAAACAGATAAATGCACTTTCCTGAGGTGCTAGTTTGAAGAGAACACTGTTAACCAATGCATTCTTGTGTTCTGTGCGTTTTTAAGCTTTCTCTCAGCCTGCAAACGCCCTAATTGTGAAGAAAGCAACAAAACTTAGTTTGAACAAAAAAGGTTGGAAAACTATTCACAAATCATGATACTATCATAAAACAGATAGATGCACTTTCTTGGGGTGCTAGTTTGAGGAGAACACTGTTAACCAATGCATTCTTGTGTTCTGTGCGTTTTTAAGCTTTCTCTCGTCCTGCAAACGCCTTTATAGTGAAGAAAGCAACAAAACTTAGTTTGAACAAAAAAGGTTGGAAAACTATTCACAAATCATGATACCATCATGAAACAGATAAACGTACTTTCCTGAGGTGCTAGTTTGAAGAGAACACTGTTAACCAATGCATTCTTGTGTTCTGTGCGTTTTTAAGCTTTCTCTCGTCCTGCAAACGCCTTTATAGTGAAGAAAGCAACAAAACTTAGTTTGAACAAAAAATGTTGGAAAACTATTCACAAATCATGATACTATCATAAAACAGATAGATGCACTTTCCTGGGGTGCTAGTTTGAGGAGAACACTGTTAACCAATGCATTCTTGTGTTCTGTGCGTTTTTAAGCTTTCTCTCGTCCTGCAAACGCCTTTATAGTGAAGAAAGCAACAAAACTTAGTTTGAACAAAAAATGTTGGAAAACTATTCACAAATCATGATACTATCATAAAACAGATAGATGCACTTTCCTGGGGTGCTAGTTTGAGGAGAACACTGTTAACCAATGCATTCTTGTGTTCTGTGCGTTTTTAAGCTTTCTCTCGTCCTGCAAACGCCTTTATAGTGAAGAAAGCAACAAAACTTAGTTTGAACAAAAAAGGTTGGAAAACTATTCACAAATCATGATACCATCATGAAACAGATAAACGTACTTTCCTGAGGTGCTAGTTTGAGGAGAATTCTTTTAACCAATGCATTCTTGTGTTCTGTGCGTTTTTAAGCTTTCTCTCAGCCTGCAAACGCCTTTATAGTGAAGAAAGTAACAAAACTTAGTTTAAACAAAAAAGGTTGGAAAACTATTCACAAATCATGATACTATCATAAAACAGATAGATGCACTTTCCTGGGGTGCTAGTTTGAGGAGAACACTGTTAACCAATGCATTCTTGTGTTCTGTGCGTTTTTAAGCTTTCTCTCGGCCGGCAAACGCCTTTATAATGAAGAAAGCAACAAAACTTAGTTTAAACAAAAAAGGTTGGAAAACTATTCACAAATCATGATACCATCATAAAACAGATAAACGTACTTTTCTGAGGTGCTAGTTTGAGGAGAATTCTGTTAACCAATGCATTCTTGTGTTCTGTGCGTTTTTAAGCTTTCTCTCAGCCTGCAAACGCCTTTATAGTGAAGAAAGCAACAAAACTTAGTTTGAACAAAAAAGGTTGGAAAACTATTCACAAATCATGATACTATCATAAAACAGATGAATGCACTTTCCTGAGGTGCTAGTTTGAAGAGAACACTGTTAACCAATGCATTCTTGTGTTCTGTGCGTTTTTAAGCTTTCTCTCAGCCTGCAAACGCCCTAATTGTGAAGAAAGCAACAAAACTTAGTTTGAACAAAAAAGGTTGGAAAACTATTCACAAATCATGATACTATCATGAAACAGATAGATGCACTTTCCTGGGGTGCTAGTTTGAGGAGAACACTGTTAACCAATGCATTCTTGTGTTCTGTGCGTTTTTAAGCTTTCTCTCGGCCTGCAAACGCCTTTATAGTGAAGAAAGCAACAAAACTTAGTTTGAACAAAAAATGTTGGAAAACTATTCACAAATCATGATACTATCATAAAACAGATAGATGCACTTTCCTGTGGTGCTAGTTTGAGGAGAACACTGTTAACCAATGCATTCTTGTGTTCTGTGCGTTTTTAAGCTTTCTCTCGTCCTGCAAACGCCTTTATAGTGAAGAAAGCAACAAAACTTAGTTTGAACAAAAAAGGTTGGAAAACTATTCACAAATCATGATACCATAATGAAACAGATAAACGTACTTTCCTGAGGTGCTAGTTTGAAGAGAACACTGTTAACCAATGCATTCTTGTGTTCTGTGCGTTTTTAAGCTTTCTCTCGTCCTGCAAACGCCTTTATAGTGAAGAAAGCAACAAAACTTAGTTTGAACAAAAAAGGTTGGAAAACTATTCACAAATCATGATACTATCATAAAACAGATAAATGCACTTTCCTGAGGTGCTAGTTTGAGGAGAATTCTGTTAACCAATGCATTCTTGTGTTCTGTGCGTTTTTAAGCTTTCTCTCAGCATGCAAACGCCTTTATAGTGAAGAAAGCAACAAAACTTAGTTTGAACAAAAAAGGTTGGAAAACTATTCACAAATCATGATACTATCATAAAACAGATAAATGCACTTTCCTGAGGTGCTAGTGAAGAGAACACTGTTAACCAATGCATTCTTGTGTTCTGTGCGTTTTTAAGCTTTCTCTCGGCCTGCAAACGCCTTTATAGTGAAGAAAGCAACAAAACTTAGTTTGAACAAAAAAGGTTGGAAAACTATTCACAAATCATGATACTATCATAAAACAGATAGATGCACTTTCCTGGGGTGCTAGTTTGAGGAGAACACTGTTAACCAATGCATTCTTGTGTTCTGTGCGTTTTTAAGCTTTCTCTCGTCCTGCAAACGCCTTTATAGTGAAGAAAGCAACTAAACTTAGTTTGAACAAAAAAGGTTGGAAAACTATTCACAAATCATGATACCATCATGAAACAGATAAACGTACTTTCCTGAGGTGCTAGTTTGAAGAGAACACTGTTAACCAATGCATTCTTGTGTTCTGTGCGTTTTTAAGCTTTCTCTCGTCCTGCAAACGCCTTTATAGTGAAGAAAGCAACAAAACTTAGTTTGAACAAAAAATGTTGGAAAACTATTCACAAATCATGATACTATCATAAAACAGATAGATGCACTTTCCTGGGGTGCTAGTTTGAGGAGAACACTGTTAACCAATGCATTCTTGTGTTCTGTGCGTTTTTAAGCTTTCTCTCGTCCTGCAAACGCCTTTATAGTGAAGAAAGCAACAAAACTTAGTTTGAACAAAAAAGGTTGGAAAACTATTCACAAATCATGATACCATAATGAAACAGATAAACGTACTTTCCTGAGGTGCTAGTTTGAAGAGAACACTGTTAACCAATGCATTCTTGTGTTCTGTGCGTTTTTAAGCTTTCTCTCGTCCTGCAAACGCCTTTATAGTGAAGAAAGCAACAAAACTTAGTTTGAACAAAAAAGGTTGGAAAACTATTCACAAATCATGATACTATCATAAAACAGATAGATGCACTTTCCTGGGGTGCTAGTTTGAGGAGAACACTGTTAACCAATGCATTCTTGTGTTCTGTGCGTTTTTAAGCTTTCTCTCGTCCTGCAAACGCCTTTATAGTGAAGAAAGCAACAAAACTTAGTTTGAACAAAAAAGGTTGGAAAACTATTCACAAATCATGATACTATCATAAAACAGATAAATGCACTTTCCTGAGGTGCTAGTTTGAAGAGAACACTGTTAACCAATGCATTCTTGTGTTCTGTGCGTTTTTAAGCTTTCTCTCGGCCTGCAAACGCCTTTATAGTGAAGAAAGCAACAAAACTTAGTTTGAACAAAAAAGGTTGGAAAACTATTCACAAATCATGATACCATCATGAAACAGATAAACGTACTTTCCTGAGGTGCTAGTTTGAAGAGAACACTGTTAACCAATGCATTCTTGTGTTCTGTGCGTTTTTAAGCTTTCTCTCGTCCTGCAAACGCCTTTATAGTGAAGAAAGCAACAAAACTTAGTTTGAACAAAAAAGGTTGGAAAACTATTCACAAATCATGATACTATCATAAAACAGATAAATGCACTTTCCTGAGGTGCTAGTGAAGAGAACACTGTTAACCAATGCATTCTTGTGTTCTGTGCGTTTTTAAGCTTTCTCTCGGCCTGCAAACGCCTTTATAGTGAAGAAAGCAACAAAACTTAGTTTGAACAAAAAAGGTTGGAAAACTATTCACAAATCATGATACTATCATAAAACAGATAAATGCACTTTCCTGAGGTGCTAGTTTGAGGATAATTCTGTTAACCAATGCATTCTTGTGTTCTGTGCGTTTTTAAGCTTTCTCTCAGCCTGCAAACGCCTTTATAGTGAAGAAAGCAACAAAACTTAGTTTGAACAAAAAAGGTTGGAAAACTATTCACAAATCATGATACTATCATAAAACAGATAAATGCACTTTCCTGAGGTGCTAGTTTGAAGAGAACACTGTTAACCAATGCATTCTTGTGTTCTGTGCGTTTTTAAGCTTTCTCTCAGCCTGCAAACGCCCTAATTGTGAAGAAAGCAACAAAACTTAGTTTGAACAAAAAAGGTTGGAAAACTATTCACAAATCATGATACTATCGTAAAACAGATAGATGCACTTTCCTGGGGTGCTAGTTTGAGGAGAACACTGTTAACCAATGCATTCTTGTGTTCTGTGCGTTTTTAAGCTTTCTCTCGTCCTGCAAACGCCTTTATAGTGAAGAAAGCAACAAAACTTAGTTTGAACAAAAAAGGTTGGAAAACTATTCACAAATCATGATACCATCATGAAACAGATAAACGTACTTTCCTGAGGTGCTAGTTTGAAGAGAACACTGTTAACCAATGCATTCTTGTGTTCTGTGCGTTTTTAAGCTTTCTCTCGTCCTGCAAACGCCTTTATAGTGAAGAAAGCAACAAAACTTAGTTTGAACAAAAAATGTTGGAAAACTATTCACAAATCATGATACTATCATAAAACAGATAGATGCACTTTCCTGGGGTGCTAGTTTGAGGAGAACACTGTTAACCAATGCATTCTTGTGTTCTGTGCGTTTTTAAGCTTTCTCTCGTCCTGCAAACGCCTTTATAGTGAAGAAAGCAACAAAACTTAGTTTGAACAAAAAATGTTGGAAAACTATTCACAAATCATGATACTATCATAAAACAGATAGATGCACTTTCCTGGGGTGCTAGTTTGAGGAGAACACTGTTAACCAATGCATTCTTGTGTTCTGTGCGTTTTTAAGCTTTCTCTCGTCCTGCAAACGCCTTTATAGTGAAGAAAGCAACAAAACTTAGTTTGAACAAAAAAGGTTGGAAAACTATTCACAAATCATGATACCATCATGAAACAGATAAACGTACTTTCCTGAGGTGCTAGTTTGAAGAGAACACTGTTAACCAATGCATTCTTGTGTTCTGTGCGTTTTTAAGCTTTCTCTCAGCCTGCAAACGCCTTTATAGTGAAGAAAGTAACAAAACTTAGTTTGAACAAAAAAGGTTGGAAAACTATTCACAAATCATGATACCATCATGAAACAGATAAACGTACTTTCCTGAGGTGCTAGTTTGAGGAGAATTCTGTTAACCAATGCATTCTTGTGTTCTGTGCGTTTTTAAGCTTTCTCTCAGCATGCAAACGCCTTTATAGTGAAGAAAGCAACAAAACTTAGTTTGAACAAAAAAGGTTGGAAAACTATTCACAAATCATGATACTATCATAAAACAGATAAATGCACTTTCCTGAGGTGCTAGTGAAGAGAACACTGTTAACCAATGCATTCTTGTGTTCTGTGCGTTTTTAAGCTTTCTCTCGGCCTGCAAACGCCTTTATAGTGAAGAAAGCAACAAAACTTAGTTTGAACAAAAAAGGTTGGAAAACTATTCACAAATCATGATACTATCATAAAACAGATAGATGCACTTTCCTGGGGTGCTAGTTTGAGGAGAACACTGTTAACCAATGCATTCTTGTGTTCTGTGCGTTTTTAAGCTTTCTCTCGTCCTGCAAACGCCTTTATAGTGAAGAAAGCAACAAAACTTAGTTTGAACAAAAAAGGTTGGAAAACTATTCACAAATCATGATACCATCATGAAACAGATAAACGTACTTTCCTGAGGTGCTAGTTTGAAGAGAACACTGTTAACCAATGCATTCTTGTGTTCTGTGCGTTTTTAAGCTTTCTCTCGTCCTGCAAACGCCTTTATAGTGAAGAAAGCAACAAAACTTAGTTTGAACAAAAAATGTTGGAAAACTATTCACAAATCATGATACTATCATAAAACAGATAGATGCACTTTCCTGGGGTGCTAGTTTGAGGAGAACACTGTTAACCAATGCATTCTTGTGTTCTGTGCGTTTTTAAGCTTTCTCTCGTCCTGCAAACGCCTTTATAGTGAAGAAAGCAACAAAACTTAGTTTGAACAAAAAAGGTTGGAAAACTATTCACAAATCATGATACCATAATGAAACAGATAAACGTACTTTCCTGAGGTGCTAGTTTGAAGAGAACACTGTTAACCAATGCATTCTTGTGTTCTGTGCGTTTTTAAGCTTTCTCTCGTCCTGCAAACGCCTTTATAGTGAAGAAAGCAACAAAACTTAGTTTGAACAAAAAAGGTTGGAAAACTATTCACAAATCATGATACTATCATAAAACAGATAGATGCACTTTCCTGGGGTGCTAGTTTGAGGAGAACACTGTTAACCAATGCATTCTTGTGTTCTGTGCGTTTTTAAGCTTTCTCTCGGCCTGCAAACGCCTTTATAGTGAAGAAAGCAACAAAACTTAGTTTGAACAAAAAAGGTTGGAAAACTATTCACAAATCATGATACTATCATAAAACAGATAAATGCACTTTCCTGAGGTGCTAGTTTGAGGAGAATTCTGTTAACCAATGCATTCTTGTGTTCTGTGCGTTTTTAAGCTTTCTCTCAGCATGCAAACGCCTTTATAGTGAAGAAAGCAACAAAACTTAGTTTGAACAAAAAAGGTTGGAAAACTATTCACAAATCATGATACTATCATAAAACAGATAAATGCACTTTCCTGAGGTGCTAGTGAAGAGAACACTGTTAACCAATGCATTCTTGTGTTCTGTGCGTTTTTAAGCTTTCTCTCGGCCTGCAAACGCCTTTATAGTGAAGAAAGCAACAAAACTTAGTTTGAACAAAAAAGGTTGGAAAACTATTCACAAATCATGATACTATCATAAAAACAGATAGATGCACTTTCCTGGGGTGCTAGTTTGAGGAGAACACTGTTAACCAATGCATTCTTGTGTTCTGTGCGTTTTTAAGCTTTCTCTCGTCCTGCAAACGCCTTTATAGTGAAGAAAGCAACAAAACTTAGTTTGAACAAAAAAGGTTGGAAAACTATTCACAAATCATGATACTATCATAAAACAGATAAATGCACTTTCCTGAGGTGCTAGTGAAGAGAACACTGTTAACCAATGCATTCTTGTGTTCTGTGCGTTTTTAAGCTTTCTCTCGGCCTGCAAACGCCTTTATAGTGAAGAAAGCAACAAAACTTAGTTTGAACAAAAAAGGTTGGAAAACTATTCACAAATCATGATACTATCATAAAACAGATAAATGCACTTTCCTGAGGTGCTAGTTTGAGGATAATTCTGTTAACCAATGCATTCTTGTGTTCTGTGCGTTTTTAAGCTTTCTCTCAGCCTGCAAACGCCTTTATAGTGAAGAAAGCAACAAAACTTAGTTTGAACAAAAAAGGTTGGAAAACTATTCACAAATCATGATACTATCATAAAACAGATAAATGCACTTTCCTGAGGTGCTAGTTTGAAGAGAACACTGTTAACCAATGCATTCTTGTGTTCTGTGCGTTTTTAAGCTTTCTCTCAGCCTGCAAACGCCCTAATTGTGAAGAAAGCAACAAAACTTAGTTTGAACAAAAAAGGTTGGAAAACTATTCACAAATCATGATACTATCATAAAACAGATAGATGCACTTTCCTGGGGTGCTAGTTTGAGGAGAACACTGTTAACCAATGCATTCTTGTGTTCTGTGCGTTTTTAAGCTTTCTCTCGTCCTGCAAACGCCTTTATAGTGAAGAAAGCAACAAAACTTAGTTTGAACAAAAAAGGTTGGAAAACTATTCACAAATCATGATACCATCATGAAACAGATAAACGTACTTTCCTGAGGTGCTAGTTTGAGGAGAATTCTTTTAACCAATGCATTCTTGTGTTCTGTGCGTTTTTAAGCTTTCTCTCAGCCTGCAAACGCCTTTATAGTGAAGAAAGTAACAAAACTTAGTTTGAACAAAAAAGGTTGGAAAACTATTCACAAATCATGATACCATCATGAAACAGATAAACGTACTTTCCTGAGGTGCTAGTTTGAGGAGAATTCTGTTAACCAATGCATTCTTGTGTTCTGTGCGTTTTTAAGCTTTCTCTCAGCCTGCAAACGCCTTTATAGTGAAGAAAGCAACAAAACTTAGTTTGAACAAAAAAGGTTGGAAAACTATTCACAAATCATGATACTATCATAAAACAGATGAATGCACTTTCCTGAGGTGCTAGTTTGAAGAGAACACTGTTAACCAATGCATTCTTGTGTTCTGTGCGTTTTTAAGCTTTCTCTCAGCCTGCAAACGCCCTAATTGTGAAGAAAGCAACAAAACTTAGTTTGAACAAAAAAGGTTGGAAAACTATTCACAAATCATGATACTATCATAAAACAGATAGATGCACTTTCCTGGGGTGCTAGTTTGAGGAGAACACTGTTAACCAATGCATTCTTGTGTTCTGTGCGTTTTTAAGCTTTCTCTCGGCCTGCAAACGCCTTTATAGTGAAGAAAGCAACAAAACTTAGTTTGAACAAAAAATGTTGGAAAACTATTCACAAATCATGATACTATCATAAAACAGATAGATGCACTTTCCTGGGGTGCTAGTTTGAGGAGAACACTGTTAACCAATGCATTCTTGTGTTCTGTGCGTTTTTAAGCTTTCTCTCGTCCTGCAAACGCCTTTATAGTGAAGAAAGCAACAAAACTTAGTTTGAACAAAAAAGGTTGGAAAACTATTCACAAATCATGATACCATAATGAAACAGATAAACGTACTTTCCTGAGGTGCTAGTTTGAAGAGAACACTGTTAACCAATGCATTCTTGTGTTCTGTGCGTTTTTAAGCTTTCTCTCGTCCTGCAAACGCCTTTATAGTGAAGAAAGCAACAAAACTTAGTTTGAACAAAAAAGGTTGGAAAACTATTCACAAATCATGATACTATCATAAAACAGATAAATGCACTTTCCTGAGGTGCTAGTGAAGAGAACACTGTTAACCAATGCATTCTTGTGTTCTGTGCGTTTTTAAGCTTTCTCTCGGCCTGCAAACGCCTTTATAGTGAAGAAAGCAACAAAACTTAGTTTGAACAAAAAAGGTTGGAAAACTATTCACAAATCATGATACTATCATAAAACAGATAAATGCACTTTCCTGAGGTGCTAGTTTGAGGATAATTCTGTTAACCAATGCATTCTTGTGTTCTGTGCGTTTTTAAGCTTTCTCTCAGCCTGCAAACGCCTTTATAGTGAAAAAAGCAACAAAACTTAGTTTGAACAAAAAAGGTTGGAAAACTATTCACAAATCATGATACTATCATAAAACAGATAAATGCACTTTCCTGAGGTGCTAGTTTGAAGAGAACACTGTTAACCAATGCATTCTTGTGTTCTGTGCGTTTTTAAGCTTTCTCTCAGCCTGCAAACGCCCTAATTGTGAAGAAAGCAACAAAACTTAGTTTGAACAAAAAAGGTTGGAAAACTATTCACAAATCATGATACTATCATAAAACAGATAGATGCACTTTCTTGGGGTGCTAGTTTGAGGAGAACACTGTTAACCAATGCATTCTTGTGTTCTGTGCGTTTTTAAGCTTTCTCTCGTCCTGCAAACGCCTTTATAGTGAAGAAAGCAACAAAACTTAGTTTGAACAAAAAAGGTTGGAAAACTATTCACAAATCATGATACCATCATGAAACAGATAAACGTACTTTCCTGAGGTGCTAGTTTGAAGAGAACACTGTTAACCAATGCATTCTTGTGTTCTGTGCGTTTTTAAGCTTTCTCTCGTCCTGCAAACGCCTTTATAGTGAAGAAAGCAACAAAACTTAGTTTGAACAAAAAATGTTGGAAAACTATTCACAAATCATGATACTATCATAAAACAGATAGATGCACTTTCCTGGGGTGCTAGTTTGAGGAGAACACTGTTAACCAATGCATTCTTGTGTTCTGTGCGTTTTTAAGCTTTCTCTCGTCCTGCAAACGCCTTTATAGTGAAGAAAGCAACAAAACTTAGTTTGAACAAAAAATGTTGGAAAACTATTCACAAATCATGATACTATCATAAAACAGATAGATGCACTTTCCTGGGGTGCTAGTTTGAGGAGAACACTGTTAACCAATGCATTCTTGTGTTCTGTGCGTTTTTAAGCTTTCTCTCGTCCTGCAAACGCCTTTATAGTGAAGAAAGCAACAAAACTTAGTTTGAACAAAAAAGGTTGGAAAACTATTCAAAAATCATGATACCATCATGAAACAGATAAACGTACTTTCCTGAGGTGCTAGTTTGAAGAGAACACTGTTAACCAATGCATTCTTGTGTTCTGTGCGTTTTTAAGCTTTCTCTCAGCCTGCAAACGCCTTTATAGTGAAGAAAGTAACAAAACTTAGTTTGAACAAAAAAGGTTGGAAAACTATTCACAAATCATGATACCATCATGAAACAGATAAACGTACTTTCCTGAGGTGCTAGTTTGAGGAGAATTCTGTTAACCAATGCATTCTTGTGTTCTGTGCGTTTTTAAGCTTTCTCTCAGCATGCAAACGCCTTTATAGTGAAGAAAGCAACAAAACTTAGTTTGAACAAAAAAGGTTGGAAAACTATTCACAAATCATGATACTATCATAAAACAGATAAATGCACTTTCCTGAGGTGCTAGTGAAGAGAACACTGTTAACCAATGCATTCTTGTGTTCTGTGCGTTTTTAAGCTTTCTCTCGGCCTGCAAACGCCTTTATAGTGAAGAAAGCAACAAAACTTAGTTTGAACAAAAAAGGTTGGAAAACTATTCACAAATCATGATACTATCATAAAACAGATAGATGCACTTTCCTGGGGTGCTAGTTTGAGGAGAACACTGTTAACCAATGCATTCTTGTGTTCTGTGCGTTTTTAAGCTTTCTCTCGTCCTGCAAACGCCTTTATAGTGAAGAAAGCAACAAAACTTAGTTTGAACAAAAAAGGTTGGAAAACTATTCACAAATCATGATACCATCATGAAACAGATAAACGTACTTTCCTGAGGTGCTAGTTTGAAGAGAACACTGTTAACCAATGCATTCTTGTGTTCTGTGCGTTTTTAAGCTTTCTCTCGTCCTGCAAACGCCTTTATAGTGAAGAAAGCAACAAAACTTAGTTTGAACAAAAAATGTTGGAAAACTATTCACAAATCATGATACTATCATAAAACAGATAGATGCACTTTCCTGGGGTGCTAGTTTGAGGAGAACACTGTTAACCAATGCATTCTTGTGTTCTGTGCGTTTTTAAGCTTTCTCTCGTCCTGCAAACGCCTTTATAGTGAAGAAAGCAACAAAACTTAGTTTGAACAAAAAAGGTTGGAAAACTATTCACAAATCATGATACCATAATGAAACAGATAAACGTACTTTCCTGAGGTGCTAGTTTGAAGAGAACACTGTTAACCAATGCATTCTTGTGTTCTGTGCGTTTTTAAGCTTTCTCTCGTCCTGCAAACGCCTTTATAGTGAAGAAAGCAACAAAACTTAGTTTGAACAAAAAAGGTTGGAAAACTATTCACAAATCATGATACTATCATAAAACAGATAGATGCACTTTCCTGGGGTGCTAGTTTGAGGAGAACACTGTTAACCAATGCATTCTTGTGTTCTGTGCGTTTTTAAGCTTTCTCTCGGCCTGCAAACGCCTTTATAGTGAAGAAAGCAACAAAACTTAGTTTGAACAAAAAAGGTTGGAAAACTATTCACAAATCATGATACTATCATAAAACAGATAAATGCACTTTCCTGAGGTGCTAGTTTGAGGAGAATTCTGTTAACCAATGCATTCTTGTGTTCTGTGCGTTTTTAAGCTTTCTCTCAGCATGCAAACGCCTTTATAGTGAAGAAAGCAACAAAACTTAGTTTGAACAAAAAAGGTTGGAAAACTATTCACAAATCATGATACTATCATAAAACAGATAAATGCACTTTCCTGAGGTGCTAGTGAAGAGAACACTGTTAACCAATGCATTCTTGTGTTCTGTGCGTTTTTAAGCTTTCTCTCGGCCTGCAAACGCCTTTATAGTGAAGAAAGCAACAAAACTTAGTTTGAACAAAAAAGGTTGGAAAACTATTCACAAATCATGATACTATCATAAAACAGATAGATGCACTTTCCTGGGGTGCTAGTTTGAGGAGAACACTGTTAACCAATGCATTCTTGTGTTCTGTGCGTTTTTAAGCTTTCTCTCGTCCTGCAAACGCCTTTATAGTGAAGAAAGCAACAAAACTTAGTTTGAACAAAAAAGGTTGGAAAACTATTCACAAATCATGATACTATCATAAAACAGATAAATGCACTTTCCTGAGGTGCTAGTGAAGAGAACACTGTTAACCAATGCATTCTTGTGTTCTGTGCGTTTTTAAGCTTTCTCTCGGCCTGCAAACGCCTTTATAGTGAAGAAAGCAACAAAACTTAGTTTGAACAAAAAAGGTTGGAAAACTATTCACAAATCATGATACTATCATAAAACAGATAAATGCACTTTCCTGAGGTGCTAGTTTGAGGATAATTCTGTTAACCAATGCATTCTTGTGTTCTGTGCGTTTTTAAGCTTTCTCTCAGCCTGCAAACGCCTTTATAGTGAAGAAAGCAACAAAACTTAGTTTGAACAAAAAAGGTTGGAAAACTATTCACAAATCATGATACTATCATAAAACAGATAAATGCACTTTCCTGAGGTGCTAGTTTGAAGAGAACACTGTTAACCAATGCATTCTTGTGTTCTGTGCGTTTTTAAGCTTTCTCTCAGCCTGCAAACGCCCTAATTGTGAAGAAAGCAACAAAACTTAGTTTGAACAAAAAAGGTTGGAAAACTATTCACAAATCATGATACTATCATAAAACAGATAGATGCACTTTCCTGGGGTGCTAGTTTGAGGAGAACACTGTTAACCAATGCATTCTTGTGTTCTGTGCGTTTTTAAGCTTTCTCTCGTCCTGCAAACGCCTTTATAGTGAAGAAAGCAACAAAACTTAGTTTGAACAAAAAAGGTTGGAAAACTATTCACAAATCATGATACCATCATGAAACAGATAAACGTACTTTCCTGAGGTGCTAGTTTGAGGAGAATTCTTTTAACCAATGCATTCTTGTGTTCTGTGCGTTTTTAAGCTTTCTCTCAGCCTGCAAACGCCTTTATAGTGAAGAAAGCAACAAAACTTAGTTTGAACAAAAAAGGTTGGAAAACTATTCACAAATCATGATACTATCATAAAACAGATAAATGCACTTTCCTGAGGTGCTAGTTTGAAGAGAACACTGTTAACCAATGCATTCTTGTGTTCTGTGCGTTTTTAAGCTTTCTCTCAGCCTGCAAACGCCCTAATTGTGAAGAAAGCAACAAAACTTAGTTTGAACAAAAAAGGTTGGAAAACTATTCACAAATCATGATACTATCATAAAACAGATAGATGCACTTTCCTGGGGTGCTAGTTTGAGGAGAACACTGTTAACCAATGCATTCTTGTGTTCTGTGCGTTTTTAAGCTTTCTCTCGTCCTGCAAACGCCTTTATAGTGAAGAAAGCAACAAAACTTAGTTTGAACAAAAAAGGTTGGAAAACTATTCACAAATCATGATACCATCATGAAACAGATAAACGTACTTTCCTGAGGTGCTAGTTTGAGGAGAATTCTTTTAACCAATGCATTCTTGTGTTCTGTGCGTTTTTAAGCTTTCTCTCAGCCTGCAAACGCCTTTATAGTGAAGAAAGTAACAAAACTTAGTTTGAACAAAAAAGGTTGGAAAACTATTCACAAATCATGATACCATCATGAAACAGATAAACGTACTTTCCTGAGGTGCTAGTTTGAGGAGAATTCTGTTAACCAATGCATTCTTGTGTTCTGTGCGTTTTTAAGCTTTCTCTCAGCCTGCAAACGCCTTTATAGTGAAGAAAGCAACAAAACTTAGTTTGAACAAAAAAGGTTGGAAAACTATTCACAAATCATGATACTATCATAAAACAGATGAATGCACTTTCCTGAGGTGCTAGTTTGAAGAGAACACTGTTAACCAATGCATTCTTGTGTTCTGTGCGTTTTTAAGCTTTCTCTCAGCCTGCAAACGCCCTAATTGTGAAGAAAGCAACAAAACTTAGTTTGAACAAAAAAGGTTGGAAAACTATTCACAAATCATGATACTATCATAAAACAGATAGATGCACTTTCCTGGGGTGCTAGTTTGAGGAGAACACTGTTAACCAATGCATTCTTGTGTTCTGTGCGTTTTTAAGCTTTCTCTCGGCCTGCAAACGCCTTTATAGTGAAGAAAGCAACAAAACTTAGTTTGAACAAAAAATGTTGGAAAACTATTCACAAATCATGATACTATCATAAAACAGATAGATGCACTTTCCTGGGGTGCTAGTTTGAGGAGAACACTGTTAACCAATGCATTCTTGTGTTCTGTGCGTTTTTAAGCTTTCTCTCGTCCTGCAAACGCCTTTATAGTGAAGAAAGCAACAAAACTTAGTTTGAACAAAAAAGGTTGGAAAACTATTCACAAATCATGATACCATAATGAAACAGATAAACGTACTTTCCTGAGGTGCTAGTTTGAAGAGAACACTGTTAACCAATGCATTCTTGTGTTCTGTGCGTTTTTAAGCTTTCTCTCGTCCTGCAAACGCCTTTATAGTGAAGAAAGCAACAAAACTTAGTTTGAACAAAAAAGGTTGGAAAACTATTCACAAATCATGATACTATCATAAAACAGATAAATGCACTTTCCTGAGGTGCTAGTGAAGAGAACACTGTTAACCAATGCATTCTTGTGTTCTGTGCGTTTTTAAGCTTTCTCTCGGCCTGCAAACGCCTTTATAGTGAAGAAAGCAACAAAACTTAGTTTGAACAAAAAAGGTTGGAAAACTATTCACAAATCATGATACTATCATAAAACAGATAAATGCACTTTCCTGAGGTGCTAGTTTGAGGATAATTCTGTTAACCAATGCATTCTTGTGTTCTGTGCGTTTTTAAGCTTTCTCTCAGCCTGCAAACGCCTTTATAGTGAAAAAAGCAACAAAACTTAGTTTGAACAAAAAAGGTTGGAAAACTATTCACAAATCATGATACTATCATAAAACAGATAAATGCACTTTCCTGAGGTGCTAGTTTGAAGAGAACACTGTTAACCAATGCATTCTTGTGTTCTGTGCGTTTTTAAGCTTTCTCTCAGCCTGCAAACGCCCTAATTGTGAAGAAAGCAACAAAACTTAGTTTGAACAAAAAAGGTTGGAAAACTATTCACAAATCATGATACTATCATAAAACAGATAGATGCACTTTCCTGGGGTGCTAGTTTGAGGAGAACACTGTTAACCAATGCATTCTTGTGTTCTGTGCGTTTTTAAGCTTTCTCTCGTCCTGCAAACGCCTTTATAGTGAAGAAAGCAACAAAACTTAGTTTGAACAAAAAAGGTTGGAAAACTATTCACAAATCATGATACCATCATGAAACAGATAAACGTACTTTCCTGAGGTGCTAGTTTGAAGAGAACACTGTTAACCAATGCATTCTTGTGTTCTGTGCGTTTTTAAGCTTTCTCTCGTCCTGCAAACGCCTTTATAGTGAAGAAAGCAACAAAACTTAGTTTGAACAAAAAATGTTGGAAAACTATTCACAAATCATGATACTATCATAAAACAGATAGATGCACTTTCCTGGGGTGCTAGTTTGAGGAGAACACTGTTAACCAATGCATTCTTGTGTTCTGTGCGTTTTTAAGCTTTCTCTCGTCCTGCAAACGCCTTTATAGTGAAGAAAGCAACAAAACTTAGTTTGAACAAAAAATGTTGGAAAACTATTCACAAATCATGATACTATCATAAAACAGATAGATGCACTTTCCTGGGGTGCTAGTTTGAGGAGAACACTGTTAACCAATGCATTCTTGTGTTCTGTGCGTTTTTAAGCTTTCTCTCGTCCTGCAAACGCCTTTATAGTGAAGAAAGCAACAAAACTTAGTTTGAACAAAAAAGGTTGGAAAACTATTCACAAATCATGATACTATCATAAAACAGATAGATGCACTTTCCTGGGGTGCTAGTTTGAGGAGAACACTGTTAACCAATGCATTCTTGTGTTCTGTGCGTTTTTAAGCTTTCTCTCGGCCTGCAAACGCCTTTATAGTGAAGAAAGCAACAAAACTTAGTTTGAACAAAAAAGGTTGGAAAACTATTCACAAATCATGATACTATCATAAAACAGATAAATGCACTTTCCTGAGGTGCTAGTTTGAGGAGAATTCTGTTAACCAATGCATTCTTGTGTTCTGTGCGTTTTTAAGCTTTCTCTCAGCATGCAAACGCCTTTATAGTGAAGAAAGCAACAAAACTTAGTTTGAACAAAAAAGGTTGGAAAACTATTCACAAATCATGATACTATCATAAAACAGATAAATGCACTTTCCTGAGGTGCTAGTGAAGAGAACACTGTTAACCAATGCATTCTTGTGTTCTGTGCGTTTTTAAGCTTTCTCTCGGCCTGCAAACGCCTTTATAGTGAAGAAAGCAACAAAACTTAGATTGAACAAAAAAGGTTGGAAAACTATTCACAAATCATGATACTATCATAAAACAGATAGATGCACTTTCCTGGGGTGCTAGTTTGAGGAGAACACTGTTAACCAATGCATTCTTGTGTTCTGTGCGTTTTTAAGCTTTCTCTCGTCCTGCAAACGCCTTTATAGTGAAGAAAGCAACAAAACTTAGTTTGAACAAAAAAGGTTGGAAAACTATTCACAAATCATGATACTATCATAAAACAGATAAATGCACTTTCCTGAGGTGCTAGTGAAGAGAACACTGTTAACCAATGCATTCTTGTGTTCTGTGCGTTTTTAAGCTTTCTCTCGGCCTGCAAACGCCTTTATAGTGAAGAAAGCAACAAAACTTAGTTTGAACAAAAAAGGTTGGAAAACTATTCACAAATCATGATACTATCATAAAACAGATAAATGCACTTTCCTGAGGTGCTAGTTTGAGGATAATTCTGTTAACCAATGCATTCTTGTGTTCTGTGCGTTTTTAAGCTTTCTCTCAGCCTGCAAACGCCTTTATAGTGAAGAAAGCAACAAAACTTAGTTTGAACAAAAAAGGTTGGAAAACTATTCACAAATCATGATACTATCATAAAACAGATAAATGCACTTTCCTGAGGTGCTAGTTTGAAGAGAACACTGTTAACCAATGCATTCTTGTGTTCTGTGCGTTTTTAAGCTTTCTCTCAGCCTGCAAACGCCCTAATTGTGAAGAAAGCAACAAAACTTAGTTTGAACAAAAAAGGTTGGAAAACTATTCACAAATCATGATACTATCATAAAACAGATAGATGCACTTTCCTGGGGTGCTAGTTTGAGGAGAACACTGTTAACCAATGCATTCTTGTGTTCTGTGCGTTTTTAAGCTTTCTCTCGTCCTGCAAACGCCTTTATAGTGAAGAAAGCAACAAAACTTAGTTTGAACAAAAAAGGTTGGAAAACTATTCACAAATCATGATACCATCATGAAACAGATAAACGTACTTTCCTGAGGTGCTAGTTTGAAGAGAACACTGTTAACCAATGCATTCTTGTGTTCTGTGCGTTTTTAAGCTTTCTCTCGTCCTGCAAACGCCTTTATAGTGAAGAAAGCAACAAAACTTAGTTTGAACAAAAAATGTTGGAAAACTATTCACAAATCATGATACTATCATAAAACAGATAGATGCACTTTCCTGGGGTGCTAGTTTGAGGAGAACACTGTTAACCAATGCATTCTTGTGTTCTGTGCGTTTTTAAGCTTTCTCTCGTCCTGCAAACGCCTTTATAGTGAAGAAAGCAACAAAACTTAGTTTGAACAAAAAATGTTGGAAAACTATTCACAAATCATGATACTATCATAAAACAGATAGATGCACTTTCCTGGGGTGCTAGTTTGAGGAGAACACTGTTAACCAATGCATTCTTGTGTTCTGTGCGTTTTTAAGCTTTCTCTCGGCCTGCAAACGCCTTTATAGTGAAGAAAGCAACAAAACTTAGTTTGAACAAAAAAGGTTGGAAAACTATTCACAAATCATGATACCATCATGAAACAGATAAACGTACTTTCCTGAGGTGCTAGTTTGAGGAGAATTCTTTTAACCAATGCATTCTTGTGTTCTGTGCGTTTTTAAGCTTTCTCTCAGCCTGCAAACGCCTTTATAGTGAAGAAAGTAACAAAACTTAGTTTGAACAAAAAAGGTTGGAAAACTATTCACAAATCATGATACTATCATAAAACAGATAGATGCACTTTCCTGGGGTGCTAGTTTGAGGAGAACACTGTTAACCAATGCATTCTTGTGTTCTGTGCGTTTTTAAGCTTTCTCTCGGCCGGCAAACGCCTTTAAAATGAAGAAAGCAACAAAACTTAGTTTAAACAAAAAAGGTTGGAAAACTATTCACAAATCATGATACCATCATAAAACAGATAAACGTACTTTTCTGAGGTGCTAGTTTGAGGAGAATTCTGTTAACCAATGCATTCTTGTGTTCTGTGCGTTTTTAAGCTTTCTCTCAGCCTGCAAACGCCCTAATTGTGAAGAAAGCAACAAAACTTAGTTTGAACAAAAAAGGTTGGAAAACTATTCACAAATCATGATACTATCATAAAACAGATAGATGCACTTTCCTGGGGTGCTAGTTTGAGGAGAACACTGTTAACCAATGCATTCTTGTGTTCTGTGCGTTTTTAAGCTTTCTCTCGGCCTGCAAACGCCTTTATAGTGAAGAAAGCAACAAAACTTAGTTTGAACAAAAAATGTTGGAAAACTATTCACAAATCATGATACTATCATAAAACAGATAGATGCACTTTCCTGGGGTGCTAGTTTGAGGAGAACACTGTTAACCAATGCATTCTTGTGTTCTGTGCGTTTTTAAGCTTTCTCTCGTCCTGCAAACGCCTTTATAGTGAAGAAAGCAACAAAACTTAGTTTGAACAAAAAAGGTTGGAAAACTATTCACAAATCATGATACCATAATGAAACAGATAAACGTACTTTCCTGAGGTGCTAGTTTGAAGAGAACACTGTTAACCAATGCATTCTTGTGTTCTGTGCGTTTTTAAGCTTTCTCTCGTCCTGCAAACGCCTTTATAGTGAAGAAAGCAACAAAACTTAGTTTGAACAAAAAAGGTTGGAAAACTATTCACAAATCATGATACTATCATAAAACAGATAAATGCACTTTCCTGAGGTGCTAGTGAAGAGAACACTGTTAACCAATGCATTCTTGTGTTCTGTGCGTTTTTAAGCTTTCTCTCGGCCTGCAAACGCCTTTATAGTGAAGAAAGCAACAAAACTTAGTTTGAACAAAAAAGGTTGGAAAACTATTCACAAATCATGATACTATCATAAAACAGATAAATGCACTTTCCTGAGGTGCTAGTGAAGAGAACACTGTTAACCAATGCATTCTTGTGTTCTGTGCGTTTTTAAGCTTTCTCTCGGCCTGCAAACGCCTTTATAGTGAAGAAAGCAACAAAACTTAGTTTGAACAAAAAAGGTTGGAAAACTATTCACAAATCATGATACTATCATAAAACAGATAGATGCACTTTCCTGGGGTGCTAGTTTGAGGAGAACACTGTTAACCAATGCATTCTTGTGTTCTGTGCGTTTTTAAGCTTTCTCTCGTCCTGCAAACGCCTTTATAGTGAAGAAAGCAACAAAACTTAGTTTGAACAAAAAAGGTTGGAAAACTATTCACAAATCATGATACCATAATGAAACAGATAAACGTACTTTCCTGAGGTGCTAGTTTGAAGAGAACACTGTTAACCAATGCATTCTTGTGTTCTGTGCGTTTTTAAGCTTTCTCTCGTCCTGCAAACGCCTTTATAGTGAAGAAAGCAACAAAACTTAGTTTGAACAAAAAAGGTTGGAAAACTATTCACAAATCATGATACTATCATAAAACAGATAAATGCACTTTCCTGAGGTGCTAGTGAAGAGAACACTGTTAACCAATGCATTCTTGTGTTCTGTGCGTTTTTAAGCTTTCTCTCGGCCTGCAAACGCCTTTATAGTGAAGAAAGCAACAAAACTTAGTTTGAACAAAAAAGGTTGGAAAACTATTCACAAATCATGATACTATCATAAAACAGATAAATGCACTTTCCTGAGGTGCTAGTTTGAGGATAATTCTGTTAACCAATGCATTCTTGTGTTCTGTGCGTTTTTAAGCTTTCTCTCAGCCTGCAAACGCCTTTATAGTGAAGAAAGCAACAAAACTTAGTTTGAACAAAAAAGGTTGGAAAACTATTCACAAATCATGATACTATCACAAAACAGATAAATGCACTTTCCTGAGGTGCTAGTTTGAAGAGAACACTGTTAACCAATGCATTCTTGTGTTCTGTGCGTTTTTAAGCTTTCTCTCAGCCTGCAAACGCCCTAATTGTGAAGAAAGCAACAAAACTTAGTTTGAACAAAAAAGGTTGGAAAACTATTCACAAATCATGATACTATCATAAAACAGATAGATGCACTTTCTTGGGGTGCTAGTTTGAGGAGAACACTGTTAACCAATGCATTCTTGTGTTCTGTGCGTTTTTAAGCTTTCTCTCGTCCTGCAAACGCCTTTATAGTGAAGAAAGCAACAAAACTTAGTTTGAACAAAAAAGGTTGGAAAACTATTCACAAATCATGATACCATCATGAAACAGATAAACGTACTTTCCTGAGGTGCTAGTTTGAAGAGAACACTGTTAACCAATGCATTCTTGTGTTCTGTGCGTTTTTAAGCTTTCTCTCGTCCTGCAAACGCCTTTATAGTGAAGAAAGCAACAAAACTTAGTTTGAACAAAAAATGTTGGAAAACTATTCACAAATCATGATACTATCATAAAACAGATAGATGCACTTTCCTGGGGTGCTAGTTTGAGGAGAACACTGTTAACCAATGCATTCTTGTGTTCTGTGCGTTTTTAAGCTTTCTCTCGTCCTGCAAACGCCTTTATAGTGAAGAAAGCAACAAAACTTAGTTTGAACAAAAAAGGTTGGAAAACTATTCACAAATCATGATACTATCATAAAACAGATAAATGCACTTTCCTGAGGTGCTAGTGAAGAGAACACTGTTAACCAATGCATTCTTGTGTTCTGTGCGTTTTTAAGCTTTCTCTCGGCCTGCAAACGCCTTTATAGTGAAGAAAGCAACAAAACTTAGTTTGAACAAAAAAGGTTGGAAAACTATTCACAAATCATGATACTATCATAAAACAGATAAATGCCCTTTCCTGAGGTGCTAGTTTGAGGATAATTCTGTTAACCAATGCATTCTTGTGTTCTGTGCGTTTTTAAGCTTTCTCTCAGCCTGCAAACGCCTTTATAGTGAAGAAAGCAACAAAACTTAGTTTGAACAAAAAAGGTTGGAAAACTATTCACAAATCATGATACTATCATAAAACAGATAAATGCACTTTCCTGAGGTGCTAGTTTGAAGAGAACACTGTTAACCAATGCATTCTTGTGTTCTGTGCGTTTTTAAGCTTTCTCTCAGCCTGCAAACGCCCTAATTGTGAAGAAAGCAACAAAACTTAGTTTGAACAAAAAAGGTTGGAAAACTATTCACAAATCATGATACTATCATAAAACAGATAGATGCACTTTCTTGGGGTGCTAGTTTGAGGAGAACACTGTTAACCAATGCATTCTTGTGTTCTGTGCGTTTTTAAGCTTTCTCTCGTCCTGCAAACGCCTTTATAGTGAAGAAAGCAACAAAACTTAGTTTGAACAAAAAAGGTTGGAAAACTATTCACAAATCATGATACCATCATGAAACAGATAAACGTACTTTCCTGAGGTGCTAGTTTGAGGAGAATTCTTTTAACCAATGCATTCTTGTGTTCTGTGCGTTTTTAAGCTTTCTCTCAGCCTGCAAACGCCTTTATAGTGAAGAAAGTAACAAAACTTAGTTTGAACAAAAAAGGTTGGAAAACTATTCACAAATCATGATACCATCATGAAACAGATAAACGTACTTTCCTGAGGTGCTAGTTTGAGGAGAATTCTGTTAACCAATGCATTCTTGTGTTCTGTGCGTTTTTAAGCTTTCTCTCAGCATGCAAACGCCTTTATAGTGAAGAAAGCAACAAAACTTAGTTTAAACAAAAAAGGTTGGAAAACTATTCACAAATCATGATACTATCATAAAACAGATAGATGCACTTTCCTGGGGTGCTAGTTTGAGGAGAACACTGTTAACCAATGCATTCTTGTGTTCTGTGCGTTTTTAAGCTTTCTCTCGGCCGGCAAACGCCTTTATAATGAAGAAAGCAACAAAACTTAGTTTAAACAAAAAAGGTTGGAAAACTATTCACAAATCATGATACCATCATAAAACAGATAAACGTACTTTTCTGAGGTGCTAGTTTGAGGAGAATTCTGTTAACCAATGCATTCTTGTGTTCTGTGCGTTTTTAAGCTTTCTCTCAGCCTGCAAACGCCCTAATTGTGAAGAAAGCAACAAAACTTAGTTTGAACAAAAAAGGTTGGAAAACTATTCACAAATCATGATACTATCATAAAACAGATAGATGCACTTTCCTGGGGTGCTAGTTTGAGGAGAACACTGTTAACCAATGCATTCTTGTGTTCTGTGCGTTTTTAAGCTTTCTCTCGGCCTGCAAACGCCTTTATAGTGAAGAAAGCAACAAAACTTAGTTTGAACAAAAAATGTTGGAAAACTATTCACAAATCATGATACTATCATAAAACAGATAGATGCACTTTCCTGGGGTGCTAGTTTGAGGAGAACACTGTTAACCAATGCATTCTTGTGTTCTGTGCGTTTTTAAGCTTTCTCTCGTCCTGCAAACGCCTTTATAGTGAAGAAAGCAACAAAACTTAGTTTGAACAAAAAAGGTTGGAAAACTATTCACAAATCATGATACCATAATGAAACAGATAAACGTACTTTCCTGAGGTGCTAGTTTGAAGAGAACACTGTTAACCAATGCATTCTTGTGTTCTGTGCGTTTTTAAGCTTTCTCTCGTCCTGCAAACGCCTTTATAGTGAAGAAAGCAACAAAACTTAGTTTGAACAAAAAAGGTTGGAAAACTATTCACAAATCATGATACTATCATAAAACAGATAAATGCACTTTCCTGAGGTGCTAGTGAAGAGAACACTGTTAACCAATGCATTCTTGTGTTCTGTGCGTTTTTAAGCTTTCTCTCGGCCTGCAAACGCCTTTATAGTGAAGAAAGCAACAAAACTTAGTTTGAACAAAAAAGGTTGGAAAACTATTCACAAATCATGATACTATCATAAAACAGATAAATGCACTTTCCTGAGGTGCTAGTGAAGAGAACACTGTTAACCAATGCATTCTTGTGTTCTGTGCGTTTTTAAGCTTTCTCTCGGCCTGCAAACGCCTTTATAGTGAAGAAAGCAACAAAACTTAGTTTGAACAAAAAAGGTTGGAAAACTATTCACAAATCATGATACTATCATAAAACAGATAGATGCACTTTCCTGGGGTGCTAGTTTGAGGAGAACACTGTTAACCAATGCATTCTTGTGTTCTGTGCGTTTTTAAGCTTTCTCTCGTCCTGCAAACGCCTTTATAGTGAAGAAAGCAACAAAACTTAGTTTGAACAAAAAAGGTTGGAAAACTATTCACAAATCATGATACCATAATGAAACAGATAAACGTACTTTCCTGAGGTGCTAGTTTGAAGAGAACACTGTTAACCAATGCATTCTTGTGTTCTGTGCGTTTTTAAGCTTTCTCTCGTCCTGCAAACGCCTTTATAGTGAAGAAAGCAACAAAACTTAGTTTGAACAAAAAAGGTTGGAAAACTATTCACAAATCATGATACTATCATAAAACAGATAAATGCACTTTCCTGAGGTGCTAGTGAAGAGAACACTGTTAACCAATGCATTCTTGTGTTCTGTGCGTTTTTAAGCTTTCTCTCGGCCTGCAAACGCCTTTATAGTGAAGAAAGCAACAAAACTTAGTTTGAACAAAAAAGGTTGGAAAACTATTCACAAATCATGATACTATCATAAAACAGATAAATGCACTTTCCTGAGGTGCTAGTTTGAGGATAATTCTGTTAACCAATGCATTCTTGTGTTCTGTGCGTTTTTAAGCTTTCTCTCAGCCTGCAAACGCCTTTATAGTGAAGAAAGCAACAAAACTTAGTTTGAACAAAAAAGGTTGGAAAACTATTCACAAATCATGATACTATCACAAAACAGATAAATGCACTTTCCTGAGGTGCTAGTTTGAAGAGAACACTGTTAACCAATGCATTCTTGTGTTCTGTGCGTTTTTAAGCTTTCTCTCAGCCTGCAAACGCCCTAATTGTGAAGAAAGCAACAAAACTTAGTTTGAACAAAAAAGGTTGGAAAACTATTCACAAATCATGATACTATCATAAAACAGATAGATGCACTTTCTTGGGGTGCTAGTTTGAGGAGAACACTGTTAACCAATGCATTCTTGTGTTCTGTGCGTTTTTAAGCTTTCTCTCGTCCTGCAAACGCCTTTATAGTGAAGAAAGCAACAAAACTTAGTTTGAACAAAAAAGGTTGGAAAACTATTCACAAATCATGATACCATCATGAAACAGATAAACGTACTTTCCTGAGGTGCTAGTTTGAAGAGAACACTGTTAACCAATGCATTCTTGTGTTCTGTGCGTTTTTAAGCTTTCTCTCGTCCTGCAAACGCCTTTATAGTGAAGAAAGCAACAAAACTTAGTTTGAACAAAAAATGTTGGAAAACTATTCACAAATCATGATACTATCATAAAACAGATAGATGCACTTTCCTGGGGTGCTAGTTTGAGGAGAACACTGTTAACCAATGCATTCTTGTGTTCTGTGCGTTTTTAAGCTTTCTCTCGTCCTGCAAACGCCTTTATAGTGAAGAAAGCAACAAAACTTAGTTTGAACAAAAAAGGTTGGAAAACTATTCACAAATCATGATACTATCATAAAACAGATAAATGCACTTTCCTGAGGTGCTAGTGAAGAGAACACTGTTAACCAATGCATTCTTGTGTTCTGTGCGTTTTTAAGCTTTCTCTCGGCCTGCAAACGCCTTTATAGTGAAGAAAGCAACAAAACTTAGTTTGAACAAAAAAGGTTGGAAAACTATTCACAAATCATGATACTATCATAAAACAGATAAATGCCCTTTCCTGAGGTGCTAGTTTGAGGATAATTCTGTTAACCAATGCATTCTTGTGTTCTGTGCGTTTTTAAGCTTTCTCTCAGCCTGCAAACGCCTTTATAGTGAAGAAAGCAACAAAACTTAGTTTGAACAAAAAAGGTTGGAAAACTATTCACAAATCATGATACTATCATAAAACAGATAAATGCACTTTCCTGAGGTGCTAGTTTGAAGAGAACACTGTTAACCAATGCATTCTTGTGTTCTGTGCGTTTTTAAGCTTTCTCTCAGCCTGCAAACGCCCTAATTGTGAAGAAAGCAACAAAACTTAGTTTGAACAAAAAAGGTTGGAAAACTATTCACAAATCATGATACTATCATAAAACAGATAGATGCACTTTCTTGGGGTGCTAGTTTGAGGAGAACACTGTTAACCAATGCATTCTTGTGTTCTGTGCGTTTTTAAGCTTTCTCTCGTCCTGCAAACGCCTTTATAGTGAAGAAAGCAACAAAACTTAGTTTGAACAAAAAAGGTTGGAAAACTATTCACAAATCATGATACCATCATGAAACAGATAAACGTACTTTCCTGAGGTGCTAGTTTGAAGAGAACACTGTTAACCAATGCATTCTTGTGTTCTGTGCGTTTTTAAGCTTTCTCTCGTCCTGCAAACGCCTTTATAGTGAAGAAAGCAACAAAACTTAGTTTGAACAAAAAATGTTGGAAAACTATTCACAAATCATGATACTATCATAAAACAGATAGATGCACTTTCCTGGGGTGCTAGTTTGAGGAGAACACTGTTAACCAATGCATTCTTGTGTTCTGTGCGTTTTTAAGCTTTCTCTCGTCCTGCAAACGCCTTTATAGTGAAGAAAGCAACAAAACTTAGTTTGAACAAAAAAGGTTGGAAAACTATTCACAAATCATGATACTATCATAAAACAGATAAATGCACTTTCCTGAGGTGCTAGTGAAGAGAACACTGTTAACCAATGCATTCTTGTGTTCTGTGCGTTTTTAAGCTTTCTCTCGGCCTGCAAACGCCTTTATAGTGAAGAAAGCAACAAAACTTAGTTTGAACAAAAAAGGTTGGAAAACTATTCACAAATCATGATACTATCATAAAACAGATAAATGCACTTTCCTGAGGTGCTAGTTTGAGGATAATTCTGTTAACCAATGCATTCTTGTGTTCTGTGCGTTTTTAAGCTTTCTCTCAGCCTGCAAACGCCTTTATAGTGAAGAAAGCAACAAAACTTAGTTTGAACAAAAAAGGTTGGAAAACTATTCACAAATCATGATACTATCATAAAACAGATAAATGCACTTTCCTGAGGTGCTAGTTTGAAGAGAACACTGTTAACCAATGCATTCTTGTGTTCTGTGCGTTTTTAAGCTTTCTCTCAGCCTGCAAACGCCCTAATTGTGAAGAAAGCAACAAAACTTAGTTTGAACAAAAAAGGTTGGAAAACTATTCACAAATCATGATACTATCATAAAACAGATAGATGCACTTTCTTGGGGTGCTAGTTTGAGGAGAACACTGTTAACCAATGCATTCTTGTGTTCTGTGCGTTTTTAAGCTTTCTCTCGTCCTGCAAACGCCTTTATAGTGAAGAAAGCAACAAAACTTAGTTTGAACAAAAAAGGTTGGAAAACTATTCACAAATCATGATACCATCATGAAACAGATAAACGTACTTTCCTGAGGTGCTAGTTTGAAGAGAACACTGTTAACCAATGCATTCTTGTGTTCTGTGCGTTTTTAAGCTTTCTCTCGTCCTGCAAACGCCTTTATAGTGAAGAAAGCAACAAAACTTAGTTTGAACAAAAAATGTTGGAAAACTATTCACAAATCATGATACTATCATAAAACAGATAGATGCACTTTCCTGGGGTGCTAGTTTGAGGAGAACACTGTTAACCAATGCATTCTTGTGTTCTGTGCGTTTTTAAGCTTTCTCTCGTCCTGCAAACGCCTTTATAGTGAAGAAAGCAACAAAACTTAGTTTGAACAAAAAATGTTGGAAAACTATTCACAAATCATGATACTATCATAAAACAGATAGATGCACTTTCCTGGGGTGCTAGTTTGAGGAGAACACTGTTAACCAATGCATTCTTGTGTTCTGTGCGTTTTTAAGCTTTCTCTCGTCCTGCAAACGCCTTTATAGTGAAGAAAGCAACAAAACTTAGTTTGAACAAAAAAGGTTGGAAAACTATTCACAAATCATGATACCATCATGAAACAGATATACGTACTTTCCTGAGGTGCTAGTTTGAGGAGAATTCTTTTAACCAATGCATTCTTGTGTTCTGTGCGTTTTTAAGCTTTCTCTCAGCCTGCAAACGCCTTTATAGTGAAGAAAGTAACAAAACTTAGTTTGAACAAAAAAGGTTGGAAAACTATTCACAAATCATGATACCATCATGAAACAGATAAACGTACTTTCCTGAGGTGCTAGTTTGAGGAGAATTCTGTTAACCAATGCATTCTTGTGTTCTGTGCGTTTTTAAGCTTTCTCTCAGCATGCAAACGCCTTTATAGTGAAGAAAGCAACAAAACTTAGTTTAAACAAAAAAGGTTGGAAAACTATTCACAAATCATGATACTATCATAAAACAGATAGATGCACTTTCCTGGGGTGCTAGTTTGAGGAGAACACTGTTAACCAATGCATTCTTGTGTTCTGTGCGTTTTTAAGCTTTCTCTCGGCCGGCAAACGCCTTTATAATGAAGAAAGCAACAAAACTTAGTTTAAACAAAAAAGGTTGGAAAACTATTCACAAATCATGATACCATCATAAAACAGATAAACGTACTTTTCTGAGGTGCTAGTTTGAGGAGAATTCTGTTAACCAATGCATTCTTGTGTTCTGTGCGTTTTTAAGCTTTCTCTCAGCCTGCAAACGCCCTAATTGTGAAGAAAGCAACAAAACTTAGTTTGAACAAAAAAGGTTGGAAAACTATTCACAAATCATGATACTATCATAAAACAGATAGATGCACTTTCCTGGGGTGCTAGTTTGAGGAGAACACTGTTAACCAATGCATTCTTGTGTTCTGTGCGTTTTTAAGCTTTCTCTCGGCCTGCAAACGCCTTTATAGTGAAGAAAGCAACAAAACTTAGTTTGAACAAAAAATGTTGGAAAACTATTCACAAATCATGATACTATCATAAAACAGATAGATGCACTTTCCTGGGGTGCTAGTTTGAGGAGAACACTGTTAACCAATGCATTCTTGTGTTCTGTGCGTTTTTAAGCTTTCTCTCGTCCTGCAAACGCCTTTATAGTGAAGAAAGCAACAAAACTTAGTTTGAACAAAAAAGGTTGGAAAACTATTCACAAATCATGATACCATAATGAAACAGATAAACGTACTTTCCTGAGGTGCTAGTTTGAAGAGAACCCTGTTAACCAATGCATTCTTGTGTTCTGTGCGTTTTTAAGCTTTCTCTCGTCCTGCAAACGCCTTTATAGTGAAGAAAGCAACAAAACTTAGTTTGAACAAAAAAGGTTGGAAAACTATTCACAAATCATGATACTATCATAAAACAGATAAATGCACTTTCCTGAGGTGCTAGTGAAGAGAACACTGTTAACCAATGCATTCTTGTGTTCTGTGCGTTTTTAAGCTTTCTCTCGGCCTGCAAACGCCTTTATAGTGAAGAAAGCAACAAAACTTAGTTTGAACAAAAAAGGTTGGAAAACTATTCACAAATCATGATACTATCATAAAACAGATAAATGCACTTTCCTGAGGTGCTAGTTTGAGGATAATTCTGTTAACCAATGCATTCTTGTGTTCTGTGCGTTTTTAAGCTTTCTCTCAGCCTGCAAACGCCTTTATAGTGAAGAAAGCAACAAAACTTAGTTTGAACAAAAAAGGTTGGAAAACTATTCACAAATCATGATACTATCATAAAACAGATAAATGCACTTTCCTGAGGTGCTAGTTTGAAGAGAACACTGTTAACCAATGCATTCTTGTGTTCTGTGCGTTTTTAAGCTTTCTCTCAGCCTGCAAACGCCCTAATTGTGAAGAAAGCAACAAAACTTAGTTTGAACAAAAAAGGTTGGAAAACTATTCACAAATCATGATACTATCATAAAACAGATAGATGCACTTTCTTGGGGTGCTAGTTTGAGGAGAACACTGTTAACCAATGCATTCTTGTGTTCTGTGCGTTTTTAAGCTTTCTCTCGTCCTGCAAACGCCTTTATAGTGAAGAAAGCAACAAAACTTAGTTTGAACAAAAAAGGTTGGAAAACTATTCACAAATCATGATACCATCATGAAACAGATAAACGTACTTTCCTGAGGTGCTAGTTTGAAGAGAACACTGTTAACCAATGCATTCTTGTGTTCTGTGCGTTTTTAAGCTTTCTCTCGTCCTGCAAACGCCTTTATAGTGAAGAAAGCAACAAAACTTAGTTTGAACAAAAAATGTTGGAAAACTATTCACAAATCATGATACTATCATAAAACAGATAGATGCACTTTCCTGGGGTGCTAGTTTGAGGAGAACACTGTTAACCAATGCATTCTTGTGTTCTGTGCGTTTTTAAGCTTTCTCTCGTCCTGCAAACGCCTTTATAGTGAAGAAAGCAACAAAACTTAGTTTGAACAAAAAATGTTGGAAAACTATTCACAAATCATGATACTATCATAAAACAGATAGATGCACTTTCCTGGGGTGCTAGTTTGAGGAGAACACTGTTAACCAATGCATTCTTGTGTTCTGTGCGTTTTTAAGCTTTCTCTCGTCCTGCAAACGCCTTTATAGTGAAGAAAGCAACAAAACTTAGTTTGAACAAAAAATGTTGGAAAACTATTCACAAATCATGATACTATCATAAAACAGATAGATGCACTTTCCTGGGGTGCTAGTTTGAGGAGAACACTGTTAACCAATGCATTCTTGTGTTCTGTGCGTTTTTAAGCTTTCTCTCGTCCTGCAAACGCCTTTATAGTGAAGAAAGCAACAAAACTTAGTTTGAACAAAAAAGGTTGGAAAACTATTCACAAATCATGATACCATCATGAAACAGATAAACGTACTTTCCTGAGGTGCTAGTTTGAGGAGAATTCTTTTAACCAATGCATTCTTGTGTTCTGTGCGTTTTTAAGCTTTCTCTCAGCCTGCAAACGCCTTTATAGTGAAGAAAGTAACAAAACTTAGTTTGAACAAAAAAGGTTGGAAAACTATTCACAAATCATGATACCATCATGAAACAGATAAACGTACTTTCCTGAGGTGCTAGTTTGAGGAGAATTCTGTTAACCAATGCATTCTTGTGTTCTGTGCGTTTTTAAGCTTTCTCTCAGCATGCAAACGCCTTTATAGTGAAGAAAGCAACAAAACTTAGTTTAAACAAAAAAGGTTGGAAAACTATTCACAAATCATGATACTATCATAAAACAGATAGATGCACTTTCCTGGGGTGCTAGTTTGAGGAGAACACTGTTAACCAATGCATTCTTGTGTTCTGTGCGTTTTTAAGCTTTCTCTCGGCCGGCAAACGCCTTTATAATGAAGAAAGCAACAAAACTTAGTTTAAACAAAAAAGGTTGGAAAACTATTCACAAATCATGATACCATCATAAAACAGATAAACGTACTTTTCTGAGGTGCTAGTTTGAGGAGAATTCTGTTAACCAATGCATTCTTGTGTTCTGTGCGTTTTTAAGCTTTCTCTCAGCCTGCAAACGCCCTAATTGTGAAGAAAGCAACAAAACTTAGTTTGAACAAAAAAGGTTGGAAAACTATTCACAAATCATGATACTATCATAAAACAGATAGATGCACTTTCCTGGGGTGCTAGTTTGAGGAGAACACTGTTAACCAATGCATTCTTGTGTTCTGTGCGTTTTTAAGCTTTCTCTCGGCCTGCAAACGCCTTTATAGTGAAGAAAGCAACAAAACTTAGTTTGAACAAAAAATGTTGGAAAACTATTCACAAATCATGATACTATCATAAAACAGATAGATGCACTTTCCTGGGGTGCTAGTTTGAGGAGAACACTGTTAACCAATGCATTCTTGTGTTCTGTGCGTTTTTAAGCTTTCTCTCGTCCTGCAAACGCCTTTATAGTGAAGAAAGCAACAAAACTTAGTTTGAACAAAAAAGGTTGGAAAACTATTCACAAATCATGATACCATAATGAAACAGATAAACGTACTTTCCTGAGGTGCTAGTTTGAAGAGAACCCTGTTAACCAATGCATTCTTGTGTTCTGTGCGTTTTTAAGCTTTCTCTCGTCCTGCAAACGCCTTTATAGTGAAGAAAGCAACAAAACTTAGTTTGAACAAAAAAGGTTGGAAAACTATTCACAAATCATGATACTATCATAAAACAGATAAATGCACTTTCCTGAGGTGCTAGTGAAGAGAACACTGTTAACCAATGCATTCTTGTGTTCTGTGCGTTTTTAAGCTTTCTCTCGGCCTGCAAACGCCTTTATAGTGAAGAAAGCAACAAAACTTAGTTTGAACAAAAAAGGTTGGAAAACTATTCACAAATCATGATACTATCATAAAACAGATAAATGCACTTTCCTGAGGTGCTAGTTTGAGGATAATTCTGTTAACCAATGCATTCTTGTGTTCTGTGCGTTTTTAAGCTTTCTCTCAGCCTGCAAACGCCTTTATAGTGAAGAAAGCAACAAAACTTAGTTTGAACAAAAAAGGTTGGAAAACTATTCACAAATCATGATACTATCATAAAACAGATAAATGCACTTTCCTGAGGTGCTAGTTTGAAGAGAACACTGTTAACCAATGCATTCTTGTGTTCTGTGCGTTTTTAAGCTTTCTCTCAGCCTGCAAACGCCCTAATTGTGAAGAAAGCAACAAAACTTAGTTTGAACAAAAAAGGTTGGAAAACTATTCACAAATCATGATACTATCATAAAACAGATAGATGCACTTTCTTGGGGTGCTAGTTTGAGGAGAACACTGTTAACCAATGCATTCTTGTGTTCTGTGCGTTTTTAAGCTTTCTCTCGTCCTGCAAACGCCTTTATAGTGAAGAAAGCAACAAAACTTAGTTTGAACAAAAAAGGTTGGAAAACTATTCACAAATCATGATACCATCATGAAACAGATAAACGTACTTTCCTGAGGTGCTAGTTTGAAGAGAACACTGTTAACCAATGCATTCTTGTGTTCTGTGCGTTTTTAAGCTTTCTCTCGTCCTGCAAACGCCTTTATAGTGAAGAAAGCAACAAAACTTAGTTTGAACAAAAAATGTTGGAAAACTATTCACAAATCATGATACTATCATAAAACAGATAGATGCACTTTCCTGGGGTGCTAGTTTGAGGAGAACACTGTTAACCAATGCATTCTTGTGTTCTGTGCGTTTTTAAGCTTTCTCTCGTCCTGCAAACGCCTTTATAGTGAAGAAAGCAACAAAACTTAGTTTGAACAAAAAATGTTGGAAAACTATTCACAAATCATGATACTATCATAAAACAGATAGATGCACTTTCCTGGGGTGCTAGTTTGAGGAGAACACTGTTAACCAATGCATTCTTGTGTTCTGTGCGTTTTTAAGCTTTCTCTCGTCCTGCAAACGCCTTTATAGTGAAGAAAGCAACAAAACTTAGTTTGAACAAAAAAGGTTGGAAAACTATTCACAAATCATGATACCATCATGAAACAGATAAACGTACTTTCCTGAGGTGCTAGTTTGAGGAGAATTCTTTTAACCAATGCATTCTTGTGTTCTGTGCGTTTTTAAGCTTTCTCTCAGCCTGCAAACGCCTTTATAGTGAAGAAAGTAACAAAACTTAGTTTGAACAAAAAAGGTTGGAAAACTATTCACAAATCATGATACCATCATGAAACAGATAAACGTACTTTCCTGAGGTGCTAGTTTGAGGAGAATTCTGTTAACCAATGCATTCTTGTGTTCTGTGCGTTTTTAAGCTTTCTCTCAGCATGCAAACGCCTTTATAGTGAAGAAAGCAACAAAACTTAGTTTAAACAAAAAAGGTTGGAAAACTATTCACAAATCATGATACTATCATAAAACAGATAGATGCACTTTCCTGGGGTGCTAGTTTGAGGAGAACACTGTTAACCAATGCATTCTTGTGTTCTGTGCGTTTTTAAGCTTTCTCTCGGCCGGCAAACGCCTTTATAATGAAGAAAGCAACAAAACTTAGTTTAAACAAAAAAGGTTGGAAAACTATTCACAAATCATGATACCATCATAAAACAGATAAACGTACTTTTCTGAGGTGCTAGTTTGAGGAGAATTCTGTTAACCAATGCATTCTTGTGTTCTGTGCGTTTTTAAGCTTTCTCTCAGCCTGCAAACGCCCTAATTGTGAAGAAAGCAACAAAACTTAGTTTGAACAAAAAAGGTTGGAAAACTATTCACAAATCATGATACTATCATAAAACAGATAGATGCACTTTCCTGGGGTGCTAGTTTGAGGAGAACACTGTTAACCAATGCATTCTTGTGTTCTGTGCGTTTTTAAGCTTTCTCTCGGCCTGCAAACGCCTTTATAGTGAAGAAAGCAACAAAACTTAGTTTGAACAAAAAATGTTGGAAAACTATTCACAAATCATGATACTATCATAAAACAGATAGATGCACTTTCCTGGGGTGCTAGTTTGAGGAGAACACTGTTAACCAATGCATTCTTGTGTTCTGTGCGTTTTTAAGCTTTCTCTCGTCCTGCAAACGCCTTTATAGTGAAGAAAGCAACAAAACTTAGTTTGAACAAAAAAGGTTGGAAAACTATTCACAAATCATGATACCATAATGAAACAGATAAACGTACTTTCCTGAGGTGCTAGTTTGAAGAGAACCCTGTTAACCAATGCATTCTTGTGTTCTGTGCGTTTTTAAGCTTTCTCTCGTCCTGCAAACGCCTTTATAGTGAAGAAAGCAACAAAACTTAGTTTGAACAAAAAAGGTTGGAAAACTATTCACAAATCATGATACTATCATAAAACAGATAAATGCACTTTCCTGAGGTGCTAGTGAAGAGAACACTGTTAACCAATGCATTCTTGTGTTCTGTGCGTTTTTAAGCTTTCTCTCGGCCTGCAAACGCCTTTATAGTGAAGAAAGCAACAAAACTTAGTTTGAACAAAAAAGGTTGGAAAACTATTCACAAATCATGATACTATCATAAAACAGATAAATGCACTTTCCTGAGGTGCTAGTTTGAGGATAATTCTGTTAACCAATGCATTCTTGTGTTCTGTGCGTTTTTAAGCTTTCTCTCAGCCTGCAAACGCCTTTATAGTGAAGAAAGCAACAAAACTTAGTTTGAACAAAAAAGGTTGGAAAACTATTCACAAATCATGATACTATCATAAAACAGATAAATGCACTTTCCTGAGGTGCTAGTTTGAAGAGAACACTGTTAACCAATGCATTCTTGTGTTCTGTGCGTTTTTAAGCTTTCTCTCAGCCTGCAAACGCCCTAATTGTGAAGAAAGCAACAAAACTTAGTTTGAACAAAAAAGGTTGGAAAACTATTCACAAATCATGATACTATCATAAAACAGATAGATGCACTTTCTTGGGGTGCTAGTTTGAGGAGAACACTGTTAACCAATGCATTCTTGTGTTCTGTGCGTTTTTAAGCTTTCTCTCGTCCTGCAAACGCCTTTATAGTGAAGAAAGCAACAAAACTTAGTTTGAACAAAAAAGGTTGGAAAACTATTCACAAATCATGATACCATCATGAAACAGATAAACGTACTTTCCTGAGGTGCTAGTTTGAAGAGAACACTGTTAACCAATGCATTCTTGTGTTCTGTGCGTTTTTAAGCTTTCTCTCGTCCTGCAAACGCCTTTATAGTGAAGAAAGCAACAAAACTTAGTTTGAACAAAAAATGTTGGAAAACTATTCACAAATCATGATACTATCATAAAACAGATAGATGCACTTTCCTGGGGTGCTAGTTTGAGGAGAACACTGTTAACCAATGCATTCTTGTGTTCTGTGCGTTTTTAAGCTTTCTCTCGTCCTGCAAACGCCTTTATAGTGAAGAAAGCAACAAAACTTAGTTTGAACAAAAAATGTTGGAAAACTATTCACAAATCATGATACTATCATAAAACAGATAGATGCACTTTCCTGGGGTGCTAGTTTGAGGAGAACACTGTTAACCAATGCATTCTTGTGTTCTGTGCGTTTTTAAGCTTTCTCTCGTCCTGCAAACGCCTTTATAGTGAAGAAAGCAACAAAACTTAGTTTGAACAAAAAAGGTTGGAAAACTATTCACAAATCATGATACCATCATGAAACAGATAAACGTACTTTCCTGAGGTGCTAGTTTGAGGAGAATTCTTTTAACCAATGCATTCTTGTGTTCTGTGCGTTTTTAAGCTTTCTCTCAGCCTGCAAACGCCTTTATAGTGAAGAAAGTAACAAAACTTAGTTTGAACAAAAAAGGTTGGAAAACTATTCACAAATCATGATACCATCATGAAACAGATAAACGTACTTTCCTGAGGTGCTAGTTTGAGGAGAATTCTGTTAACCAATGCATTCTTGTGTTCTGTGCGTTTTTAAGCTTTCTCTCAGCATGCAAACGCCTTTATAGTGAAGAAAGCAACAAAACTTAGTTTAAACAAAAAAGGTTGGAAAACTATTCACAAATCATGATACTATCATAAAACAGATAGATGCACTTTCCTGGGGTGCTAGTTTGAGGAGAACACTGTTAACCAATGCATTCTTGTGTTCTGTGCGTTTTTAAGCTTTCTCTCGGCCGGCAAACGCCTTTATAATGAAGAAAGCAACAAAACTTAGTTTAAACAAAAAAGGTTGGAAAACTATTCACAAATCATGATACCATCATAAAACAGATAAACGTACTTTTCTGAGGTGCTAGTTTGAGGAGAATTCTGTTAACCAATGCATTCTTGTGTTCTGTGCGTTTTTAAGCTTTCTCTCAGCCTGCAAACGCCCTAATTGTGAAGAAAGCAACAAAACTTAGTTTGAACAAAAAAGGTTGGAAAACTATTCACAAATCATGATACTATCATAAAACAGATAGATGCACTTTCCTGGGGTGCTAGTTTGAGGAGAACACTGTTAACCAATGCATTCTTGTGTTCTGTGCGTTTTTAAGCTTTCTCTCGGCCTGCAAACGCCTTTATAGTGAAGAAAGCAACAAAACTTAGTTTGAACAAAAAATGTTGGAAAACTATTCACAAATCATGATACTATCATAAAACAGATAGATGCACTTTCCTGGGGTGCTAGTTTGAGGAGAACACTGTTAACCAATGCATTCTTGTGTTCTGTGCGTTTTTAAGCTTTCTCTCAGCCTGCAAACGCCCTAATTGTGAAGAAAGCAACAAAACTTAGTTTGAACAAAAAAGGTTGGAAAACTATTCACAAATCATGATACTATCATAAAACAGATAGATGCACTTTCCTGGGGTGCTAGTTTGAGGAGAACACTGTTAACCAATGCATTCTTGTGTTCTGTGCGTTTTTAAGCTTTCTCTCGGCCTGCAAACGCCTTTATAGTGAAGAAAGCAACAAAACTTAGTTTGAACAAAAAAGGTTGGAAAACTATTCACAAATCATGATACCATAATGAAACAGATAAACGTACTTTCCTGAGGTGCTAGTTTGAAGAGAACCCTGTTAACCAATGCATTCTTGTGTTCTGTGCGTTTTTAAGCTTTCTCTCGTCCTGCAAACGCCTTTATAGTGAAGAAAGCAACAAAACTTAGTTTGAACAAAAAAGGTTGGAAAACTATTCACAAATCATGATACTATCATAAAACAGATAAATGCACTTTCCTGAGGTGCTAGTGAAGAGAACACTGTTAACCAATGCATTCTTGTGTTCTGTGCGTTTTTAAGCTTTCTCTCGGCCTGCAAACGCCTTTATAGTGAAGAAAGCAACAAAACTTAGTTTGAACAAAAAAGGTTGGAAAACTATTCACAAATCATGATACTATCATAAAACAGATAAATGCACTTTCCTGAGGTGCTAGTTTGAGGATAATTCTGTTAACCAATGCATTCTTGTGTTCTGTGCGTTTTTAAGCTTTCTCTCAGCCTGCAAACGCCTTTATAGTGAAGAAAGCAACAAAACTTAGTTTGAACAAAAAAGGTTGGAAAACTATTCACAAATCATGATACTATCATAAAACAGATAAATGCACTTTCCTGAGGTGCTAGTTTGAAGAGAACACTGTTAACCAATGCATTCTTGTGTTCTGTGCGTTTTTAAGCTTTCTCTCAGCCTGCAAACGCCCTAATTGTGAAGAAAGCAACAAAACTTAGTTTGAACAAAAAAGGTTGGAAAACTATTCACAAATCATGATACTATCATAAAACAGATAGATGCACTTTCTTGGGGTGCTAGTTTGAGGAGAACACTGTTAACCAATGCATTCTTGTGTTCTGTGCGTTTTTAAGCTTTCTCTCGTCCTGCAAACGCCTTTATAGTGAAGAAAGCAACAAAACTTAGTTTGAACAAAAAAGGTTGGAAAACTATTCACAAATCATGATACCATCATGAAACAGATAAACGTACTTTCCTGAGGTGCTAGTTTGAAGAGAACACTGTTAACCAATGCATTCTTGTGTTCTGTGCGTTTTTAAGCTTTCTCTCGTCCTGCAAACGCCTTTATAGTGAAGAAAGCAACAAAACTTAGTTTGAACAAAAAATGTTGGAAAACTATTCACAAATCATGATACTATCATAAAACAGATAGATGCACTTTCCTGGGGTGCTAGTTTGAGGAGAACACTGTTAACCAATGCATTCTTGTGTTCTGTGCGTTTTTAAGCTTTCTCTCGTCCTGCAAACGCCTTTATAGTGAAGAAAGCAACAAAACTTAGTTTGAACAAAAAATGTTGGAAAACTATTCACAAATCATGATACTATCATAAAACAGATAGATGCACTTTCCTGGGGTGCTAGTTTGAGGAGAACACTGTTAACCAATGCATTCTTGTGTTCTGTGCGTTTTTAAGCTTTCTCTCGTCCTGCAAACGCCTTTATAGTGAAGAAAGCAACAAAACTTAGTTTGAACAAAAAAGGTTGGAAAACTATTCACAAATCATGATACCATCATGAAACAGATAAACGTACTTTCCTGAGGTGCTAGTTTGAGGAGAATTCTTTTAACCAATGCATTCTTGTGTTCTGTGCGTTTTTAAGCTTTCTCTCAGCCTGCAAACGCCTTTATAGTGAAGAAAGTAACAAAACTTAGTTTGAACAAAAAAGGTTGGAAAACTATTCACAAATCATGATACCATCATGAAACAGATAAACGTACTTTCCTGAGGTGCTAGTTTGAGGAGAATTCTGTTAACCAATGCATTCTTGTGTTCTGTGCGTTTTTAAGCTTTCTCTCAGCATGCAAACGCCTTTATAGTGAAGAAAGCAACAAAACTTAGTTTAAACAAAAAAGGTTGGAAAACTATTCACAAATCATGATACTATCATAAAACAGATAGATGCACTTTCCTGGGGTGCTAGTTTGAGGAGAACACTGTTAACCAATGCATTCTTGTGTTCTGTGCGTTTTTAAGCTTTCTCTCGGCCGGCAAACGCCTTTATAATGAAGAAAGCAACAAAACTTAGTTTAAACAAAAAAGGTTGGAAAACTATTCACAAATCATGATACCATCATAAAACAGATAAACGTACTTTTCTGAGGTGCTAGTTTGAGGAGAATTCTGTTAACCAATGCATTCTTGTGTTCTGTGCGTTTTTAAGCTTTCTCTCAGCCTGCAAACGCCCTAATTGTGAAGAAAGCAACAAAACTTAGTTTGAACAAAAAAGGTTGGAAAACTATTCACAAATCATGATACTATCATAAAACAGATAGATGCACTTTCCTGGGGTGCTAGTTTGAGGAGAACACTGTTAACCAATGCATTCTTGTGTTCTGTGCGTTTTTAAGCTTTCTCTCGGCCTGCAAACGCCTTTATAGTGAAGAAAGCAACAAAACTTAGTTTGAACAAAAAATGTTGGAAAACTATTCACAAATCATGATACTATCATAAAACAGATAGATGCACTTTCCTGGGGTGCTAGTTTGAGGAGAACACTGTTAACCAATGCATTCTTGTGTTCTGTGCGTTTTTAAGCTTTCTCTCGTCCTGCAAACGCCTTTATAGTGAAGAAAGCAACAAAACTTAGTTTGAACAAAAAAGGTTGGAAAACTATTCACAAATCATGATACCATAATGAAACAGATAAACGTACTTTCCTGAGGTGCTAGTTTGAAGAGAACCCTGTTAACCAATGCATTCTTGTGTTCTGTGCGTTTTTAAGCTTTCTCTCGTCCTGCAAACGCCTTTATAGTGAAGAAAGCAACAAAACTTAGTTTGAACAAAAAAGGTTGGAAAACTATTCACAAATCATGATACTATCATAAAACAGATAAATGCACTTTCCTGAGGTGCTAGTGAAGAGAACACTGTTAACCAATGCATTCTTGTGTTCTGTGCGTTTTTAAGCTTTCTCTCGGCCTGCAAACGCCTTTATAGTGAAGAAAGCAACAAAACTTAGTTTGAACAAAAAAGGTTGGAAAACTATTCAC
This sequence comes from Gasterosteus aculeatus, assembly GCF_964276395.1. Taxonomy (NCBI): domain Eukaryota; kingdom Metazoa; phylum Chordata; class Actinopteri; order Perciformes; family Gasterosteidae; genus Gasterosteus; species Gasterosteus aculeatus. Next base: position 4,449,943 of record NC_135692.1, on the reverse strand, counting down.
AAATCATGATACTATCATAAAACAGATAAATGCACTTTCCTGAGGTGCTAGTTTGAGGATAATTCTGTTAACCAATGCATTCTTGTGTTCTGTGCGTTTTTAAGCTTTCTCTCAGCCTGCAAACGCCTTTATAGTGAAGAAAGCAACAAAACTTAGTTTGAACAAAAAAGGTTGGAAAACTATTCACAAATCATGATACTATCATAAAACAGATAAATGCACTTTCCTGAGGTGCTAGTTTGAAGAGAACACTGTTAACCAATGCATTCTTGTGTTCTGTGCGTTTTTAAGCTTTCTCTCAGCCTGCAAACGCCCTAATTGTGAAGAAAGCAACAAAACTTAGTTTGAACAAAAAAGGTTGGAAAACTATTCACAAATCATGATACTATCATAAAACAGATAGATGCACTTTCTTGGGGTGCTAGTTTGAGGAGAACACTGTTAACCAATGCATTCTTGTGTTCTGTGCGTTTTTAAGCTTTCTCTCGTCCTGCAAACGCCTTTATAGTGAAGAAAGCAACAAAACTTAGTTTGAACAAAAAAGGTTGGAAAACTATTCACAAATCATGATACCATCATGAAACAGATAAACGTACTTTCCTGAGGTGCTAGTTTGAAGAGAACACTGTTAACCAATGCATTCTTGTGTTCTGTGCGTTTTTAAGCTTTCTCTCGTCCTGCAAACGCCTTTATAGTGAAGAAAGCAACAAAACTTAGTTTGAACAAAAAATGTTGGAAAACTATTCACAAATCATGATACTATCATAAAACAGATAGATGCACTTTCCTGGGGTGCTAGTTTGAGGAGAACACTGTTAACCAATGCATTCTTGTGTTCTGTGCGTTTTTAAGCTTTCTCTCGTCCTGCAAACGCCTTTATAGTGAAGAAAGCAACAAAACTTAGTTTGAACAAAAAATGTTGGAAAACTATTCACAAATCATGATACTATCATAAAACAGATAGATGCACTTTCCTGGGGTGCTAGTTTGAGGAGAACACTGTTAACCAATGCATTCTTGTGTTCTGTGCGTTTTTAAGCTTTCTCTCGTCCTGCAAACGCCTTTATAGTGAAGAAAGCAACAAAACTTAGTTTGAACAAAAAAGGTTGGAAAACTATTCACAAATCATGATACCATCATGAAACAGATAAACGTACTTTCCTGAGGTGCTAGTTTGAGGAGAATTCTTTTAACCAATGCATTCTTGTGTTCTGTGCGTTTTTAAGCTTTCTCTCAGCCTGCAAACGCCTTTATAGTGAAGAAAGTAACAAAACTTAGTTTGAACAAAAAAGGTTGGAAAACTATTCACAAATCATGATACCATCATGAAACAGATAAACGTACTTTCCTGAGGTGCTAGTTTGAGGAGAATTCTGTTAACCAATGCATTCTTGTGTTCTGTGCGTTTTTAAGCTTTCTCTCAGCATGCAAACGCCTTTATAGTGAAGAAAGCAACAAAACTTAGTTTAAACAAAAAAGGTTGGACAACTATTCACAAATCATGATACTATCATAAAACAGATAGATGCACTTTCCTGGGGTGCTAGTTTGAGGAGAACACTGTTAACCAATGCATTCTTGTGTTCTGTGCGTTTTTAAGCTTTCTCTCGGCCGGCAAACGCCTTTATAATGAAGAAAGCAACAAAACTTAGTTTAAACAAAAAAGGTTGGAAAACTATTCACAAATCATGATACCATCATAAAACAGATAAACGTACTTTTCTGAGGTGCTAGTTTGAGGAGAATTCTGTTAACCAATGCATTCTTGTGTTCTGTGCGTTTTTAAGCTTTCTCTCAGCCTGCAAACGCCTTTATAGTGAAGAAAGCAACAAAACTTAGTTTGAACAAAAAAGGTTGGAAAACTATTCACAAATCATGATACTATCATAAAACAGATGAATGCACTTTCCTGAGGTGCTAGTTTGAAGAGAACACTGTTAACCAATGCATTCTTGTGTTCTGTGCGTTTTTAAGCTTTCTCTCAGCCTGCAAACGCCCTAATTGTGAAGAAAGCAACAAAACTTAGTTTGAACAAAAAAGGTTGGAAAACTATTCACAAATCATGATACTATCATAAAACAGATAGATGCACTTTCCTGGGGTGCTAGTTTGAGGAGAACACTGTTAACCAATGCATTCTTGTGTTCTGTGCGTTTTTAAGCTTTCTCTCGGCCTGCAAACGCCTTTATAGTGAAGAAAGCAACAAAACTTAGTTTGAACAAAAAATGTTGGAAAACTATTCACAAATCATGATACTATCATAAAACAGATAGATGCACTTTCCTGGGGTGCTAGTTTGAGGAGAACACTGTTAACCAATGCATTCTTGTGTTCTGTGCGTTTTTAAGCTTTCTCTCGTCCTGCAAACGCCTTTATAGTGAAGAAAGCAACAAAACTTAGTTTGAACAAAAAAGGTTGGAAAACTATTCACAAATCATGATACCATAATGAAACAGATAAACGTACTTTCCTGAGGTGCTAGTTTGAAGAGAACACTGTTAACCAATGCATTCTTGTGTTCTGTGCGTTTTTAAGCTTTCTCTCGTCCTGCAAACGCCTTTATAGTGAAGAAAGCAACAAAACTTAGTTTGAACAAAAAAGGTTGGAAAACTATTCACAAATCATGATACTATCATAAAACAGATAAATGCACTTTCCTGAGGTGCTAGTTTGAGGAGAATTCTGTTAACCAATGCATTCTTGTGTTCTGTGCGTTTTTAAGCTTTCTCTCAGCATGCAAACGCCTTTATAGTGAAGAAAGCAACAAAACTTAGTTTGAACAAAAAAGGTTGGAAAACTATTCACAAATCATGATACTATCATAAAACAGATAAATGCACTTTCCTGAGGTGCTAGTGAAGAGAACACTGTTAACCAATGCATTCTTGTGTTCTGTGCGTTTTTAAGCTTTCTCTTGGCCTGCAAACGCCTTTATAGTGAAGAAAGCAACAAAACTTAGTTTGAACAAAAAAGGTTGGAAAACTATTCACAAATCATGATACTATCATAAAACAGATAGATGCACTTTCCTGGGGTGCTAGTTTGAGGAGAACACTGTTAACCAATGCATTCTTGTGTTCTGTGCGTTTTTAAGCTTTCTCTCGTCCTGCAAACGCCTTTATAGTGAAGAAAGCAACAAAACTTAGTTTGAACAAAAAAGGTTGGAAAACTATTCACAAATCATGATACCATCATGAAACAGATAAACGTACTTTCCTGAGGTGCTAGTTTGAGGAGAATTCTTTTAACCAATGCATTCTTGTGTTCTGTGCGTTTTTAAGCTTTCTCTCAGCCTGCAAACGCCTTTATAGTGAAGAAAGCAACAAAACTTAGTTTGAACAAAAAAGGTTGGAAAACTATTCACAAATCATGATACTATCATAAAACAGATAAATGCACTTTCCTGAGGTGCTAGTTTGAAGAGAACACTGTTAACCAATGCATTCTTGTGTTCTGTGCGTTTTTAAGCTTTCTCTCGGCCTGCAAACGCCTTTATAGTGAAGAAAGCAACAAAACTTAGTTTGAACAAAAAAGGTTGGAAAACTATTCACAAATCATGATACCATCATGAAACAGATAAACGTACTTTCCTGAGGTGCTAGTTTGAAGAGAACACTGTTAACCAATGCATTCTTGTGTTCTGTGCGTTTTTAAGCTTTCTCTCGTCCTGCAAACGCCTTTATAGTGAAGAAAGCAACAAAACTTAGTTTGAACAAAAAAGGTTGGAAAACTATTCACAAATCATGATACTATCATAAAACAGATAGATGCACTTTCCTGGGGTGCTAGTTTGAGGAGAACACTGTTAACCAATGCATTCTTGTGTTCTGTGCGTTTTTAAGCTTTCTCTCGGCCTGCAAACGCCTTTATAGTGAAGAAAGCAACAAAACTTAGTTTGAACAAAAAAGGTTGGAAAACTATTCACAAATCATGATACTATCATAAAACAGATAAATGCACTTTCCTGAGGTGCTAGTTTGAGGATAATTCTGTTAACCAATGCATTCTTGTGTTCTGTGCGTTTTTAAGCTTTCTCTCAGCCTGCAAACGCCTTTATAGTGAAGAAAGCAACAAAACTTAGTTTGAACAAAAAAGGTTGGAAAACTATTCACAAATCATGATACTATCATAAAACAGATAAATGCACTTTCCTGAGGTGCTAGTTTGAAGAGAACACTGTTAACCAATGCATTCTTGTGTTCTGTGCGTTTTTAAGCTTTCTCTCGTCCTGCAAACGCCTTTATAGTGAAGAAAGCAACAAAACTTAGTTTGAACAAAAAAGGTTGGAAAACTATTCACAAATCATGATACTATCATAAAACAGATAAATGCACTTTCCTGAGGTGCTAGTTTGAAGAGAACACTGTTAACCAATGCATTCTTGTGTTCTGTGCGTTTTTAAGCTTTCTCTCGGCCTGCAAACGCCTTTATAGTGAAGAAAGCAACAAAACTTAGTTTGAACAAAAAAGGTTGGAAAACTATTCACAAATCATGATACCATCATGAAACAGATAAACGTACTTTCCTGAGGTGCTAGTTTGAAGAGAACACTGTTAACCAATGCATTCTTGTGTTCTGTGCGTTTTTAAGCTTTCTCTCGTCCTGCAAACGCCTTTATAGTGAAGAAAGCAACAAAACTTAGTTTGAACAAAAAAGGTTGGAAAACTATTCACAAATCATGATACTATCATAAAACAGATAGATGCACTTTCCTGAGGTGCTAGTTTGAGGAGAATTCTGTTAACCAATGCATTCTTGTGTTCTGTGCGTTTTTAAGCTTTCTCTCAGCATGCAAACGCCTTTATAGTGAAGAAAGCAACAAAACTTAGTTTGAACAAAAAAGGTTGGAAAACTATTCACAAATCATGATACTATCATAAAACAGATAAATGCACTTTCCTGAGGTGCTAGTGAAGAGAACACTGTTAACCAATGCATTCTTGTGTTCTGTGCGTTTTTAAGCTTTCTCTCGTCCTGCAAACGCCTTTATAGTGAAGAAAGCAACAAAACTTAGTTTGAACAAAAAAGGTTGGAAAACTATTCACAAATCATGATACCATCATGAAACAGATAAACGTACTTTCCTGAGGTGCTAGTTTGAGGAGAATTCTTTTAACCAATGCATTCTTGTGTTCTGTGCGTTTTTAAGCTTTCTCTCAGCCTGCAAACGCCTTTATAGTGAAGAAAGCAACAAAACTTAGTTTGAACAAAAAAGGTTGGAAAACTATTCACAAATCATGATACTATCATAAAACAGATAAATGCACTTTCCTGAGGTGCTAGTTTGAAGAGAACACTGTTAACCAATGCATTCTTGTGTTCTGTGCGTTTTTAAGCTTTCTCTCGGCCTGCAAACGCCTTTATAGTGAAGAAAGCAACAAAACTTAGTTTGAACAAAAAAGGTTGGAAAACTATTCACAAATCATGATACCATCATGAAACAGATAAACGTACTTTCCTGAGGTGCTAGTTTGAAGAGAACACTGTTAACCAATGCATTCTTGTGTTCTGTGCGTTTTTAAGCTTTCTCTCGTCCTGCAAACGCCTTTATAGTGAAGAAAGCAACAAAACTTAGTTTGAACAAAAAAGGTTGGAAAACTATTCACAAATCATGATACTATCATAAAACAGATAGATGCACTTTCCTGGGGTGCTAGTTTGAGGAGAACACTGTTAACCAATGCATTCTTGTGTTCTGTGCGTTTTTAAGCTTTCTCTCGGCCTGCAAACGCCTTTATAGTGAAGAAAGCAACAAAACTTAGTTTGAACAAAAAAGGTTGGAAAACTATTCACAAATCATGATACTATCATAAAACAGATAAATGCACTTTCCTGAGGTGCTAGTTTGAGGATAATTCTGTTAACCAATGCATTCTTGTGTTCTGTGCGTTTTTAAGCTCTCTCTGCCCGCAAACGCCTTTATAGTGAAGAAAGCAACAAAACTTAGTTTGAACAAAAAAGGTTGGAAAACTATTCACAAATCATGATACTATCATAAAACAGATAAATGCACTTTCCTGAGGTGCTAGTTTGAAGAGAACACTGTTAACCAATGCATTCTTGTGTTCTGTGCGTTTTTAAGCTTTCTCTCGTCCTGCAAACGCCTTTATAGTGAAGAAAGCAACAAAACTTAGTTTGAACAAAAAAGGTTGGAAAACTATTCACAAATCATGATACTATCATAAAACAGATAAATGCACTTTCCTGAGGTGCTAGTTTGAAGAGAACACTGTTAACCAATGCATTCTTGTGTTCTGTGCGTTTTTAAGCTTTCTCTCGGCCTGCAAACGCCTTTATAGTGAAGAAAGCAACAAAACTTAGTTTGAACAAAAAAGGTTGGAAAACTATTCACAAATCATGATACCATCATGAAACAGATAAACGTACTTTCCTGAGGTGCTAGTTTGAAGAGAACACTGTTAACCAATGCATTCTTGTGTTCTGTGCGTTTTTAAGCTTTCTCTCGTCCTGCAAACGCCTTTATAGTGAAGAAAGCAACAAAACTTAGTTTGAACAAAAAAGGTTGGAAAACTATTCACAAATCATGATACTATCATAAAACAGATAGATGCACTTTCCTGAGGTGCTAGTTTGAGGAGAATTCTGTTAACCAATGCATTCTTGTGTTCTGTGCGTTTTTAAGCTTTCTCTCAGCATGCAAACGCCTTTATAGTGAAGAAAGCAACAAAACTTAGTTTGAACAAAAAAGGTTGGAAAACTATTCACAAATCATGATACTATCATAAAACAGATAAATGCACTTTCCTGAGGTGCTAGTGAAGAGAACACTGTTAACCAATGCATTCTTGTGTTCTGTGCGTTTTTAAGCTTTCTCTCGGCCTGCAAACGCCTTTATAGTGAAGAAAGCAACAAAACTTAGTTTGAACAAAAAAGGTTGGAAAACTATTCACAAATCATGATACTATCATAAAACAGATAGATGCACTTTCCTGGGGTGCTAGTTTGAGGAGAACACTGTTAACCAATGCATTCTTGTGTTCTGTGCGTTTTTAAGCTTTCTCTCGTCCTGCAAACGCCTTTATAGTGAAGAAAGCAACAAAACTTAGTTTGAACAAAAAAGGTTGGAAAACTATTCACAAATCATGATACTATCATAAAACAGATAAATGCACTTTCCTGAGGTGCTAGTGAAGAGAACACTGTTAACCAATGCATTCTTGTGTTCTGTGCGTTTTTAAGCTTTCTCTCGGCCTGCAAACGCCTTTATAGTGAAGAAAGCAACAAAACTTAGTTTGAACAAAAAAGGTTGGAAAACTATTCACAAATCATGATACTATCATAAAACAGATAAATGCACTTTCCTGAGGTGCTAGTTTGAGGATAATTCTGTTAACCAATGCATTCTTGTGTTCTGTGCGTTTTTAAGCTTTCTCTCAGCCTGCAAACGCCTTTATAGTGAAGAAAGCAACAAAACTTAGTTTGAACAAAAAAGGTTGGAAAACTATTCACAAATCATGATACTATCATAAAACAGATAAATGCTCTTTCCTGAGGTGCTAGTTTGAAGAGAACACTGTTAACCAATGCATTCTTGTGTTCTGTGCGTTTTTAAGCTTTCTCTCGTCCTGCAAACGCCTTTATAGTGAAGAAAGCAACAAAACTTAGTTTGAACAAAAAAGGTTGGAAAACTATTCACAAATCATGATACTATCATAAAACAGATAAATGCACTTTCCTGAGGTGCTAGTTTGAAGAGAACACTGTTAACCAATGCATTCTTGTGTTCTGTGCGTTTTTAAGCTTTCTCTCGGCCTGCAAACGCCTTTATAGTGAAGAAAGCAACAAAACTTAGTTTGAACAAAAAAGGTTGGAAAACTATTCACAAATCATGATACTATCATAAAACAGATAAATGCACTTTCCTGAGGTGCTAGTTTGAGGAGAATTCTGTTAACCAATGCATTCTTGTGTTCTGTGCGTTTTTAAGCTTTCTCTCAGCATGCAAACGCCTTTATAGTGAAGAAAGCAACAAAACTTAGTTTGAAAAAAAAAGGTTGGAAAACTATTCACAAATCATGATACTATCATAAAACAGATAAATGCACTTTCCTGAGGTGCTAGTGAAGAGAACACTGTTAACCAATGCATTCTTGTGTTCTGTGCGTTTTTAAGCTTTCTCTCGGCCTGCAAACGCCTTTATAGTGAAGAAAGCAACAAAACTTAGTTTGAACAAAAAAGGTTGGAAAACTATTCACAAATCATGATACTATCATAAAACAGATAGATGCACTTTCCTGGGGTGCTAGTTTGAGGAGAACACTGTTAACCAATGCATTCTTGTGTTCTGTGCGTTTTTAAGCTTTCTCTCGTCCTGCAAACGCCTTTATAGTGAAGAAAGCAACAAAACTTAGTTTGAACAAAAAAGGTTGGAAAACTATTCACAAATCATGATACTATCATAAAACAGATAAATGCACTTTCCTGAGGTGCTAGTGAAGAGAACACTGTTAACCAATGCATTCTTGTGTTCTGTGCGTTTTTAAGCTTTCTCTCGGCCTGCAAACGCCTTTATAGTGAAGAAAGCAACAAAACTTAGTTTGAACAAAAAAGGTTGGAAAACTATTCACAAATCATGATACTATCATAAAACAGATAGATGCACTTTCCTGGGGTGCTAGTTTGAGGAGAACACTGTTAACCAATGCATTCTTGTGTTCTGTGCGTTTTTAAGCTTTCTCTCGTCCTGCAAACGCCTTTATAGTGAAGAAAGCAACAAAACTTAGTTTGAACAAAAAAGGTTGGAAAACTATTCACAAATCATGATACTATCATAAAACAGATAAATGCACTTTCCTGAGGTGCTAGTGAAGAGAACACTGTTAACCAATGCATTCTTGTGTTCTGTGCGTTTTTAAGCTTTCTCTCGGCCTGCAAACGCCTTTATAGTGAAGAAAGCAACAAAACTTAGTTTGAACAAAAAAGGTTGGAAAACTATTCACAAATCATGATACTATCATAAAACAGATAAATGCACTTTCCTGAGGTGCTAGTTTGAGGATAATTCTGTTAACCAATGCATTCTTGTGTTCTGTGCGTTTTTAAGCTTTCTCTCAGCCTGCAAACGCCTTTATAGTGAAGAAAGCAACAAAACTTAGTTTGAACAAAAAAGGTTGGAAAACTATTCACAAATCATGATACTATCATAAAACAGATAAATGCACTTTCCTGAGGTGCTAGTTTGAAGAGAACACTGTTAACCAATGCATTCTTGTGTTCTGTGCGTTTTTAAGCTTTCTCTCGTCCTGCAAACGCCTTTATAGTGAAGAAAGCAACAAAACTTAGTTTGAACAAAAAAGGTTGGAAAACTATTCACAAATCATGATACTATCATAAAACAGATAAATGCACTTTCCTGAGGTGCTAGTTTGAAGAGAACACTGTTAACCAATGCATTCTTGTGTTCTGTGCGTTTTTAAGCTTTCTCTCGGCCTGCAAACGCCTTTATAGTGAAGAAAGCAACAAAACTTAGTTTGAACAAAAAAGGTTGGAAAACTATTCACAAATCATGATACCATCATGAAACAGATAAACGTACTTTCCTGAGGTGCTAGTTTGAAGAGAACACTGTTAACCAATGCATTCTTGTGTTCTGTGCGTTTTTAAGCTTTCTCTCGTCCTGCAAACGCCTTTATAGTGAAGAAAGCAACAAAACTTAGTTTGAACAAAAAAGGTTGGAAAACTATTCACAAATCATGATACTATCATAAAACAGATAGATGCACTTTCCTGGGGTGCTAGTTTGAGGAGAACACTGTTAACCAATGCATTCTTGTGTTCTGTGCGTTTTTAAGCTTTCTCTCGCCCTGCAAACGCCTTTATAGTGAAGAAAGCAACAAAACTTAGTTTGAACAAAAAAGGTTGGAAAACTATTCACAAATCATGATACTATCATAAAACAGATAAATGCACTTTCCTGAGGTGCTAGTTTGAGGAGAATTCTGTTAACCAATGCATTCTTGTGTTCTGTGCGTTTTTAAGCTTTCTCTCAGCATGCAAACGCCTTTATAGTGAAGAAAGCAACAAAACTTAGTTTGAACAAAAAAGGTTGGAAAACTATTCACAAATCATGATACTATCATAAAACAGATAAATGCACTTTCCTGAGGTGCTAGTGAAGAGAACACTGTTAACCAATGCATTCTTGTGTTCTGTGCGTTTTTAAGCTTTCTCTCGGCCTGCAAACGCCTTTATAGTGAAGAAAGCAACAAAACTTAGTTTGAACAAAAAAGGTTGGAAAACTATTCACAAATCATGATACTATCATAAAACAGATAGATGCACTTTCCTGGGGTGCTAGTTTGAGGAGAACACTGTTAACCAATGCATTCTTGTGTTCTGTGCGTTTTTAAGCTTTCTCTCGTCCTGCAAACGCCTTTATAGTGAAGAAAGCAACAAAACTTAGTTTGAACAAAAAAGGTTGGAAAACTATTCACAAATCATGATACTATCATAAAACAGATAAATGCACTTTCCTGAGGTGCTAGTTTGAAGAGAACACTGTTAACCAATGCATTCTTGTGTTCTGTGCGTTTTTAAGCTTTCTCTCAGCCTGCAAACGCCCTAATTGTGAAGAAAGCAACAAAACTTAGTTTGAACAAAAAAGGTTGGAAAACTATTCACAAATCATGATACTATCATAAAACAGATAGATGCACTTTCCTGGGGTGCTAGTTTGAGGAGAACACTGTTAACCAATGCATTCTTGTGTTCTGTGCGTTTTTAAGCTTTCTCTCGTCCTGCAAACGCCTTTATAGTGAAGAAAGCAACAAAACTTAGTTTGAACAAAAAAGGTTGGAAAACTATTCACAAATCATGATACCATCATGAAACAGATAAACGTACTTTCCTGAGGTGCTAGTTTGAAGAGAACACTGTTAACCAATGCATTCTTGTGTTCTGTGCGTTTTTAAGCTTTCTCTCGTCCTGCAAACGCCTTTATAGTGAAGAAAGCAACAAAACTTAGTTTGAACAAAAAATGTTGGAAAACTATTCACAAATCATGATACTATCATAAAACAGATAGATGCACTTTCCTGGGGTGCTAGTTTGAGGAGAACACTGTTAACCAATGCATTCTTGTGTTCTGTGCGTTTTTAAGCTTTCTCTCGTCCTGCAAACGCCTTTATAGTGAAGAAAGCAACAAAACTTAGTTTGAACAAAAAAGGTTGGAAAACTATTCACAAATCATGATACTATCATAAAACAGATAAATGCACTTTCCTGAGGTGCTAGTGAAGAGAACACTGTTAACCAATGCATTCTTGTGTTCTGTGCGTTTTTAAGCTTTCTCTCGGCCTGCAAACGCCTTTATAGTGAAGAAAGCAACAAAACTTAGTTTGAACAAAAAAGGTTGGAAAACTATTCACAAATCATGATACTATCATAAAACAGATAAATGCACTTTCCTGAGGTGCTAGTTTGAGGATAATTCTGTTAACCAATGCATTCTTGTGTTCTGTGCGTTTTTAAGCTTTCTCTCAGCCTGCAAACGCCTTTATAGTGAAGAAAGCAACAAAACTTAGTTTGAACAAAAAAGGTTGGAAAACTATTCACAAATCATGATACTATCATAAAACAGATAAATGCTCTTTCCTGAGGTGCTAGTTTGAAGAGAACACTGTTAACCAATGCATTCTTGTGTTCTGTGCGTTTTTAAGCTTTCTCTCGTCCTGCAAACGCCTTTATAGTGAAGAAAGCAACAAAACTTAGTTTGAACAAAAAAGGTTGGAAAACTATTCACAAATCATGATACTATCATAAAACAGATAAATGCACTTTCCTGAGGTGCTAGTTTGAAGAGAACACTGTTAACCAATGCATTCTTGTGTTCTGTGCGTTTTTAAGCTTTCTCTCGGCCTGCAAACGCCTTTATAGTGAAGAAAGCAACAAAACTTAGTTTGAACAAAAAAGGTTGGAAAACTATTCACAAATCATGATACTATCATAAAACAGATAAATGCACTTTCCTGAGGTGCTAGTTTGAGGAGAATTCTGTTAACCAATGCATTCTTGTGTTCTGTGCGTTTTTAAGCTTTCTCTCAGCATGCAAACGCCTTTATAGTGAAGAAAGCAACAAAACTTAGTTTGAACAAAAAAGGTTGGAAAACTATTCACAAATCATGATACTATCATAAAACAGATAAATGCACTTTCCTGAGGTGCTAGTGAAGAGAACACTGTTAACCAATGCATTCTTGTGTTCTGTGCGTTTTTAAGCTTTCTCTCGGCCTGCAAACGCCTTTATAGTGAAGAAAGCAACAAAACTTAGTTTGAACAAAAAAGGTTGGAAAACTATTCACAAATCATGATACTATCATAAAACAGATAGATGCACTTTCCTGGGGTGCTAGTTTGAGGAGAACACTGTTAACCAATGCATTCTTGTGTTCTGTGCGTTTTTAAGCTTTCTCTCGTCCTGCAAACGCCTTTATAGTGAAGAAAGCAACAAAACTTAGTTTGAACAAAAAAGGTTGGAAAACTATTCACAAATCATGATACTATCATAAAACAGATAAATGCACTTTCCTGAGGTGCTAGTGAAGAGAACACTGTTAACCAATGCATTCTTGTGTTCTGTGCGTTTTTAAGCTTTCTCTCGGCCTGCAAACGCCTTTATAGTGAAGAAAGCAACAAAACTTAGTTTGAACAAAAAAGGTTGGAAAACTATTCACAAATCATGATACTATCATAAAACAGATAGATGCACTTTCCTGGGGTGCTAGTTTGAGGAGAACACTGTTAACCAATGCATTCTTGTGTTCTGTGCGTTTTTAAGCTTTCTCTCGTCCTGCAAACGCCTTTATAGTGAAGAAAGCAACAAAACTTAGTTTGAACAAAAAAGGTTGGAAAACTATTCACAAATCATGATACTATCATAAAACAGATAAATGCACTTTCCTGAGGTGCTAGTGAAGAGAACACTGTTAACCAATGCATTCTTGTGTTCTGTGCGTTTTTAAGCTTTCTCTCGGCCTGCAAACGCCTTTATAGTGAAGAAAGCAACAAAACTTAGTTTGAACAAAAAAGGTTGGAAAACTATTCACAAATCATGATACTATCATAAAACAGATAAATGCACTTTCCTGAGGTGCTAGTTTGAGGATAATTCTGTTAACCAATGCATTCTTGTGTTCTGTGCGTTTTTAAGCTTTCTCTCAGCCTGCAAACGCCTTTATAGTGAAGAAAGCAACAAAACTTAGTTTGAACAAAAAAGGTTGGAAAACTATTCACAAATCATGATACTATCATAAAACAGATAAATGCACTTTCCTGAGGTGCTAGTTTGAAGAGAACACTGTTAACCAATGCATTCTTGTGTTCTGTGCGTTTTTAAGCTTTCTCTCGTCCTGCAAACGCCTTTATAGTGAAGAAAGCAACAAAACTTAGTTTGAACAAAAAAGGTTGGAAAACTATTCACAAATCATGATACTATCATAAAACAGATAAATGCACTTTCCTGAGGTGCTAGTTTGAAGAGAACACTGTTAACCAATGCATTCTTGTGTTCTGTGCGTTTTTAAGCTTTCTCTCGGCCTGCAAACGCCTTTATAGTGAAGAAAGCAACAAAACTTAGTTTGAACAAAAAAGGTTGGAAAACTATTCACAAATCATGATACCATCATGAAACAGATAAACGTACTTTCCTGAGGTGCTAGTTTGAAGAGAACACTGTTAACCAATGCATTCTTGTGTTCTGTGCGTTTTTAAGCTTTCTCTCGTCCTGCAAACGCCTTTATAGTGAAGAAAGCAACAAAACTTAGTTTGAACAAAAAAGGTTGGAAAACTATTCACAAATCATGATACTATCATAAAACAGATAGATGCACTTTCCTGGGGTGCTAGTTTGAGGAGAACACTGTTAACCAATGCATTCTTGTGTTCTGTGCGTTTTTAAGCTTTCTCTCGCCCTGCAAACGCCTTTATAGTGAAGAAAGCAACAAAACTTAGTTTGAACAAAAAAGGTTGGAAAACTATTCACAAATCATGATACTATCATAAAACAGATAAATGCACTTTCCTGAGGTGCTAGTTTGAGGAGAATTCTGTTAACCAATGCATTCTTGTGTTCTGTGCGTTTTTAAGCTTTCTCTCAGCATGCAAACGCCTTTATAGTGAAGAAAGCAACAAAACTTAGTTTGAACAAAAAAGGTTGGAAAACTATTCACAAATCATGATACTATCATAAAACAGATAAATGCACTTTCCTGAGGTGCTAGTGAAGAGAACACTGTTAACCAATGCATTCTTGTGTTCTGTGCGTTTTTAAGCTTTCTCTCGGCCTGCAAACGCCTTTATAGTGAAGAAAGCAACAAAACTTAGTTTGAACAAAAAAGGTTGGAAAACTATTCACAAATCATGATACTATCATAAAACAGATAGATGCACTTTCCTGGGGTGCTAGTTTGAGGAGAACACTGTTAACCAATGCATTCTTGTGTTCTGTGCGTTTTTAAGCTTTCTCTCGTCCTGCAAACGCCTTTATAGTGAAGAAAGCAACAAAACTTAGTTTGAACAAAAAAGGTTGGAAAACTATTCACAAATCATGATACTATCATAAAACAGATAAATGCACTTTCCTGAGGTGCTAGTTTGAAGAGAACACTGTTAACCAATGCATTCTTGTGTTCTGTGCGTTTTTAAGCTTTCTCTCAGCCTGCAAACGCCCTAATTGTGAAGAAAGCAACAAAACTTAGTTTGAACAAAAAAGGTTGGAAAACTATTCACAAATCATGATACTATCATAAAACAGATAGATGCACTTTCCTGGGGTGCTAGTTTGAGGAGAACACTGTTAACCAATGCATTCTTGTGTTCTGTGCGTTTTTAAGCTTTCTCTCGTCCTGCAAACGCCTTTATAGTGAAGAAAGCAACAAAACTTAGTTTGAACAAAAAAGGTTGGAAAACTATTCACAAATCATGATACCATCATGAAACAGATAAACGTACTTTCCTGAGGTGCTAGTTTGAAGAGAACACTGTTAACCAATGCATTCTTGTGTTCTGTGCGTTTTTAAGCTTTCTCTCGTCCTGCAAACGCCTTTATAGTGAAGAAAGCAACAAAACTTAGTTTGAACAAAAAATGTTGGAAAACTATTCACAAATCATGATACTATCATAAAACAGATAGATGCACTTTCCTGGGGTGCTAGTTTGAGGAGAACACTGTTAACCAATGCATTCTTGTGTTCTGTGCGTTTTTAAGCTTTCTCTCGTCCTGCAAACGCCTTTATAGTGAAGAAAGCAACAAAACTTAGTTTGAACAAAAAAGGTTGGAAAACTATTCACAAATCATGATACTATCATAAAACAGATAGATGCACTTTCCTGAGGTGCTAGTTTGAAGAGAACACTGTTAACCAATGCATTCTTGTGTTCTGTGCGTTTTTAAGCTTTCTCTCGGCCTGCAAACGCCTTTATAGTGAAGAAAGCAACAAAACTTAGTTTGAACAAAAAAGGTTGGAAAACTATTCACAAATCATGATACCATCATGAAACAGATAAACGTACTTTCCTGAGGTGCTAGTTTGAAGAGAACACTGTTAACCAATGCATTCTTGTGTTCTGTGCGTTTTTAAGCTTTCTCTCGTCCTGCAAACGCCTTTATAGTGAAGAAAGCAACAAAACTTAGTTTGAACAAAAAAGGTTGGAAAACTATTCACAAATCATGATACTATCATAAAACAGATAGATGCACTTTCCTGAGGTGCTAGTTTGAGGAGAATTCTGTTAACCAATGCATTCTTGTGTTCTGTGCGTTTTTAAGCTTTCTCTCAGCATGCAAACGCCTTTATAGTGAAGAAAGCAACAAAACTTAGTTTGAACAAAAAAGGTTGGAAAACTATTCACAAATCATGATACTATCATAAAACAGATAAATGCACTTTCCTGAGGTGCTAGTGAAGAGAACACTGTTAACCAATGCATTCTTGTGTTCTGTGCGTTTTTAAGCTTTCTCTCGGCCTGCAAACGCCTTTATAGTGAAGAAAGCAACAAAACTTAGTTTGAACAAAAAAGGTTGGAAAACTATTCACAAATCATGATACTATCATAAAACAGATAGATGCACTTTCCTGGGGTGCTAGTTTGAGGAGAACACTGTTAACCAATGCATTCTTGTGTTCTGTGCGTTTTTAAGCTTTCTCTCGTCCTGCAAACGCCTTTATAGTGAAGAAAGCAACAAAACTTAGTTTGAACAAAAAAGGTTGGAAAACTATTCACAAATCATGATACTATCATAAAACAGATAGATGCACTTTCCTGGGGTGCTAGTTTGAGGAGAACACTGTTAACCAATGCATTCTTGTGTTCTGTGCGTTTTTAAGCTTTCTCTCGGCCTGCAAACGCCTTTATAGTGAAGAAAGCAACAAAACTTAGTTTGAACAAAAAAGGTTGGAAAACTATTCACAAATCATGATACTATCATAAAACAGATAAATGCACTTTCCTGAGGTGCTAGTTTGAGGATAATTCTGTTAACCAATGCATTCTTGTGTTCTGTGCGTTTTTAAGCTTTCTCTCAGCCTGCAAACGCCTTTATAGTGAAGAAAGCAACAAAACTTAGTTTGAACAAAAAAGGTTGGAAAACTATTCACAAATCATGATACTATCATAAAACAGATAAATGCACTTTCCTGAGGTGCTAGTTTGAAGAGAACACTGTTAACCAATGCATTCTTGTGTTCTGTGCGTTTTTAAGCTTTCTCTCGTCCTGCAAACGCCTTTATAGTGAAGAAAGCAACAAAACTTAGTTTGAACAAAAAAGGTTGGAAAACTATTCACAAATCATGATACTATCATAAAACAGATAAATGCACTTTCCTGAGGTGCTAGTTTGAAGAGAACACTGTTAACCAATGCATTCTTGTGTTCTGTGCGTTTTTAAGCTTTCTCTCGGCCTGCAAACGCCTTTATAGTGAAGAAAGCAACAAAACTTAGTTTGAACAAAAAAGGTTGGAAAACTATTCACAAATCATGATACCATCATGAAACAGATAAACGTACTTTCCTGAGGTGCTAGTTTGAAGAGAACACTGTTAACCAATGCATTCTTGTGTTCTGTGCGTTTTTAAGCTTTCTCTCGTCCTGCAAACGCCTTTATAGTGAAGAAAGCAACAAAACTTAGTTTGAACAAAAAAGGTTGGAAAACTATTCACAAATCATGATACTATCATAAAACAGATAGATGCACTTTCCTGGGGTGCTAGTTTGAGGAGAACACTGTTAACCAATGCATTCTTGTGTTCTGTGCGTTTTTAAGCTTTCTCTCGGCCTGCAAACGCCTTTATAGTGAAGAAAGCAACAAAACTTAGTTTGAACAAAAAAGGTTGGAAAACTATTCACAAATCATGATACTATCATAAAACAGATAAATGCACTTTCCTGAGGTGCTAGTTTGAGGAGAATTCTGTTAACCAATGCATTCTTGTGTTCTGTGCGTTTTTAAGCTTTCTCTCAGCATGCAAACGCCTTTATAGTGAAGAAAGCAACAAAACTTAGTTTGAACAAAAAAGGTTGGAAAACTATTCACAAATCATGATACTATCATAAAACAGATAAATGCACTTTCCTGAGGTGCTAGTGAAGAGAACACTGTTAACCAATGCATTCTTGTGTTCTGTGCGTTTTTAAGCTTTCTCTCGGCCTGCAAACGCCTTTATAGTGAAGAAAGCAACAAAACTTAGTTTGAACAAAAAAGGTTGGAAAACTATTCACAAATCATGATACTATCATAAAACAGATAGATGCACTTTCCTGGGGTGCTAGTTTGAGGAGAACACTGTTAACCAATGCATTCTTGTGTTCTGTGCGTTTTTAAGCTTTCTCTCGTCCTGCAAACGCCTTTATAGTGAAGAAAGCAACAAAACTTAGTTTGAACAAAAAAGGTTGGAAAACTATTCACAAATCATGATACTATCATAAAACAGATAAATGCACTTTCCTGAGGTGCTAGTTTGAAGAGAACACTGTTAACCAATGCATTCTTGTGTTCTGTGCGTTTTTAAGCTTTCTCTCAGCCTGCAAACGCCCTAATTGTGAAGAAAGCAACAAAACTTAGTTTGAACAAAAAAGGTTGGAAAACTATTCACAAATCATGATACTATCATAAAACAGATAGATGCACTTTCCTGGGGTGCTAGTTTGAGGAGAACACTGTTAACCAATGCATTCTTGTGTTCTGTGCGTTTTTAAGCTTTCTCTCGTCCTGCAAACGCCTTTATAGTGAAGAAAGCAACAAAACTTAGTTTGAACAAAAAAGGTTGGAAAACTATTCACAAATCATGATACCATCATGAAACAGATAAACGTACTTTCCTGAGGTGCTAGTTTGAAGAGAACACTGTTAACCAATGCATTCTTGTGTTCTGTGCGTTTTTAAGCTTTCTCTCGTCCTGCAAACGCCTTTATAGTGAAGAAAGCAACAAAACTTAGTTTGAACAAAAAATGTTGGAAAACTATTCACAAATCATGATACTATCATAAAACAGATAGATGCACTTTCCTGGGGTGCTAGTTTGAGGAGAACACTGTTAACCAATGCATTCTTGTGTTCTGTGCGTTTTTAAGCTTTCTCTCGTCCTGCAAACGCCTTTATAGTGAAGAAAGCAACAAAACTTAGTTTGAACAAAAAATGTTGGAAAACTATTCACAAATCATGATACTATCATAAAACAGATAGATGCACTTTCCTGGGGTGCTAGTTTGAGGAGAACACTGTTAACCAATGCATTCTTGTGTTCTGTGCGTTTTTAAGCTTTCTCTCGTCCTGCAAACGCCTTTATAGTGAAGAAAGCAACAAAACTTAGTTTGAACAAAAAAGGTTGGAAAACTATTCACAAATCATGATACCATCATGAAACAGATAAACGTACTTTCCTGAGGTGCTAGTTTGAGGAGAATTCTGTTAACCAATGCATTCTTGTGTTCTGTGCGTTTTTAAGCTTTCTCTCAGCATGCAAACGCCTTTATAGTGAAGAAAGCAACAAAACTTAGTTTAAACAAAAAAGGTTGGAAAACTATTCACAAATCATGATACTATCATAAAACAGATAGATGCACTTTCCTGGGGTGCTAGTTTGAGGAGAACACTGTTAACCAATGCATTCTTGTGTTCTGTGCGTTTTTAAGCTTTCTCTCGGCCGGCAAACGCCTTTATAATGAAGAAAGCAACAAAACTTAGTTTAAACAAAAAAGGTTGGAAAACTATTCACAAATCATGATACCATCATAAAACAGATAAACGTACTTTTCTGAGGTGCTAGTTTGAGGAGAATTCTGTTAACCAATGCATTCTTGTGTTCTGTGCGTTTTTAAGCTTTCTCTCAGCCTGCAAACGCCTTTATAGTGAAGAAAGCAACAAAACTTAGTTTGAACAAAAAATGTTGGAAAACTATTCACAAATCATGATACTATCATAAAACAGATAGATGCACTTTCCTGGGGTGCTAGTTTGAGGAGAACACTGTTAACCAATGCATTCTTGTGTTCTGTGCGTTTTTAAGCTTTCTCTCGTCCTGCAAACGCCTTTATAGTGAAGAAAGCAACAAAACTTAGTTTGAACAAAAAAGGTTGGAAAACTATTCACAAATCATGATACTATCATAAAACAGATAGATGCACTTTCCTGGGGTGCTAGTTTGAGGAGAACACTGTTAACCAATGCATTCTTGTGTTCTGTGCGTTTTTAAGCTTTCTCTCGTCCTGCAAACGCCTTTATAGTGAAGAAAGCAACAAAACTTAGTTTGAACAAAAAAGGTTGGAAAACTATTCACAAATCATGATACTATCATAAAACAGATAAATGCACTTTCCTGAGGTGCTAGTTTGAAGAGAACACTGTTAACCAATGCATTCTTGTGTTCTGTGCGTTTTTAAGCTTTCTCTCGGCCTGCAAACGCCTTTATAGTGAAGAAAGCAACAAAACTTAGTTTGAACAAAAAAGGTTGGAAAACTATTCACAAATCATGATACCATCATGAAACAGATAAACGTACTTTCCTGAGGTGCTAGTTTGAAGAGAACACTGTTAACCAATGCATTCTTGTGTTCTGTGCGTTTTTAAGCTTTCTCTCGTCCTGCAAACGCCTTTATAGTGAAGAAAGCAACAAAACTTAGTTTGAACAAAAAAGGTTGGAAAACTATTCACAAATCATGATACTATCATAAAACAGATAGATGCACTTTCCTGGGGTGCTAGTTTGAGGAGAACACTGTTAACCAATGCATTCTTGTGTTCTGTGCGTTTTTAAGCTTTCTCTCGTCCTGCAAACGCCTTTATAGTGAAGAAAGCAACAAAACTTAGTTTGAACAAAAAAGGTTGGAAAACTATTCACAAATCATGATACCATCATGAAACAGATAAACGTACTTTCCTGAGGTGCTAGTTTGAAGAGAACACTGTTAACCAATGCATTCTTGTGTTCTGTGCGTTTTTAAGCTTTCTCTCGGCCTGCAAACGCCTTTATAGTGAAGAAAGCAACAAAACTTAGTTTGAACAAAAAAGGTTGGAAAACTATTCACAAATCATGATACTATCATAAAACAGATAAATGCACTTTCCTGAGGTGCTAGTTTGAGGAGAATTCTGTTAACCAATGCATTCTTGTGTTCTGTGCGTTTTTAAGCTTTCTCTCAGCATGCAAACGCCTTTATAGTGAAGAAAGCAACAAAACTTAGTTTGAACAAAAAAGGTTGGAAAACTATTCACAAATCATGATACTATCATAAAACAGATAGATGCACTTTCCTGGGGTGCTAGTTTGAGGAGAACACTGTTAACCAATGCATTCTTGTGTTCTGTGCGTTTTTAAGCTTTCTCTCGTCCTGCAAACGCCTTTATAGTGAAGAAAGCAACAAAACTTAGTTTGAACAAAAAAGGTTGGAAAACTATTCACAAATCATGATACTATCATAAAACAGATAAATGCACTTTCCTGAGGTGCTAGTGAAGAGAACACTGTTAACCAATGCATTCTTGTGTTCTGTGCGTTTTTAAGCTTTCTCTCGGCCTGCAAACGCCTTTATAGTGAAGAAAGCAACAAAACTTAGTTTGAACAAAAAAGGTTGGAAAACTATTCACAAATCATGATACTATCATAAAACAGATAAATGCACTTTCCTGAGGTGCTAGTTTGAGGATAATTCTGTTAACCAATGCATTCTTGTGTTCTGTGCGTTTTTAAGCTTTCTCTCAGCCTGCAAACGCCTTTATAGTGAAGAAAGCAACAAAACTTAGTTTGAACAAAAAAGGTTGGAAAACTATTCACAAATCATGATACTATCATAAAACAGATAAATGCACTTTCCTGAGGTGCTAGTTTGAAGAGAACACTGTTAACCAATGCATTCTTGTGTTCTGTGCGTTTTTAAGCTTTCTCTCAGCCTGCAAACGCCCTAATTGTGAAGAAAGCAACAAAACTTAGTTTGAACAAAAAAGGTTGGAAAACTATTCACAAATCATGATACTATCATAAAACAGATAGATGCACTTTCCTGGGGTGCTAGTTTGAGGAGAACACTGTTAACCAATGCATTCTTGTGTTCTGTGCGTTTTTAAGCTTTCTCTCGTCCTGCAAACGCCTTTATAGTGAAGAAAGCAACAAAACTTAGTTTGAACAAAAAAGGTTGGAAAACTATTCACAAATCATGATACCATCATGAAACAGATAAACGTACTTTCCTGAGGTGCTAGTTTGAAGAGAACACTGTTAACCAATGCATTCTTGTGTTCTGTGCGTTTTTAAGCTTTCTCTCGTCCTGCAAACGCCTTTATAGTGAAGAAAGCAACAAAGCTTAGTTTGAACAAAAAATGTTGGAAAACTATTCACAAATCATGACACTATCATAAAACAGATAGATGCACTTTCCTGGGGTGCTAGTTTGAGGAGAACACTGTTAACCAATGCATTCTTGTGTTCTGTGCGTTTTTAAGCTTTCTCTCGTCCTGCAAACGCCTTTATAGTGAAGAAAGCAACAAAACTTAGTTTGAACAAAAAATGTTGGAAAACTATTCACAAATCATGATACTATCATAAAACAGATAGATGCACTTTCCTGGGGTGCTAGTTTGAGGAGAACACTGTTAACCAATGCATTCTTGTGTTCTGTGCGTTTTTAAGCTTTCTCTCGTCCTGCAAACGCCTTTATAGTGAAGAAAGCAACAAAACTTAGTTTGAACAAAAAAGGTTGGAAAACTATTCACAAATCATGATACCATCATGAAACAGATAAACGTACTTTCCTGAGGTGCTAGTTTGAGGAGAATTCTGTTAACCAATGCATTCTTGTGTTCTGTGCGTTTTTAAGCTTTCTCTCAGCATGCAAACGCCTTTATAGTGAAGAAAGCAACAAAACTTAGTTTAAACAAAAAAGGTTGGAAAACTATTCACAAATCATGATACTATCATAAAACAGATAGATGCACTTTCCTGGGGTGCTAGTTTGAGGAGAACACTGTTAACCAATGCATTCTTGTGTTCTGTGCGTTTTTAAGCTTTCTCTCGGCCGGCAAACGCCTTTATAATGAAGAAAGCAACAAAACTTAGTTTAAACAAAAAAGGTTGGAAAACTATTCACAAATCATGATACCATCATAAAACAGATAAACGTACTTTTCTGAGGTGCTAGTTTGAGGAGAATTCTGTTAACCAATGCATTCTTGTGTTCTGTGCGTTTTTAAGCTTTCTCTCAGCCTGCAAACGCCTTTATAGTGAAGAAAGCAACAAAACTTAGTTTGAACAAAAAAGGTTGGAAAACTATTCACAAATCATGATACTATCATAAAACAGATGAATGCACTTTCCTGAGGTGCTAGTTTGAAGAGAACACTGTTAACCAATGCATTCTTGTGTTCTGTGCGTTTTTAAGCTTTCTCTCAGCCTGCAAACGCCCTAATTGTGAAGAAAGCAACAAAACTTAGTTTGAACAAAAAAGGTTGGAAAACTATTCACAAATCATGATACTATCATAAAACAGATAGATGCACTTTCCTGGGGTGCTAGTTTGAGGAGAACACTGTTAACCAATGCATTCTTGTGTTCTGTGCGTTTTTAAGCTTTCTCTCGGCCTGCAAACGCCTTTATAGTGAAGAAAGCAACAAAACTTAGTTTGAACAAAAAATGTTGGAAAACTATTCACAAATCATGATACTATCATAAAACAGATAGATGCACTTTCCTGGGGTGCTAGTTTGAGGAGAACACTGTTAACCAATGCATTCTTGTGTTCTGTGCGTTTTTAAGCTTTCTCTCGTCCTGCAAACGCCTTTATAGTGAAGAAAGCAACAAAACTTAGTTTGAACAAAAAAGGTTGGAAAACTATTCACAAATCATGATACCATAATGAAACAGATAAACGTACTTCCCTGAGGTGCTAGTTTGAAGAGAACACTGTTAACCAATGCATTCTTGTGTTCTGTGCGTTTTTAAGCTTTCTCTCGTCCTGCAAACGCCTTTATAGTGAAGAAAGCAACAAAACTTAGTTTGAACAAAAAAGGTTGGAAAACTATTCACAAATCATGATACTATCATAAAACAGATAAATGCACTTTCCTGAGGTGCTAGTTTGAAGAGAACACTGTTAACCAATGCATTCTTGTGTTCTGTGCGTTTTTAAGCTTTCTCTCAGCCTGCAAACGCCCTAATTGTGAAGAAAGCAACAAAACTTAGTTTGAACAAAAAAGGTTGGAAAACTATTCACAAATCATGATACTATCATAAAACAGATAGATGCACTTTCCTGGGGTGCTAGTTTGAGGAGAACACTGTTAACCAATGCATTCTTGTGTTCTGTGCGTTTTTAAGCTTTCTCTCGTCCTGCAAACGCCTTTATAGTGAAGAAAGCAACAAAACTTAGTTTGAACAAAAAAGGTTGGAAAACTATTCACAAATCATGATACTATCATAAAACAGATAAATGCACTTTCCTGAGGTGCTAGTTTGAAGAGAACACTGTTAACCAATGCATTCTTGTGTTCTGTGCGTTTTTAAGCTTTCTCTCGGCCTGCAAACGCCTTTATAGTGAAGAAAGCAACAAAACTTAGTTTGAACAAAAAAGGTTGGAAAACTATTCACAAATCATGATACCATCATGAAACAGATAAACGTACTTTCCTGAGGTGCTAGTTTGAAGAGAACACTGTTAACCAATGCATTCTTGTGTTCTGTGCGTTTTTAAGCTTTCTCTCGTCCTGCAAACGCCTTTATAGTGAAGAAAGCAACAAAACTTAGTTTGAACAAAAAAGGTTGGAAAACTATTCACAAATCATGATACTATCATAAAACAGATAGATGCACTTTCCTGGGGTGCTAGTTTGAGGAGAACACTGTTAACCAATGCATTCTTGTGTTCTGTGCGTTTTTAAGCTTTCTCTCGTCCTGCAAACGCCTTTATAGTGAAGAAAGCAACAAAACTTAGTTTGAACAAAAAAGGTTGGAAAACTATTCACAAATCATGATACCATCATGAAACAGATAAACGTACTTTCCTGAGGTGCTAGTTTGAAGAGAACACTGTTAACCAATGCATTCTTGTGTTCTGTGCGTTTTTAAGCTTTCTCTCGGCCTGCAAACGCCTTTATAGTGAAGAAAGCAACAAAACTTAGTTTGAACAAAAAAGGTTGGAAAACTATTCACAAATCATGATACTATCATAAAACAGATAAATGCACTTTCCTGAGGTGCTAGTTTGAGGAGAATTCTGTTAACCAATGCATTCTTGTGTTCTGTGCGTTTTTAAGCTTTCTCTCAGCATGCAAACGCCTTTATAGTGAAGAAAGCAACAAAACTTAGTTTGAACAAAAAAGGTTGGAAAACTATTCACAAATCATGATACTATCATAAAACAGATAAATGCACTTTCCTGAGGTGCTAGTTTGAGGAGAATTCTGTTAACCAATGCATTCTTGTGTTCTGTGCGTTTTTAAGCTTTCTCTCAGCATGCAAACGCCTTTATAGTGAAGAAAGCAACAAAACTTAGTTTGAACAAAAAAGGTTGGAAAACTATTCACAAATCATGATACTATCATAAAACAGATAAATGCACTTTCCTGAGGTGCTAGTTTGAAGAGAACACTGTTAACCAATGCATTCTTGTGTTCTGTGCGTTTTTAAGCTTTCTCTCAGCCTGCAAACGCCTTTATAGTGAAGAAAGCAACAAAACTTAGTTTGAACAAAAAAGGTTGGAAAACTATTCACAAATCATGATACTATCATAAAACAGATAAACGTACTTTCCTGAGGTGCTAGTTTGAGGAGAACACTGTTAACCAATTCATTCTTGTGTTCTGTGCGTTTTTAAGCTTTCTCTCGGCCTGCAAACGCCTTTTTAGTGAAGAAAGCAACAAAACTTAGTTTGAACAAAAAAGGTTGGAAAACTATTCACAAATCATGATACTATCATAAAACAGATAGATGCACTTTCCTGGGGTGCTAGTTTGAGGAGAACACTGTTAACCAATGCATTCTTGTGTTCTGTGCGTTTTTAAGCTTTCTCTCGGCCTGCAAACGCCTTTATAGTGAAGAAAGCAACAAAACTTAGTTTGAACAAAAAAGGTTGGAAAACTATTCACAAATCATGATACTATCATAAAACAGATGAATGCACTTTCCTGAGGTGCTAGTTTGAAGAGAACACTGTTAACCAATGCATTCTTGTGTTCTGTGCGTTTTTAAGCTTTCTCTCAGCCTGCAAACGCCCTAATTGTGAAGAAAGCAACAAAACTTAGTTTGAACAAAAAAGGTTGGAAAACTATTCACAAATCATGATACTATCATAAAACAGATAGATGCACTTTCCTGGGGTGCTAGTTTGAGGAGAACACTGTTAACCAATGCATTCTTGTGTTCTGTGCGTTTTTAAGCTTTCTCTCGGCCTGCAAACGCCTTTATAGTGAAGAAAGCAACAAAACTTAGTTTGAACAAAAAATGTTGGAAAACTATTCACAAATCATGATACTATCATAAAACAGATAGATGCACTTTCCTGGGGTGCTAGTTTGAGGAGAACACTGTTAACCAATGCATTCTTGTGTTCTGTGCGTTTTTAAGCTTTCTCTCGTCCTGCAAACGCCTTTATAGTGAAGAAAGCAACAAAACTTAGTTTGAACAAAAAAGGTTGGAAAACTATTCACAAATCATGATACCATAATGAAACAGATAAACGTACTTTCCTGAGGTGCTAGTTTGAAGAGAACACTGTTAACCAATGCATTCTTGTGTTCTGTGCGTTTTTAAGCTTTCTCTCGTCCTGCAAACGCCTTTATAGTGAAGAAAGCAACAAAACTTAGTTTGAACAAAAAAGGTTGGAAAACTATTCACAAATCATGATACTATCATAAAACAGATAAATGCACTTTCCTGAGGTGCTAGTGAAGAGAACACTGTTAACCAATGCATTCTTGTGTTCTGTGCGTTTTTAAGCTTTCTCTCGGCCTGCAAACGCCTTTATAGTGAAGAAAGCAACAAAACTTAGTTTGAACAAAAAAGGTTGGAAAACTATTCACAAATCATGATACTATCATAAAACAGATAAATGCACTTTCCTGAGGTGCTAGTTTGAAGAGAACACTGTTAACCAATGCATTCTTGTGTTCTGTGCGTTTTTAAGCTTTCTCTCAGCCTGCAAACGCCCTAATTGTGAAGAAAGCAACAAAACTTAGTTTGAACAAAAAAGGTTGGAAAACTATTCACAAATCATGATACTATCATAAAACAGATAGATGCACTTTCCTGGGGTGCTAGTTTGAGGAGAACACTGTTAACCAATGCATTCTTGTGTTCTGTGCGTTTTTAAGCTTTCTCTCGTCCTGCAAACGCCTTTATAGTGAAGAAAGCAACAAAACTTAGTTTGAACAAAAAAGGTTGGAAAACTATTCACAAATCATGATACTATCATAAAACAGATAGATGCACTTTCCTGGGGTGCTAGTTTGAGGAGAACACTGTTAACCAATGCATTCTTGTGTTCTGTGCGTTTTTAAGCTTTCTCTCGTCCTGCAAACGCCTTTATAGTGAAGAAAGCAACAAAACTTAGTTTGAACAAAAAAGGTTGGAAAACTATTCACAAATCATGATACTATCATAAAACAGATAAATGCACTTTCCTGAGGTGCTAGTTTGAAGAGAACACTGTTAACCAATGCATTCTTGTGTTCTGTGCGTTTTTAAGCTTTCTCTCGGCCTGCAAACGCCTTTATAGTGAAGAAAGCAACAAAACTTAGTTTGAACAAAAAAGGTTGGAAAACTATTCACAAATCATGATACCATAATGAAACAGATAAACGTACTTTCCTGAGGTGCTAGTTTGAAGAGAACACTGTTAACCAATGCATTCTTGTGTTCTGTGCGTTTTTAAGCTTTCTCTCGTCCTGCAAACGCCTTTATAGTGAAGAAAGCAACAAAACTTAGTTTGAACAAAAAAGGTTGGAAAACTATTCACAAATCATGATACTATCATAAAACAGATAAATGCACTTTCCTGAGGTGCTAGTGAAGAGAACACTGTTAACCAATGCATTCTTGTGTTCTGTGCGTTTTTAAGCTTTCTCTCGGCCTGCAAACGCCTTTATAGTGAAGAAAGCAACAAAACTTAGTTTGAACAAAAAAGGTTGGAAAACTATTCACAAATCATGATACTATCATAAAACAGATAAATGCACTTTCCTGAGGTGCTAGTTTGAAGAGAACACTGTTAACCAATGCATTCTTGTGTTCTGTGCGTTTTTAAGCTTTCTCTCAGCCTGCAAACGCCCTAATTGTGAAGAAAGCAACAAAACTTAGTTTGAACAAAAAAGGTTGGAAAACTATTCACAAATCATGATACTATCATAAAACAGATAGATGCACTTTCCTGGGGTGCTAGTTTGAGGAGAACACTGTTAACCAATGCATTCTTGTGTTCTGTGCGTTTTTAAGCTTTCTCTCGTCCTGCAAACGCCTTTATAGTGAAGAAAGCAACAAAACTTAGTTTGAACAAAAAAGGTTGGAAAACTATTCACAAATCATGATACTATCATAAAACAGATAGATGCACTTTCCTGGGGTGCTAGTTTGAGGAGAACACTGTTAACCAATGCATTCTTGTGTTCTGTGCGTTTTTAAGCTTTCTCTCGTCCTGCAAACGCCTTTATAGTGAAGAAAGCAACAAAACTTAGTTTGAACAAAAAAGGTTGGAAAACTATTCACAAATCATGATACTATCATAAAACAGATAAATGCACTTTCCTGAGGTGCTAGTTTGAAGAGAACACTGTTAACCAATGCATTCTTGTGTTCTGTGCGTTTTTAAGCTTTCTCTCGGCCTGCAAACGCCTTTATAGTGAAGAAAGCAACAAAACTTAGTTTGAACAAAAAAGGTTGGAAAACTATTCACAAATCATGATACCATCATGAAACAGATAAACGTACTTTCCTGAGGTGCTAGTTTGAAGAGAACACTGTTAACCAATGCATTCTTGTGTTCTGTGCGTTTTTAAGCTTTCTCTCGTCCTGCAAACGCCTTTATAGTGAAGAAAGCAACAAAACTTAGTTTGAACAAAAAAGGTTGGAAAACTATTCACAAATCATGATACTATCATAAAACAGATAGATGCACTTTCCTGGGGTGCTAGTTTGAGGAGAACACTGTTAACCAATGCATTCTTGTGTTCTGTGCGTTTTTAAGCTTTCTCTCGTCCTGCAAACGCCTTTATAGTGAAGAAAGCAACAAAACTTAGTTTGAACAAAAAAGGTTGGAAAACTATTCACAAATCATGATACTATCATAAAACAGATAAACGTACTTTCCTGAGGTGCTAGTTTGAGGAGAACACTGTTAACCAATTCATTCTTGTGTTCTGTGCGTTTTTAAGCTTTCTCTCGGCCTGCAAACGCCTTTTTAGTGAAGAAAGCAACAAAACTTAGTTTGAACAAAAAAGGTTGGAAAACTATTCACAAATCATGATACTATCATAAAACAGATAGATGCACTTTCCTGGGGTGCTAGTTTGAGGAGAACACTGTTAACCAATGCATTCTTGTGTTCTGTGCGTTTTTAAGCTTTCTCTCGGCCTGCAAACGCCTTTATAGTGAAGAAAGCAACAAAACTTAGTTTGAACAAAAAAGGTTGGAAAACTATTCACAAATCATGATACTATCATAAAACAGATAAATGCACTTTCCTGAGGTGCTAGTTTGAAGAGAACACTGTTAACCAATGCATTCTTGTGTTCTGTGCGTTTTTAAGCTTTCTCTCAGCCTGCAAACGCCCTAATTGTGAAGAAAGCAACAAAACTTAGTTTGAACAAAAAAGGTTGGAAAACTATTCACAAATCATGATACTATCATAAAACAGATAAATGCACTTTCCTGAGGTGCTAGTTTGAAGAGAACACTGTTAACCAATGCATTCTTGTGTTCTGTGCGTTTTTAAGCTTTCTCTCAGCCTGCAAACGCCCTAATTGTGAAGAAAGCAACAAAACTTAGTTTGAACAAAAAAGGTTGGAAAACTATTCACAAATCATGATACTATCATAAAACAGATAGATGCACTTTCCTGGGGTGCTAGTTTGAGGAGAACACTGTTAACCAATGCATTCTTGTGTTCTGTGCGTTTTTAAGCTTTCTCTCGTCCTGCAAACGCCTTTATAGTGAAGAAAGCAACAAAACTTAGTTTGAACAAAAAAGGTTGGAAAACTATTCACAAATCATGATACTATCATAAAACAGATAGATGCACTTTCCTGGGGTGCTAGTTTGAGGAGAACACTGTTAACCAATGCATTCTTGTGTTCTGTGCGTTTTTAAGCTTTCTCTCGTCCTGCAAACGCCTTTATAGTGAAGAAAGCAACAAAACTTAGTTTGAACAAAAAAGGTTGGAAAACTATTCACAAATCATGATACTATCATAAAACAGATAAATGCACTTTCCTGAGGTGCTAGTTTGAAGAGAACACTGTTAACCAATGCATTCTTGTGTTCTGTGCGTTTTTAAGCTTTCTCTCGGCCTGCAAACGCCTTTATAGTGAAGAAAGCAACAAAACTTAGTTTGAACAAAAAAGGTTGGAAAACTATTCACAAATCATGATACCATCATGAAACAGATAAACGTACTTTCCTGAGGTGCTAGTTTGAAGAGAACACTGTTAACCAATGCATTCTTGTGTTCTGTGCGTTTTTAAGCTTTCTCTCGTCCTGCAAACGCCTTTATAGTGAAGAAAGCAACAAAACTTAGTTTGAACAAAAAAGGTTGGAAAACTATTCACAAATCATGATACTATCATAAAACAGATAGATGCACTTTCCTGGGGTGCTAGTTTGAGGAGAACACTGTTAACCAATGCATTCTTGTGTTCTGTGCGTTTTTAAGCTTTCTCTCGTCCTGCAAACGCCTTTATAGTGAAGAAAGCAACAAAACTTAGTTTGAACAAAAAAGGTTGGAAAACTATTCACAAATCATGATACCATCATGAAACAGATAAACGTACTTTCCTGAGGTGCTAGTTTGAAGAGAACACTGTTAACCAATGCATTCTTGTGTTCTGTGCGTTTTTAAGCTTTCTCTCGGCCTGCAAACGCCTTTATAGTGAAGAAAGCAACAAAACTTAGTTTGAACAAAAAAGGTTGGAAAACTATTCACAAATCATGATACTATCATAAAACAGATAGATGCACTTTCCTGGGGTGCTAGTTTGAGGAGAACACTGTTAACCAATGCATTCTTGTGTTCTGTGCGTTTTTAAGCTTTCTCTCGTCCTGCAAACGCCTTTATAGTGAAGAAAGCAACAAAACTTAGTTTGAACAAAAAAGGTTGGAAAACTATTCACAAATCATGATACCATCATGAAACAGATAAACGTACTTTCCTGAGGTGCTAGTTTGAAGAGAACACTGTTAACCAATGCATTCTTGTGTTCTGTGCGTTTTTAAGCTTTCTCTCGGCCTGCAAACGCCTTTATAGTGAAGAAAGCAACAAAACTTAGTTTGAACAAAAAAGGTTGGAAAACTATTCACAAATCATGATACTATCATAAAACAGATAAATGCACTTTCCTGAGGTGCTAGTTTGAGGAGAATTCTGTTAACCAATGCATTCTTGTGTTCTGTGCGTTTTTAAGCTTTCTCTCAGCATGCAAACGCCTTTATAGTGAAGAAAGCAACAAAACTTAGTTTGAACAAAAAAGGTTGGAAAACTATTCACAAATCATGATACTATCATAAAACAGATAAACGTACTTTCCTGAGGTGCTAGTTTGAGGAGAACACTGTTAACCAATTCATTCTTGTGTTCTGTGCGTTTTTAAGCTTTCTCTCGGCCTGCAAACGCCTTTTTAGTGAAGAAAGCAACAAAACTTAGTTTGAACAAAAAAGGTTGGAAAACTATTCACAAATCATGATACTATCATAAAACAGATAGATGCACTTTCCTGGGGTGCTAGTTTGAGGAGAACACTGTTAACCAATGCATTCTTGTGTTCTGTGCGTTTTTAAGCTTTCTCTCGGCCTGCAAACGCCTTTATAGTGAAGAAAGCAACAAAACTTAGTTTGAACAAAAAAGGTTGGAAAACTATTCACAAATCATGATACTATCATAAAACAGATAAATGCACTTTCCTGAGGTGCTAGTTTGAAGAGAACACTGTTAACCAATGCATTCTTGTGTTCTGTGCGTTTTTAAGCTTTCTCTCAGCCTGCAAACGCCCTAATTGTGAAGAAAGCAACAAAACTTAGTTTGAACAAAAAAGGTTGGAAAACTATTCACAAATCATGATACTATCATAAAACAGATAAATGCACTTTCCTGAGGTGCTAGTTTGAAGAGAACACTGTTAACCAATGCATTCTTGTGTTCTGTGCGTTTTTAAGCTTTCTCTCAGCCTGCAAACGCCCTAATTGTGAAGAAAGCAACAAAACTTAGTTTGAACAAAAAAGGTTGGAAAACTATTCACAAATCATGATACTATCATAAAACAGATAGATGCACTTTCCTGGGGTGCTAGTTTGAGGAGAACACTGTTAACCAATGCATTCTTGTGTTCTGTGCGTTTTTAAGCTTTCTCTCGTCCTGCAAACGCCTTTATAGTGAAGAAAGCAACAAAACTTAGTTTGAACAAAAAAGGTTGGAAAACTATTCACAAATCATGATACTATCATAAAACAGATAGATGCACTTTCCTGGGGTGCTAGTTTGAGGAGAACACTGTTAACCAATGCATTCTTGTGTTCTGTGCGTTTTTAAGCTTTCTCTCGTCCTGCAAACGCCTTTATAGTGAAGAAAGCAACAAAACTTAGTTTGAACAAAAAAGGTTGGAAAACTATTCACAAATCATGATACTATCATAAAACAGATAAATGCACTTTCCTGAGGTGCTAGTTTGAAGAGAACACTGTTAACCAATGCATTCTTGTGTTCTGTGCGTTTTTAAGCTTTCTCTCGGCCTGCAAACGCCTTTATAGTGAAGAAAGCAACAAAACTTAGTTTGAACAAAAAAGGTTGGAAAACTATTCACAAATCATGATACCATCATGAAACAGATAAACGTACTTTCCTGAGGTGCTAGTTTGAAGAGAACACTGTTAACCAATGCATTCTTGTGTTCTGTGCGTTTTTAAGCTTTCTCTCGTCCTGCAAACGCCTTTATAGTGAAGAAAGCAACAAAACTTAGTTTGAACAAAAAAGGTTGGAAAACTATTCACAAATCATGATACTATCATAAAACAGATAGATGCACTTTCCTGGGGTGCTAGTTTGAGGAGAACACTGTTAACCAATGCATTCTTGTGTTCTGTGCGTTTTTAAGCTTTCTCTCGTCCTGCAAACGCCTTTATAGTGAAGAAAGCAACAAAACTTAGTTTGAACAAAAAAGGTTGGAAAACTATTCACAAATCATGATACCATCATGAAACAGATAAACGTACTTTCCTGAGGTGCTAGTTTGAAGAGAACACTGTTAACCAATGCATTCTTGTGTTCTGTGCGTTTTTAAGCTTTCTCTCGGCCTGCAAACGCCTT
Source organism: Gasterosteus aculeatus (assembly GCF_964276395.1). Lineage (NCBI taxonomy): Eukaryota > Metazoa > Chordata > Actinopteri > Perciformes > Gasterosteidae > Gasterosteus > Gasterosteus aculeatus. Next base: position 4,416,940 of record NC_135692.1, on the reverse strand, counting down.
TATAGTGAAGAAAGCAACAAAACTTAGTTTGAACAAAAAAGGTTGGAAAACTATTCACAAATCATGATACTATCATAAAACAGATAAATGCACTTTCCTGAGGTGCTAGTTTGAGGAGAATTCTGTTAACCAATGCATTCTTGTGTTCTGTGCGTTTTTAAGCTTTCTCTCAGCATGCAAACGCCTTTATAGTGAAGAAAGCAACAAAACTTAGTTTGAACAAAAAAGGTTGGAAAACTATTCACAAATCATGATACTATCATAAAACAGATAAATGCACTTTCCTGAGGTGCTAGTTTGAAGAGAACACTGTTAACCAATGCATTCTTGTGTTCTGTGCGTTTTTAAGCTTTCTCTCAGCCTGCAAACGCCTTTATAGTGAAGAAAGCAACAAAACTTAGTTTGAACAAAAAAGGTTGGAAAACTATTCACAAATCATGATACTATCATAAAACAGATAAACGTACTTTCCTGAGGTGCTAGTTTGAGGAGAACACTGTTAACCAATTCATTCTTGTGTTCTGTGCGTTTTTAAGCTTTCTCTCGGCCTGCAAACGCCTTTTTAGTGAAGAAAGCAACAAAACTTAGTTTGAACAAAAAAGGTTGGAAAACTATTCACAAATCATGATACTATCATAAAACAGATAGATGCACTTTCCTGGGGTGCTAGTTTGAGGAGAACACTGTTAACCAATGCATTCTTGTGTTCTGTGCGTTTTTAAGCTTTCTCTCGGCCTGCAAACGCCTTTATAGTGAAGAAAGCAACAAAACTTAGTTTGAACAAAAAAGGTTGGAAAACTATTCACAAATCATGATACTATCATAAAACAGATAAATGCACTTTCCTGAGGTGCTAGTTTGAGGATAATTCTGTTAACCAATGCATTCTTGTGTTCTGTGCGTTTTTAAGCTTTCTCTCAGCCTGCAAACGCCTTTATAGTGAAGAAAGCAACAAAACTTAGTTTGAACAAAAAAGGTTGGAAAACTATTCACAAATCATGATACTATCATAAAACAGATAAATGCACTTTCCTGAGGTGCTAGTTTGAAGAGAACACTGTTAACCAATGCATTCTTGTGTTCTGTGCGTTTTTAAGCTTTCTCTCAGCCTGCAAACGCCCTAATTGTGAAGAAAGCAACAAAACTTAGTTTGAACAAAAAAGGTTGGAAAACTATTCACAAATCATGATACCATCATGAAACAGATAAACGTACTTTCCTGAGGTGCTAGTTTGAAGAGAACACTGTTAACCAATGCATTCTTGTGTTCTGTGCGTTTTTAAGCTTTCTCTCAGCCTGCAAACGCCTTTATAGTGAAGAAAGCAACAAAACTTAGTTTGAACAAAAAAGGTTGGAAAACTATTCACAAATCATGATACTATCATAAAACAGATAAACGTACTTTCCTGAGGTGCTAGTTTGAGGAGAACACTGTTAACCAATGCATTCTTGTGTTCTGTGCGTTTTTAAGCTTTCTCTCGTCCTGCAAACGCCTTTATAGTGAAGAAAGCAACAAAACTTAGTTTGAACAAAAAAGGTTGGAAAACTATTCACAAATCATGATACCATCATGAAACAGATAAACGTACTTTCCTGAGGTGCTAGTTTGAAGAGAACACTGTTAACCAATGCATTCTTGTGTTCTGTGCGTTTTTAAGCTTTCTCTCGGCCTGCAAACGCCTTTATAGTGAAGAAAGCAACAAAACTTAGTTTGAACAAAAAAGGTTGGAAAACTATTCACAAATCATGATACTATCATAAAACAGATAAATGCACTTTCCTGAGGTGCTAGTTTGAGGAGAATTCTGTTAACCAATGCATTCTTGTGTTCTGTGCGTTTTTAAGCTTTCTCTCAGCATGCAAACGCCTTTATAGTGAAGAAAGCAACAAAACTTAGTTTGAACAAAAAAGGTTGGAAAACTATTCACAAATCATGATACTATCATAAAACAGATAAATGCACTTTCCTGAGGTGCTAGTTTGAAGAGAACACTGTTAACCAATGCATTCTTGTGTTCTGTGCGTTTTTAAGCTTTCTCTCAGCCTGCAAACGCCTTTATAGTGAAGAAAGCAACAAAACTTAGTTTGAACAAAAAAGGTTGGAAAACTATTCACAAATCATGATACTATCATAAAACAGATAAACGTACTTTCCTGAGGTGCTAGTTTGAGGAGAACACTGTTAACCAATTCATTCTTGTGTTCTGTGCGTTTTTAAGCTTTCTCTCGGCCTGCAAACGCCTTTTTAGTGAAGAAAGCAACAAAACTTAGTTTGAACAAAAAAGGTTGGAAAACTATTCACAAATCATGATACTATCATAAAACAGATAGATGCACTTTCCTGGGGTGCTAGTTTGAGGAGAACACTGTTAACCAATGCATTCTTGTGTTCTGTGCGTTTTTAAGCTTTCTCTCGGCCTGCAAACGCCTTTATAGTGAAGAAAGCAACAAAACTTAGTTTGAACAAAAAAGGTTGGAAAACTATTCACAAATCATGATACTATCATAAAACAGATAAATGCACTTTCCTGAGGTGCTAGTTTGAGGATAATTCTGTTAACCAATGCATTCTTGTGTTCTGTGCGTTTTTAAGCTTTCTCTCAGCCTGCAAACGCCTTTATAGTGAAGAAAGCAACAAAACTTAGTTTGAACAAAAAAGGTTGGAAAACTATTCACAAATCATGATACTATCATAAAACAGATAAATGCACTTTCCTGAGGTGCTAGTTTGAAGAGAACACTGTTAACCAATGCATTCTTGTGTTCTGTGCGTTTTTAAGCTTTCTCTCAGCCTGCAAACGCCCTAATTGTGAAGAAAGCAACAAAACTTAGTTTGAACAAAAAAGGTTGGAAAACTATTCACAAATCATGATACCATCATGAAACAGATAAACGTACTTTCCTGAGGTGCTAGTTTGAAGAGAACACTGTTAACCAATGCATTCTTGTGTTCTGTGCGTTTTTAAGCTTTCTCTCAGCCTGCAAACGCCTTTATAGTGAAGAAAGCAACAAAACTTAGTTTGAACAAAAAAGGTTGGAAAACTATTCACAAATCATGATACTATCATAAAACAGATAAACGTACTTTCCTGAGGTGCTAGTTTGAGGAGAACACTGTTAACCAATTCATTCTTGTGTTCTGTGCGTTTTTAAGCTTTCTCTCGGCCTGCAAACGCCTTTTTAGTGAAGAAAGCAACAAAACTTAGTTTGAACAAAAAAGGTTGGAAAACTATTCACAAATCATGATACTATCATAAAACAGATAGATGCACTTTCCTGGGGTGCTAGTTTGAGGAGAACACTGTTAACCAATGCATTCTTGTGTTCTGTGCGTTTTTAAGCTTTCTCTCGGCCTGCAAACGCCTTTATAGTGAAGAAAGCAACAAAACTTAGTTTGAACAAAAAAGGTTGGAAAACTATTCACAAATCATGATACTATCATAAAACAGATAAATGCACTTTCCTGAGGTGCTAGTTTGAGGATAATTCTGTTAACCAATGCATTCTTGTGTTCTGTGCGTTTTTAAGCTTTCTCTCAGCCTGCAAACGCCTTTATAGTGAAGAAAGCAACAAAACTTAGTTTGAACAAAAAAGGTTGGAAAACTATTCACAAATCATGATACTATCATAAAACAGATAAATGCACTTTCCTGAGGTGCTAGTTTGAAGAGAACACTGTTAACCAATGCATTCTTGTGTTCTGTGCGTTTTTAAGCTTTCTCTCAGCCTGCAAACGCCCTAATTGTGAAGAAAGCAACAAAACTTAGTTTGAACAAAAAAGGTTGGAAAACTATTCACAAATCATGATACTATCATAAAACAGATAGATGCACTTTCCTGGGGTGCTAGTTTGAGGAGAACACTGTTAACCAATGCATTCTTGTGTTCTGTGCGTTTTTAAGCTTTCTCTCGTCCTGCAAACGCCTTTATAGTGAAGAAAGCAACAAAACTTAGTTTGAACAAAAAAGGTTGGAAAACTATTCACAAATCATGATACCATCATGAAACAGATAAACGTACTTTCCTGAGGTGCTAGTTTGAAGAGAACACTGTTAACCAATGCATTCTTGTGTTCTGTGCGTTTTTAAGCTTTCTCTCGTCCTGCAAACGCCTTTATAGTGAAGAAAGCAACAAAACTTAGTTTGAACAAAAAATGTTGGAAAACTATTCACAAATCATGATACTATCATAAAACAGATAGATGCACTTTCCTGGGGTGCTAGTTTGAGGAGAACACTGTTAACCAATGCATTCTTGTGTTCTGTGCGTTTTTAAGCTTTCTCTCGTCCTGCAAACGCCTTTATAGTGAAGAAAGCAACAAAACTTAGTTTGAACAAAAAATGTTGGAAAACTATTCACAAATCATGATACTATCATAAAACAGATAGATGCACTTTCCTGGGGTGCTAGTTTGAGGAGAACACTGTTAACCAATGCATTCTTGTGTTCTGTGCGTTTTTAAGCTTTCTCTCGTCCTGCAAACGCCTTTATAGTGAAGAAAGCAACAAAACTTAGTTTGAACAAAAAAGGTTGGAAAACTATTCACAAATCATGATACTATCATAAAACAGATAGATGCACTTTCCTGGGGTGCTAAGTTGAGGAGAACACTGTTAACCAATGCATTCTTGTGTTCTGTGCGTTTTTAAGCTTTCTCTCGGCCTGCAAACGCCTTTATAGTGAAGAAAGCAACAAAACTTAGTTTGAACAAAAAAGGTTGGAAAACTATTCACAAATCATGATACTATCATAAAACAGATAAATGCACTTTCCTGAGGTGCTAGTTTGAGGAGAATTCTGTTAACCAATGCATTCTTGTGTTCTGTGCGTTTTTAAGCTTTCTCTCAGCATGCAAACGCCTTTATAGTGAAGAAAGCAACAAAACTTAGTTTGAACAAAAAAGGTTGGAAAACTATTCACAAATCATGATACTATCATAAAACAGATAAATGCACTTTCCCGAGGTGCTAGTTTGAAGAGAACACTGTTAACCAATGCATTCTTGTGTTCTGTGCGTTTTTAAGCTTTCTCTCAGCCTGCAAACGCCTTTATAGTGAAGAAAGCAACAAAACTTAGTTTGAACAAAAAAGGTTGGAAAACTATTCACAAATCATGATACTATCATAAAACAGATAAACGTACTTTCCTGAGGTGCTAGTTTGAGGAGAACACTGTTAACCAATTCATTCTTGTGTTCTGTGCGTTTTTAAGCTTTCTCTCGGCCTGCAAACGCCTTTTTAGTGAAGAAAGCAACAAAACTTAGTTTGAACAAAAAAGGTTGGAAAACTATTCACAAATCATGATACTATCATAAAACAGATAGATGCACTTTCCTGGGGTGCTAGTTTGAGGAGAACACTGTTAACCAATGCATTCTTGTGTTCTGTGCGTTTTTAAGCTTTCTCTCGGCCTGCAAACGCCTTTATAGTGAAGAAAGCAACAAAACTTAGTTTGAACAAAAAAGGTTGGAAAACTATTCACAAATCATGATACTATCATAAAACAGATAAATGCACTTTCCTGAGGTGCTAGTTTGAAGAGAACACTGTTAACCAATGCATTCTTGTGTTCTGTGCGTTTTTAAGCTTTCTCTCAGCCTGCAAACGCCCTAATTGTGAAGAAAGCAACAAAACTTAGTTTGAACAAAAAAGGTTGGAAAACTATTCACAAATCATGATACTATCATAAAACAGATAGATGCACTTTCCTGGGGTGCTAGTTTGAGGAGAACACTGTTAACCAATGCATTCTTGTGTTCTGTGCGTTTTTAAGCTTTCTCTCGTCCTGCAAACGCCTTTATAGTGAAGAAAGCAACAAAACTTAGTTTGAACAAAAAAGGTTGGAAAACTATTCACAAATCATGATACTATCATAAAACAGATAAATGCACTTTCCTGAGGTGCTAGTTTGAAGAGAACACTGTTAACCAATGCATTCTTGTGTTCTGTGCGTTTTTAAGCTTTCTCTCAGCCTGCAAACGCCCTAATTGTGAAGAAAGCAACAAAACTTAGTTTGAACAAAAAAGGTTGGAAAACTATTCACAAATCATGATACTATCATAAAACAGATAGATGCACTTTCCTGGGGTGCTAGTTTGAGGAGAACACTGTTAACCAATGCATTCTTGTGTTCTGTGCGTTTTTAAGCTTTCTCTCGTCCTGCAAACGCCTTTATAGTGAAGAAAGCAACAAAACTTAGTTTGAACAAAAAAGGTTGGAAAACTATTCACAAATCATGATACCATCATGAAACAGATAAACGTACTTTCCTGAGGTGCTAGTTTGAAGAGAACACTGTTAACCAATGCATTCTTGTGTTCTGTGCGTTTTTAAGCTTTCTCTCGTCCTGCAAACGCCTTTATAGTGAAGAAAGCAACAAAACTTAGTTTGAACAAAAAATGTTGGAAAACTATTCACAAATCATGATACTATCATAAAACAGATAGATGCACTTTCCTGGGGTGCTAGTTTGAGGAGAACACTGTTAACCAATGCATTCTTGTGTTCTGTGCGTTTTTAAGCTTTCTCTCGTCCTGCAAACGCCTTTATAGTGAAGAAAGCAACAAAACTTAGTTTGAACAAAAAATGTTGGAAAACTATTCACAAATCATGATACTATCATAAAACAGATAGATGCACTTTCCTGGGGTGCTAGTTTGAGGAGAACACTGTTAACCAATGCATTCTTGTGTTCTGTGCGTTTTTAAGCTTTCTCTCGTCCTGCAAACGCCTTTATAGTGAAGAAAGCAACAAAACTTAGTTTGAACAAAAAAGGTTGGAAAACTATTCACAAATCATGATACTATCATAAAACAGATAGATGCACTTTCCTGGGGTGCTAAGTTGAGGAGAACACTGTTAACCAATGCATTCTTGTGTTCTGTGCGTTTTTAAGCTTTCTCTCGTCCTGCAAACGCCTTTATAGTGAAGAAAGCAACAAAACTTAGTTTGAACAAAAAAGGTTGGAAAACTATTCACAAATAATGATACCATCATGAAACAGATAAACGTACTTTCCTGAGGTGCTAGTTTGAAGAGAACACTGTTAACCAATGCATTCTTGTGTTCTGTGCGTTTTTAAGCTTTCTCTCGGCCTGCAAACGCCTTTATAGTGAAGAAAGCAACAAAACTTAGTTTGAACAAAAAAGGTTGGAAAACTATTCACAAATCATGATACTATCATAAAACAGATAAATGCACTTTCCTGAGGTGCTAGTTTGAGGAGAATTCTGTTAACCAATGCATTCTTGTGTTCTGTGCGTTTTTAAGCTTTCTCTCAGCATGCAAACGCCTTTATAGTGAAGAAAGCAACAAAACTTAGTTTGAACAAAAAAGGTTGGAAAACTATTCACAAATCATGATACTATCATAAAACAGATAAATGCACTTTCCTGAGGTGCTAGTTTGAAGAGAACACTGTTAACCAATGCATTCTTGTGTTCTGTGCGTTTTTAAGCTTTCTCTCAGCCTGCAAACGCCTTTATAGTGAAGAAAGCAACAAAACTTAGTTTGAACAAAAAAGGTTGGAAAACTATTCACAAATCATGATACTATCATAAAACAGATAAACGTACTTTCCTGAGGTGCTAGTTTGAGGAGAACACTGTTAACCAATTCATTCTTGTGTTCTGTGCGTTTTTAAGCTTTCTCTCGGCCTGCAAACGCCTTTTTAGTGAAGAAAGCAACAAAACTTAGTTTGAACAAAAAAGGTTGGAAAACTATTCACAAATCATGATACTATCATAAAACAGATAGATGCACTTTCCTGGGGTGCTAGTTTGAGGAGAACACTGTTAACCAATGCATTCTTGTGTTCTGTGCGTTTTTAAGCTTTCTCTCGGCCTGCAAACGCCTTTATAGTGAAGAAAGCAACAAAACTTAGTTTGAACAAAAAAGGTTGGAAAACTATTCACAAATCATGATACTATCATAAAACAGATAAATGCACTTTCCTGAGGTGCTAGTTTGAGGATAATTCTGTTAACCAATGCATTCTTGTGTTCTGTGCGTTTTTAAGCTTTCTCTCAGCCTGCAAACGCCTTTATAGTGAAGAAAGCAACAAAACTTAGTTTGAACAAAAAAGGTTGGAAAACTATTCACAAATCATGATACTATCATAAAACAGATAAATGCACTTTCCTGAGGTGCTAGTTTGAAGAGAACACTGTTAACCAATGCATTCTTGTGTTCTGTGCGTTTTTAAGCTTTCTCTCAGCCTGCAAACGCCCTAATTGTGAAGAAAGCAACAAAACTTAGTTTGAACAAAAAAGGTTGGAAAACTATTCACAAATCATGATACTATCATAAAACAGATAGATGCACTTTCCTGGGGTGCTAGTTTGAGGAGAACACTGTTAACCAATGCATTCTTGTGTTCTGTGCGTTTTTAAGCTTTCTCTCGTCCTGCAAACGCCTTTATAGTGAAGAAAGCAACAAAACTTAGTTTGAACAAAAAAGGTTGGAAAACTATTCACAAATCATGATACCATCATGAAACAGATAAACGTACTTTCCTGAGGTGCTAGTTTGAAGAGAACACTGTTAACCAATGCATTCTTGTGTTCTGTGCGTTTTTAAGCTTTCTCTCGTCCTGCAAACGCCTTTATAGTGAAGAAAGCAACAAAACTTAGTTTGAACAAAAAATGTTGGAAAACTATTCACAAATCATGATACTATCATAAAACAGATAGATGCACTTTCCTGGGGTGCTAGTTTGAGGAGAACACTGTTAACCAATGCATTCTTGTCTTCTGTGCGTTTTTAAGCTTTCTCTCGTCCTGCAAACGCCTTTATAGTGAAGAAAGCAACAAAACTTAGTTTGAACAAAAAAGGTTGGAAAACTATTCACAAATCATGATACCATCATGAAACAGATAAACGTACTTTCCTGAGGTGCTAGTTTGAAGAGAACACTGTTAACCAATGCATTCTTGTGTTCTGTGCGTTTTTAAGCTTTCTCTCGTCCTGCAAACGCCTTTATAGTGAAGAAAGCAACAAAGCTTAGTTTGAACAAAAAAGGTTGGAAAACTATTCACAAATCATGACACTATCATAAAACAGATAGATGCACTTTCCTGGGGTGCTAGTTTGAGGAGAACACTGTTAACCAATGCATTCTTGTGTTCTGTGCGTTTTTAAGCTTTCTCTCGTCCTGCAAACGCCTTTATAGTGAAGAAAGCAACAAAACTTAGTTTGAACAAAAAAGGTTGGAAAACTATTCACAAATCATGATACCATCATGAAACAGATAAACGTACTTTCCTGAGGTGCTAGTTTGAGGAGAATTCTTTTAACCAATGCATTCTTGTGTTCTGTGCGTTTTTAAGCTTTCTCTCAGCCTGCAAACGCCTTTATAGTGAAGAAAGTAACAAAACTTAGTTTGAACAAAAAAGGTTGGAAAACTATTCACAAATCATGATACCATCATGAAACAGATAAACGTACTTTCCTGAGGTGCTAGTTTGAGGAGAATTCTGTTAACCAATGCATTCTTGTGTTCTGTGCGTTTTTAAGCTTTCTCTCAGCATGCAAACGCCTTTATAGTGAAGAAAGCAACAAAACTTAGTTTAAACAAAAAAGGTTGGAAAACTATTCACAAATCATGATACTATCATAAAACAGATAGATGCACTTTCCTGGGGTGCTAGTTTGAGGAGAACACTGTTAACCAATGCATTCTTGTGTTCTGTGCGTTTTTAAGCTTTCTCTCGGCCGGCAAACGCCTTTATAATGAAGAAAGCAACAAAACTTAGTTTAAACAAAAAAGGTTGGAAAACTATTCACAAATCATGATACCATCATAAAACAGATAAACGTACTTTTCTGAGGTGCTAGTTTGAGGAGAATTCTGTTAACCAATGCATTCTTGTGTTCTGTGCGTTTTTAAGCTTTCTCTCAGCCTGCAAACGCCTTTATAGTGAAGAAAGCAACAAAACTTAGTTTGAACAAAAAAGGTTGGAAAACTATTCACAAATCATGATACTATCATAAAACAGATGAATGCACTTTCCTGAGGTGCTAGTTTGAAGAGAACACTGTTAACCAATGCATTCTTGTGTTCTGTGCGTTTTTAAGCTTTCTCTCAGCCTGCAAACGCCCTAATTGTGAAGAAAGCAACAAAACTTAGTTTGAACAAAAAAGGTTGGAAAACTATTCACAAATCATGATACTATCATAAAACAGATAGATGCACTTTCCTGGGGTGCTAGTTTGAGGAGAACACTGTTAACCAATGCATTCTTGTGTTCTGTGCGTTTTTAAGCTTTCTCTCGGCCTGCAAACGCCTTTATAGTGAAGAAAGCAACAAAACTTAGTTTGAACAAAAAATGTTGGAAAACTATTCACAAATCATGATACTATCATAAAACAGATAGATGCACTTTCCTGGGGTGCTAGTTTGAGGAGAACACTGTTAACCAATGCATTCTTGTGTTCTGTGCGTTTTTAAGCTTTCTCTCGTCCTGCAAACGCCTTTATAGTGAAGAAAGCAACAAAACTTAGTTTGAACAAAAAAGGTTGGAAAACTATTCACAAATCATGATACCATAATGAAACAGATAAACGTACTTCCCTGAGGTGCTAGTTTGAAGAGAACACTGTTAACCAATGCATTCTTGTGTTCTGTGCGTTTTTAAGCTTTCTCTCGTCCTGCAAACGCCTTTATAGTGAAGAAAGCAACAAAACTTAGTTTGAACAAAAAAGGTTGGAAAACTATTCACAAATCATGATACTATCATAAAACAGATAAATGCACTTTCCTGAGGTGCTAGTTTGAAGAGAACACTGTTAACCAATGCATTCTTGTGTTCTGTGCGTTTTTAAGCTTTCTCTCAGCCTGCAAACGCCCTAATTGTGAAGAAAGCAACAAAACTTAGTTTGAACAAAAAAGGTTGGAAAACTATTCACAAATCATGATACTATCATAAAACAGATAGATGCACTTTCCTGGGGTGCTAGTTTGAGGAGAACACTGTTAACCAATGCATTCTTGTGTTCTGTGCGTTTTTAAGCTTTCTCTCGTCCTGCAAACGCCTTTATAGTGAAGAAAGCAACAAAACTTAGTTTGAACAAAAAAGGTTGGAAAACTATTCACAAATCATGATACTATCATAAAACAGATAAATGCACTTTCCTGAGGTGCTAGTTTGAAGAGAACACTGTTAACCAATGCATTCTTGTGTTCTGTGCGTTTTTAAGCTTTCTCTCGGCCTGCAAACGCCTTTATAGTGAAGAAAGCAACAAAACTTAGTTTGAACAAAAAAGGTTGGAAAACTATTCACAAATCATGATACCATCATGAAACAGATAGATGCACTTTCCTGGGGTGCTAGTTTGAGGAGAACACTGTTAACCAATGCATTCTTGTGTTCTGTGCGTTTTTAAGCTTTCTCTCGTCCTGCAAACGCCTTTATAGTGAAGAAAGCAACAAAACTTAGTTTGAACAAAAAAGGTTGGAAAACTATTCACAAATCATGATACTATCATAAAACAGATAAATGCACTTTCCTGAGGTGCTAGTTTGAAGAGAACACTGTTAACCAATGCATTCTTGTGTTCTGTGCGTTTTTAAGCTTTCTCTCGGCCTGCAAACGCCTTTATAGTGAAGAAAGCAACAAAACTTAGTTTGAACAAAAAAGGTTGGAAAACTATTCACAAATCATGATACCATCATGAAACAGATAAACGTACTTTCCTGAGGTGCTAGTTTGAAGAGAACACTGTTAACCAATGCATTCTTGTGTTCTGTGCGTTTTTAAGCTTTCTCTCGTCCTGCAAACGCCTTTATAGTGAAGAAAGCAACAAAACTTAGTTTGAACAAAAAAGGTTGGAAAACTATTCACAAATCATGATACTATCATAAAACAGATAGATGCACTTTCCTGGGGTGCTAGTTTGAGGAGAACACTGTTAACCAATGCATTCTTGTGTTCTGTGCGTTTTTAAGCTTTCTCTCGTCCTGCAAACGCCTTTATAGTGAAGAAAGCAACAAAACTTAGTTTGAACAAAAAAGGTTGGAAAACTATTCACAAATCATGATACCATCATGAAACAGATAAACGTACTTTCCTGAGGTGCTAGTTTGAAGAGAACACTGTTAACCAATGCATTCTTGTGTTCTGTGCGTTTTTAAGCTTTCTCTCGGCCTGCAAACGCCTTTATAGTGAAGAAAGCAACAAAACTTAGTTTGAACAAAAAAGGTTGGAAAACTATTCACAAATCATGATACTATCATAAAACAGATAAATGCACTTTCCTGAGGTGCTAGTTTGAGGAGAATTCTGTTAACCAATGCATTCTTGTGTTCTGTGCGTTTTTAAGCTTTCTCTCAGCATGCAAACGCCTTTATAGTGAAGAAAGCAACAAAACTTAGTTTGAACAAAAAAGGTTGGAAAACTATTCACAAATCATGATACTATCATAAAACAGATAAATGCACTTTCCTGAGGTGCTAGTTTGAGGAGAATTCTGTTAACCAATGCATTCTTGTGTTCTGTGCGTTTTTAAGCTTTCTCTCAGCATGCAAACGCCTTTATAGTGAAGAAAGCAACAAAACTTAGTTTGAACAAAAAAGGTTGGAAAACTATTCACAAATCATGATACTATCATAAAACAGATAAATGCACTTTCCTGAGGTGCTAGTTTGAAGAGAACACTGTTAACCAATGCATTCTTGTGTTCTGTGCGTTTTTAAGCTTTCTCTCAGCCTGCAAACGCCTTTATAGTGAAGAAAGCAACAAAACTTAGTTTGAACAAAAAAGGTTGGAAAACTATTCACAAATCATGATACTATCATAAAACAGATAAATGCACTTTCCTGAGGTGCTAGTTTGAAGAGAACACTGTTAACCAATGCATTCTTGTGTTCTGTGCGTTTTTAAGCTTTCTCTCAGCCTGCAAACGCCTTTATAGTGAAGAAAGCAACAAAACTTAGTTTGAACAAAAAAGGTTGGAAAACTATTCACAAATCATGATACTATCATAAAACAGATAAACGTACTTTCCTGAGGTGCTAGTTTGAGGAGAACACTGTTAACCAATTCATTCTTGTGTTCTGTGCGTTTTTAAGCTTTCTCTCGGCCTGCAAACGCCTTTTTAGTGAAGAAAGCAACAAAACTTAGTTTGAACAAAAAAGGTTGGAAAACTATTCACAAATCATGATACTATCATAAAACAGATAGATGCACTTTCCTGGGGTGCTAGTTTGAGGAGAACACTGTTAACCAATGCATTCTTGTGTTCTGTGCGTTTTTAAGCTTTCTCTCGGCCTGCAAACGCCTTTATAGTGAAGAAAGCAACAAAACTTAGTTTGAACAAAAAAGGTTGGAAAACTATTCACAAATCATGATACTATCATAAAACAGATGAATGCACTTTCCTGAGGTGCTAGTTTGAAGAGAACACTGTTAACCAATGCATTCTTGTGTTCTGTGCGTTTTTAAGCTTTCTCTCAGCCTGCAAACGCCCTAATTGTGAAGAAAGCAACAAAACTTAGTTTGAACAAAAAAGGTTGGAAAACTATTCACAAATCATGATACTATCATAAAACAGATAGATGCACTTTCCTGGGGTGCTAGTTTGAGGAGAACACTGTTAACCAATGCATTCTTGTGTTCTGTGCGTTTTTAAGCTTTCTCTCGGCCTGCAAACGCCTTTATAGTGAAGAAAGCAACAAAACTTAGTTTGAACAAAAAATGTTGGAAAACTATTCACAAATCATGATACTATCATAAAACAGATAGATGCACTTTCCTGGGGTGCTAGTTTGAGGAGAACACTGTTAACCAATGCATTCTTGTGTTCTGTGCGTTTTTAAGCTTTCTCTCGTCCTGCAAACGCCTTTATAGTGAAGAAAGCAACAAAACTTAGTTTGAACAAAAAAGGTTGGAAAACTATTCACAAATCATGATACCATAATGAAACAGATAAACGTACTTTCCTGAGGTGCTAGTTTGAAGAGAACACTGTTAACCAATGCATTCTTGTGTTCTGTGCGTTTTTAAGCTTTCTCTCGTCCTGCAAACGCCTTTATAGTGAAGAAAGCAACAAAACTTAGTTTGAACAAAAAAGGTTGGAAAACTATTCACAAATCATGATACTATCATAAAACAGATAAATGCACTTTCCTGAGGTGCTAGTGAAGAGAACACTGTTAACCAATGCATTCTTGTGTTCTGTGCGTTTTTAAGCTTTCTCTCGGCCTGCAAACGCCTTTATAGTGAAGAAAGCAACAAAACTTAGTTTGAACAAAAAAGGTTGGAAAACTATTCACAAATCATGATACTATCATAAAACAGATAAATGCACTTTCCTGAGGTGCTAGTTTGAAGAGAACACTGTTAACCAATGCATTCTTGTGTTCTGTGCGTTTTTAAGCTTTCTCTCAGCCTGCAAACGCCCTAATTGTGAAGAAAGCAACAAAACTTAGTTTGAACAAAAAAGGTTGGAAAACTATTCACAAATCATGATACTATCATAAAACAGATAGATGCACTTTCCTGGGGTGCTAGTTTGAGGAGAACACTGTTAACCAATGCATTCTTGTGTTCTGTGCGTTTTTAAGCTTTCTCTCGTCCTGCAAACGCCTTTATAGTGAAGAAAGCAACAAAACTTAGTTTGAACAAAAAAGGTTGGAAAACTATTCACAAATCATGATACTATCATAAAACAGATAGATGCACTTTCCTGGGGTGCTAGTTTGAGGAGAACACTGTTAACCAATGCATTCTTGTGTTCTGTGCGTTTTTAAGCTTTCTCTCGTCCTGCAAACGCCTTTATAGTGAAGAAAGCAACAAAACTTAGTTTGAACAAAAAAGGTTGGAAAACTATTCACAAATCATGATACTATCATAAAACAGATAAATGCACTTTCCTGAGGTGCTAGTTTGAAGAGAACACTGTTAACCAATGCATTCTTGTGTTCTGTGCGTTTTTAAGCTTTCTCTCGGCCTGCAAACGCCTTTATAGTGAAGAAAGCAACAAAACTTAGTTTGAACAAAAAAGGTTGGAAAACTATTCACAAATCATGATACCATCATGAAACAGATAAACGTACTTTCCTGAGGTGCTAGTTTGAAGAGAACACTGTTAACCAATGCATTCTTGTGTTCTGTGCGTTTTTAAGCTTTCTCTCGTCCTGCAAACGCCTTTATAGTGAAGAAAGCAACAAAACTTAGTTTGAACAAAAAAGGTTGGAAAACTATTCACAAATCATGATACTATCATAAAACAGATAGATGCACTTTCCTGGGGTGCTAGTTTGAGGAGAACACTGTTAACCAATGCATTCTTGTGTTCTGTGCGTTTTTAAGCTTTCTCTCGTCCTGCAAACGCCTTTATAGTGAAGAAAGCAACAAAACTTAGTTTGAACAAAAAATGTTGGAAAACTATTCACAAATCATGATACTATCATAAAACAGATAGATGCACTTTCCTGGGGTGCTAGTTTGAGGAGAACACTGTTAACCAATGCATTCTTGTGTTCTGTGCGTTTTTAAGCTTTCTCTCGTCCTGCAAACGCCTTTATAGTGAAGAAAGCAACAAAACTTAGTTTGAACAAAAAAGGTTGGAAAACTATTCACAAATCATGATACTATCATAAAACAGATAGATGCACTTTCCTGGGGTGCTAAGTTGAGGAGAACACTGTTAACCAATGCATTCTTGTGTTCTGTGCGTTTTTAAGCTTTCTCTCGGCCTGCAAACGCCTTTATAGTGAAGAAAGCAACAAAACTTAGTTTGAACAAAAAAGGTTGGAAAACTATTCACAAATCATGATACTATCATAAAACAGATAAATGCACTTTCCTGAGGTGCTAGTTTGAGGAGAATTCTGTTAACCAATGCATTCTTGTGTTCTGTGCGTTTTTAAGCTTTCTCTCAGCATGCAAACGCCTTTATAGTGAAGAAAGCAACAAAACTTAGTTTGAACAAAAAAGGTTGGAAAACTATTCACAAATCATGATACTATCATAAAACAGATAAATGCACTTTCCTGAGGTGCTAGTTTGAAGAGAACACTGTTAACCAATGCATTCTTGTGTTCTGTGCGTTTTTAAGCTTTCTCTCAGCCTGCAAACGCCTTTATAGTGAAGAAAGCAACAAAACTTAGTTTGAACAAAAAAGGTTGGAAAACTATTCACAAATCATGATACTATCATAAAACAGATAAACGTACTTTCCTGAGGTGCTAGTTTGAGGAGAACACTGTTAACCAATTCATTCTTGTGTTCTGTGCGTTTTTAAGCTTTCTCTCGGCCTGCAAACGCCTTTTTAGTGAAGAAAGCAACAAAACTTAGTTTGAACAAAAAAGGTTGGAAAACTATTCACAAATCATGATACTATCATAAAACAGATAGATGCACTTTCCTGGGGTGCTAGTTTGAGGAGAACACTGTTAACCAATGCATTCTTGTGTTCTGTGCGTTTTTAAGCTTTCTCTCGGCCTGCAAACGCCTTTATAGTGAAGAAAGCAACAAAACTTAGTTTGAACAAAAAAGGTTGGAAAACTATTCACAAATCATGATACTATCATAAAACAGATAAATGCACTTTCCTGAGGTGCTAGTTTGAGGATAATTCTGTTAACCAATGCATTCTTGTGTTCTGTGCGTTTTTAAGCTTTCTCTCAGCCTGCAAACGCCTTTATAGTGAAGAAAGCAACAAAACTTAGTTTGAACAAAAAAGGTTGGAAAACTATTCACAAATCATGATACTATCATAAAACAGATAAATGCACTTTCCTGAGGTGCTAGTTTGAAGAGAACACTGTTAACCAATGCATTCTTGTGTTCTGTGCGTTTTTAAGCTTTCTCTCAGCCTGCAAACGCCCTAATTGTGAAGAAAGCAACAAAACTTAGTTTGAACAAAAAAGGTTGGAAAACTATTCACAAATCATGATACTATCATAAAACAGATAGATGCACTTTCCTGGGGTGCTAGTTTGAGGAGAACACTGTTAACCAATGCATTCTTGTGTTCTGTGCGTTTTTTAAGCTTTCTCTCGTCCTGCAAACGCCTTTATAGTGAAGAAAGCAACAAAACTTAGTTTGAACAAAAAAGGTTGGAAAACTATTCACAAATCATGATACTATCATAAAACAGATAAATGCACTTTCCTGAGGTGCTAGTTTGAAGAGAACACTGTTAACCAATGCATTCTTGTGTTCTGTGCGTTTTTAAGCTTTCTCTCGGCCTGCAAACGCCTTTATAGTGAAGAAAGCAACAAAACTTAGTTTGAACAAAAAAGGTTGGAAAACTATTCACAAATCATGATACTATCATAAAACAGATAAATGCACTTTCCTGAGGTGCTAGTTTGAAGAGAACACTGTTAACCAATGCATTCTTGTGTTCTGTGCGTTTTTAAGCTTTCTCTCAGCCTGCAAACGCCTTTATAGTGAAGAAAGCAACAAAACTTAGTTTGAACAAAAAAGGTTGGAAAACTATTCACAAATCATGATACTATCATAAAACAGATAAACGTACTTTCCTGAGGTGCTAGTTTGAGGAGAACACTGTTAACCAATTCATTCTTGTGTTCTGTGCGTTTTTAAGCTTTCTCTCGGCCTGCAAACGCCTTTTTAGTGAAGAAAGCAACAAAACTTAGTTTGAACAAAAAAGGTTGGAAAACTATTCACAAATCATGATACTATCATAAAACAGATAGATGCACTTTCCTGGGGTGCTAGTTTGAGGAGAACACTGTTAACCAATGCATTCTTGTGTTCTGTGCGTTTTTAAGCTTTCTCTCGGCCTGCAAACGCCTTTATAGTGAAGAAAGCAACAAAACTTAGTTTGAACAAAAAAGGTTGGAAAACTATTCACAAATCATGATACTATCATAAAACAGATAAATGCACTTTCCTGAGGTGCTAGTTTGAGGATAATTCTGTTAACCAATGCATTCTTGTGTTCTGTGCGTTTTTAAGCTTTCTCTCAGCCTGCAAACGCCTTTATAGTGAAGAAAGCAACAAAACTTAGTTTGAACAAAAAAGGTTGGAAAACTATTCACAAATCATGATACTATCATAAAACAGATAAATGCACTTTCCTGAGGTGCTAGTTTGAAGAGAACACTGTTAACCAATGCATTCTTGTGTTCTGTGCGTTTTTAAGCTTTCTCTCAGCCTGCAAACGCCCTAATTGTGAAGAAAGCAACAAAACTTAGTTTGAACAAAAAAGGTTGGAAAACTATTCACAAATCATGATACTATCATAAAACAGATAAATGCACTTTCCTGAGGTGCTAGTTTGAAGAGAACACTGTTAACCAATGCATTCTTGTGTTCTGTGCGTTTTTAAGCTTTCTCTCAGCCTGCAAACGCCCTAATTGTGAAGAAAGCAACAAAACTTAGTTTGAACAAAAAAGGTTGGAAAACTATTCACAAATCATGATACTATCATAAAACAGATAGATGCACTTTCCTGGGGTGCTAGTTTGAGGAGAACACTGTTAACCAATGCATTCTTGTGTTCTGTGCGTTTTTAAGCTTTCTCTCGTCCTGCAAACGCCTTTATAGTGAAGAAAGCAACAAAACTTAGTTTGAACAAAAAAGGTTGGAAAACTATTCACAAATCATGATACCATCATGAAACAGATAAACGTACTTTCCTGAGGTGCTAGTTTGAAGAGAACACTGTTAACCAATGCATTCTTGTGTTCTGTGCGTTTTTAAGCTTTCTCTCGTCCTGCAAACGCCTTTATAGTGAAGAAAGCAACAAAACTTAGTTTGAACAAAAAATGTTGGAAAACTATTCACAAATCATGATACTATCATAAAACAGATAGATGCACTTTCCTGGGGTGCTAGTTTGAGGAGAACACTGTTAACCAATGCATTCTTGTGTTCTGTGCGTTTTTAAGCTTTCTCTCGTCCTGCAAACGCCTTTATAGTGAAGAAAGCAACAAAACTTAGTTTGAACAAAAAATGTTGGAAAACTATTCACAAATCATGATACTATCATAAAACAGATAGATGCACTTTCCTGGGGTGCTAGTTTGAGGAGAACACTGTTAACCAATGCATTCTTGTGTTCTGTGCGTTTTTAAGCTTTCTCTCGTCCTGCAAACGCCTTTATAGTGAAGAAAGCAACAAAACTTAGTTTGAACAAAAAAGGTTGGAAAACTATTCACAAATCATGATACTATCATAAAACAGATAGATGCACTTTCCTGGGGTGCTAAGTTGAGGAGAACACTGTTAACCAATGCATTCTTGTGTTCTGTGCGTTTTTAAGCTTTCTCTCGTCCTGCAAACGCCTTTATAGTGAAGAAAGCAACAAAACTTAGTTTGAACAAAAAAGGTTGGAAAACTATTCACAAATCATGATACCATCATGAAACAGATAAACGTACTTTCCTGAGGTGCTAGTTTGAAGAGAACACTGTTAACCAATGCATTCTTGTGTTCTGTGCGTTTTTAAGCTTTCTCTCGGCCTGCAAACGCCTTTATAGTGAAGAAAGCAACAAAACTTAGTTTGAACAAAAAAGGTTGGAAAACTATTCACAAATCATGATACTATCATAAAACAGATAAATGCACTTTCCTGAGGTGCTAGTTTGAGGAGAATTCTGTTAACCAATGCATTCTTGTGTTCTGTGCGTTTTTAAGCTTTCTCTCAGCATGCAAACGCCTTTATAGTGAAGAAAGCAACAAAACTTAGTTTGAACAAAAAAGGTTGGAAAACTATTCACAAATCATGATACTATCATAAAACAGATAAATGCACTTTCCTGAGGTGCTAGTTTGAAGAGAACACTGTTAACCAATGCATTCTTGTGTTCTGTGCGTTTTTAAGCTTTCTCTCAGCCTGCAAACGCCTTTATAGTGAAGAAAGCAACAAAACTTAGTTTGAACAAAAAAGGTTGGAAAACTATTCACAAATCATGATACTATCATAAAACAGATAAACGTACTTTCCTGAGGTGCTAGTTTGAGGAGAACACTGTTAACCAATTCATTCTTGTGTTCTGTGCGTTTTTAAGCTTTCTCTCGGCCTGCAAACGCCTTTTTAGTGAAGAAAGCAACAAAACTTAGTTTGAACAAAAAAGGTTGGAAAACTATTCACAAATCATGATACTATCATAAAACAGATAGATGCACTTTCCTGGGGTGCTAGTTTGAGGAGAACACTGTTAACCAATGCATTCTTGTGTTCTGTGCGTTTTTAAGCTTTCTCTCGGCCTGCAAACGCCTTTATAGTGAAGAAAGCAACAAAACTTAGTTTGAACAAAAAAGGTTGGAAAACTATTCACAAATCATGATACTATCATAAAACAGATAAATGCACTTTCCTGAGGTGCTAGTTTGAGGATAATTCTGTTAACCAATGCATTCTTGTGTTCTGTGCGTTTTTAAGCTTTCTCTCAGCCTGCAAACGCCTTTATAGTGAAGAAAGCAACAAAACTTAGTTTGAACAAAAAAGGTTGGAAAACTATTCACAAATCATGATACTATCATAAAACAGATAAATGCACTTTCCTGAGGTGCTAGTTTGAAGAGAACACTGTTAACCAATGCATTCTTGTGTTCTGTGCGTTTTTAAGCTTTCTCTCAGCCTGCAAACGCCCTAATTGTGAAGAAAGCAACAAAACTTAGTTTGAACAAAAAAGGTTGGAAAACTATTCACAAATCATGATACTATCATAAAACAGATAGATGCACTTTCCTGGGGTGCTAGTTTGAGGAGAACACTGTTAACCAATGCATTCTTGTGTTCTGTGCGTTTTTAAGCTTTCTCTCGTCCTGCAAACGCCTTTATAGTGAAGAAAGCAACAAAACTTAGTTTGAACAAAAAAGGTTGGAAAACTATTCACAAATCATGATACCATCATGAAACAGATAAACGTACTTTCCTGAGGTGCTAGTTTGAAGAGAACACTGTTAACCAATGCATTCTTGTGTTCTGTGCGTTTTTAAGCTTTCTCTCGTCCTGCAAACGCCTTTATAGTGAAGAAAGCAACAAAACTTAGTTTGAACAAAAAATGTTGGAAAACTATTCACAAATCATGATACTATCATAAAACAGATAGATGCACTTTCCTGGGGTGCTAGTTTGAGGAGAACACTGTTAACCAATGCATTCTTGTGTTCTGTGCGTTTTTAAGCTTTCTCTCGTCCTGCAAACGCCTTTATAGTGAAGAAAGCAACAAAACTTAGTTTGAACAAAAAATGTTGGAAAACTATTCACAAATCATGATACTATCATAAAACAGATAGATGCACTTTCCTGGGGTGCTAGTTTGAGGAGAACACTGTTAACCAATGCATTCTTGTGTTCTGTGCGTTTTTAAGCTTTCTCTCGTCCTGCAAACGCCTTTATAGTGAAGAAAGCAACAAAACTTAGTTTGAACAAAAAAGGTTGGAAAACTATTCACAAATCATGATACTATCATAAAACAGATAGATGCACTTTCCTGGGGTGCTAAGTTGAGGAGAACACTGTTAACCAATGCATTCTTGTGTTCTGTGCGTTTTTAAGCTTTCTCTCGGCCTGCAAACGCCTTTATAGTGAAGAAAGCAACAAAACTTAGTTTGAACAAAAAAGGTTGGAAAACTATTCACAAATCATGATACTATCATAAAACAGATAAACGTACTTTCCTGAGGTGCTAGTTTGAGGAGAACACTGTTAACCAATTCATTCTTGTGTTCTGTGCGTTTTTAAGCTTTCTCTCGGCCTGCAAACGCCTTTTTAGTGAAGAAAGCAACAAAACTTAGTTTGAACAAAAAAGGTTGGAAAACTATTCACAAATCATGATACTATCATAAAACAGATAGATGCACTTTCCTGGGGTGCTAGTTTGAGGAGAACACTGTTAACCAATGCATTCTTGTGTTCTGTGCGTTTTTAAGCTTTCTCTCGGCCTGCAAACGCCTTTATAGTGAAGAAAGCAACAAAACTTAGTTTGAACAAAAAAGGTTGGAAAACTATTCACAAATCATGATACTATCATAAAACAGATAAATGCACTTTCCTGAGGTGCTAGTTTGAGGATAATTCTGTTAACCAATGCATTCTTGTGTTCTGTGCGTTTTTAAGCTTTCTCTCAGCCTGCAAACGCCTTTATAGTGAAGAAAGCAACAAAACTTAGTTTGAACAAAAAAGGTTGGAAAACTATTCACAAATCATGATACTATCATAAAACAGATAAATGCACTTTCCTGAGGTGCTAGTTTGAAGAGAACACTGTTAACCAATGCATTCTTGTGTTCTGTGCGTTTTTAAGCTTTCTCTCAGCCTGCAAACGCCCTAATTGTGAAGAAAGCAACAAAACTTAGTTTGAACAAAAAAGGTTGGAAAACTATTCACAAATCATGATACTATCATAAAACAGATAGATGCACTTTCCTGGGGTGCTAGTTTGAGGAGAACACTGTTAACCAATGCATTCTTGTGTTCTGTGCGTTTTTAAGCTTTCTCTCGTCCTGCAAACGCCTTTATAGTGAAGAAAGCAACAAAACTTAGTTTGAACAAAAAAGGTTGGAAAACTATTCACAAATCATGATACTATCATAAAACAGATAAATGCACTTTCCTGAGGTGCTAGTTTGAAGAGAACACTGTTAACCAATGCATTCTTGTGTTCTGTGCGTTTTTAAGCTTTCTCTCAGCCTGCAAACGCCCTAATTGTGAAGAAAGCAACAAAACTTAGTTTGAACAAAAAAGGTTGGAAAACTATTCACAAATCATGATACTATCATAAAACAGATAGATGCACTTTCCTGGGGTGCTAGTTTGAGGAGAACACTGTTAACCAATGCATTCTTGTGTTCTGTGCGTTTTTAAGCTTTCTCTCGTCCTGCAAACGCCTTTATAGTGAAGAAAGCAACAAAACTTAGTTTGAACAAAAAAGGTTGGAAAACTATTCACAAATCATGATACCATCATGAAACAGATAAACGTACTTTCCTGAGGTGCTAGTTTGAAGAGAACACTGTTAACCAATGCATTCTTGTGTTCTGTGCGTTTTTAAGCTTTCTCTCGTCCTGCAAACGCCTTTATAGTGAAGAAAGCAACAAAACTTAGTTTGAACAAAAAATGTTGGAAAACTATTCACAAATCATGATACTATCATAAAACAGATAGATGCACTTTCCTGGGGTGCTAGTTTGAGGAGAACACTGTTAACCAATGCATTCTTGTGTTCTGTGCGTTTTTAAGCTTTCTCTCGTCCTGCAAACGCCTTTATAGTGAAGAAAGCAACAAAACTTAGTTTGAACAAAAAATGTTGGAAAACTATTCACAAATCATGATACTATCATAAAACAGATAGATGCACTTTCCTGGGGTGCTAGTTTGAGGAGAACACTGTTAACCAATGCATTCTTGTGTTCTGTGCGTTTTTAAGCTTTCTCTCGTCCTGCAAACGCCTTTATAGTGAAGAAAGCAACAAAACTTAGTTTGAACAAAAAAGGTTGGAAAACTATTCACAAATCATGATACTATCATAAAACAGATAGATGCACTTTCCTGGGGTGCTAAGTTGAGGAGAACACTGTTAACCAATGCATTCTTGTGTTCTGTGCGTTTTTAAGCTTTCTCTCGTCCTGCAAACGCCTTTATAGTGAAGAAAGCAACAAAACTTAGTTTGAACAAAAAAGGTTGGAAAACTATTCACAAATCATGATACCATCATGAAACAGATAAACGTACTTTCCTGAGGTGCTAGTTTGAAGAGAACACTGTTAACCAATGCATTCTTGTGTTCTGTGCGTTTTTAAGCTTTCTCTCGGCCTGCAAACGCCTTTATAGTGAAGAAAGCAACAAAACTTAGTTTGAACAAAAAAGGTTGGAAAACTATTCACAAATCATGATACTATCATAAAACAGATAAATGCACTTTCCTGAGGTGCTAGTTTGAGGAGAATTCTGTTAACCAATGCATTCTTGTGTTCTGTGCGTTTTTAAGCTTTCTCTCAGCATGCAAACGCCTTTATAGTGAAGAAAGCAACAAAACTTAGTTTGAACAAAAAAGGTTGGAAAACTATTCACAAATCATGATACTATCATAAAACAGATAAATGCACTTTCCTGAGGTGCTAGTTTGAAGAGAACACTGTTAACCAATGCATTCTTGTGTTCTGTGCGTTTTTAAGCTTTCTCTCAGCCTGCAAACGCCTTTATAGTGAAGAAAGCAACAAAACTTAGTTTGAACAAAAAAGGTTGGAAAACTATTCACAAATCATGATACTATCATAAAACAGATAAATGCACTTTCCTGAGGTGCTAGTTTGAGGAGAATTCTGTTAACCAATGCATTCTTGTGTTCTGTGCGTTTTTAAGCTTTCTCTCAGCATGCAAACGCCTTTATAGTGAAGAAAGCAACAAAACTTAGTTTGAACAAAAAAGGTTGGAAAACTATTCACAAATCATGATACTATCATAAAACAGATAAATGCACTTTCCTGAGGTGCTAGTTTGAAGAGAACACTGTTAACCAATGCATTCTTGTGTTCTGTGCGTTTTTAAGCTTTCTCTCAGCCTGCAAACGCCTTTATAGTGAAGAAAGCAACAAAACTTAGTTTGAACAAAAAAGGTTGGAAAACTATTCACAAATCATGATACTATCATAAAACAGATAAATGCACTTTCCTGAGGTGCTAGTTTGAGGATAATTCTGTTAACCAATGCATTCTTGTGTTCTGTGCGTTTTTAAGCTTTCTCTCAGCCTGCAAACGCCTTTATAGTGAAGAAAGCAACAAAACTTAGTTTGAACAAAAAAGGTTGGAAAACTATTCACAAATCATGATACTATCATAAAACAGATAAATGCACTTTCCTGAGGTGCTAGTTTGAAGAGAACACTGTTAACCAATGCATTCTTGTGTTCTGTGCGTTTTAAGCTTTCTCTCAGCCTGCAAACGCCCTAATTGTGAAGAAAGCAACAAAACTTAGTTTGAACAAAAAAGGTTGGAAAACTATTCACAAATCATGATACTATCATAAAACAGATAGATGCACTTTCCTGGGGTGCTAGTTTGAGGAGAACACTGTTAACCAATGCATTCTTGTGTTCTGTGCGTTTTTAAGCTTTCTCTCGTCCTGCAAACGCCTTTATAGTGAAGAAAGCAACAAAACTTAGTTTGAACAAAAAAGGTTGGAAAACTATTCACAAATCATGATACCATCATGAAACAGATAAACGTACTTTCCTGAGGTGCTAGTTTGAAGAGAACACTGTTAACCAATGCATTCTTGTGTTCTGTGCGTTTTTAAGCTTTCTCTCGTCCTGCAAACGCCTTTATAGTGAAGAAAGCAACAAAACTTAGTTTGAACAAAAAATGTTGGAAAACTATTCACAAATCATGATACTATCATAAAACAGATAGATGCACTTTCCTGGGGTGCTAGTTTGAGGAGAACACTGTTAACCAATGCATTCTTGTGTTCTGTGCGTTTTTAAGCTTTCTCTCGTCCTGCAAACGCCTTTATAGTGAAGAAAGCAACAAAACTTAGTTTGAACAAAAAATGTTGGAAAACTATTCACAAATCATGATACTATCATAAAACAGATAGATGCACTTTCCTGGGGTGCTAGTTTGAGGAGAACACTGTTAACCAATGCATTCTTGTGTTCTGTGCGTTTTTAAGCTTTCTCTCGTCCTGCAAACGCCTTTATAGTGAAGAAAGCAACAAAACTTAGTTTGAACAAAAAAGGTTGGAAAACTATTCACAAATCATGATACCATCATGAAACAGATAAACGTACTTTCCTGAGGTGCTAGTTTGAAGAGAACACTGTTAACCAATGCATTCTTGTGTTCTGTGCGTTTTTAAGCTTTCTCTCGTCCTGCAAACGCCTTTATAGTGAAGAAAGCAACAAAACTTAGTTTGAACAAAAAAGGTTGGAAAACTATTCACAAATCATGATACCATCATGAAACAGATAAACGTACTTTCCTGAGGTGCTAGTTTGAGGAGAATTCTGTTAACCAATGCATTCTTGTGTTCTGTGCGTTTTTAAGCTTTCTCTCAGCATGCAAACGCCTTTATAGTGAAGAAAGCAACAAAACTTAGTTTAAACAAAAAAGGTTGGAAAACTATTCACAAATCATGATACTATCATAAAACAGATAGATGCACTTTCCTGGGGTGCTAGTTTGAGGAGAACACTGTTAACCAATGCATTCTTGTGTTCTGTGCGTTTTTAAGCTTTCTCTCGGCCGGCAAACGCCTTTATAATGAAGAAAGCAACAAAACTTAGTTTAAACAAAAAAGGTTGGAAAACTATTCACAAATCATGATACCATCATAAAACAGATAAACGTACTTTTCTGAGGTGCTAGTTTGAGGAGAATTCTGTTAACCAATGCATTCTTGTGTTCTGTGCGTTTTTAAGCTTTCTCTCAGCCTGCAAACGCCTTTATAGTGAAGAAAGCAACAAAACTTAGTTTGAACAAAAAATGTTGGAAAACTATTCACAATACATGATACTATCATAAAACAGATAGATGCACTTTCCTGGGGTGCTAGTTTGAGGAGAACACTGTTAACCAATGCATTCTTGTGTTCTGTGCGTTTTTAAGCTTTCTCTCGTCCTGCAAACGCCTTTATAGTGAAGAAAGCAACAAAACTTAGTTTGAACAAAAAAGGTTGGAAAACTATTCACAAATCATGATACTATCATAAAACAGATAGATGCACTTTCCTGGGGTGCTAGTTTGAGGAGAACACTGTTAACCAATGCATTCTTGTGTTCTGTGCGTTTTTAAGCTTTCTCTCGTCCTGCAAACGCCTTTATAGTGAAGAAAGCAACAAAACTTAGTTTGAACAAAAAAGGTTGGAAAACTATTCACAAATCATGATACTATCATAAAACAGATAAATGCACTTTCCTGAGGTGCTAGTTTGAAGAGAACACTGTTAACCAATGCATTCTTGTGTTCTGTGCGTTTTTAAGCTTTCTCTCGGCCTGCAAACGCCTTTATAGTGAAGAAAGCAACAAAACTTAGTTTGAACAAAAAAGGTTGGAAAACTATTCACAAATCATGATACCATCATGAAACAGATAAACGTACTTTCCTGAGGTGCTAGTTTGAAGAGAACACTGTTAACCAATGCATTCTTGTGTTCTGTGCGTTTTTAAGCTTTCTCTCGTCCTGCAAACGCCTTTATAGTGAAGAAAGCAACAAAACTTAGTTTGAACAAAAAAGGTTGGAAAACTATTCACAAATCATGATACTATCATAAAACAGATAGATGCACTTTCCTGGGGTGCTAGTTTGAGGAGAACACTGTTAACCAATGCATTCTTGTGTTCTGTGCGTTTTTAAGCTTTCTCTCGTCCTGCAAACGCCTTTATAGTGAAGAAAGCAACAAAACTTAGTTTGAACAAAAAAGGTTGGAAAACTATTCACAAATCATGATACCATCATGAAACAGATAAACGTCATTTCCTGAGGTGCTAGTTTGAAGAGAACACTGTTAACCAATGCATTCTTGTGTTCTGTGCGTTTTTAAGCTTTCTCTCGGCCTGCAAACGCCTTTATAGTGAAGAAAGCAACAAAACTTAGTTTGAACAAAAAAGGTTGGAAAACTATTCACAAATCATGATACTATCATAAAACAGATAAATGCACTTTCCTGAGGTGCTAGTGAAGAGAACACTGTTAACCAATGCATTCTTGTGTTCTGTGCGTTTTTAAGCTTTCTCTCGGCCTGCAAACGCCTTTATAGTGAAGAAAGCAACAAAACTTAGTTTGAACAAAAAAGGTTGGAAAACTATTCACAAATCATGATACTATCATAAAACAGATAGATGCACTTTCCTGGGGTGCTAGTTTGAGGAGAACACTGTTAACCAATGCATTCTTGTGTTCTGTGCGTTTTTAAGCTTTCTCTCGTCCTGCAAACGCCTTTATAGTGAAGAAAGCAACAAAACTTAGTTTGAACAAAAAAGGTTGGAAAACTATTCACAAATCATGATACTATCATAAAACAGATAAATGCACTTTCCTGAGGTGCTAGTGAAGAGAACACTGTTAACCAATGCATTCTTGTGTTCTGTGCGTTTTTAAGCTTTCTCTCGGCCTGCAAACGCCTTTATAGTGAAGAAAGCAACAAAACTTAGTTTGAACAAAAAAGGTTGGAAAACTATTCACAAATCATGATACTATCATAAAACAGATAAATGCACTTTCCTGAGGTGCTAGTTTGAGGATAATTCTGTTAACCAATGCATTCTTGTGTTCTGTGCGTTTTTAAGCTTTCTCTCAGCCTGCAAACGCCTTTATAGTGAAGAAAGCAACAAAACTTAGTTTGAACAAAAAAGGTTGGAAAACTATTCACAAATCATGATACTATCATAAAACAGATAAATGCACTTTCCTGAGGTGCTAGTTTGAAGAGAACACTGTTAACCAATGCATTCTTGTGTTCTGTGCGTTTTTAAGCTTTCTCTCAGCCTGCAAACGCCCTAATTGTGAAGAAAGCAACAAAACTTAGTTTGAACAAAAAAGGTTGGAAAACTATTCACAAATCATGATACTATCATAAAACAGATAGATGCACTTTCCTGGGGTGCTAGTTTGAGGAGAACACTGTTAACCAATGCATTCTTGTGTTCTGTGCGTTTTTAAGCTTTCTCTCGTCCTGCAAACGCCTTTATAGTGAAGAAAGCAACAAAACTTAGTTTGAACAAAAAAGGTTGGAAAACTATTCACAAATCATGATACCATCATGAAACAGATAAACGTACTTTCCTGAGGTGCTAGTTTGAAGAGAACACTGTTAACCAATGCATTCTTGTGTTCTGTGCGTTTTTAAGCTTTCTCTCGTCCTGCAAACGCCTTTATAGTGAAGAAAGCAACAAAACTTAGTTTGAACAAAAAATGTTGGAAAACTATTCACAAATCATGATACTATCATAAAACAGATAGATGCACTTTCCTGGGGTGCTAGTTTGAGGAGAACACTGTTAACCAATGCATTCTTGTGTTCTGTGCGTTTTTAAGCTTTCTCTCGTCCTGCAAACGCCTTTATAGTGAAGAAAGCAACAAAACTTAGTTTGAACAAAAAATGTTGGAAAACTATTCACAAATCATGATACTATCATAAAACAGATAGATGCACTTTCCTGGGGTGCTAGTTTGAGGAGAACACTGTTAACCAATGCATTCTTGTGTTCTGTGCGTTTTTAAGCTTTCTCTCGTCCTGCAAACGCCTTTATAGTGAAGAAAGCAACAAAACTTAGTTTGAACAAAAAAGGTTGGAAAACTATTCACAAATCATGATACCATCATGAAACAGATAAACGTACTTTCCTGAGGTGCTAGTTTGAGGAGAATTCTTTTAACCAATGCATTCTTGTGTTCTGTGCGTTTTTAAGCTTTCTCTCAGCCTGCAAACGCCTTTATAGTGAAGAAAGTAACAAAACTTAGTTTGAACAAAAAAGGTTGGAAAACTATTCACAAATCATGATACCATCATGAAACAGATAAACGTACTTTCCTGAGGTGCTAGTTTGAGGAGAATTCTGTTAACCAATGCATTCTTGTGTTCTGTGCGTTTTTAAGCTTTCTCTCAGCATGCAAACGCCTTTATAGTGAAGAAAGCAACAAAACTTAGTTTAAACAAAAAAGGTTGGAAAACTATTCACAAATCATGATACTATCATAAAACAGATAGATGCACTTTCCTGGGGTGCTAGTTTGAGGAGAACACTGTTAACCAATGCATTCTTGTGTTCTGTGCGTTTTTAAGCTTTCTCTCGGCCGGCAAACGCCTTTATAATGAAGAAAGCAACAAAACTTAGTTTAAACAAAAAAGGTTGGAAAACTATTCACAAATCATGATACCATCATAAAACAGATAAACGTACTTTTCTGAGGTGCTAGTTTGAGGAGAATTCTGTTAACCAATGCATTCTTGTGTTCTGTGCGTTTTTAAGCTTTCTCTCAGCCTGCAAACGCCTTTATAGTGAAGAAAGCAACAAAACTTAGTTTGAACAAAAAAGGTTGGAAAACTATTCACAAATCATGATACTATCATAAAACAGATGAATGCACTTTCCTGAGGTGCTAGTTTGAAGAGAACACTGTTAACCAATGCATTCTTGTGTTCTGTGCGTTTTTAAGCTTTCTCTCAGCCTGCAAACGCCCTAATTGTGAAGAAAGCAACAAAACTTAGTTTGAACAAAAAAGGTTGGAAAACTATTCACAAATCATGATACTATCATAAAACAGATAGATGCACTTTCCTGGGGTGCTAGTTTGAGGAGAACACTGTTAACCAATGCATTCTTGTGTTCTGTGCGTTTTTAAGCTTTCTCTCGGCCTGCAAACGCCTTTATAGTGAAGAAAGCAACAAAACTTAGTTTGAACAAAAAATGTTGGAAAACTATTCACAAATCATGATACTATCATAAAACAGATAGATGCACTTTCCTGGGGTGCTAGTTTGAGGAGAACACTGTTAACCAATGTGTAAGTAACTCTGCAGATCTTCTGGTAAAAGGGAATTGTACCTTTATTTTGAAAGGGTAAAAAGAGGATGTTTCTGCGTTTTGAATGTGAGCTTAACGGAACTTGTTACTGACAAATGTGAATTTTATTCAAAACTATTCGTTTAATGGACCCGTAACAATAATGGCAAAAAGCTCTTACGGTGGTGTTTTTACGCTGACGTTCAAGGACGGTATTGCATGGAAAGGAAGAAAATAAAGGAGTAATTTCACCAGCAGTAAGTGCCATGTCTCTTTATATGCGGGATCCGTTACAGTAAGAGCTTTACCTCGCCAGCTAACCTGCTGCATCAACGGACTATAACGGACTTTAAGGACATTTTTCACGGATATAAAAGAACGCTCGTACGGAAGAATGGAGAAGGGCAGCGGTGAAAAGAAGACGGCGACGTGGTAGGAAAGAGCAAGAAGAGGAGTAAGGCTAGCAAAATGGAGGGAAACGAGACTACTCGGCGCAGCAAGGATAAAGAGCAACAGATCGAAATCCTTCAAAAGGTAATTCAGGAATACAAGGAAATGATAGAAAAGGAAACCGAACAAGGTGCTGTTAGACAAGAACTAAAAGAGTCTTTGCTTAACAAAAAGGAAATGCTTGCTGAACTGTTGAACGATGACGATGAAAATGCTACAGATTTAGCTAACGTTAGACGTTCGGAACGCGCGCGAGCTCCCACGGAAAAGATGCTAGCTTATCGTAAACAAGAGCAGAGCAAACGTGCTAAAAGACTTGATAGCCTTTATGAACAGTGGAAAGCCCAAGCTCGACAAACACGGCAAGAACTAAAATCTGAACTAACAGAAAGTCGATTGGCATGTCTCGCAGACAATCTGGAAATAAGGAAAATCGAAATCATGAAAGTGTATGAAGAATTGAGAGGGTGCGGCCCGCCCGACACTGAGCTAAGGCGCAAAGTTGATGCTTGTGCTGCAGTAACAGGTGACATCATTAAAATCCTGAACGAGAGGCTAACTGGCGTAAATGGAGAATATGATGCAGAATATGAAGGACAGCGCTTGCACGAGCTACTCGAGCCTGACTATGCCCGGTCCATTTACGGCTCCTCTGCCTCAGCGCTAACTGGCAGTCATCGCTCCACACGTTCAAGTGTAGCAGCCAAGCGAGCAGAAGCAGCGGCGGAGTTAGCTGCTAAGGAGGCTGAATATAAAATGCTAACGGAGGAAGAGAGTCAACGGGAAAAGATCCGAGTTTTAGAGGAAGAGCACAGGAGGGAATTAGAAAAACACAAAGCAGAATTAGAACGGTTACAAGCTGAAAAGGACTTAAAGGCTGCCCAAGCCAGACTTGAAGTATATGACAGAGAAGTGAAAGAGGAATCTGATGCTCAGTCCTTTCAGTCATTTCAGAACCCTATTCGGAACATTCTGCCTGTCGCAATAAATTGTCCTCCTCCTACAATTGTCACTCCTTCTGCTCCCATTGATGTATCCGGCCTAGCACAAGCTGTTCAGGACAGCATCGCTATTAACAGACTTCCAATGCCAGAGCCCCCAGTGTTTAATGGCAATCCCATTGACTTTGTTGAGTGGAAGGCTTCTTTTATTTCACTTATAGATAGAATGAACATTCCCACTACCGACAAGCTGCACTACCTAAGGAGATATGTAGGTGGCTCAGCTCACAAATGCCTAGAAGGGACATTCTATCGTAGTGACAATGAAGCTTACAGCGACGCTTGGAAAAAGCTCAATCAGAGGTACGGCCAGCCATTTATCATTCAAAAGGCTTTTAGAGAAAAGTTATCCAACTGGTCAAAAATACAGTCAAAGGATGCTGAAGGATTGAGAGACTTCTCAGATTTCTTAAATGCCTGTCTGCAGGCCATGCCCCATGTAAAAGGTTTAAACATCCTAAACGATTGTGAGGAAAATCAGAAGTTGGTGCGGAAACTGCCAGAGTGGCTAGCCTCACGATGGAACCGGCAAGTAACATTGCGTCTCACGGAGGGAAAGGATTTCCCTAGCTTCAAGGACTTTGCCAAGTTTATGTCTGTGGAGGCCGAAACCGCCTGCAATCCAGTCACCTCTTTCCTCGCTCTCCATCCACCTGATGGTTCTGGTCAAGAAAAGTGGAGCACAAGGGTAAGCAAAAGAAACAAAGCCAGCACCTTTAACACACAAATTGTGATTGAAAACAGTAAGCAGACCACAACAAAGGAAAAGGTCAAGGCCCCTTGTATGCTTTGTAAGGATATCAGTCATCAGCTTTGCAAATGTCCAGACTTCATGCAAAGAAAACTGGAATACAGAAGGGCATATGTCAAAGATAACAGACTGTGTTATGGATGTCTAAAACACGGTCACAGCGCGAAGGAATGCCGACATCGGCACACATGTGACTCATGCAGAGGACGGCATCCTACATGTCTCCACGATGATGGCTACGGAAAAGTTGAAATCAAAGAATGGACAAATAGGGAAATGTCAGCGCAACACAGGGAAACGGAACCAACGTCTGCCGTTTCTCTCAATGTCACCAGTCAAGGTCAGTCAGAAAACACCTCAATGATAGTGCCAGTGTGGGTGTCAAGCGACAATAATCCATCCAGAGAAAAACTTGTGTATGCCCTGCTGGATACACAAAGTGACACAACATTCATTGAAAATGATGTAAGTAATGAACTTCAGCTGACTACTTTCCCTGTTAAACTGAAACTCACTACGATGATGGGTGAAAATATGGTCTTTAAAAGTGAACGGACATCTGGTCTGCGTGTGAGAGGTTTCAATTCTACTGTGCACATCAAACTGCCTCCTGCATACACCAAGGACTGCATTCCTGTAAACAGACAACACATACCAACGCACGAAACGGCAAAAGGATGGCAGCATCTCCAAGCAATTGCAGATCAAATGCCGCCTCTTCTTAACTGTGAAGTGGGGTTACTCATAGGATACAATTGTCCAGGAGCTCTCATACCCAGGCGTGTCATAACAGGAAAGGATAACGAACCCTTTGCTATTCTCACAGACTTAGGGTGGAGTATTGTCGGCTGTTCAGCAACTCACTCTGATGCACAATTGTCAAACGGTCACTGTCACAGAGTAACTGTGAAGGAGCTGCCCGCAGTGACTCCATTGGATGCAATAAGAATGCTCGAGACTGATTTCAGAGACACTCAAGGAGATGACAAAACAGTCAGTCAAGAAGATTTGATTTTTCTTGACAAATTAAAGGAAAGCATAAAAACAAACAAGCAGGGACATTACGAAATGCCCCTCCCTTTCAGAGAGAGGCCCTTCCTTCCTGATAACAAGCAACTTGCTGCTGTAAGATTAAGCCACCTGAAAAGGAAGTTCATTTTAAATGAAAGCTACAAGAATGACTACATGAACTACATGAAGGACATCATTGAGAGAGGTGATGTCGAGGAGGTATGCGATGTGGGCACTTATGGAGAAAAATGGTACATACCTCACCATGGTGTTTATCACCCCAAAAAACCTGAAAAGCTGAGAGTGGTTTTTGACTGTTCTGCAAAGTACAAGGGAAGTAGCCTCAATGAACATCTTCTCCCTGGCCCAGATATGATAAACAGTCTGACAGGTGTTCTCATTCGCTTCCGACAGCATCGCATTGCTCTGATGTGTGACATAGAAAAGATGTTTCATCAGTTCCATGTCTCAGAAAATGACCGTGATTATCTACGCTTCTTATGGTGGAAAAACAGAGACCTAAGCACACCTCCCCAGGAATTCAGGATGAAGGTCCATCTTTTTGGAGCTGTATCTTCACCGGGGTGTGCAAATTATGGATTGAAGCAGCTCGCCAAAGAACACAGTCACACACACCCATTAGGGTCACAGTTCATTGCCAGAGACTTTTATGTGGACGACGGCATCATTAGTGTAGAGTCTGCTGAAAAAGCCATTCAAATAGCAAAGGAGGCACGCGAAATGTGTGCAAACAGAGGTTTACGCCTTCACAAATTTGTGTCCAACAACATTGCCGTTTTGCAAAGCATCCCCGCAACAGAACACGCCATGGACATCAAAACAAAAGATCTCAGATTCAATGATCCAGCTTTAGAGAGAGCATTGGGGATATATTGGAACATCGAGAGCGATTGTTTCACTTTCAAAGTCTCTCCAAAGAACCAGCCCGCAACACGTCGCGGCATCCTGTCATCTGTCGCCTCCATATACGACCCGCTGGGCTTCGTAGCTCCCTTCCTCCTCAAGGGAAAGAAAATTCTCCAAGAAATGTGTCATCAAGGAACAGGATGGGATGATCCAATTCCAGAGCGGTTGAAGCCACGGTGGGAGAAATGGGAAGATGATCTTGTTAAGATGGAAGGAATACAGGTAGCTCGCTGCTATCAGCCTCCTGGCTTTGGAAAGGTGATGAAAACTGAATTACATCACTTTTCAGATGCCAGCACCACGGGCTACGGCCAATGCACATACCTGAGACTGAAGAATGAAAGAGGAGACATTCACTGTGTTCTTCTAATGGGAAAAGCGCGAGTCTCGCCGCTAAAGGTCACAACTATTCCAAGGTTAGAACTTGCCGCAGCAGTTGTCTCAGTCACAGTGAGCAATATGCTCAAAGAAGAATTAGGCTACTGTAATGTAGAAGAGTTCTTTTGGACAGACTCAAAGGTTGTATTAGGCTACATTAATAATGATGCTCGCCGTTTCCACACCTTTGTAGCAAATCGAGTGCAGAAAATCCGTCGTGGCTCAGACCCGAAGCAATGGTTCTATGTACCAACTGATGAAAACCCAGCAGACTATGCATCAAGAGGGAAAACAGTAGATGAGTTGCTCTCTTCTGATTGGTTCACCGGCCCTAGCTTTCTGTGGAAAGGAGAAATAGAAGTGCCAACAGAGGTGCTTTTGGAGCTACCTGTTGGTGACCCAGAAGTTAAAAGGGCTCAGACATTCCAGACAAAGACCTCAGAGCAAGTTGATCTTGTAGGAAGATTAAAGAAGTTTTCATGCTGGTCTCGGGCCGTCGGGGCAGTGGCGCGTCTCTTGCGGCGTGCTAGAAAGGTCAAATCGTGTGACCTTTCAACAGTCAGCGAAAGACAAAGTGCAGAACGACTTATCATCAAGGACATACAAAGCCAAGCGTACGGAGAAGAGATTAAACTATTAAAAAAGAGACATCAGCTTCCAAGACACAGCAAGCTGTATCACCTCGATGCTTTCCTGGATGCAGAGGGTGTGCTCAAGGTGGGAGGTAGGCTCAGTCGCTCACCTTTTCCTAACTCTTTTAAACATCCAACAGTCATTCCTCCAGGACATCACATGACTAATCTGATCATCGCCCACCATCATGAAACAGTAAAACATCAGGGCAAAGGCTTCACCATGAATGAAATTAGGTCCAATGGCTATTGGATCTGTGGACTCAGCAGAGCAGTCGCAACACACATCCGCCACTGTGTGACATGTCGAAGGTTGAGAAGACCAGCTGAAAGCCAAAGGATGAGTGACCTGCCTGTTGAAAGAACAGAACCCACCCCACCCTTCACTTATTGTGGGATGGACTGTTTCGGCCCCTTTTGGACAAAACAAGGGAGAAAACAAGAAAAAAGGTATGGATTGCTCCTTACCTGCTTCTGCTCTAGAGCCATTCATATTGAAATGTTGGAGGACTTGTCCACAGACACATTCATTAATGGATTGAGATGCTTTATTGCTTTAAGAGGTGCTGTACGACAAATTCAATGTGATCAAGGCACCAACTTCATGGGTGCAAAAAATGAGCTGAGTGCTACATTAAAGGAGTTGGACACGAATAGATTGAACGTATTCCTCACAGAAAAGCAGTGTGACTTTGTAATGAATGCACCTCATGCCAGCCATGCAGGTGGTGTGTGGGAAAGGCAAATCAGAACTGTCAGAAGTGTTCTTAATGCCACTCTGTTACTTGCCTCTGGTAGGCTAAATGATGCATCATTGCGCACCTTCTTTTATGAAACCATGGCTATAGTGAACAGTCGTCCGCTCACAGCTGATACCTTGGACAGCCACAACAGTTTGGAGCCACTCACTCCTAACCACTTGATCACGATGAAATCCACCACAGCCTTGCCTCCACCTGGCAAGTTTGAAAGAGAGGATCTCTATGGACGAAAGAGATGGCGTCAGGTGCAGTACCTGACAGAGCAGTTTTGGAGTAGATGGAAAAGGGAATATCTACACAATATCACAACAAGACAATGCTGGCATAGCACTGAAAGGAACCTGCAGGTTGGTGACATTGTACTGGATGCTGAGGACACTTTACCACGAAGCAAATGGAAACTCGGGACAGTCTCAGACGTCATTAAAGGCAAAGATGGACTTGTGAGACGGGCCAAAATCTTGTTTGGAGAGAAGGAGCTGAATCACAAAGGAGAGCGCACCAACAGGCCTGTTTAGGAGCGCCCTGTCCAGAAATTAGTTCTATTGTTAGAGGCTGTTTAAGCACTATTGCAGTTAAGAAATGCTATATTGTTTTCTGTGTAGTTTTAGCCCATACCTTTGAAAGGTTATTCTGTAATTTGAAATTGAGTGTTTTAAGGTTTCTATTTTGTAAAAACACTAATTTGGTGGGAGTGTAAGTAACTCTGCAGATCTTCTGGTAAAAGGGAATTGTACCTTTATTTTGAAAGGGTAAAAAGAGGATGTTTCTGCGTTTTGAATGTGAGCTTAACGGAACTTGTTACTGACAAATGTGAATTTTATTCAAAACTATTCGTTTAATGGACCCGTAACAATAATGGCAAAAAGCTCTTACGGTGGTGTTTTTACGCTGACGTTCAAGGACGGTATTGCATGGAAAGGAAGAAAATAAAGGAGTAATTTCACCAGCAGTAAGTGCCATGTCTCTTTATATGCGGGATCCGTTACACAATGCATTCTTGTGTTCTGTGCGTTTTTAAGCTTTCTCTCGTCCTGCAAACGCCTTTATAGTGAAGAAAGCAACAAAACTTAGTTTGAACAAAAAAGGTTGGAAAACTATTCACAAATCATGATACCATAATGAAACAGATAAACGTACTTTCCTGAGGTGCTAGTTTGAAGAGAACACTGTTAACCAATGCATTCTTGTGTTCTGTGCGTTTTTAAGCTTTCTCTCGTCCTGCAAACGCCTTTATAGTGAAGAAAGCAACAAAACTTAGTTTGAACAAAAAAGGTTGGAAAACTATTCACAAATCATGATACTATCATAAAACAGATAAATGCACTTTCCTGAGGTGCTAGTGAAGAGAACACTGTTAACCAATGCATTCTTGTGTTCTGTGCGTTTTTAAGCTTTCTCTCGGCCTGCAAACGCCTTTATAGTGAAGAAAGCAACAAAACTTAGTTTGAACAAAAAAGGTTGGAAAACTATTCACAAATCATGATACTATCATAAAACAGATAAATGCACTTTCCTGAGGTGCTAGTTTGAAGAGAACACTGTTAACCAATGCATTCTTGTGTTCTGTGCGTTTTTAAGCTTTCTCTCAGCCTGCAAACGCCCTAATTGTGAAGAAAGCAACAAAACTTAGTTTGAACAAAAAAGGTTGGAAAACTATTCACAAATCATGATACTATCATAAAACAGATAGATGCACTTTCCTGGGGTGCTAGTTTGAGGAGAACACTGTTAACCAATGCATTCTTGTGTTCTGTGCGTTTTTAAGCTTTCTCTCGTCCTGCAAACGCCTTTATAGTGAAGAAAGCAACAAAACTTAGTTTGAACAAAAAAGGTTGGAAAACTATTCACAAATCATGATACTATCATAAAACAGATAGATGCACTTTCCTGGGGTGCTAGTTTGAGGAGAACACTGTTAACCAATGCATTCTTGTGTTCTGTGCGTTTTTAAGCTTTCTCTCGTCCTGCAAACGCCTTTATAGTGAAGAAAGCAACAAAACTTAGTTTGAACAAAAAAGGTTGGAAAACTATTCACAAATCATGATACTATCATAAAACAGATAAATGCACTTTCCTGAGGTGCTAGTTTGAAGAGAACACTGTTAACCAATGCATTCTTGTGTTCTGTGCGTTTTTAAGCTTTCTCTCGGCCTGCAAACGCCTTTATAGTGAAGAAAGCAACAAAACTTAGTTTGAACAAAAAAGGTTGGAAAACTATTCACAAATCATGATACTATCATAAAACAGATAAATGCACTTTCCTGAGGTGCTAGTTTGAGGATAATTCTGTTAACCAATGCATTCTTGTGTTCTGTGCGTTTTTAAGCTTTCTCTCAGCCTGCAAACGCCTTTATA
This sequence comes from Gasterosteus aculeatus, assembly GCF_964276395.1. NCBI lineage: Eukaryota > Metazoa > Chordata > Actinopteri > Perciformes > Gasterosteidae > Gasterosteus > Gasterosteus aculeatus. Next base: position 4,378,248 of record NC_135692.1, on the reverse strand, counting down.
GTGAAGAAAGCAACAAAACTTAGTTTGAACAAAAAAGGTTGGAAAACTATTCACAAATCATGATACTATCATAAAACAGATAAATGCACTTTCCTGAGGTGCTAGTTTGAAGAGAACACTGTTAACCAATGCATTCTTGTGTTCTGTGCGTTTTTAAGCTTTCTCTCAGCCTGCAAACGCCCTAATTGTGAAGAAAGCAACAAAACTTAGTTTGAACAAAAAAGGTTGGAAAACTATTCACAAATCATGATACTATCATAAAACAGATAGATGCACTTTCCTGGGGTGCTAGTTTGAGGAGAACACTGTTAACCAATGCATTCTTGTGTTCTGTGCGTTTTTAAGCTTTCTCTCGTCCTGCAAACGCCTTTATAGTGAAGAAAGCAACAAAACTTAGTTTGAACAAAAAAGGTTGGAAAACTATTCACAAATCATGATACCATCATGAAACAGATAAACGTACTTTCCTGAGGTGCTAGTTTGAAGAGAACACTGTTAACCAATGCATTCTTGTGTTCTGTGCGTTTTTAAGCTTTCTCTCGTCCTGCAAACGCCTTTATAGTGAAGAAAGCAACAAAACTTAGTTTGAACAAAAAATGTTGGAAAACTATTCACAAATCATGATACTATCATAAAACAGATAGATGCACTTTCCTGGGGTGCTAGTTTGAGGAGAACACTGTTAACCAATGCATTCTTGTGTTCTGTGCGTTTTTAAGCTTTCTCTCGTCCTGCAAACGCCTTTATAGTGAAGAAAGCAACAAAACTTAGTTTGAACAAAAAATGTTGGAAAACTATTCACAAATCATGATACTATCATAAAACAGATAGATGCACTTTCCTGGGGTGCTAGTTTGAGGAGAACACTGTTAACCAATGCATTCTTGTGTTCTGTGCGTTTTTAAGCTTTCTCTCGTCCTGCAAACGCCTTTATAGTGAAGAAAGCAACAAAACTTAGTTTGAACAAAAAAGGTTGGAAAACTATTCACAAATCATGATACTATCATAAAACAGATAGATGCACTTTCCTGGGGTGCTAGTTTGAGGAGAACACTGTTAACCAATGCATTCTTGTGTTCTGTGCGTTTTTAAGCTTTCTCTCGTCCTGCAAACGCCTTTATAGTGAAGAAAGCAACAAAACTTAGTTTGAACAAAAAAGGTTGGAAAACTATTCACAAATCATGATACCATCATGAAACAGATAAACGTACTTTCCTGAGGTGCTAGTTTGAAGAGAACACTGTTAACCAATGCATTCTTGTGTTCTGTGCGTTTTTAAGCTTTCTCTCGGCCTGCAAACGCCTTTATAGTGAAGAAAGCAACAAAACTTAGTTTGAACAAAAAAGGTTGGAAAACTATTCACAAATCATGATACTATCATAAAACAGATAAATGCACTTTCCTGAGGTGCTAGTTTGAGGAGAATTCTGTTAACCAATGCATTCTTGTGTTCTGTGCGTTTTTAAGCTTTCTCTCAGCATGCAAACGCCTTTATAGTGAAGAAAGCAACAAAACTTAGTTTGAACAAAAAAAGTTGGAAAACTATTCACAAATCATGATACTATCATAAAACAGATAAATGCACTTTCCTGAGGTGCTAGTTTGAAGAGAACACTGTTAACCAATGCATTCTTGTGTTCTGTGCGTTTTTAAGCTTTCTCTCAGCCTGCAAACGCCTTTATAGTGAAGAAAGCAACAAAACTTAGTTTGAACAAAAAAGGTTGGAAAACTATTCACAAATCATGATACTATCATAAAACAGATAAACGTACTTTCCTGAGGTGCTAGTTTGAGGAGAACACTGTTAACCAATTCATTCTTGTGTTCTGTGCGTTTTTAAGCTTTCTCTCGGCCTGCAAACGCCTTTTTAGTGAAGAAAGCAACAAAACTTAGTTTGAACAAAAAAGGTTGGAAAACTATTCACAAATCATGATACTATCATAAAACAGATAGATGCACTTTCCTGGGGTGCTAGTTTGAGGAGAACACTGTTAACCAATGCATTCTTGTGTTCTGTGCGTTTTTAAGCTTTCTCTCGGCCTGCAAACGCCTTTATAGTGAAGAAAGCAACAAAACTTAGTTTGAACAAAAAAGGTTGGAAAACTATTCACAAATCATGATACTATCATAAAACAGATAAATGCACTTTCCTGAGGTGCTAGTTTGAGGATAATTCTGTTAACCAATGCATTCTTGTGTTCTGTGCGTTTTTAAGCTTTCTCTCAGCCTGCAAACGCCTTTATAGTGAAGAAAGCAACAAAACTTAGTTTGAACAAAAAAGGTTGGAAAACTATTCACAAATCATGATACTATCATAAAACAGATAAATGCACTTTCCTGAGGTGCTAGTTTGAAGAGAACACTGTTAACCAATGCATTCTTGTGTTCTGTGCGTTTTTAAGCTTTCTCTCAGCCTGCAAACGCCCTAATTGTGAAGAAAGCAACAAAACTTAGTTTGAACAAAAAAGGTTGGAAAACTATTCACAAATCATGATACTATCATAAAACAGATAGATGCACTTTCCTGGGGTGCTAGTTTGAGGAGAACACTGTTAACCAATGCATTCTTGTGTTCTGTGCGTTTTTAAGCTTTCTCTCGTCCTGCAAACGCCTTTATAGTGAAGAAAGCAACAAAACTTAGTTTGAACAAAAAAGGTTGGAAAACTATTCACAAATCATGATACCATCATGAAACAGATAAACGTACTTTCCTGAGGTGCTAGTTTGAAGAGAACACTGTTAACCAATGCATTCTTGTGTTCTGTGCGTTTTTAAGCTTTCTCTCGTCCTGCAAACGCCTTTATAGTGAAGAAAGCAACAAAACTTAGTTTGAACAAAAAATGTTGGAAAACTATTCACAAATCATGATACTATCATAAAACAGATAGATGCACTTTCCTGGGGTGCTAGTTTGAGGAGAACACTGTTAACCAATGCATTCTTGTGTTCTGTGCGTTTTTAAGCTTTCTCTCGTCCTGCAAACGCCTTTATAGTGAAGAAAGCAACAAAACTTAGTTTGAACAAAAAATGTTGGAAAACTATTCACAAATCATGATACTATCATAAAACAGATAGATGCACTTTCCTGGGGTGCTAGTTTGAGGAGAACACTGTTAACCAATGCATTCTTGTGTTCTGTGCGTTTTTAAGCTTTCTCTCGTCCTGCAAACGCCTTTATAGTGAAGAAAGCAACAAAACTTAGTTTGAACAAAAAAGGTTGGAAAACTATTCACAAATCATGATACCATCATGAAACAGATAAACGTACTTTCCTGAGGTGCTAGTTTGAAGAGAACACTGTTAACCAATGCATTCTTGTGTTCTGTGCGTTTTTAAGCTTTCTCTCGTCCTGCAAACGCCTTTATAGTGAAGAAAGCAACAAAACTTAGTTTGAACAAAAAAGGTTGGAAAACTATTCACAAATCATGATACCATCATGAAACAGATAAACGTACTTTCCTGAGGTGCTAGTTTGAGGAGAATTCTGTTAACCAATGCATTCTTGTGTTCTGTGCGTTTTTAAGCTTTCTCTCAGCATGCAAACGCCTTTATAGTGAAGAAAGCAACAAAACTTAGTTTAAACAAAAAAGGTTGGAAAACTATTCACAAATCATGATACTATCATAAAACAGATAGATGCACTTTCCTGGGGTGCTAGTTTGAGGAGAACACTGTTAACCAATGCATTCTTGTGTTCTGTGCGTTTTTAAGCTTTCTCTCGGCCGGCAAACGCCTTTATAATGAAGAAAGCAACAAAACTTAGTTTAAACAAAAAAGGTTGGAAAACTATTCACAAATCATGATACCATCATAAAACAGATAAACGTACTTTTCTGAGGTGCTAGTTTGAGGAGAATTCTGTTAACCAATGCATTCTTGTGTTCTGTGCGTTTTTAAGCTTTCTCTCAGCCTGCAAACGCCTTTATAGTGAAGAAAGCAACAAAACTTAGTTTGAACAAAAAATGTTGGAAAACTATTCACAAATCATGATACTATCATAAAACAGATAGATGCACTTTCCTGGGGTGCTAGTTTGAGGAGAACACTGTTAACCAATGCATTCTTGTGTTCTGTGCGTTTTTAAGCTTTCTCTCGTCCTGCAAACGCCTTTATAGTGAAGAAAGCAACAAAACTTAGTTTGAACAAAAAAGGTTGGAAAACTATTCACAAATCATGATACTATCATAAAACAGATAGATGCACTTTCCTGGGGTGCTAGTTTGAGGAGAACACTGTTAACCAATGCATTCTTGTGTTCTGTGCGTTTTTAAGCTTTCTCTCGTCCTGCAAACGCCTTTATAGTGAAGAAAGCAACAAAACTTAGTTTGAACAAAAAAGGTTGGAAAACTATTCACAAATCATGATACTATCATAAAACAGATAAATGCACTTTCCTGAGGTGCTAGTTTGAAGAGAACACTGTTAACCAATGCATTCTTGTGTTCTGTGCGTTTTTAAGCTTTCTCTCGGCCTGCAAACGCCTTTATAGTGAAGAAAGCAACAAAACTTAGTTTGAACAAAAAAGGTTGGAAAACTATTCACAAATCATGATACCATCATGAAACAGATAAACGTACTTTCCTGAGGTGCTAGTTTGAAGAGAACACTGTTAACCAATGCATTCTTGTGTTCTGTGCGTTTTTAAGCTTTCTCTCGTCCTGCAAACGCCTTTATAGTGAAGAAAGCAACAAAACTTAGTTTGAACAAAAAAGGTTGGAAAACTATTCACAAATCATGATACTATCATAAAACAGATAGATGCACTTTCCTGGGGTGCTAGTTTGAGGAGAACACTGTTAACCAATGCATTCTTGTGTTCTGTGCGTTTTTAAGCTTTCTCTCGTCCTGCAAACGCCTTTATAGTGAAGAAAGCAACAAAACTTAGTTTGAACAAAAAAGGTTGGAAAACTATTCACAAATCATGATACCATCATGAAACAGATAAACGTACTTTCCTGAGGTGCTAGTTTGAAGAGAACACTGTTAACCAATGCATTCTTGTGTTCTGTGCGTTTTTAAGCTTTCTCTCGGCCTGCAAACGCCTTTATAGTGAAGAAAGCAACAAAACTTAGTTTGAACAAAAAAGGTTGGAAAACTATTCACAAATCATGATACTATCATAAAACAGATAAATGCACTTTCCTGAGGTGCTAGTTTGAGGAGAATTCTGTTAACCAATGCATTCTTGTGTTCTGTGCGTTTTTAAGCTTTCTCTCAGCATGCAAACGCCTTTATAGTGAAGAAAGCAACAAAACTTAGTTTGAACAAAAAAGGTTGGAAAACTATTCACAAATCATGATACTATCATAAAACAGATAAATGCACTTTCCTGAGGTGCTAGTGAAGAGAACACTGTTAACCAATGCATTCTTGTGTTCTGTGCGTTTTTAAGCTTTCTCTCAGCCTGCAAACGCCTTTATAGTGAAGAAAGCAACAAAACTTAGTTTGAACAAAAAAGGTTGGAAAACTATTCACAAATCATGATACTATCATAAAACAGATAAATGCACTTTCCTGAGGTGCTAGTTTGAGGATAATTCTGTTAACCAATGCATTCTTGTGTTCTGTGCGTTTTTAAGCTTTCTCTCAGCCTGCAAACGCCTTTATAGTGAAGAAAGCAACAAAACTTAGTTTGAACAAAAAAGGTTGGAAAACTATTCACAAATCATGATACTATCATAAAACAGATAAATGCACTTTCCTGAGGTGCTAGTTTGAAGAGAACACTGTTAACCAATGCATTCTTGTGTTCTGTGCGTTTTTAAGCTTTCTCTCAGCCTGCAAACGCCCTAATTGTGAAGAAAGCAACAAAACTTAGTTTGAACAAAAAAGGTTGGAAAACTATTCACAAATCATGATACTATCATAAAACAGATAGATGCACTTTCCTGGGGTGCTAGTTTGAGGAGAACACTGTTAACCAATGCATTCTTGTGTTCTGTGCGTTTTTAAGCTTTCTCTCGTCCTGCAAACGCCTTTATAGTGAAGAAAGCAACAAAACTTAGTTTGAACAAAAAAGGTTGGAAAACTATTCACAAATCATGATACCATCATGAAACAGATAAACGTACTTTCCTGAGGTGCTAGTTTGAAGAGAACACTGTTAACCAATGCATTCTTGTGTTCTGTGCGTTTTTAAGCTTTCTCTCGTCCTGCAAACGCCTTTATAGTGAAGAAAGCAACAAAACTTAGTTTGAACAAAAAATGTTGGAAAACTATTCACAAATCATGATACTATCATAAAACAGATAGATGCACTTTCCTGGGGTGCTAGTTTGAGGAGAACACTGTTAACCAATGCATTCTTGTGTTCTGTGCGTTTTTAAGCTTTCTCTCGTCCTGCAAACGCCTTTATAGTGAAGAAAGCAACAAAACTTAGTTTGAACAAAAAATGTTGGAAAACTATTCACAAATCATGATACTATCATAAAACAGATAGATGCACTTTCCTGGGGTGCTAGTTTGAGGAGAACACTGTTAACCAATGCATTCTTGTGTTCTGTGCGTTTTTAAGCTTTCTCTCGTCCTGCAAACGCCTTTATAGTGAAGAAAGCAACAAAACTTAGTTTGAACAAAAAAGGTTGGAAAACTATTCACAAATCATGATACCATCATGAAACAGATAAACGTACTTTCCTGAGGTGCTAGTTTGAGGAGAATTCTTTTAACCAATGCATTCTTGTGTTCTGTGCGTTTTTAAGCTTTCTCTCAGCCTGCAAACGCCTTTATAGTGAAGAAAGTAACAAAACTTAGTTTGAACAAAAAAGGTTGGAAAACTATTCACAAATCATGATACCATCATGAAACAGATAAACGTACTTTCCTGAGGTGCTAGTTTGAGGAGAATTCTGTTAACCAATGCATTCTTGTGTTCTGTGCGTTTTTAAGCTTTCTCTCAGCATGCAAACGCCTTTATAGTGAAGAAAGCAACAAAACTTAGTTTAAACAAAAAAGGTTGGAAAACTATTCACAAATCATGATACTATCATAAAACAGATAGATGCACTTTCCTGGGGTGCTAGTTTGAGGAGAACACTGTTAACCAATGCATTCTTGTGTTCTGTGCGTTTTTAAGCTTTCTCTCGGCCGGCAAACGCCTTTATAATGAAGAAAGCAACAAAACTTAGTTTAAACAAAAAAGGTTGGAAAACTATTCACAAATCATGATACCATCATAAAACAGATAAACGTACTTTTCTGAGGTGCTAGTTTGAGGAGAATTCTGTTAACCAATGCATTCTTGTGTTCTGTGCGTTTTTAAGCTTTCTCTCAGCCTGCAAACGCCTTTATAGTGAAGAAAGCAACAAAACTTAGTTTGAACAAAAAAGGTTGGAAAACTATTCACAAATCATGATACTATCATAAAACAGATGAATGCACTTTCCTGAGGTGCTAGTTTGAAGAGAACACTGTTAACCAATGCATTCTTGTGTTCTGTGCGTTTTTAAGCTTTCTCTCAGCCTGCAAACGCCCTAATTGTGAAGAAAGCAACAAAACTTAGTTTGAACAAAAAAGGTTGGAAAACTATTCACAAATCATGATACTATCATAAAACAGATAGATGCACTTTCCTGGGGTGCTAGTTTGAGGAGAACACTGTTAACCAATGCATTCTTGTGTTCTGTGCGTTTTTAAGCTTTCTCTCGGCCTGCAAACGCCTTTATAGTGAAGAAAGCAACAAAACTTAGTTTGAACAAAAAATGTTGGAAAACTATTCACAAATCATGATACTATCATAAAACAGATAGATGCACTTTCCTGGGGTGCTAGTTTGAGGAGAACACTGTTAACCAATGTGTAAGTAACTCTGCAGATCTTCTGGTAAAAGGGAATTGTACCTTTATTTTGAAAGGGTAAAAAGAGGATGTTTCTGCGTTTTGAATGTGAGCTTAACGGAACTTGTTACTGACAAATGTGAATTTTATTCAAAACTATTCGTTTAATGGACCCGTAACAATAATGGCAAAAAGCTCTTACGGTGGTGTTTTTACGCTGACGTTCAAGGACGGTATTGCATGGAAAGGAAGAAAATAAAGGAGTAATTTCACCAGCAGTAAGTGCCATGTCTCTTTATATGCGGGATCCGTTACAGTAAGAGCTTTACCTCGCCAGCTAACCTGCTGCATCAACGGACTATAACGGACTTTAAGGACATTTTTCACGGATATAAAAGAACGCTCGTACGGAAGAATGGAGAAGGGCAGCGGTGAAAAGAAGACGGCGACGTGGTAGGAAAGAGCAAGAAGAGGAGTAAGGCTAGCAAAATGGAGGGAAACGAGACTACTCGGCGCAGCAAGGATAAAGAGCAACAGATCGAAATCCTTCAAAAGGTAATTCAGGAATACAAGGAAATGATAGAAAAGGAAACCGAACAAGGTGCTGTTAGACAAGAACTAAAAGAGTCTTTGCTTAACAAAAAGGAAATGCTTGCTGAACTGTTGAACGATGACGATGAAAATGCTACAGATTTAGCTAACGTTAGACGTTCGGAACGCGCGCGAGCTCCCACGGAAAAGATGCTAGCTTATCGTAAACAAGAGCAGAGCAAACGTGCTAAAAGACTTGATAGCCTTTATGAACAGTGGAAAGCCCAAGCTCGACAAACACGGCAAGAACTAAAATCTGAACTAACAGAAAGTCGATTGGCATGTCTCGCAGACAATCTGGAAATAAGGAAAATCGAAATCATGAAAGTGTATGAAGAATTGAGAGGGTGCGGCCCGCCCGACACTGAGCTAAGGCGCAAAGTTGATGCTTGTGCTGCAGTAACAGGTGACATCATTAAAATCCTGAACGAGAGGCTAACTGGCGTAAATGGAGAATATGATGCAGAATATGAAGGACAGCGCTTGCACGAGCTACTCGAGCCTGACTATGCCCGGTCCATTTACGGCTCCTCTGCCTCAGCGCTAACTGGCAGTCATCGCTCCACACGTTCAAGTGTAGCAGCCAAGCGAGCAGAAGCAGCGGCGGAGTTAGCTGCTAAGGAGGCTGAATATAAAATGCTAACGGAGGAAGAGAGTCAACGGGAAAAGATCCGAGTTTTAGAGGAAGAGCACAGGAGGGAATTAGAAAAACACAAAGCAGAATTAGAACGGTTACAAGCTGAAAAGGACTTAAAGGCTGCCCAAGCCAGACTTGAAGTATATGACAGAGAAGTGAAAGAGGAATCTGATGCTCAGTCCTTTCAGTCATTTCAGAACCCTATTCGGAACATTCTGCCTGTCGCAATAAATTGTCCTCCTCCTACAATTGTCACTCCTTCTGCTCCCATTGATGTATCCGGCCTAGCACAAGCTGTTCAGGACAGCATCGCTATTAACAGACTTCCAATGCCAGAGCCCCCAGTGTTTAATGGCAATCCCATTGACTTTGTTGAGTGGAAGGCTTCTTTTATTTCACTTATAGATAGAATGAACATTCCCACTACCGACAAGCTGCACTACCTAAGGAGATATGTAGGTGGCTCAGCTCACAAATGCCTAGAAGGGACATTCTATCGTAGTGACAATGAAGCTTACAGCGACGCTTGGAAAAAGCTCAATCAGAGGTACGGCCAGCCATTTATCATTCAAAAGGCTTTTAGAGAAAAGTTATCCAACTGGTCAAAAATACAGTCAAAGGATGCTGAAGGATTGAGAGACTTCTCAGATTTCTTAAATGCCTGTCTGCAGGCCATGCCCCATGTAAAAGGTTTAAACATCCTAAACGATTGTGAGGAAAATCAGAAGTTGGTGCGGAAACTGCCAGAGTGGCTAGCCTCACGATGGAACCGGCAAGTAACATTGCGTCTCACGGAGGGAAAGGATTTCCCTAGCTTCAAGGACTTTGCCAAGTTTATGTCTGTGGAGGCCGAAACCGCCTGCAATCCAGTCACCTCTTTCCTCGCTCTCCATCCACCTGATGGTTCTGGTCAAGAAAAGTGGAGCACAAGGGTAAGCAAAAGAAACAAAGCCAGCACCTTTAACACACAAATTGTGATTGAAAACAGTAAGCAGACCACAACAAAGGAAAAGGTCAAGGCCCCTTGTATGCTTTGTAAGGATATCAGTCATCAGCTTTGCAAATGTCCAGACTTCATGCAAAGAAAACTGGAATACAGAAGGGCATATGTCAAAGATAACAGACTGTGTTATGGATGTCTAAAACACGGTCACAGCGCGAAGGAATGCCGACATCGGCACACATGTGACTCATGCAGAGGACGGCATCCTACATGTCTCCACGATGATGGCTACGGAAAAGTTGAAATCAAAGAATGGACAAATAGGGAAATGTCAGCGCAACACAGGGAAACGGAACCAACGTCTGCCGTTTCTCTCAATGTCACCAGTCAAGGTCAGTCAGAAAACACCTCAATGATAGTGCCAGTGTGGGTGTCAAGCGACAATAATCCATCCAGAGAAAAACTTGTGTATGCCCTGCTGGATACACAAAGTGACACAACATTCATTGAAAATGATGTAAGTAATGAACTTCAGCTGACTACTTTCCCTGTTAAACTGAAACTCACTACGATGATGGGTGAAAATATGGTCTTTAAAAGTGAACGGACATCTGGTCTGCGTGTGAGAGGTTTCAATTCTACTGTGCACATCAAACTGCCTCCTGCATACACCAAGGACTGCATTCCTGTAAACAGACAACACATACCAACGCACGAAACGGCAAAAGGATGGCAGCATCTCCAAGCAATTGCAGATCAAATGCCGCCTCTTCTTAACTGTGAAGTGGGGTTACTCATAGGATACAATTGTCCAGGAGCTCTCATACCCAGGCGTGTCATAACAGGAAAGGATAACGAACCCTTTGCTATTCTCACAGACTTAGGGTGGAGTATTGTCGGCTGTTCAGCAACTCACTCTGATGCACAATTGTCAAACGGTCACTGTCACAGAGTAACTGTGAAGGAGCTGCCCGCAGTGACTCCATTGGATGCAATAAGAATGCTCGAGACTGATTTCAGAGACACTCAAGGAGATGACAAAACAGTCAGTCAAGAAGATTTGATTTTTCTTGACAAATTAAAGGAAAGCATAAAAACAAACAAGCAGGGACATTACGAAATGCCCCTCCCTTTCAGAGAGAGGCCCTTCCTTCCTGATAACAAGCAACTTGCTGCTGTAAGATTAAGCCACCTGAAAAGGAAGTTCATTTTAAATGAAAGCTACAAGAATGACTACATGAACTACATGAAGGACATCATTGAGAGAGGTGATGTCGAGGAGGTATGCGATGTGGGCACTTATGGAGAAAAATGGTACATACCTCACCATGGTGTTTATCACCCCAAAAAACCTGAAAAGCTGAGAGTGGTTTTTGACTGTTCTGCAAAGTACAAGGGAAGTAGCCTCAATGAACATCTTCTCCCTGGCCCAGATATGATAAACAGTCTGACAGGTGTTCTCATTCGCTTCCGACAGCATCGCATTGCTCTGATGTGTGACATAGAAAAGATGTTTCATCAGTTCCATGTCTCAGAAAATGACCGTGATTATCTACGCTTCTTATGGTGGAAAAACAGAGACCTAAGCACACCTCCCCAGGAATTCAGGATGAAGGTCCATCTTTTTGGAGCTGTATCTTCACCGGGGTGTGCAAATTATGGATTGAAGCAGCTCGCCAAAGAACACAGTCACACACACCCATTAGGGTCACAGTTCATTGCCAGAGACTTTTATGTGGACGACGGCATCATTAGTGTAGAGTCTGCTGAAAAAGCCATTCAAATAGCAAAGGAGGCACGCGAAATGTGTGCAAACAGAGGTTTACGCCTTCACAAATTTGTGTCCAACAACATTGCCGTTTTGCAAAGCATCCCCGCAACAGAACACGCCATGGACATCAAAACAAAAGATCTCAGATTCAATGATCCAGCTTTAGAGAGAGCATTGGGGATATATTGGAACATCGAGAGCGATTGTTTCACTTTCAAAGTCTCTCCAAAGAACCAGCCCGCAACACGTCGCGGCATCCTGTCATCTGTCGCCTCCATATACGACCCGCTGGGCTTCGTAGCTCCCTTCCTCCTCAAGGGAAAGAAAATTCTCCAAGAAATGTGTCATCAAGGAACAGGATGGGATGATCCAATTCCAGAGCGGTTGAAGCCACGGTGGGAGAAATGGGAAGATGATCTTGTTAAGATGGAAGGAATACAGGTAGCTCGCTGCTATCAGCCTCCTGGCTTTGGAAAGGTGATGAAAACTGAATTACATCACTTTTCAGATGCCAGCACCACGGGCTACGGCCAATGCACATACCTGAGACTGAAGAATGAAAGAGGAGACATTCACTGTGTTCTTCTAATGGGAAAAGCGCGAGTCTCGCCGCTAAAGGTCACAACTATTCCAAGGTTAGAACTTGCCGCAGCAGTTGTCTCAGTCACAGTGAGCAATATGCTCAAAGAAGAATTAGGCTACTGTAATGTAGAAGAGTTCTTTTGGACAGACTCAAAGGTTGTATTAGGCTACATTAATAATGATGCTCGCCGTTTCCACACCTTTGTAGCAAATCGAGTGCAGAAAATCCGTCGTGGCTCAGACCCGAAGCAATGGTTCTATGTACCAACTGATGAAAACCCAGCAGACTATGCATCAAGAGGGAAAACAGTAGATGAGTTGCTCTCTTCTGATTGGTTCACCGGCCCTAGCTTTCTGTGGAAAGGAGAAATAGAAGTGCCAACAGAGGTGCTTTTGGAGCTACCTGTTGGTGACCCAGAAGTTAAAAGGGCTCAGACATTCCAGACAAAGACCTCAGAGCAAGTTGATCTTGTAGGAAGATTAAAGAAGTTTTCATGCTGGTCTCGGGCCGTCGGGGCAGTGGCGCGTCTCTTGCGGCGTGCTAGAAAGGTCAAATCGTGTGACCTTTCAACAGTCAGCGAAAGACAAAGTGCAGAACGACTTATCATCAAGGACATACAAAGCCAAGCGTACGGAGAAGAGATTAAACTATTAAAAAAGAGACATCAGCTTCCAAGACACAGCAAGCTGTATCACCTCGATGCTTTCCTGGATGCAGAGGGTGTGCTCAAGGTGGGAGGTAGGCTCAGTCGCTCACCTTTTCCTAACTCTTTTAAACATCCAACAGTCATTCCTCCAGGACATCACATGACTAATCTGATCATCGCCCACCATCATGAAACAGTAAAACATCAGGGCAAAGGCTTCACCATGAATGAAATTAGGTCCAATGGCTATTGGATCTGTGGACTCAGCAGAGCAGTCGCAACACACATCCGCCACTGTGTGACATGTCGAAGGTTGAGAAGACCAGCTGAAAGCCAAAGGATGAGTGACCTGCCTGTTGAAAGAACAGAACCCACCCCACCCTTCACTTATTGTGGGATGGACTGTTTCGGCCCCTTTTGGACAAAACAAGGGAGAAAACAAGAAAAAAGGTATGGATTGCTCCTTACCTGCTTCTGCTCTAGAGCCATTCATATTGAAATGTTGGAGGACTTGTCCACAGACACATTCATTAATGGATTGAGATGCTTTATTGCTTTAAGAGGTGCTGTACGACAAATTCAATGTGATCAAGGCACCAACTTCATGGGTGCAAAAAATGAGCTGAGTGCTACATTAAAGGAGTTGGACACGAATAGATTGAACGTATTCCTCACAGAAAAGCAGTGTGACTTTGTAATGAATGCACCTCATGCCAGCCATGCAGGTGGTGTGTGGGAAAGGCAAATCAGAACTGTCAGAAGTGTTCTTAATGCCACTCTGTTACTTGCCTCTGGTAGGCTAAATGATGCATCATTGCGCACCTTCTTTTATGAAACCATGGCTATAGTGAACAGTCGTCCGCTCACAGCTGATACCTTGGACAGCCACAACAGTTTGGAGCCACTCACTCCTAACCACTTGATCACGATGAAATCCACCACAGCCTTGCCTCCACCTGGCAAGTTTGAAAGAGAGGATCTCTATGGACGAAAGAGATGGCGTCAGGTGCAGTACCTGACAGAGCAGTTTTGGAGTAGATGGAAAAGGGAATATCTACACAATATCACAACAAGACAATGCTGGCATAGCACTGAAAGGAACCTGCAGGTTGGTGACATTGTACTGGATGCTGAGGACACTTTACCACGAAGCAAATGGAAACTCGGGACAGTCTCAGACGTCATTAAAGGCAAAGATGGACTTGTGAGACGGGCCAAAATCTTGTTTGGAGAGAAGGAGCTGAATCACAAAGGAGAGCGCACCAACAGGCCTGTTTAGGAGCGCCCTGTCCAGAAATTAGTTCTATTGTTAGAGGCTGTTTAAGCACTATTGCAGTTAAGAAATGCTATATTGTTTTCTGTGTAGTTTTAGCCCATACCTTTGAAAGGTTATTCTGTAATTTGAAATTGAGTGTTTTAAGGTTTCTATTTTGTAAAAACACTAATTTGGTGGGAGTGTAAGTAACTCTGCAGATCTTCTGGTAAAAGGGAATTGTACCTTTATTTTGAAAGGGTAAAAAGAGGATGTTTCTGCGTTTTGAATGTGAGCTTAACGGAACTTGTTACTGACAAATGTGAATTTTATTCAAAACTATTCGTTTAATGGACCCGTAACAATAATGGCAAAAAGCTCTTACGGTGGTGTTTTTACGCTGACGTTCAAGGACGGTATTGCATGGAAAGGAAGAAAATAAAGGAGTAATTTCACCAGCAGTAAGTGCCATGTCTCTTTATATGCGGGATCCGTTACACAATGCATTCTTGTGTTCTGTGCGTTTTTAAGCTTTCTCTCGTCCTGCAAACGCCTTTATAGTGAAGAAAGCAACAAAACTTAGTTTGAACAAAAAAGGTTGGAAAACTATTCACAAATCATGATACCATAATGAAACAGATAAACGTACTTTCCTGAGGTGCTAGTTTGAAGAGAACACTGTTAACCAATGCATTCTTGTGTTCTGTGCGTTTTTAAGCTTTCTCTCGTCCTGCAAACGCCTTTATAGTGAAGAAAGCAACAAAACTTAGTTTGAACAAAAAAGGTTGGAAAACTATTCACAAATCATGATACTATCATAAAACAGATAAATGCACTTTCCTGAGGTGCTAGTGAAGAGAACACTGTTAACCAATGCATTCTTGTGTTCTGTGCGTTTTTAAGCTTTCTCTCGGCCTGTGTTGTGACTTATTTGCAGTTCTGGACATTGGGCATTGATTGTTGGTTGTAACATGGGTGCAGTCGTGTTTCCAAATTGCAGGGTGCCATGTGGTTTTAATTTGAAGAAACGGAAGTGTTTTATTGTGAAGGGTGAAAACAGGATCTGTTCTAGTTTTCATGACGCCATCTTAACAAAAATGTAAATCAGAAAAAGTTGTATTTAGCCGCTGTGTTTTGTTCAATAAACCTGAACAACAAAGTTCAGTAAAACTACCGAGCCTCCGTCATGATTATAGAAGCTGTATCTACGTATCATTTGGTGCCGAAACCCGGGATGTAAGGACTTTAAGAACTTTTTCGAACGAAGTGAACAGCTAACGGCTCGGTTTAGCAGCCGTCATGACGGAGGGACTCGAGCGGCTGAAAAGGAAGCGGGCGACTATTCGCGCCGCTACGACGAGGCTGTTAACCCGCCTAGAGGACGAGGTGGGGAAGGAAAGACCAGATACTGACAAACTACGCGAGTTTCTGGCAGTTTTATCATCGAAGGAGGACAGTTTATTGGACTTGGACAAGGGCATAGAAGATGTGACGTCCACGGACGATCTGGACACGGAGATTTCAAGCACACTGGATTACATGGACCGCGTTCTCACTTGGAAGGTTCGCGCCACCACCGCCATCGGGCATCAGGAAACCATCAGAGACACCCCGAGAGTGCGCGTGAGCGATGGGAGCAGCGGTTCATTTACATCACAGTCCAGACAAACTGTTAAACTTCCTAAGCTAATGATAACAAAGTACGATGGTGAAATAAGCCAGTGGCAGGAATTCTGGTCACAATATGAAACAGCTATTCACAGAAATGAGGTACTATGCAAGACAGACAAGTTTACTTACCTCAGATCCTACCTGACTGGAGCAGCTGCTAGAACTATTGCAGGGCTTACAATGACAGATGCCAACTACGATGCTGCAATAGAGTTACTCCAGAGCCGCTTTGGGAGAAAGGACATTGTGATAAGTGCCCATATGTCCAAATTACTGAACTTAAACCCTGTTAAAAGATCTTCCGATGTTACAGCTTTGAGGCACTTGTATGATGAATGTGAGATCCAGATACGCAGTTTGGAGTCACTTGGAGTCCAGAGTGACACGTACGGCTGCCTGCTTTGTCCAGTGCTACTGCAGCTCATTCCGGAGGACATCGCACTCGCCTACACCCGCCAACCAAACGCGACCAACGAATGGAAGGTGCCAGAGTTGATTCAGTTTCTACAAAATGAGGTGCAAAGCAGAGAACGAGCGCTTCAGCTTACAAGACCAGGCCATGCATCGAAGGATCCGAGCCCACAACACAAGAATGTGGGTAAGCCATCCTACGCCTGCGATAAACCCAGAAAGTGGAGTGTCCCGTCAGCGACCGCCTTGCACACCGCCAGTGCCGTGCCCCGGACCTGTGTGTATTGTGACAGTAGCGACCACAAACCAGAGAACTGTTCCGACCATACAGTAAGTGCACGCAAGGATAAACTGAGAAAACTTGGACGGTGTTATGTCTGCTTAGGCCCAAAACACATTGCAAAATACTGCAGAGTAAAGGTTTTGTGCAGCCTATGCAACCGGAAACACCACTTGTCAGTTTGTGAGCAGTCTGAAGCCAAGCTAGATATTAACACTACCAATAGTAGTGAAAATACAGAAGCTGTGTTGTCGTCATTGACAAGCCCTGTAAAGGTGAAGACCAATACTCAGAACACAGTACTACTTCAGACAGTTAAGACATGGACTGTAGGACCAAAGGAGAGGAAGATAACACGCTGTCTATTGGATGGAGGCAGCCAGCGAAGTTTCATTCACAGAAACGTCGTCAGAGCCTTAGGACTCCCAGTTGTAAGGCAAGAGACACTAAATCTCCATGTTTTTGGTTCCACCTCTCCTGTAACAGAGAAACGCAATGTTGTGAGAGTTGAGCTCCAGAATATGTGGAACACTGAACAGAGACTTGAGATTGAAGCTGTAGAGACTCCTCAGGTGTGCAGTGCTGTGATAAAGGTCCCAAGCGAGCCCATTCAAGCAGAGATAAAGAAAAGAGGGCTTCAACTTGCAGACTTTCCACTAGAAGGTGCTAACGATCAAGAGTTGCAGGTGTTAATAGGAGCAGACTACTACTGGCAAGCAGTCACTGGAAAGGTCCAAAAGGTCACAAATTCACTAGTGGCAGTTGAGAGTATTTTTGGATGGGCTTTGCAGGGGCCAGTGACTACCTCCAGCGTTACAGAAACCACTTGCATGCACATAAGTTTGACTGAAGAGACCCAGATTTCCAAACAGTTACATGCATTCTGGGAGGTCGAGTCCCTGGGCATTGTAAACAAACAGGCGGAGAGCCGAGAGGACTCAGACATTTTACAAAGCTTTGAACAGACTACTACATTCGAAAATGGACGCTACCAAGTTGAGTTACCATGGCGATCTGACAAAGACCAGCTTCCAGACAACTTTAAGGTAGCAAAGAGACGTTTTGAGAGCCTTATGAGAAAACTAAAAACCGATGCAGCCTTGTATGCCAGGTACAACAACGTAATACAGGACTACCTGCAGCAAGGGATCTGTGAGGAGGTTTTAGAGGACAAAACAGTGACAGGGAACCAAGAGACTGTAAGATATTACATGCCACATCACGCTGTTGTAAGAGAGGACAAGGCCACAACTAAACTGAGAGTGGTATTTGATGCGTCCTCACATGATGCAGACAGCCCATCCCTCAATGACTGTTTGCACACAGGGCCTAATCTAAACCCAAACCTGCTAGAGGTACTCATCACATTCAGGTTGCATGAGATTGCCTTCACTGCTGATATAACCAAGGCTTTTCTTCAGATTTCCCTCGCAGAAAAGGATAAAGATGCTGTTAGGTTCCTGTGGATGCATGGACCCCCAACCAAAGACTGCAAGAATGAGGTATGTGTCCTGAGAATGAACAGAGTGGTTTTCGGAGTGTCTCCCAGCCCATTCCTGCTTGCTGCCACCATCAGAAAACACCTCAAACTATTTGACACAGAACAACCAAAGGCAGCACAGATCCTCAGTGACTCTCTGTATGTAGATGACTTTATTTCAAGCTCACCTACTGTGCAGGAAGCTCTACATGTGACAACAACAGCAAAAGACATTCTCGCTCAGGCAGGTATGGACCTCTGCAAATGGGTTACCAACTCACCTGACCTGAGAGCCATGTGGAAGGAGACTGGAGTAGAGTTGACTGGAGATACAGAGTCCTGTGGAAACGTGCTCAAAGTGCTAGGACTCGTTTGGAGACCAGAGAGAGATGATTTTGTGTTTGATCAAAAGGGACTCATTGACATTTTACGGGACAAAGAAAACACAAAGAGAAGTGTTCTACAAACATCGGCTCGCATATTTGACCCCATTGGGTTTCTCACTCCCTTTACTATCAGAGTGAAGTGCCTATTCCAAGAAATGTGGGAGAGAGGGCTCAGTTGGGATGAACCATTACCCATTGATTTGACTGAAAAATGGGAACAGTGGTGTATGGAGCTACCACTGCTCCACCTGATGGCTATTCCCAGGTGGTACCACATTGAGATCCAGCAAGAGTCACACACGGTGAAGTTGCATGTCTACTGTGACGCAAGTGAAAAGGCTTACAGTGCTGTGGCATATCTACAAGGAAAAAACAAACAAGGAGAGACTGTTACAAGCTTTGTGGCCTCTAAGTCGCGAGTCGCACCCCTAAAGAAAATGACATTACCTCGCCTGGAGCTTATGGGTGCACTTATTGGAGCAAGATTAGGACACAGTTTTCTCAAACCACTGAACATGGAGAAGAGCCAACTTCAAATGTGGACGGACTCGATGATCACTCTTCACTGGATCCGCAGCTCTGCCCAGCGGTGGAAGCCCTTTGTGGCCAACAGAGTGACTGAAATACAAGGGCTCACAAACCCGGAGACGTGGTCCCACTGTGCTGGTAAAATGAATCCTGCTGACTTACCTACACGAGGTCAGCATGCACAGAGTCTTATTGAGAGCCAGTTGTGGTGGAGCGGACCAGCTTCACTGTCCACAGCTGAAAGGGAGCTGGACATTGATGATGACAATGTGGTGAATGAGGTAAACACTGAACTGAAATCTAAGTATCAGACTGTTGTACAATTCACTAGCGCTGAACAAACGGTACCTCTGTTGAACTTAGAAAGGTACAGCAGGCTTAAGACTGTGTTAAGAATCACTGCATGGGTAAAACGCTTTGTAACTAACACAAGGTCTTGTCAAAGGGTTCAGGGAGAGTTAACCTCAGAAGAGCTGATTGCAGCTGAAATGTACTGGGTAAAGGCTACGCAAGAGCGCTGTTTTAGCTCTGAAATGTCCCAGCTAAAGTCAAAACTAAATGTGAAAAGAGACTCTAAAATCAAAGACTTGAAACCATTCTTAGATGAAAATGGTCTGCTAAGTGTTGGGGGAAGACTACACCACTCTGATTTTAGTTTCAGAGAACAGCACCCCTGGGTACTACCAACAAATCACAAGTACTCTGAGCTATTGGTTCATTCATGTCATGAAAAGGTGATGCATTCTGGTGTACGAGATACACTGATTCAACTCAGAGAACATTACTGGATTTTGAGAGGGAGACAGCTTGTAAAACGCATTGTTTCAAGTTGTTACATTTGCAGAAAACTTAAGGTTAAAGCAGCAAAGCAGATTACCGCTCCTTTACCTCGAGATAGAGTAACTGAGTCACCTCCTTTTGAAGTTACAGGTGTAGATTTGCAGGACCCTTGTATGTTAGATCTAAGGGGCAACCAGTAAAGGCATACATCACGCTGTTTACATGTGCAGTAACGAGAGCAGTACATTTGGAGTTGGTTTCAGATCAGACTACAGAGAACTTTCTACTAGCCTTAAAGCGATTCATTGCAAGACGAGGGCTATGTAAGATCATCTACTCTGATAATGCGAAGACATTCAAAAGAGCAGACAAAGATCTAAAGGAGTTATGGCAAAACATTAAAGGTTCAAAGCTCACAGAGTTTTTTACTGAGAAAGGGATCACCTGGAAGTTCATTGCTGAGCGGGCTGCCTGGTGGGGGGGCTTCTGGGAAAGGCTTGTGAGATCTGTTAAAACATGCTTAAAGAAGGTACTGGGAAAAGCCTCTTTGAGCTTTGAGGAACTCACAACTGTACTTACTGAGGTTGAGGCAGTGTTGAATTCTAGGCCTCTGTCGTATGTACATAGTGATGTATTAGAGCCCCAGCCACTTACCCCTTCACACTTCCTGGTTGGTAAACGCTTGACTTCCTTGCCACCAAAGACCTTTCTTTCTCCAGCTCAGGTGCTCACAGCAAACCGTGAGGAGCTTGGTAAAAGGTGGAAATACCAGCAGAGACTTTTGACCAGCTTTTGGAACAGCTGGCGCAGAGACTATCTATTGGACTTGAAATCCGCTCACAAAGTGGACACTCCTACTCCAACAGCACTTAAAGTAGGAGATGTTGTTCTCATTGGGGAGGACAACACACCCAGACAGACATGGAAGATGGGTAGACTCGTAGAGGTCTTTCCAGGCAGAGATGGCCTCATACGTTCATGTAATGTTTGCACTTCTACAGGCAGCGTGTTAAGAAGGCCTGTTCAGTTACTATACCCATTAGAAATAGGTTAAAGGTCAATTTGATACGTATGAACAGTTGTTCATTGGGCGGGAGGATGTTGTGACTTATTTGCAGTTCTGGACATTGGGCATTGATTGTTGGTTGTAACATGGGTGCAGTCGTGTTTCCAAATTGCAGGGTGCCATGTGGTTTTAATTTGAAGAAACGGAAGTGTTTTATTGTGAAGGGTGAAAACAGGATCTGTTCTAGTTTTCATGACGCCATCTTAACAAAAATGTAAATCAGAAAAAGTTGTATTTAGCCGCTGTGTTTTGTTCAATAAACCTGAACAACAAAGTTCAGTAAAACTACCGAGCCTCCGTCATGATTATAGAAGCTGTATCTACGTATCAGCCTGCAAACGCCTTTATAGTGAAGAAAGCAACAAAACTTAGTTTGAACAAAAAAGGTTGGAAAACTATTCACAAATCATGATACTATCATAAAACAGATAAATGCACTTTCCTGAGGTGCTAGTTTGAAGAGAACACTGTTAACCAATGCATTCTTGTGTTCTGTGCGTTTTTAAGCTTTCTCTCAGCCTGCAAACGCCCTAATTGTGAAGAAAGCAACAAAACTTAGTTTGAACAAAAAAGGTTGGAAAACTATTCACAAATCATGATACTATCATAAAACAGATAGATGCACTTTCCTGGGGTGCTAGTTTGAGGAGAACACTGTTAACCAATGCATTCTTGTGTTCTGTGCGTTTTTAAGCTTTCTCTCGTCCTGCAAACGCCTTTATAGTGAAGAAAGCAACAAAACTTAGTTTGAACAAAAAAGGTTGGAAAACTATTCACAAATCATGATACTATCATAAAACAGATAGATGCACTTTCCTGGGGTGCTAGTTTGAGGAGAACACTGTTAACCAATGCATTCTTGTGTTCTGTGCGTTTTTAAGCTTTCTCTCGTCCTGCAAACGCCTTTATAGTGAAGAAAGCAACAAAACTTAGTTTGAACAAAAAAGGTTGGAAAACTATTCACAAATCATGATACTATCATAAAACAGATAAATGCACTTTCCTGAGGTGCTAGTTTGAAGAGAACACTGTTAACCAATGCATTCTTGTGTTCTGTGCGTTTTTAAGCTTTCTCTCGGCCTGCAAACGCCTTTATAGTGAAGAAAGCAACAAAACTTAGTTTGAACAAAAAAGGTTGGAAAACTATTCACAAATCATGATACTATCATAAAACAGATAAATGCACTTTCCTGAGGTGCTAGTTTGAGGATAATTCTGTTAACCAATGCATTCTTGTGTTCTGTGCGTTTTTAAGCTTTCTCTCAGCCTGCAAACGCCTTTATAGTGAAGAAAGCAACAAAACTTAGTTTGAACAAAAAAGGTTGGAAAACTATTCACAAATCATGATACTATCATAAAACAGATAAATGCACTTTCCTGAGGTGCTAGTTTGAAGAGAACACTGTTAACCAATGCATTCTTGTGTTCTGTGCGTTTTTAAGCTTTCTCTCAGCCTGCAAACGCCCTAATTGTGAAGAAAGCAACAAAACTTAGTTTGAACAAAAAAGGTTGGAAAACTATTCACAAATCATGATACTATCATAAAACAGATAGATGCACTTTCCTGGGGTGCTAGTTTGAGGAGAACACTGTTAACCAATGCATTCTTGTGTTCTGTGCGTTTTTAAGCTTTCTCTCGTCCTGCAAACGCCTTTATAGTGAAGAAAGCAACAAAACTTAGTTTGAACAAAAAAGGTTGGAAAACTATTCACAAATCATGATACCATCATGAAACAGATAAACGTACTTTCCTGAGGTGCTAGTTTGAAGAGAACACTGTTAACCAATGCATTCTTGTGTTCTGTGCGTTTTTAAGCTTTCTCTCGTCCTGCAAACGCCTTTATAGTGAAGAAAGCAACAAAACTTAGTTTGAACAAAAAATGTTGGAAAACTATTCACAAATCATGATACTATCATAAAACAGATAGATGCACTTTCCTGGGGTGCTAGTTTGAGGAGAACACTGTTAACCAATGCATTCTTGTGTTCTGTGCGTTTTTAAGCTTTCTCTCGTCCTGCAAACGCCTTTATAGTGAAGAAAGCAACAAAACTTAGTTTGAACAAAAAATGTTGGAAAACTATTCACAAATCATGATACTATCATAAAACAGATAGATGCACTTTCCTGGGGTGCTAGTTTGAGGAGAACACTGTTAACCAATGCATTCTTGTGTTCTGTGCGTTTTTAAGCTTTCTCTCGTCCTGCAAACGCCTTTATAGTGAAGAAAGCAACAAAACTTAGTTTGAACAAAAAAGGTTGGAAAACTATTCACAAATCATGATACTATCATAAAACAGATAGATGCACTTTCCTGGGGTGCTAGTTTGAGGAGAACACTGTTAACCAATGCATTCTTGTGTTCTGTGCGTTTTTAAGCTTTCTCTCGTCCTGCAAACGCCTTTATAGTGAAGAAAGCAACAAAACTTAGTTTGAACAAAAAAGGTTGGAAAACTATTCACAAATCATGATACCATCATGAAACAGATAAACGTACTTTCCTGAGGTGCTAGTTTGAAGAGAACACTGTTAACCAATGCATTCTTGTGTTCTGTGCGTTTTTAAGCTTTCTCTCGGCCTGCAAACGCCTTTATAGTGAAGAAAGCAACAAAACTTAGTTTGAACAAAAAAGGTTGGAAAACTATTCACAAATCATGATACTATCATAAAACAGATAAATGCACTTTCCTGAGGTGCTAGTTTGAGGAGAATTCTGTTAACCAATGCATTCTTGTGTTCTGTGCGTTTTTAAGCTTTCTCTCAGCATGCAAACGCCTTTATAGTGAAGAAAGCAACAAAACTTAGTTTGAACAAAAAAGGTTGGAAAACTATTCACAAATCATGATACTATCATAAAACAGATAAATGCACTTTCCTGAGGTGCTAGTTTGAAGAGAACACTGTTAACCAATGCATTCTTGTGTTCTGTGCGTTTTTAAGCTTTCTCTCAGCCTGCAAACGCCTTTATAGTGAAGAAAGCAACAAAACTTAGTTTGAACAAAAAAGGTTGGAAAACTATTCACAAATCATGATACTATCATAAAACAGATAAACGTACTTTCCTGAGGTGCTAGTTTGAGGAGAACACTGTTAACCAATTCATTCTTGTGTTCTGTGCGTTTTTAAGCTTTCTCTCGGCCTGCAAACGCCTTTTTAGTGAAGAAAGCAACAAAACTTAGTTTGAACAAAAAAGGTTGGAAAACTATTCACAAATCATGATACTATCATAAAACAGATAGATGCACTTTCCTGGGGTGCTAGTTTGAGGAGAACACTGTTAACCAATGCATTCTTGTGTTCTGTGCGTTTTTAAGCTTTCTCTCGGCCTGCAAACGCCTTTATAGTGAAGAAAGCAACAAAACTTAGTTTGAACAAAAAAGGTTGGAAAACTATTCACAAATCATGATACTATCATAAAACAGATAAATGCACTTTCCTGAGGTGCTAGTTTGAGGATAATTCTGTTAACCAATGCATTCTTGTGTTCTGTGCGTTTTTAAGCTTTCTCTCAGCCTGCAAACGCCTTTATAGTGAAGAAAGCAACAAAACTTAGTTTGAACAAAAAAGGTTGGAAAACTATTCACAAATCATGATACTATCATAAAACAGATAAATGCACTTTCCTGAGGTGCTAGTTTGAAGAGAACACTGTTAACCAATGCATTCTTGTGTTCTGTGCGTTTTTAAGCTTTCTCTCAGCCTGCAAACGCCCTAATTGTGAAGAAAGCAACAAAACTTAGTTTGAACAAAAAAGGTTGGAAAACTATTCACAAATCATGATACTATCATAAAACAGATAGATGCACTTTCCTGGGGTGCTAGTTTGAGGAGAACACTGTTAACCAATGCATTCTTGTGTTCTGTGCGTTTTTAAGCTTTCTCTCGTCCTGCAAACGCCTTTATAGTGAAGAAAGCAACAAAACTTAGTTTGAACAAAAAAGGTTGGAAAACTATTCACAAATCATGATACCATCATGAAACAGATAAACGTACTTTCCTGAGGTGCTAGTTTGAAGAGAACACTGTTAACCAATGCATTCTTGTGTTCTGTGCGTTTTTAAGCTTTCTCTCGTCCTGCAAACGCCTTTATAGTGAAGAAAGCAACAAAACTTAGTTTGAACAAAAAATGTTGGAAAACTATTCACAAATCATGATACTATCATAAAACAGATAGATGCACTTTCCTGGGGTGCTAGTTTGAGGAGAACACTGTTAACCAATGCATTCTTGTGTTCTGTGCGTTTTTAAGCTTTCTCTCGTCCTGCAAACGCCTTTATAGTGAAGAAAGCAACAAAACTTAGTTTGAACAAAAAATGTTGGAAAACTATTCACAAATCATGATACTATCATAAAACAGATAGATGCACTTTCCTGGGGTGCTAGTTTGAGGAGAACACTGTTAACCAATGCATTCTTGTGTTCTGTGCGTTTTTAAGCTTTCTCTCGTCCTGCAAACGCCTTTATAGTGAAGAAAGCAACAAAACTTAGTTTGAACAAAAAAGGTTGGAAAACTATTCACAAATCATGATACCATCATGAAACAGATAAACGTACTTTCCTGAGGTGCTAGTTTGAGGAGAATTCTGTTAACCAATGCATTCTTGTGTTCTGTGCGTTTTTAAGCTTTCTCTCAGCATGCAAACGCCTTTATAGTGAAGAAAGCAACAAAACTTAGTTTAAACAAAAAAGGTTGGAAAACTATTCACAAATCATGATACTATCATAAAACAGATAGATGCACTTTCCTGGGGTGCTAGTTTGAGGAGAACACTGTTAACCAATGCATTCTTGTGTTCTGTGCGTTTTTAAGCTTTCTCTCGGCCGGCTAACGCCTTTATAATGAAGAAAGCAACAAAACTTAGTTTAAACAAAAAAGGTTGGAAAACTATTCACAAATCATGATACCATCATAAAACAGATAAACGTACTTTTCTGAGGTGCTAGTTTGAGGAGAATTCTGTTAACCAATGCATTCTTGTGTTCTGTGCGTTTTTAAGCTTTCTCTCAGCCTGCAAACGCCTTTATAGTGAAGAAAGCAACAAAACTTAGTTTGAACAAAAAATGTTGGAAAACTATTCACAAATCATGATACTATCATAAAACAGATAGATGCACTTTCCTGGGGTGCTAGTTTGAGGAGAACACTGTTAACCAATGCATTCTTGTGTTCTGTGCGTTTTTAAGCTTTCTCTCGTCCTGCAAACGCCTTTATAGTGAAGAAAGCAACAAAACTTAGTTTGAACAAAAAAGGTTGGAAAACTATTCACAAATCATGATACTATCATAAAACAGATAGATGCACTTTCCTGGGGTGCTAGTTTGAGGAGAACACTGTTAACCAATGCATTCTTGTGTTCTGTGCGTTTTTAAGCTTTCTCTCGTCCTGCAAACGCCTTTATAGTGAAGAAAGCAACAAAACTTAGTTTGAACAAAAAAGGTTGGAAAACTATTCACAAATCATGATACTATCATAAAACAGATAAATGCACTTTCCTGAGGTGCTAGTTTGAAGAGAACACTGTTAACCAATGCATTCTTGTGTTCTGTGCGTTTTTAAGCTTTCTCTCGGCCTGCAAACGCCTTTATAGTGAAGAAAGCAACAAAACTTAGTTTGAACAAAAAAGGTTGGAAAACTATTCACAAATCATGATACCATCATGAAACAGATAAACGTACTTTCCTGAGGTGCTAGTTTGAAGAGAACACTGTTAACCAATGCATTCTTGTGTTCTGTGCGTTTTTAAGCTTTCTCTCGTCCTGCAAACGCCTTTATAGTGAAGAAAGCAACAAAACTTAGTTTGAACAAAAAAGGTTGGAAAACTATTCACAAATCATGATACTATCATAAAACAGATAGATGCACTTTCCTGGGGTGCTAGTTTGAGGAGAACACTGTTAACCAATGCATTCTTGTGTTCTGTGCGTTTTTAAGCTTTCTCTCGTCCTGCAAACGCCTTTATAGTGAAGAAAGCAACAAAACTTAGTTTGAACAAAAAAGGTTGGAAAACTATTCACAAATCATGATACCATCATGAAACAGATAAACGTACTTTCCTGAGGTGCTAGTTTGAAGAGAACACTGTTAACCAATGCATTCTTGTGTTCTGTGCGTTTTTAAGCTTTCTCTCGGCCTGCAAACGCCTTTATAGTGAAGAAAGCAACAAAACTTAGTTTGAACAAAAAAGGTTGGAAAACTATTCACAAATCATGATACTATCATAAAACAGATAAACGTACTTTCCTGAGGTGCTAGTTTGAGGAGAACACTGTTAACCAATTCATTCTTGTGTTCTGTGCGTTTTTAAGCTTTCTCTCGGCCTGCAAACGCCTTTTTAGTGAAGAAAGCAACAAAACTTAGTTTGAACAAAAAAGGTTGGAAAACTATTCACAAATCATGATACTATCATAAAACAGATAGATGCACTTTCCTGGGGTGCTAGTTTGAGGAGAACACTGTTAACCAATGCATTCTTGTGTTCTGTGCGTTTTTAAGCTTTCTCTCGGCCTGCAAACGCCTTTATAGTGAAGAAAGCAACAAAACTTAGTTTGAACAAAAAAGGTTGGAAAACTATTCACAAATCATGATACTATCATAAAACAGATAAATGCACTTTCCTGAGGTGCTAGTTTGAGGATAATTCTGTTAACCAATGCATTCTTGTGTTCTGTGCGTTTTTAAGCTTTCTCTCAGCCTGCAAACGCCTTTATAGTGAAGAAAGCAACAAAACTTAGTTTGAACAAAAAAGGTTGGAAAACTATTCACAAATCATGATACTATCATAAAACAGATAAATGCACTTTCCTGAGGTGCTAGTTTGAAGAGAACACTGTTAACCAATGCATTCTTGTGTTCTGTGCGTTTTTAAGCTTTCTCTCAGCCTGCAAACGCCCTAATTGTGAAGAAAGCAACAAAACTTAGTTTGAACAAAAAAGGTTGGAAAACTATTCACAAATCATGATACTATCATAAAACAGATAGATGCACTTTCCTGGGGTGCTAGTTTGAGGAGAACACTGTTAACCAATGCATTCTTGTGTTCTGTGCGTTTTTAAGCTTTCTCTCGTCCTGCAAACGCCTTTATAGTGAAGAAAGCAACAAAACTTAGTTTGAACAAAAAAGGTTGGAAAACTATTCACAAATCATGATACCATCATGAAACAGATAAACGTACTTTCCTGAGGTGCTAGTTTGAAGAGAACACTGTTAACCAATGCATTCTTGTGTTCTGTGCGTTTTTAAGCTTTCTCTCGTCCTGCAAACGCCTTTATAGTGAAGAAAGCAACAAAACTTAGTTTGAACAAAAAATGTTGGAAAACTATTCACAAATCATGATACTATCATAAAACAGATAGATGCACTTTCCTGGGGTGCTAGTTTGAGGAGAACACTGTTAACCAATGCATTCTTGTGTTCTGTGCGTTTTTAAGCTTTCTCTCGTCCTGCAAACGCCTTTATAGTGAAGAAAGCAACAAAACTTAGTTTGAACAAAAAATGTTGGAAAACTATTCACAAATCATGATACTATCATAAAACAGATAGATGCACTTTCCTGGGGTGCTAGTTTGAGGAGAACACTGTTAACCAATGCATTCTTGTGTTCTGTGCGTTTTTAAGCTTTCTCTCGTCCTGCAAACGCCTTTATAGTGAAGAAAGCAACAAAACTTAGTTTGAACAAAAAAGGTTGGAAAACTATTCACAAATCATGATACCATCATGAAACAGATAAACGTACTTTCCTGAGGTGCTAGTTTGAAGAGAACACTGTTAACCAATGCATTCTTGTGTTCTGTGCGTTTTTAAGCTTTCTCTCGTCCTGCAAACGCCTTTATAGTGAAGAAAGCAACAAAACTTAGTTTGAACAAAAAAGGTTGGAAAACTATTCACAAATCATGATACCATCATGAAACAGATAAACGTACTTTCCTGAGGTGCTAGTTTGAGGAGAATTCTGTTAACCAATGCATTCTTGTGTTCTGTGCGTTTTTAAGCTTTCTCTCAGCATGCAAACGCCTTTATAGTGAAGAAAGCAACAAAACTTAGTTTAAACAAAAAAGGTTGGAAAACTATTCACAAATCATGATACTATCATAAAACAGATAGATGCACTTTCCTGGGGTGCTAGTTTGAGGAGAACACTGTTAACCAATGCATTCTTGTGTTCTGTGCGTTTTTAAGCTTTCTCTCGGCCGGCTAACGCCTTTATAATGAAGAAAGCAACAAAACTTAGTTTAAACAAAAAAGGTTGGAAAACTATTCACAAATCATGATACCATCATAAAACAGATAAACGTACTTTTCTGAGGTGCTAGTTTGAGGAGAATTCTGTTAACCAATGCATTCTTGTGTTCTGTGCGTTTTTAAGCTTTCTCTCAGCCTGCAAACGCCTTTATAGTGAAGAAAGCAACAAAACTTAGTTTGAACAAAAAATGTTGGAAAACTATTCACAAATCATGATACTATCATAAAACAGATAGATGCACTTTCCTGGGGTGCTAGTTTGAGGAGAACACTGTTAACCAATGCATTCTTGTGTTCTGTGCGTTTTTAAGCTTTCTCTCGTCCTGCAAACGCCTTTATAGTGAAGAAAGCAACAAAACTTAGTTTGAACAAAAAAGGTTGGAAAACTATTCACAAATCATGATACTATCATAAAACAGATAGATGCACTTTCCTGGGGTGCTAGTTTGAGGAGAACACTGTTAACCAATGCATTCTTGTGTTCTGTGCGTTTTTAAGCTTTCTCTCGTCCTGCAAACGCCTTTATAGTGAAGAAAGCAACAAAACTTAGTTTGAACAAAAAAGGTTGGAAAACTATTCACAAATCATGATACTATCATAAAACAGATAAATGCACTTTCCTGAGGTGCTAGTTTGAAGAGAACACTGTTAACCAATGCATTCTTGTGTTCTGTGCGTTTTTAAGCTTTCTCTCGGCCTGCAAACGCCTTTATAGTGAAGAAAGCAACAAAACTTAGTTTGAACAAAAAAGGTTGGAAAACTATTCACAAATCATGATACCATCATGAAACAGATAAACGTACTTTCCTGAGGTGCTAGTTTGAAGAGAACACTGTTAACCAATGCATTCTTGTGTTCTGTGCGTTTTTAAGCTTTCTCTCGTCCTGCAAACGCCTTTATAGTGAAGAAAGCAACAAAACTTAGTTTGAACAAAAAAGGTTGGAAAACTATTCACAAATCATGATACTATCATAAAACAGATAGATGCACTTTCCTGGGGTGCTAGTTTGAGGAGAACACTGTTAACCAATGCATTCTTGTGTTCTGTGCGTTTTTAAGCTTTCTCTCGTCCTGCAAACGCCTTTATAGTGAAGAAAGCAACAAAACTTAGTTTGAACAAAAAAGGTTGGAAAACTATTCACAAATCATGATACCATCATGAAACAGATAAACGTACTTTCCTGAGGTGCTAGTTTGAAGAGAACACTGTTAACCAATGCATTCTTGTGTTCTGTGCGTTTTTAAGCTTTCTCTCGGCCTGCAAACGCCTTTATAGTGAAGAAAGCAACAAAACTTAGTTTGAACAAAAAAGGTTGGAAAACTATTCACAAATCATGATACTATCATAAAACAGATAAATGCACTTTCCTGAGGTGCTAGTTTGAGGAGAATTCTGTTAACCAATGCATTCTTGTGTTCTGTGCGTTTTTAAGCTTTCTCTCAGCATGCAAACGCCTTTATAGTGAAGAAAGCAACAAAACTTAGTTTGAACAAAAAAGGTTGGAAAACTATTCACAAATCATGATACTATCATAAAACAGATAAATGCACTTTCCTGAGGTGCTAGTGAAGAGAACACTGTTAACCAATGCATTCTTGTGTTCTGTGCGTTTTTAAGCTTTCTCTCGGCCTGCAAACGCCTTTATAGTGAAGAAAGCAACAAAACTTAGTTTGAACAAAAAAGGTTGGAAAACTATTCACAAATCATGATACTATCATAAAACAGATAGATGCACTTTCCTGGGGTGCTAGTTTGAGGAGAACACTGTTAACCAATGCATTCTTGTGTTCTGTGCGTTTTTAAGCTTTCTCTCGTCCTGCAAACGCCTTTATAGTGAAGAAAGCAACAAAACTTAGTTTGAACAAAAAAGGTTGGAAAACTATTCACAAATCATGATACTATCATAAAACAGATAAATGCACTTTCCTGAGGTGCTAGTGAAGAGAACACTGTTAACCAATGCATTCTTGTGTTCTGTGCGTTTTTAAGCTTTCTCTCGGCCTGCAAACGCCTTTATAGTGAAGAAAGCAACAAAACTTAGTTTGAACAAAAAAGGTTGGAAAACTATTCACAAATCATGATACTATCATAAAACAGATAAATGCACTTTCCTGAGGTGCTAGTTTGAGGATAATTCTGTTAACCAATGCATTCTTGTGTTCTGTGCGTTTTTAAGCTTTCTCTCAGCCTGCAAACGCCTTTATAGTGAAGAAAGCAACAAAACTTAGTTTGAACAAAAAAGGTTGGAAAACTATTCACAAATCATGATACTATCATAAAACAGATAAATGCACTTTCCTGAGGTGCTAGTTTGAAGAGAACACTGTTAACCAATGCATTCTTGTGTTCTGTGCGTTTTTAAGCTTTCTCTCAGCCTGCAAACGCCCTAATTGTGAAGAAAGCAACAAAACTTAGTTTGAACAAAAAAGGTTGGAAAACTATTCACAAATCATGATACTATCATAAAACAGATAGATGCACTTTCCTGGGGTGCTAGTTTGAGGAGAACACTGTTAACCAATGCATTCTTGTGTTCTGTGCGTTTTTAAGCTTTCTCTCGTCCTGCAAACGCCTTTATAGTGAAGAAAGCAACAAAACTTAGTTTGAACAAAAAAGGTTGGAAAACTATTCACAAATCATGATACCATCATGAAACAGATAAACGTACTTTCCTGAGGTGCTAGTTTGAAGAGAACACTGTTAACCAATGCATTCTTGTGTTCTGTGCGTTTTTAAGCTTTCTCTCGTCCTGCAAACGCCTTTATAGTGAAGAAAGCAACAAAACTTAGTTTGAACAAAAAATGTTGGAAAACTATTCACAAATCATGATACTATCATAAAACAGATAGATGCACTTTCCTGGGGTGCTAGTTTGAGGAGAACACTGTTAACCAATGCATTCTTGTGTTCTGTGCGTTTTTAAGCTTTCTCTCGTCCTGCAAACGCCTTTATAGTGAAGAAAGCAACAAAACTTAGTTTGAACAAAAAATGTTGGAAAACTATTCACAAATCATGATACTATCATAAAACAGATAGATGCACTTTCCTGGGGTGCTAGTTTGAGGAGAACACTGTTAACCAATGCATTCTTGTGTTCTGTGCGTTTTTAAGCTTTCTCTCGTCCTGCAAACGCCTTTATAGTGAAGAAAGCAACAAAACTTAGTTTGAACAAAAAAGGTTGGAAAACTATTCACAAATCATGATACCATCATGAAACAGATAAACGTACTTTCCTGAGGTGCTAGTTTGAGGAGAATTCTTTTAAACAATGCATTCTTGTGTTCTGTGCGTTTTTAAGCTTTCTCTCAGCCTGCAAACGCCTTTATAGTGAAGAAAGTAACAAAACTAAGTTTGAACAAAAAAGGTTGGAAAACTATTCACAAATCATGATACCATCATGAAACAGATAAACGTACTTTCCTGAGGTGCTAGTTTGAGGAGAATTCTGTTAACCAATGCATTCTTGTGTTCTGTGCGTTTTTAAGCTTTCTCTCAGCATGCAAACGCCTTTATAGTGAAGAAAGCAACAAAACTTAGTTTAAACAAAAAAGGTTGGAAAACTATTCACAAATCATGATACTATCATAAAACAGATAGATGCACTTTCCTGGGGTGCTAGTTTGAGGAGAACACTGTTAACCAATGCATTCTTGTGTTCTGTGCGTTTTTAAGCTTTCTCTCGGCCGGCAAACGCCTTTATAATGAAGAAAGCAACAAAACTTAGTTTAAACAAAAAAGGTTGGAAAACTATTCACAAATCATGATACCATCATAAAACAGATAAACGTACTTTTCTGAGGTGCTAGTTTGAGGAGAATTCTGTTAACCAATGCATTCTTGTGTTCTGTGCGTTTTTAAGCTTTCTCTCAGCCTGCAAACGCCTTTATAGTGAAGAAAGCAACAAAACTTAGTTTGAACAAAAAAGGTTGGAAAACTATTCACAAATCATGATACTATCATAAAACAGATGAATGCACTTTCCTGAGGTGCTAGTTTGAAGAGAACACTGTTAACCAATGCATTCTTGTGTTCTGTGCGTTTTTAAGCTTTCTCTCAGCCTGCAAACGCCCTAATTGTGAAGAAAGCAACAAAACTTAGTTTGAACAAAAAAGGTTGGAAAACTATTCACAAATCATGATACTATCATAAAACAGATAGATGCACTTTCCTGGGGTGCTAGTTTGAGGAGAACACTGTTAACCAATGCATTCTTGTGTTCTGTGCGTTTTTAAGCTTTCTCTCGGCCTGCAAACGCCTTTATAGTGAAGAAAGCAACAAAACTTAGTTTGAACAAAAAATGTTGGAAAACTATTCACAAATCATGATACTATCATAAAACAGATAGATGCACTTTCCTGGGGTGCTAGTTTGAGGAGAACACTGTTAACCAATGCATTCTTGTGTTCTGTGCGTTTTTAAGCTTTCTCTCGTCCTGCAAACGCCTTTATAGTGAAGAAAGCAACAAAACTTAGTTTGAACAAAAAAGGTTGGAAAACTATTCACAAATCATGATACCATAATGAAACAGATAAACGTACTTTCCTGAGGTGCTAGTTTGAAGAGAACACTGTTAACCAATGCATTCTTGTGTTCTGTGCGTTTTTAAGCTTTCTCTCGTCCTGCAAACGCCTTTATAGTGAAGAAAGCAACAAAACTTAGTTTGAACAAAAAAGGTTGGAAAACTATTCACAAATCATGATACTATCATAAAACAGATAAATGCACTTTCCTGAGGTGCTAGTGAAGAGAACACTGTTAACCAATGCATTCTTGTGTTCTGTGCGTTTTTAAGCTTTCTCTCGGCCTGCAAACGCCTTTATAGTGAAGAAAGCAACAAAACTTAGTTTGAACAAAAAAGGTTGGAAAACTATTCACAAATCATGATACTATCATAAAACAGATAAATGCACTTTCCTGAGGTGCTAGTTTGAAGAGAACACTGTTAACCAATGCATTCTTGTGTTCTGTGCGTTTTTAAGCTTTCTCTCAGCCTGCAAACGCCCTAATTGTGAAGAAAGCAACAAAACTTAGTTTGAACAAAAAAGGTTGGAAAACTATTCACAAATCATGATACTATCATAAAACAGATAGATGCACTTTCCTGGGGTGCTAGTTTGAGGAGAACACTGTTAACCAATGCATTCTTGTGTTCTGTGCGTTTTTAAGCTTTCTCTCGTCCTGCAAACGCCTTTATAGTGAAGAAAGCAACAAAACTTAGTTTGAACAAAAAAGGTT
The DNA here is from genome assembly GCF_964276395.1 of Gasterosteus aculeatus. NCBI lineage: Eukaryota > Metazoa > Chordata > Actinopteri > Perciformes > Gasterosteidae > Gasterosteus > Gasterosteus aculeatus. The sequence goes on along the minus strand of NC_135692.1, from coordinate 4,343,975 downwards.
GGAAAACTATTCACAAATCATGATACTATCATAAAACAGATAGATGCACTTTCCTGGGGTGCTAGTTTGAGGAGAACACTGTTAACCAATGCATTCTTGTGTTCTGTGCGTTTTTAAGCTTTCTCTCGTCCTGCAAACGCCTTTATAGTGAAGAAAGCAACAAAACTTAGTTTGAACAAAAAAGGTTGGAAAACTATTCACAAATCATGATACTATCATAAAACAGATAAATGCACTTTCCTGAGGTGCTAGTTTGAAGAGAACACTGTTAACCAATGCATTCTTGTGTTCTGTGCGTTTTTAAGCTTTCTCTCGGCCTGCAAACGCCTTTATAGTGAAGAAAGCAACAAAACTTAGTTTGAACAAAAAAGGTTGGAAAACTATTCACAAATCATGATACCATCATGAAACAGATAAACGTACTTTCCTGAGGTGCTAGTTTGAAGAGAACACTGTTAACCAATGCATTCTTGTGTTCTGTGCGTTTTTAAGCTTTCTCTCGTCCTGCAAACGCCTTTATAGTGAAGAAAGCAACAAAACTTAGTTTGAACAAAAAAGGTTGGAAAACTATTCACAAATCATGATACTATCATAAAACAGATAGATGCACTTTCCTGGGGTGCTAGTTTGAGGAGAACACTGTTAACCAATGCATTCTTGTGTTCTGTGCGTTTTTAAGCTTTCTCTCGTCCTGCAAACGCCTTTATAGTGAAGAAAGCAACAAAACTTAGTTTGAACAAAAAAGGTTGGAAAACTATTCACAAATCATGATACCATCATGAAACAGATAAACGTACTTTCCTGAGGTGCTAGTTTGAAGAGAACACTGTTAACCAATGCATTCTTGTGTTCTGTGCGTTTTTAAGCTTTCTCTCGGCCTGCAAACGCCTTTATAGTGAAGAAAGCAACAAAACTTAGTTTGAACAAAAAAGGTTGGAAAACTATTCACAAATCATGATACTATCATAAAACAGATAAATGCACTTTCCTGAGGTGCTAGTTTGAGGAGAATTCTGTTAACCAATGCATTCTTGTGTTCTGTGCGTTTTTAAGCTTTCTCTCAGCATGCAAACGCCTTTATAGTGAAGAAAGCAACAAAACTTAGTTTGAACAAAAAAGGTTGGAAAACTATTCACAAATCATGATACTATCATAAAACAGATAAATGCACTTTCCTGAGGTGCTAGTTTGAAGAGAACACTGTTAACCAATGCATTCTTGTGTTCTGTGCGTTTTTAAGCTTTCTCTCAGCCTGCAAACGCCTTTATAGTGAAGAAAGCAACAAAACTTAGTTTGAACAAAAAAGGTTGGAAAACTATTCACAAATCATGATACTATCATAAAACAGATAAACGTACTTTCCTGAGGTGCTAGTTTGAGGAGAACACTGTTAACCAATTCATTCTTGTGTTCTGTGCGTTTTTAAGCTTTCTCTCGGCCTGCAAACGCCTTTTTAGTGAAGAAAGCAACAAAACTTAGTTTGAACAAAAAAGGTTGGAAAACTATTCACAAATCATGATACTATCATAAAACAGATAGATGCACTTTCCTGGGGTGCTAGTTTGAGGAGAACACTGTTAACCAATGCATTCTTGTGTTCTGTGCGTTTTTAAGCTTTCTCTCGGCCTGCAAACGCCTTTATAGTGAAGAAAGCAACAAAACTTAGTTTGAACAAAAAAGGTTGGAAAACTATTCACAAATCATGATACCATAATGAAACAGATAAACGTACTTTCCTGAGGTGCTAGTTTGAAGAGAACACTGTTAACCAATGCATTCTTGTGTTCTGTGCGTTTTTAAGCTTTCTCTCGTCCTGCAAACGCCTTTATAGTGAAGAAAGCAACAAAACTTAGTTTGAACAAAAAAGGTTGGAAAACTATTCACAAATCATGATACTATCATAAAATAGATAAATGCACTTTCCTGAGGTGCTAGTGAAGAGAACACTGTTAACCAATGCATTCTTGTGTTCTGTGCGTTTTTAAGCTTTCTCTCGGCCTGCAAACGCCTTTATAGTGAAGAAAGCAACAAAACTTAGTTTGAACAAAAAAGGTTGGAAAACTATTCACAAATCATGATACTATCATAAAACAGATAAATGCACTTTCCTGAGGTGCTAGTTTGAAGAGAACACTGTTAACCAATGCATTCTTGTGTTCTGTGCGTTTTTAAGCTTTCTCTCAGCCTGCAAACGCCCTAATTGTGAAGAAAGCAACAAAACTTAGTTTGAACAAAAAAGGTTGGAAAACTATTCACAAATCATGATACTATCATAAAACAGATAGATGCACTTTCCTGGGGTGCTAGTTTGAGGAGAACACTGTTAACCAATGCATTCTTGTGTTCTGTGCGTTTTTAAGCTTTCTCTCGTCCTGCAAACGCCTTTATAGTGAAGAAAGCAACAAAACTTAGTTTGAACAAAAAAGGTTGGAAAACTATTCACAAATCATGATACTATCATAAAACAGATAGATGCACTTTCCTGGGGTGCTAGTTTGAGGAGAACACTGTTAACCAATGCATTCTTGTGTTCTGTGCGTTTTTAAGCTTTCTCTCGTCCTGCAAACGCCTTTATAGTGAAGAAAGCAACAAAACTTAGTTTGAACAAAAAAGGTTGGAAAACTATTCACAAATCATGATACTATCATAAAACAGATAAATGCACTTTCCTGAGGTGCTAGTTTGAAGAGAACACTGTTAACCAATGCATTCTTGTGTTCTGTGCGTTTTTAAGCTTTCTCTCGGCCTGCAAACGCCTTTATAGTGAAGAAAGCAACAAAACTTAGTTTGAACAAAAAAGGTTGGAAAACTATTCACAAATCATGATACCATCATGAAACAGATAAACGTACTTTCCTGAGGTGCTAGTTTGAAGAGAACACTGTTAACCAATGCATTCTTGTGTTCTGTGCGTTTTTAAGCTTTCTCTCGTCCTGCAAACGCCTTTATAGTGAAGAAAGCAACAAAACTTAGTTTGAACAAAAAAGGTTGGAAAACTATTCACAAATCATGATACTATCATAAAACAGATAGATGCACTTTCCTGGGGTGCTAGTTTGAGGAGAACACTGTTAACCAATGCATTCTTGTGTTCTGTGCGTTTTTAAGCTTTCTCTCGTCCTGCAAACGCCTTTATAGTGAAGAAAGCAACAAAACTTAGTTTGAACAAAAAAGGTTGGAAAACTATTCACAAATCATGATACCATCATGAAACAGATAAACGTACTTTCCTGAGGTGCTAGTTTGAAGAGAACACTGTTAACCAATGCATTCTTGTGTTCTGTGCGTTTTTAAGCTTTCTCTCGGCCTGCAAACGCCTTTATAGTGAAGAAAGCAACAAAACTTAGTTTGAACAAAAAAGGTTGGAAAACTATTCACAAATCATGATACTATCATAAAACAGATAGATGCACTTTCCTGGGGTGCTAGTTTGAGGAGAACACTGTTAACCAATGCATTCTTGTGTTCTGTGCGTTTTTAAGCTTTCTCTCGTCCTGCAAACGCCTTCATAGTGAAGAAAGCAACAAAACTTAGTTTGAACAAAAAAGGTTGGAAAACTATTCACAAATCATGATACCATCATGAAACAGATAAACGTACTTTCCTGAGGTGCTAGTTTGAGGAGAATTCTGTTAACCAATGCATTCTTGTGTTCTGTGCGTTTTTAAGCTTTCTCTCGTCCTGCAAACGCCTTTATAGTGAAGAAAGCAACAAAACTTAGTTTGAACAAAAAAGGTTGGAAAACTATTCACAAATCATGATACCATCATGAAACAGATAAACGTACCTTCCTGAGGTGCTAGTTTGAAGAGAACACTGTTAACCAATGCATTCTTGTGTTCTGTGCGTTTTTAAGCTTTCTCTCGTCCTGCAAACGCCTTCATAGTGAAGAAAGCAACAAAACTTAGTTTGAACAAAAAAGGTTGGAAAACTATTCACAAATCATGATACTATCATAAAACAGATAGATGCACTTTCCTGGGGTGCTAGTTTGAGGAGAACACTGTTAACCAATGCATTCTTGTGTTCTGTGCGTTTTTAAGCTTTCTCTCGTCCTGCAAACGCCTTTATAGTGAAGAAAGCAACAAAACTTAGTTTGAACAAAAAAGGTTGGAAAACTATTCACAAATCATGATACTATCATAAAACAGATAAATGCACTTTCCTGAGGTGCTAGTTTGAAGAGAACACTGTTAACCAATGCATTCTTGTGTTCTGTGCGTTTTTAAGCTTTCTCTCAGCCTGCAAACGCCTTTATAGTGAAGAAAGCAACAAAACTTAGTTTGAACAAAAAAGGTTGGAAAACTATTCACAAATCATGATACTATCATAAAACAGATAAACGTACTTTCCTGAGGTGCTAGTTTGAGGAGAACACTGTTAACCAATTCATTCTTGTGTTCTGTGCGTTTTTAAGCTTTCTCTCGGCCTGCAAACGCCTTTTTAGTGAAGAAAGCAACAAAACTTAGTTTGAACAAAAAAGGTTGGAAAACTATTCACAAATCATGATACTATCATAAAACAGATAGATGCACTTTCCTGGGGTGCTAGTTTGAGGAGAACACTGTTAACCAATGCATTCTTGTGTTCTGTGCGTTTTTAAGCTTTCTCTCGGCCTGCAAACGCCTTTATAGTGAAGAAAGCAACAAAACTTAGTTTGAACAAAAAAGGTTGGAAAACTATTCACAAATCATGATACCATCATGAAACAGATAAACGTACCTTCCTGAGGTGCTAGTTTGAAGAGAACACTGTTAACCAATGCATTCTTGTGTTCTGTGCGTTTTTAAGCTTTCTCTCGTCCTGCAAACGCCTTCATAGTGAAGAAAGCAACAAAACTTAGTTTGAACAAAAAAGGTTGGAAAACTATTCACAAATCATGATACTATCATAAAACAGATAGATGCACTTTCCTGGGGTGCTAGTTTGAGGAGAACACTGTTAACCAATGCATTCTTGTGTTCTGTGCGTTTTTAAGCTTTCTCTCGTCCTGCAAACGCCTTTATAGTGAAGAAAGCAACAAAACTTAGTTTGAACAAAAAAGGTTGGAAAACTATTCACAAATCATGATACCATCATGAAACAGATAAACGTACTTTCCTGAGGTGCTAGTTTGAAGAGAACACTGTTAACCAATGCATTCTTGTGTTCTGTGCGTTTTTAAGCTTTCTCTCGGCCTGCAAACGCCTTTATAGTGAAGAAAGCAACAAAACTTAGTTTGAACAAAAAAGGTTGGAAAACTATTCACAAATCATGATACTATCATAAAACAGATAAATGCACTTTCCTGAGGTGCTAGTTTGAGGAGAATTCTGTTAACCAATGCATTCTTGTGTTCTGTGCGTTTTTAAGCTTTCTCTCAGCATGCAAACGCCTTTATAGTGAAGAAAGCAACAAAACTTAGTTTGAACAAAAAAGGTTGGAAAACTATTCACAAATCATGATACTATCATAAAACAGACAAATGCACTTTCCTGAGGTGCTAGTTTGAAGAGAACACTGTTAACCAATGCATTCTTGTGTTCTGTGCGTTTTTAAGCTTTCTCTCAGCCTGCAAACGCCTTTATAGTGAAGAAAGCAACAAAACTTAGTTTGAACAAAAAAGGTTGGAAAACTATTCACAAATCATGATACTATCATAAAACAGATAAACGTACTTTCCTGAGGTGCTAGTTTGAGGAGAACACTGTTAACCAATTCATTCTTGTGTTCTGTGCGTTTTTAAGCTTTCTCTCGGCCTGCAAACGCCTTTTTAGTGAAGAAAGCAACAAAACTTAGTTTGAACAAAAAAGGTTGGAAAACTATTCACAAATCATGATACTATCATAAAACAGATAGATGCACTTTCCTGGGGTGCTAGTTTGAGGAGAACACTGTTAACCAATGCATTCTTGTGTTCTGTGCGTTTTTAAGCTTTCTCTCGTCCTGCAAACGCCTTTATAGTGAAGAAAGCAACAAAACTTAGTTTGAACAAAAAAGGTTGGAAAACTATTCACAAATCATGATACTATCATAAAACAGATAGATGCACTCTCCTGGGGTGCTAGTTTGAGGAGAACACTGTTAACCAATGCATTCTTGTGTTCTGTGCGTTTTTAAGCTTTCTCTCGTCCTGCAAACGCCTTTATAGTGAAGAAAGCAACAAAACTTAGTTTGAACAAAAAAGGTTGGAAAACTATTCACAAATCATGATACCATCATGAAACAGATAAACGTACTTTCCTGAGGTGCTAGTTTGAAGAGAACACTGTTAACCAATGCATTCTTGTGTTCTGTGCGTTTTTAAGCTTTCTCTCGTCCTGCAAACGCCTTTATAGTGAAGAAAGCAACAAAACTTAGTTTGAACAAAAAAGGTTGGAAAACTATTCACAAATCATGATACTATCATAAAACAGATAGATGCACTTTCCTGGGGTGCTAGTTTGAGGAGAACACTGTTAACCAATGCATTCTTGTGTTCTGTGCGTTTTTAAGCTTTCTCTCGTCCTGCAAACGCCTTTATAGTGAAGAAAGCAACAAAACTTAGTTTGAACAAAAAAGGTTGGAAAACTATTCACAAATCATGATACTATCATAAAACAGATAGATGCACTTTCCTGGGGTGCTAGTTTGAGGAGAACACTGTTAACCAATGCATTCTTGTGTTCTGTGCGTTTTTAAGCTTTCTCTCGGCCTGCAAACGCCTTTATAGTGAAGAAAGCAACAAAACTTAGTTTGAACAAAAAAGGTTGGAAAACTATTCACAAATCATGATACTATCATAAAACAGATAAATGCACTTTCCTGAGGTGCTAGTTTGAGGAGAATTCTGTTAACCAATGCATTCTTGTGTTCTGTGCGTTTTTAAGCTTTCTCTCAGCATGCAAACGCCTTTATAGTGAAGAAAGCAACAAAACTTAGTTTGAACAAAAAAGGTTGGAAAACTATTCACAAATCATGATACTATCATAAAACAGATAAATGCACTTTCCTGAGGTGCTAGTTTGAAGAGAACACTGTTAACCAATGCATTCTTGTGTTCTGTGCGTTTTTAAGCTTTCTCTCGGCCTGCAAACGCCTTTATAGTGAAGAAAGCAACAAAACTTAGTTTGAACAAAAAAGGTTGGAAAACTATTCACAAATCATGATACCATCATGAAACAGATAAACGTACCTTCCTGAGGTGCTAGTTTGAAGAGAACACTGTTAACCAATGCATTCTTGTGTTCTGTGCGTTTTTAAGCTTTCTCTCGTCCTGCAAACGCCTTTATAGTGAAGAAAGCAACAAAACTTAGTTTGAACAAAAAAGGTTGGAAAACTATTCACAAATCATGATACTATCATAAAACAGATAGATGCACTTTCCTGGGGTGCTAGTTTGAGGAGAACACTGTTAACCAATGCATTCTTGTGTTCTGTGCGTTTTTAAGCTTTCTCTCGTCCTGCAAACGCCTTTATAGTGAAGAAAGCAACAAAACTTAGTTTGAACAAAAAAGGTTGGAAAACTATTCACAAATCATGATACCATCATGAAACAGATAAACGTACTTTCCTGAGGTGCTAGTTTGAAGAGAACACTGTTAACCAATGCATTCTTGTGTTCTGTGCGTTTTTAAGCTTTCTCTCGGCCTGCAAACGCCTTTATAGTGAAGAAAGCAACAAAACTTAGTTTGAACAAAAAAGGTTGGAAAACTATTCACAAATCATGATACTATCATAAAACAGATAAATGCACTTTCCTGAGGTGCTAGTTTGAGGAGAATTCTGTTAACCAATGCATTCTTGTGTTCTGTGCGTTTTTAAGCTTTCTCTCAGCATGCAAACGCCTTTATAGTGAAGAAAGCAACAAAACTTAGTTTGAACAAAAAAGGTTGGAAAACTATTCACAAATCATGATACTATCATAAAACAGATAAATGCACTTTCCTGAGGTGCTAGTTTGAAGAGAACACTGTTAACCAATGCATTCTTGTGTTCTGTGCGTTTTTAAGCTTTCTCTCAGCCTGCAAACGCCTTTATAGTGAAGAAAGCAACAAAACTTAGTTTGAACAAAAAAGGTTGGAAAACTATTCACAAATCATGATACTATCATAAAACAGATAAACGTACTTTCCTGAGGTGCTAGTTTGAGGAGAACACTGTTAACCAATTCATTCTTGTGTTCTGTGCGTTTTTAAGCTTTCTCTCGGCCTGCAAACGCCTTTTTAGTGAAGAAAGCAACAAAACTTAGTTTGAACAAAAAAGGTTGGAAAACTATTCACAAATCATGATACTATCATAAAACAGATAGATGCACTTTCCTGGGGTGCTAGTTTGAGGAGAACACTGTTAACCAATGCATTCTTGTGTTCTGTGCGTTTTTAAGCTTTCTCTCGTCCTGCAAACGCCTTTATAGTGAAGAAAGCAACAAAACTTAGTTTGAACAAAAAAGGTTGGAAAACTATTCACAAATCATGATACTATCATAAAACAGATAGATGCACTTTCCTGGGGTGCTAGTTTGAGGAGAACACTGTTAACCAATGCATTCTTGTGTTCTGTGCGTTTTTAAGCTTTCTCTCGTCCTGCAAACGCCTTTATAGTGAAGAAAGCAACAAAACTTAGTTTGAACAAAAAAGGTTGGAAAACTATTCACAAATCATGATACTATCATAAAACAGATAGATGCACTTTCCTGGGGTGCTAGTTTGAGGAGAACACTGTTAACCAATGCATTCTTGTGTTCTGTGCGTTTTTAAGCTTTCTCTCGTCCTGCAAACGCCTTTATAGTGAAGAAAGCAACAAAACTTAGTTTGAACAAAAAAGGTTGGAAAACTATTCACAAATCATGATACTATCATAAAACAGATAGATGCACTTTCCTGGGGTGCTAGTTTGAGGAGAACACTGTTAACCAATGCATTCTTGTGTTCTGTGCGTTTTTAAGCTTTCTCTCGTCCTGCAAACGCCTTTATAGTGAAGAAAGCAACAAAACTTAGTTTGAACAAAAAAGGTTGGAAAACTATTCACAAATCATGATACTATCATAAAACAGATAGATGCACTTTCCTGGGGTGCTAGTTTGAGGAGAACACTGTTAACCAATGCATTCTTGTGTTCTGTGCGTTTTTAAGCTTTCTCTCGTCCTGCAAACGCCTTTATAGTGAAGAAAGCAACAAAACTTAGTTTGAACAAAAAAGGTTGGAAAACTATTCACAAATCATGATACTATCATAAAACAGATAGATGCACTTTCCTGGGGTGCTAGTTTGAGGAGAACACTGTTAACCAATGCATTCTTGTGTTCTGTGCGTTTTTAAGCTTTCTCTCGTCCTGCAAACGCCTTTATAGTGAAGAAAGCAACAAAACTTAGTTTGAACAAAAAAGGTTGGAAAACTATTCACAAATCATGATACTATCATAAAACAGATAGATGCACTTTCCTGGGGTGCTAGTTTGAGGAGAACACTGTTAACCAATGCATTCTTGTGTTCTGTGCGTTTTTAAGCTTTCTCTCGTCCTGCAAACGCCTTTATAGTGAAGAAAGCAACAAAACTTAGTTTGAACAAAAAAGGTTGGAAAACTATTCACAAATCATGATAATATCATAAAACAGATAGATGCACTTTCCTGGGGTGCTAGTTTGAGGAGAACACTGTTAACCAATGCATTCTTGTGTTCTGTGCGTTTTTAAGCTTTCTCTCGTCCTGCAAACGCCTTTATAGTGAAGAAAGCAACAAAACTTAGTTTGAACAAAAAAGGTTGGAAAACTATTCACAAATCATGATACTATCATAAAACAGATAGATGCACTTTCCTGGGGTGCTAGTTTGAGGAGAACACTGTTAACCAATGCATTCTTGTGTTCTGTGCGTTTTTAAGCTTTCTCTCGTCCTGCAAACGCCTTTATAGTGAAGAAAGCAACAAAACTTAGTTTGAACAAAAAAGGTTGGAAAACTATTCACAAATCATGATACTATCATAAAACAGATAGATGCACTTTCCTGGGGTGCTAGTTTGAGGAGAACACTGTTAACCAATGCATTCTTGTGTTCTGTGCGTTTTTAAGCTTTCTCTCGTCCTGCAAACGCCTTTATAGTGAAGAAAGCAACAAAACTTAGTTTGAACAAAAAAGGTTGGAAAACTATTCACAAATCATGATAATATCATAAAACAGATAGATGCACTTTCCTGGGGTGCTAGTTTGAGGAGAACACTGTTAACCAATGCATTCTTGTGTTCTGTGCGTTTTTAAGCTTTCTCTCGTCCTGCAAACGCCTTTATAGTGAAGAAAGCAACAAAACTTAGTTTGAACAAAAAAGGTTGGAAAACTATTCACAAATCATGATACCATCATGAAACAGATAAACGTACTTTCCTGAGGTGCTAGTTTGAAGAGAACACTGTTAACCAATGCATTCTTGTGTTCTGTGCGTTTTTAAGCTTTCTCTCGGCCTGCAAACGCCTTTATAGTGAAGAAAGCAACAAAACTTAGTTTGAACAAAAAAGGTTGGAAAACTATTCACAAATCATGATACTATCATAAAACAGATAAATGCACTTTCCTGAGGTGCTAGTTTGAGGAGAATTCTGTTAACCAATGCATTCTTGTGTTCTGTGCGTTTTTAAGCTTTCTCTCAGCATGCAAACGCCTTTATAGTGAAGAAAGCAACAAAACTTAGTTTGAACAAAAAAGGTTGGAAAACTATTCACAAATCATGATACTATCATAAAACAGATAAATGCACTTTCCTGAGGTGCTAGTTTGAAGAGAACACTGTTAACCAATGCATTCTTGTGTTCTGTGCGTTTTTAAGCTTTCTCTCAGCCTGCAAACGCCTTTATAGTGAAGAAAGCAACAAAACTTAGTTTGAACAAAAAAGGTTGGAAAACTATTCACAAATCATGATACTATCATAAAACAGATAAACGTACTTTCCTGAGGTGCTAGTTTGAGGAGAACACTGTTAACCAATTCATTCTTGTGTTCTGTGCGTTTTTAAGCTTTCTCTCGGCCTGCAAACGCCTTTTTAGTGAAGAAAGCAACAAAACTTAGTTTGAACAAAAAAGGTTGGAAAACTATTCACAAATCATGATACTATCATAAAACAGATAGATGCACTTTCCTGGGGTGCTAGTTTGAGGAGAACACTGTTAACCAATGCATTCTTGTGTTCTGTGCGTTTTTAAGCTTTCTCTCGGCCTGCAAACGCCTTTATAGTGAAGAAAGCAACAAAACTTAGTTTGAACAAAAAATGTTGGAAAACTATTCACAAATCATGATACTATCATAAAACAGATAGATGCACTTTCCTGGGGTGCTAGTTTGAGGAGAACACTGTTAACCAATGCATTCTTGTGTTCTGTGCGTTTTTAAGCTTTCTCTCGTCCTGCAAACGCCTTTATAGTGAAGAAAGCAACAAAACTTAGTTTGAACAAAAAAGGTTGGAAAACTATTCACAAATCATGATACTATCATAAAACAGATAGATGCACTTTCCTGGGGTGCTAGTTTGAGGAGAACACTGTTAACCAATGCATTCTTGTGTTCTGTGCGTTTTTAAGCTTTCTCTCGTCCTGCAAACGCCTTTATAGTGAAGAAAGCAACAAAACTTAGTTTGAACAAAAAAGGTTGGAAAACTATTCACAAATCATGATACTATCATAAAACAGATAGATGCACTTTCCTGGGGTGCTAGTTTGAGGAGAACACTGTTAACCAATGCATTCTTGTGTTCTGTGCGTTTTTAAGCTTTCTCTCGTCCTGCAAACGCCTTTATAGTGAAGAAAGCAACAAAACTTAGTTTGAACAAAAAAGGTTGGAAAACTATTCACAAATCATGATACTATCATAAAACAGATAAATGCACTTTCCTGAGGTGCTAGTTTGAAGAGAACACTGTTAACCAATGCATTCTTGTGTTCTGTGCGTTTTTAAGCTTTCTCTCGGCCTGCAAACGCCTTTATAGTGAAGAAAGCAACAAAACTTAGTTTGAACAAAAAAGGTTGGAAAACTATTCACAAATCATGATACCATCATGAAACAGATAAACGTACTTTCCTGAGGTGCTAGTTTGAAGAGAACACTGTTAACCAATGCATTCTTGTGTTCTGTGCGTTTTTAAGCTTTCTCTCGTCCTGCAAACGCCTTTATAGTGAAGAAAGCAACAAAACTTAGTTTGAACAAAAAAGGTTGGAAAACTATTCACAAATCATGATACTATCATAAAACAGATAGATGCACTTTCCTGGGGTGCTAGTTTGAGGAGAACACTGTTAACCAATGCATTCTTGTGTTCTGTGCGTTTTTAAGCTTTCTCTCGTCCTGCAAACGCCTTTATAGTGAAGAAAGCAACAAAACTTAGTTTGAACAAAAAAGGTTGGAAAACTATTCACAAATCATGATACTATCATAAAACAGATAGATGCACTTTCCTGGGGTGCTAGTTTGAGGAGAACACTGTTAACCAATGCATTCTTGTGTTCTGTGCGTTTTTAAGCTTTCTCTCGTCCTGCAAACGCCTTTATAGTGAAGAAAGCAACAAAACTTAGTTTGAACAAAAAAGGTTGGAAAACTATTCACAAATCATGATACCATCATGAAACAGATAAACGTACTTTCCTGAGGTGCTAGTTTGAAGAGAACACTGTTAACCAATGCATTCTTGTGTTCTGTGAATTTTTAAGCTTTCTCTCGGCCTGCAAACGCCTTTATAGTGAAGAAAGCAACAAAACTTAGTTTGAACAAAAAAGGTTGGAAAACTATTCACAAATCATGATACTATCATAAAACAGATAAATGCACTTTCCTGAGGTGCTAGTTTGAGGAGAATTCTGTTAACCAATGCATTCTTGTGTTCTGTGCGTTTTTAAGCTTTCTCTCAGCATGCAAACGCCTTTATAGTGAAGAAAGCAACAAAACTTAGTTTGAACAAAAAAGGTTGGAAAACTATTCACAAATCATGATACTATCATAAAACAGATAAATGCACTTTCCTGAGGTGCTAGTTTGAAGAGAACACTGTTAACCAATGCATTCTTGTGTTCTGTGCGTTTTTAAGCTTTCTCTCAGCCTGCAAACGCCTTTATAGTGAAGAAAGCAACAAAACTTAGTTTGAACAAAAAAGGTTGGAAAACTATTCACAAATCATGATACTATCATAAAACAGATAAATGCACTTTCCTGAGGTGCTAGTGAAGAGAACACTGTTAACCAATGCATTCTTGTGTTCTGTGCGTTTTTAAGCTTTCTCTCGGCCTGCAAACGCCTTTATAGTGAAGAAAGCAACAAAACTTAGTTTGAACAAAAAAGGTTGGAAAACTATTCACAAATCATGATACCATCATGAAACAGATAAACGTACTTTCCTGAGGTGCTAGTTTGAAGAGAACACTGTTAACCAATGCATTCTTGTGTTCTGTGCGTTTTTAAGCTTTCTCTCGGCCTGCAAACGCCTTTATAGTGAAGAAAGCAACAAAACTTAGTTTGAACAAAAAAGGTTGGAAAACTATTCACAAATCATGATACTATCATAAAACAGATAAATGCACTTTCCTGAGGTGCTAGTTTGAGGAGAATTCTGTTAACCAATGCATTCTTGTGTTCTGTGCGTTTTTAAGCTTTCTCTCAGCATGCAAACGCCTTTATAGTGAAGAAAGCAACAAAACTTAGTTTGAACAAAAAAGGTTGGAAAACTATTCACAAATCATGATACTATCATAAAACAGATAAATGCACTTTCCTGAGGTGCTAGTTTGAAGAGAACACTGTTAACCAATGCATTCTTGTGTTCTGTGCGTTTTTAAGCTTTCTCTCAGCCTGCAAACGCCTTTATAGTGAAGAAAGCAACAAAACTTAGTTTGAACAAAAAAGGTTGGAAAACTATTCACAAATCATGATACTATCATAAAACAGATAAACGTACTTTCCTGAGGTGCTAGTTTGAGGAGAACACTGTTAACCAATTCATTCTTGTGTTCTGTGCGTTTTTAAGCTTTCTCTCGGCCTGCAAACGCCTTTTTAGTGAAGAAAGCAACAAAACTTAGTTTGAACAAAAAAGGTTGGAAAACTATTCACAAATCATGATACTATCATAAAACAGATAGATGCACTTTCCTGGGGTGCTAGTTTGAGGAGAACACTGTTAACCAATGCATTCTTGTGTTCTGTGCGTTTTTAAGCTTTCTCTCGGCCTGCAAACGCCTTTATAGTGAAGAAAGCAACAAAACTTAGTTTGAACAAAAAATGTTGGAAAACTATTCACAAATCATGATACTATCATAAAACAGATAGATGCACTTTCCTGGGGTGCTAGTTTGAGGAGAACACTGTTAACCAATGCATTCTTGTGTTCTGTGCGTTTTTAAGCTTTCTCTCGTCCTGCAAACGCCTTTATAGTGAAGAAAGCAACAAAACTTAGTTTGAACAAAAAAGGTTGGAAAACTATTCACAAATCATGATACTATCATAAAACAGATAGATGCACTTTCCTGGGGTGCTAGTTTGAGGAGAACACTGTTAACCAATGCATTCTTGTGTTCTGTGCGTTTTTAAGCTTTCTCTCGTCCTGCAAACGCCTTTATAGTGAAGAAAGCAACAAAACTTAGTTTGAACAAAAAAGGTTGGAAAACTATTCACAAATCATGATACTATCATAAAACAGATAAATGCACTTTCCTGAGGTGCTAGTTTGAAGAGAACACTGTTAACCAATGCATTCTTGTGTTCTGTGCGTTTTTAAGCTTTCTCTCGGCCTGCAAACGCCTTTATAGTGAAGAAAGCAACAAAACTTAGTTTGAACAAAAAAGGTTGGAAAACTATTCACAAATCATGATACCATCATGAAACAGATAAACGTACTTTCCTGAGGTGCTAGTTTGAAGAGAACACTGTTAACCAATGCATTCTTGTGTTCTGTGCGTTTTTAAGCTTTCTCTCGTCCTGCAAACGCCTTTATAGTGAAGAAAGCAACAAAACTTAGTTTGAACAAAAAAGGTTGGAAAACTATTCACAAATCATGATACTATCATAAAACAGATAGATGCACTTTCCTGGGGTGCTAGTTTGAGGAGAACACTGTTAACCAATGCATTCTTGTGTTCTGTGCGTTTTTAAGCTTTCTCTCGTCCTGCAAACGCCTTCATAGTGAAGAAAGCAACAAAACTTAGTTTGAACAAAAAAGGTTGGAAAACTATTCACAAATCATGATACCATCATGAAACAGATAAACGTACTTTCCTGAGGTGCTAGTTTGAGGAGAATTCTGTTAACCAATGCATTCTTGTGTTCTGTGCGTTTTTAAGCTTTCTCTCAGCATGCAAACGCCTTTATAGTGAAGAAAGCAACAAAACTTAGTTTGAACAAAAAAGGTTGGAAAACTATTCACAAATCATGATACTATCATAAAACAGATAAATGCACTTTCCTGAGGTGCTAGTTTGAAGAGAACACTGTTAACCAATGCATTCTTGTGTTCTGTGCGTTTTTAAGCTTTCTCTCAGCCTGCAAACGCCCTAATTGTGAAGAAAGCAACAAAACTTAGTTTGAACAAAAAAGGTTGGAAAACTATTCACAAATCATGATACTATCATAAAACAGATAAACGTACTTTCCTGAGGTGCTAGTTTGAGGAGAACACTGTTAACCAATTCATTCTTGTGTTCTGTGCGTTTTTAAGCTTTCTCTCGGCCTGCAAACGCCTTTATAGTGAAGAAAGCAACAAAACTTAGTTTGAACAAAAAAGGTTGGAAAACTATTCACAAATCATGATACCATCATGAAACAGATAAACGTACTTTCCTGGGGTGCTAGTTTGAGGAGAACACTGTTAACCAATGCATTCTTGTGTTCTGTGCGTTTTTAAGCTTTCTCTCGTCCTGCAAACGCCTTCATAGTGAAGAAAGCAACAAAACTTAGTTTGAACAAAAAAGGTTGGAAAACTATTCACAAATCATGATACCATCATGAAACAGATAAACGTACTTTCCTGAGGTGCTAGTTTGAGGAGAATTCTGTTAACCAATGCATTCTTGTGTTCTGTGCGTTTTTAAGCTTTCTCTCAGCATGCAAACGCCTTTATAGTGAAGAAAGCAACAAAACTTAGTTTGAACAAAAAAGGTTGGAAAACTATTCACAAATCATGATACTATCATAAAACAGATAAATGCACTTTCCTGAGGTGCTAGTTTGAAGAGAACACTGTTAACCAATGCATTCTTGTGTTCTGTGCGTTTTTAAGCTTTCTCTCAGCCTGCAAACGCCTTTATAGTGAAGAAAGCAACAAAACTTAGTTTGAACAAAAAAGGTTGGAAAACTATTCACAAATCATGATACTATCATAAAACAGATAAACGTACTTTCCTGAGGTGCTAGTTTGAGGAGAACACTGTTAACCAATTCATTCTTGTGTTCTGTGCGTTTTTAAGCTTTCTCTCGGCCTGCAAACGCCTTTTTAGTGAAGAAAGCAACAAAACTTAGTTTGAACAAAAAAGGTTGGAAAACTATTCACAAATCATGATACTATCATAAAACAGATAGATGCACTTTCCTGGGGTGCTAGTTTGAGGAGAACACTGTTAACCAATGCATTCTTGTGTTCTGTGCGTTTTTAAGCTTTCTCTCGTCCTGCAAACGCCTTTATAGTGAAGAAAGCAACAAAACTTAGTTTGAACAAAAAAGGTTGGAAAACTATTCACAAATCATGATACTATCATAAAACAGATAGATGCACTTTCCTGGGGTGCTAGTTTGAGGAGAACACTGTTAACCAATGCATTCTTGTGTTCTGTGCGTTTTTAAGCTTTCTCTCGTCCTGCAAACGCCTTTATAGTGAAGAAAGCAACAAAACTTAGTTTGAACAAAAAAGGTTGGAAAACTATTCACAAATCATGATACCATCATGAAACAGATAAACGTACTTTCCTGAGGTGCTAGTTTGAAGAGAACACTGTTAACCAATGCATTCTTGTGTTCTGTGCGTTTTTAAGCTTTCTCTCGTCCTGCAAACGCCTTTATAGTGAAGAAAGCAACAAAACTTAGTTTGAACAAAAAAGGTTGGAAAACTATTCACAAATCATGATACTATCATAAAACAGATAGATGCACTTTCCTGGGGTGCTAGTTTGAGGAGAACACTGTTAACCAATGCATTCTTGTGTTCTGTGCGTTTTTAAGCTTTCTCTCGTCCTGCAAACGCCTTTATAGTGAAGAAAGCAACAAAACTTAGTTTGAACAAAAAAGGTTGGAAAACTATTCACAAATCATGATACCATCATGAAACAGATAAACGTACTTTCCTGAGGTGCTAGTTTGAAGAGAACACTGTTAACCAATGCATTCTTGTGTTCTGTGCGTTTTTAAGCTTTCTCTCGGCCTGCAAACGCCTTTATAGTGAAGAAAGCAACAAAACTTAGTTTGAACAAAAAAGGTTGGAAAACTATTCACAAATCATAATACCATCATAAAACACATAAATGCACTTTCCTGAGGTGCTAGTTTGAGGAGAACACTGTTAACCAATGCATTCTTGTGTTCTGTGCGTTTTTCAGCCTTCTCTCAGCCTGCAAACGCCCTAATTGTGAAGAAAGCAACAAAACTTAGTTTGAACAAAAAAGGTTGGAAAACTATTCACAAATCATGATACTATCATAAAACAGATAGATGCACTTTCCTGGGGTGCTAGTTTGAGGAGAACACTGTTAACCAATGCATTCTTGTGTTCTGTGCGTTTTTAAGCTTTCTCTCGGCCTGCAAACGCCTTTATAGTGAAGAAAGCAACAAAACTTAGTTTGAACAAAAAAGGTTGGAAAACTATTCACAAATCATGATACTATCATAAAACAGATAAATGCACTTTCCTGAGGTGCTAGTTTGAGGATAATTCTGTTAACCAATGCATTCTTGTGTTCTGTGCGTTTTTAAGCTTTCTCTCAGCCTGCAAACGCCTTTATAGTGAAGAAAGCAACAAAACTTAGTTTGAACAAAAAAGGTTGGAAAACTATTCACAAATCATGATACTATCATAAAACAGATAAATGCACTTTCCTGAGGTGCTAGTTTGAAGACAACACTGTTAACCAATGCATTCTTGTGTTCTGTGCGTTTTTAAGCTTTCTCTCGGCCTGCAAACGCCTTTATAGTGAAGAAAGCAACAAAACTTAGTTTGAACAAAAAAGGTTGGAAAACTATTCACAAATCATGATACCATCATGAAACAGATAAACGTACTTTCCTGAGGTGCTAGTTTGAGGAGAACACTGTTAACCAATGCATTCTTGTGTTCTGTGCGTTTTTAAGCTTTCTCTCGTCCTGCAAACGCCTTTATAGTGAAGAAAGCAACAAAACTTAGTTTGAACAAAAAAGGTTGGAAAACTATTCACAAATCATGATACTATCATAAAACAGATAAATGCACTTTCCTGGGGTGCTAGTTTGAGGAGAACACTGTTAACCAATGCATTCTTGTGTTCTGTGCGTTTTTAAGCTTTCTCTCGTCCTGCAAACGCCTTTATAGTGAAGAAAGCAACAAAACTTAGTTTGAACAAAAAAGGTTGGAAAACTATTCACAAATCATGATACTATCATAAAACAGATAAATGCACTTTCCTGAGGTGCTAGTTTGAAGAGAACACTGTTAACCAATGCATTCTTGTGTTCTGTGCGTTTTTAAGCTTTCTCTCGGCCTGCAAACGCCTTTATAGTGAAGAAAGCAACAAAACTTAGTTTGAACAAAAAAGGTTGGAAAACTATTCACAAATCATGATACCATCATGAAACAGATAAACGTACTTTCCTGAGGTGCTAGTTTGAAGAGAACACTGTTAACCAATGCATTCTTGTGTTCTGTGCGTTTTTAAGCTTTCTCTCGTCCTGCAAACGCCTTTATAGTGAAGAAAGCAACAAAACTTAGTTTGAACAAAAAAGGTTGGAAAACTATTCACAAATCATGATACTATCATAAAACAGATAGATGCACTTTCCTGGGGTGCTAGTTTGAGGAGAACACTGTTAACCAATGCATTCTTGTGTTCTGTGCGTTTTTAAGCTTTCTCTCGTCCTGCAAACGCCTTCATAGTGAAGAAAGCAACAAAACTTAGTTTGAACAAAAAAGGTTGGAAAACTATTCACAAATCATGATACCATCATGAAACAGATAAACGTACTTTCCTGAGGTGCTAGTTTGAGGAGAATTCTGTTAACCAATGCATTCTTGTGTTCTGTGCGTTTTTAAGCTTTCTCTCAGCATGCAAACGCCTTTATAGTGAAGAAAGCAACAAAACTTAGTTTGAACAAAAAAGGTTGGAAAACTATTCACAAATCATGATACTATCATAAAACAGATAAATGCACTTTCCTGAGGTGCTAGTTTGAAGAGAACACTGTTAACCAATGCATTCTTGTGTTCTGTGCGTTTTTAAGCTTTCTCTCAGCCTGCAAACGCCTTTATAGTGAAGAAAGCAACAAAACTTAGTTTGAACAAAAAAGGTTGGAAAACTATTCACAAATCATGATACTATCATAAAACAGATAAACGTACTTTCCTGAGGTGCTAGTTTGAGGAGAACACTGTTAACCAATTCATTCTTGTGTTCTGTGCGTTTTTAAGCTTTCTCTCGGCCTGCAAACGCCTTTATAGTGAAGAAAGCAACAAAACTTAGTTTGAACAAAAAAGGTTGGAAAACTATTCACAAATCATGATACCATCATGAAACAGATAAACGTACTTTCCTGGGGTGCTAGTTTGAGGAGAACACTGTTAACCAATGCATTCTTGTGTTCTGTGCGTTTTTAAGCTTTCTCTCGTCCTGCAAACGCCTTCATAGTGAAGAAAGCAACAAAACTTAGTTTGAACAAAAAAGGTTGGAAAACTATTCACAAATCATGATACCATCATGAAACAGATAAACGTACTTTCCTGAGGTGCTAGTTTGAGGAGAATTCTGTTAACCAATGCATTCTTGTGTTCTGTGCGTTTTTAAGCTTTCTCTCAGCATGCAAACGCCTTTATAGTGAAGAAAGCAACAAAACTTAGTTTGAACAAAAAAGGTTGGAAAACTATTCACAAATCATGATACTATCATAAAACAGATAAATGCACTTTCCTGAGGTGCTAGTTTGAAGAGAACACTGTTAACCAATGCATTCTTGTGTTCTGTGCGTTTTTAAGCTTTCTCTCAGCCTGCAAACGCCTTTATAGTGAAGAAAGCAACAAAACTTAGTTTGAACAAAAAAGGTTGGAAAACTATTCACAAATCATGATACTATCATAAAACAGATAAACGTACTTTCCTGAGGTGCTAGTTTGAGGAGAACACTGTTAACCAATTCATTCTTGTGTTCTGTGCGTTTTTAAGCTTTCTCTCGGCCTGCAAACGCCTTTTTAGTGAAGAAAGCAACAAAACTTAGTTTGAACAAAAAAGGTTGGAAAACTATTCACAAATCATGATACTATCATAAAACAGATAGATGCACTTTCCTGGGGTGCTAGTTTGAGGAGAACACTGTTAACCAATGCATTCTTGTGTTCTGTGCGTTTTTAAGCTTTCTCTCGTCCTGCAAACGCCTTTATAGTGAAGAAAGCAACAAAACTTAGTTTGAACAAAAAAGGTTGGAAAACTATTCACAAATCATGATACTATCATAAAACAGATAGATGCACTTTCCTGGGGTGCTAGTTTGAGGAGAACACTGTTAACCAATGCATTCTTGTGTTCTGTGCGTTTTTAAGCTTTCTCTCGGCCTGCAAACGCCTTTATAGTGAAGAAAGCAACAAAACTTAGTTTGAACAAAAAAGGTTGGAAAACTATTCACAAATCATGATACTATCATAAAACAGATAGATGCACTTTCCTGGGGTGCTAGTTTGAGGAGAACACTGTTAACCAATGCATTCTTGTGTTCTGTGCGTTTTTAAGCTTTCTCTCGGCCTGCAAACGCCTTTATAGTGAAGAAAGCAACAAAACTTAGTTTGAACAAAAAAGGTTGGAAAACTATTCACAAATCATGATACTATCATAAAACAGATAGATGCACTTTCCTGGGGTGCTAGTTTGAGGAGAACACTGTTAACCAATGCATTCTTGTGTTCTGTGCGTTTTTAAGCTTTCTCTCGGCCTGCAAACGCCTTTATAGTGAAGAAAGCAACAAAACTTAGTTTGAACAAAAAATGTTGGAAAACTATTCACAAATCATGATACCATAATGAAAGTTTTTAAGCTTTCTCTCGTCCTGCAAACGCCTTTATAGTGAAGAAAGCAACAAAACTTAGTTTGAACAAAAAAGGTTGGAAAACTATTCACAAATCATGATACCATCATGAAACAGATAAACGTACTTTCCTGAGGTGCTAGTTTGAAGAGAACACTGTTAACCAATGCATTCTTGTGTTCTGTGCGTTTTTAAGCTTTCTCTCGGCCTGCAAACGCCTTTATAGTGAAGAAAGCAACAAAACTTAGTTTGAACAAAAAAGGTTGGAAAACTATTCACAAATCATAATACCATCATAAAACACATAAATGCACTTTCCTGAGGTGCTAGTTTGAGGAGAACACTGTTAACCAATGCATTCTTGTGTTCTGTGCGTTTTTCAGCCTTCTCTCAGCCTGCAAACGCCCTAATTGTGAAGAAAGCAACAAAACTTAGTTTGAACAAAAAAGGTTGGAAAACTATTCACAAATCATGATACTATCATAAAACAGATAGATGCACTTTCCTGGGGTGCTAGTTTGAGGAGAACACTGTTAACCAATGCATTCTTGTGTTCTGTGCGTTTTTAAGCTTTCTCTCGGCCTGCAAACGCCTTTATAGTGAAGAAAGCAACAAAACTTAGTTTGAACAAAAAAGGTTGGAAAACTATTCACAAATCATGATACTATCATAAAACAGATAAATGCACTTTCCTGAGGTGCTAGTTTGAGGATAATTCTGTTAACCAATGCATTCTTGTGTTCTGTGCGTTTTTAAGCTTTCTCTCAGCCTGCAAACGCCTTTATAGTGAAGAAAGCAACAAAACTTAGTTTGAACAAAAAAGGTTGGAAAACTATTCACAAATCATGATACTATCATAAAACAGATAAATGCACTTTCCTGAGGTGCTAGTTTGAAGACAACACTGTTAACCAATGCATTCTTGTGTTCTGTGCGTTTTTAAGCTTTCTCTCGGCCTGCAAACGCCTTTATAGTGAAGAAAGCAACAAAACTTAGTTTGAACAAAAAAGGTTGGAAAACTATTCACAAATCATGATACCATCATGAAACAGATAAACGTACTTTCCTGAGGTGCTAGTTTGAAGAGAACACTGTTAACCAATGTATTCTTGTGTTCTGTGCGTTTTTAAGCTTTCTCTCGGCCTGCAAACGCCTTTATAGTGAAGAAAGCAACAAAACTTAGTTTGAACAAAAAAGGTTGGAAAACTATTCACAAATCATGATACCATCATGAAACAGATAAACGTACTTTCCTGAGGTGCTAGTTTGAAGAGAACACTGTTAACCAATGCATTCTTGTGTTCTGTGCGTTTTTAAGCTTTCTCTCGTCCTGCAAACGCCTTTATAGTGAAGAAAGCAACAAAACTTAGTTTGAACAAAAAAGGTAGGAAAACTATTCACAAATCATGATACTATCATAAAACAGATAGATGCACTTTCCTGGGGTGCTAGTTTGAGGAGAACACTGTTAACCAATGCATTCTTGTGTTCTGTGCGTTTTTAAGCTTTCTCTCGGCCTGCAAACGCCTTTATAGTGAAGAAAGCAACAAAACTTAGTTTGAACAAAAAAGGTTGGAAAACTATTCACAAATCATGATACTATCATAAAACAGATAGATGCACTTTCCTGGGGTGCTAGTTTGAGGAGAACACTGTTAACCAATGCATTCTTGTGTTCTGTGCGTTTTTAAGCTTTCTCTCGGCCTGCAAACGCCTTTATAGTGAAGAAAGCAACAAAACTTAGTTTGAACAAAAAATGTTGGAAAACTATTCACAAATCATGATACCATAATGAAAGTTTTTAAGCTTTCTCTCGTCCTGCAAACGCCTTTATAGTGAAGAAAGCAACAAAACTTAGTTTGAACAAAAAAGGTTGGAAAACTATTCACAAATCATGATACTATCATAAAACAGATAGATGCACTTTCCTGGGGTGCTAGTTTGAGGAGAACACTGTTAACCAATGCATTCTTGTGTTCTGTGCGTTTTTAAGCTTTCTCTCGGCCTGCAAACGCCTTTATAGTGAAGAAAGCAACAAAACTTAGTTTGAACAAAAAATGTTGGAAAACTATTCACAAATCATGATACCATAATGAAAGTTTTTAAGCTTTCTCTCGTCCTGCAAACGCCTTTATAGTGAAGAAAGCAACAAAACTTAGTTTGAACAAAAAAGGTTGGAAAACTATTCACAAATCATGATACCATCATGAAACAGATAAACGTACTTTCCTGAGGTGCTAGTTTGAAGAGAACACTGTTAACCAATGCATTCTTGTGTTCTGTGCGTTTTTAAGCTTTCTCTCAGCCTGCAAACGCCCTAATTGTGAAGAAAGCAACAAAACTTAGTTTGAACAAAAAAGGTTGGAAAACTATTCACAAATCATGATACTATCATAAAACAGATAGATGCACTTTCCTGGGGTGCTAGTTTGAGGAGAACACTGTTAACCAATGCATTCTTGTGTTCTGTGCGTTTTTAAGCTTTCTCTCGGCCTGCAAACGCCTTTATAGTGAAGATGTTACGATGGAATGATGGGAAACCAGGAGCGAGATGCGGTAAAGAGTCTTTTAATGGTCAAAAGGAAAAACAGTCCTCAATAATGAATAAACTCAAAGTCCTCTGGCGTTGGCCGGAAACATAACAAAAGCAGACAGGGGAAATCAGGAACTTAGGGGCATAAGGATTACTCCCGTGAGGACAGCGTTCGGGGATCCCGGGGTGCTCCCTACCAGCCTGATCCAGCAGAGAGGTGAAAGCAGATGAGCTGCCGGGGAAGCGCGCCGGTCGGGCACTCTGGAAAGGCACAGTCACAAATACGCGGACGGTGAAGGTGCAGGGCAAGACAGGACGAGACGAGTGCTGACGCGTGTGCCTACATTCATGGAATAATCCGACAACAAGACAAGGCTAGAGGGAGGGAATAAGAAGCAGGCAAAATCAGGTGGAAGAGGTTTCAGGTGAGACAATGATGAGGACGAGGGGAATCAGCTGTGAGGGATAATGAGGGGAGAGAGAGAGCAAGGGCAGGGGGTGTTTGCCTGAGAGTACCACAAGAGGGAGACAGGGGACAAGGAGGGAAGAGGAAGCCAGGGTCATGACAGTACCCCCCCTCTCAATGAGCGCCCCCAGGCGCTCCCTGGGATAGTCGGCGGGTCCGGCGGAAGTCATCGATCAGTGCGGGATGGATGTCCCGGGAGGGGGTCCAACTTCTCTCCTCTGGGCCGTACCCCTCCCAGTCGATGAGATATTGATGACCGCGACCCCGGCGGCGCACATCGAGAATACGGCGAACCCTGTAGGCAGGAGCGTCTTCGACAAGACTAGGCGATCGAACAGGACGAGGGGGGGGGCGAATGGCGGGTTTGATACAGGAGACATGAAACACAGGGTGGACACGGCGAAACTTAGGCGGGAGACGGAGCTTCACTGCGACTGGGTTAATGATCTTAGTGATACGGAAAGGTCCTATGAAACGGTTCGATAATTTCCGTGACTCTGACCGGAGAGGCAAGTTAGAGGTGGATAACCAAACCCTCTGACCACAAGTGTAACGCGGACTCTTGATTCTGCGTCTGTTGGCCGCGACTGACATGCGTCTACCTGCTCGACAAAGGGCCGATCGCACTCTCCTCCAGGTGCGTTTGCAACGGCTGATAAAGGACTGTGCGGACGGGACGTTGGAATCCGAGTCTTGGGACGTAAACAGCGGAGGTTGGTAGCCAAAACAGCAGTGGAAGGGCGAGAGACCGGTACTCGCGGTGGGAAGGGAATTGTGGGCGTATTCGGCCCAGGATAGTTGTTGCGACCATGACGAGGGGTTCTGATGGGTGAGGCTGCGAAGGATGCGGGCGACGATCTGATTGGTTCGCTCAGCCTGGCCGTTAGTTTGGGGGTGGAACCCGGACGACAGACTAGCGGATGCCCCAATAAGGCGGCAGAACTCCTTCCAGAATTGGGAAGAGAACTGGGGGCCCCTATCCGAAACGATATCCGTCGGCAGACCGTGTAACCTAAAAACATTATCAACCATGATCTGGGCGGTCTCCTTGGCGGAGGGGAGTTTAGCGAGCGGAACGAAATGGGCTGACTTAGAGAAGCGATCGACCACAGTTAGAATTACGGTGTAGCCCGCCGAGGGTGGAAGCCCGGTGATGAAGTCGAGAGCTAAATGTGACCAAGGGCGGGTGGGGATGGGTAACGGACGGAGCAGGCCGGCTGGGGGGGAATTGCCGGCCTTGGTCTGCGCGCACGTGACACAGGAGGTAATAAACCGACGTGTGTCTTGTTCCACGGAGGGCCACCAGAAGCGCTGACGAATTACCGCGAGGGTGCCCCGAACGCCGGGGTGGGCAGCAAATTTAGAGGAGTGTCCCCACAGTAGGACCGCCCGGCGCGTTGACGCGGGGACAAACAGGAGTCCCTTAGGGCAGTTCCGAGGGGTTACGGCTCGCGCAAGAGAACGCTTAACCAGCTTCTCAATCCCCCAGACGACCATGCCGACCACACGACCCGGGGGAACAATCTCCTCCGGGGTATTCGGGGGAGAGGAGTCAAAGAGACGGGATAGCGCGTCCGGCTTGATGTTCTTAGACCCCGGGCGGTACGAGATGGTGAAGTTAAAACGAGTGAAGAATAGAGCCCAGCGGGCTTGGCGAGCGTTGAGTCTCTTGGCCTCCCGGATGTACTCCAAGTTTCGGTGGTCCGTCCATACAATAAACGGTACGTGGGCTCCCTCCAGCCATTGTCGCCATTCGCCTAAAGCCAGGCGAATGGCTAGTAGTTCGCGGTTTCCGACATCGTAATTGCGCTCAGCGGGGGATAGGCGGTGGGAAAAAAACGCGCAGGGGTGTATCTGACCATCAGTAACGGAGCGCTGGGAGAGTATAGCCCCGACACCAACCTCGGATGCGTCGACCTCAACTATAAATTGTTTAGTGCAGTCAGGAGTGAGGAGGATGGGCGCGGTAGTAAAGAGGCCCCTAAGGACATCAAACGCCCTCTGCGCGGACTCTGACCACCTGAAACGGGACTTGACTGAGGTTAGCGCGGTAAGGGGGGCGGCGACTTGGCTGAAACCTCTTATAAAGCGACGGTAAAAGTTCGCAAACCCGAGAAAACGTTGTAGCGCGACACGGGAGTCTGGTACGGGCCAGTCAGTGACCGCCTGAACCTTGGCCGGGTCCATACTAATCCCCTCGGCAGAGATGACAGAACCCAGAAATGTGACGGAGGAGGCGTGGAAAGAACATTTCTCGGCTTTAACATAGAGTTTGTTCTCTAGAAGGCGCTGGAGGACACGACGAACCTGTTGGACGTGCACCTGGAGCGATGGTGAAAAGATCAAAATATCGTCGAGGTAGACGAAGACGAAGATGTTAAGCATATCCCGTAGGACGTCATTGATTAAGGCTTGAAAAACCGCGGGAGCGTTTACTAAGCCGAACGGGAGAACCCGGTATTCGAAATGTCCGAGGGGAGTGTTAAACGCAGTCTTCCACTCGTCCCCCTCCCTTATACGCACAAGGTGGTAGGCGTTGCGTAAATCAAGCTTGGTGAAAAATCTAGCTCCCTGCAACACCTCGAAAGCTGATGACATCAGTGGTAAGGGGTAACGGTTCTTGACCGTGATGTCATTTAAGCCCCGATAGTCTATGCAAGGACGCAACGAACCGTCTTTCTTCCTAACGAAGAAGAAACCGGCCCCTGCGGGGGACGCGGAGGGAGCGATGGTGCCGGCGTTGAGTGAGTCGGACAGGTACCTCTCGAGCGCCTCGCGTTCGGGAGCGGATAAGGAGTATAGTCTACCCCGCGGGGGCGTTGTGCCCGGGAGAAGGTCTATACTGCAGTCATACCGGCGGTGAGGGGGGAGAGAAGTGGCCCGGGAACGACTGAACACCTCCCGCAAATCATGATACTCCTCCGGTACTCCTGACAAATCACCTGGCTCCTCCTGAAAAACAGCAGCAGAAGAGACAGGGGGCACGGCAGAGGACAGACAATCAACATGACACGACAGTTTCCACGAGATTACCGAGCCGTTAGCCCAGTTAATCTGGGGGTTATGAAGGACTAGCCATGGGTGGCCTAATACCACCGGAGTATAGGGGGAACGGAAAATCAGGAAGTCTATAGTCTCTCTATGATTTCCTGAAACAGTGAGAGTGAGTGGTAGGGTCTTTCTCTGCACCATGGGAAGGGAGCTACCATCAAGAGCGAACAGGGGGGTGGGGTCGTGCAGGTCTGCGAGGGGAATACCTTGTTCTAGAGCCCAAGTCTCGTCAATGAAGTTCCCCTCTGCTCCTGAGTCAACCAATGCGGCGCAGGAGGCAGATGATCCCAGCCACTGGAGATGTACCGGAAGAGAGGTGCAGGACTTAGAAGGAGAGGACCCGAATGAAGCGCTCGTCAGCAACCCTCCGCCTACTGACGAGCGGTGGCTTTTACTGGGCACTTTGAGGCAAAATGGCCAGCCGCAGCACAGTACATGCACAGGCGGTTCATAATCCTGCGCTGTCGTTCTTGTGGAGATATACGGAGCCCCCCCAGCTGCATTGGCTCAGGATCAGCAGGAGATGGTTGCGGAGGGGGTGCTGCTGCAGAGGCCGGAAATGGCGGAAGGTCCATCCTGCGGGTCCTCCGTCGTGTCTCGAAACGCCTCTCTATGCGGAGAGCCAAATCGACGAGGGCATCGAGGGCATCGGGGACCTCACGGGCAAGGATCTCATCCTTGAGCTCAGGGTTAAGGCCCTCGAGGAAACGGGCGACGAGTGCCGTCTCGTTCCAACCACTAGTGGTGGCCAGGGTGCGGAATTCAATAGAGAAGTCCGTAACAGATCTTCCTCCTTGGCGCAGCGTCGATAGGAGGCGGGATGCTTCATCTCCGTGTGCAGACCGGTCGAAAACTCTGATCATCTCTCCCTTGAAGAGGGAAAACTCAGACATGCAGTCTGCCTCTACCTCCCAGTTGGCCACCGCCCACTCTCTTGCGCGCCCGTCGAGAAGGGAAATAACGTAGGCCACTCTGGACCTCTCCCTGGCATAAGTGGACGGCTGGAGAGAAAAAACAACCTCGCATTGGGTGAGGAAAGCTCGACACTGTTTTGGCTCACCCGAGTAGCAAGGCGGGTTGTTAATTCGCGGCTCAGATGAGGTGCGCGCCCCGGTCGACCCAGTAGCCTCGAGGCGATGGAGGTGGAACTGCTGGGTGAGGTCCAAGATCTGGGCGGTCAGGGAGTCAATGGTCCGTCTTGCGGAAGATAGGTCCTCTTCGTGTTTGCCCAAGAGGGCTCCCTGAAGTTCGACGGCCCGGTGGAGATGATTGCCACTCGCCTGGTCCATCTTCTGGTCGGATTATTCTGTTACGATGGAATGATGGGAAACCAGGAGCGAGATGCGGTAAAGAGTCTTTTAATGGTCAAAAGGAAAAACAGTCCTCAATAATGAATAAACTCAAAGTCCTCTGGCGTTGGCCGGAAACATAACAAAAGCAGACAGGGGAAATCAGGAACTTAGGGGCATAAGGATTACTCCCGTGAGGACAGCGTTCGGGGATCCCGGGGTGCTCCCTACCAGCCTGATCCAGCAGAGAGGTGAAAGCAGATGAGCTGCCGGGGAAGCGCGCCGGTCGGGCACTCTGGAAAGGCACAGTCACAAATACGCGGACGGTGAAGGTGCAGGGCAAGACAGGACGAGACGAGTGCTGACGCGTGTGCCTACATTCATGGAATAATCCGACAACAAGACAAGGCTAGAGGGAGGGAATAAGAAGCAGGCAAAATCAGGTGGAAGAGGTTTCAGGTGAGACAATGATGAGGACGAGGGGAATCAGCTGTGAGGGATAATGAGGGGAGAGAGAGAGCAAGGGCAGGGGGTGTTTGCCTGAGAGTACCACAAGAGGGAGACAGGGGACAAGGAGGGAAGAGGAAGCCAGGGTCATGACAGAAGAAAGCAACAAAACTTAGTTTGAACAAAAAAGGTTGGAAAACTATTCACAAATCATGATACCATCATGAAACAGATAAACGTACTTTCCTGAGGTGCTAGTTTGAAGAGAACACTGTTAACCAATGTATTCTTGTGTTCTGTGCGTTTTTAAGCTTTCTCTCGGCCTGCAAACGCCTTTATAGTGAAGAAAGCAACAAAACTTAGTTTGAACAAAAAAGGTTGGAAAACTATTCACAAATCATGATACCATCATGAAACAGATAAACGTACTTTCCTGAGGTGCTAGTTTGAAGAGAACACTGTTAACCAATGCATTCTTGTGTTCTGTGCGTTTTTAAGCTTTCTCTCGTCCTGCAAACGCCTTAATAGTGAAGAAAGCAACAAAACTTAGTTTGAACAAAAAAGGTTGGAAAACTATTCACAAATCATGATACTATCATAAAACAGATAGATGCACTTTCCTGGGGTGCTAGTTTGAGGAGAACACTGTTAACCAATGCATTCTTGTGTTCTGTGCGTTTTTAAGCTTTCTCTCGGCCTGCAAACGCCTTTATAGTGAAGAAAGCAACAAAACTTAGTTTGAACAAAAAAGGTTGGAAAACTATTCACAAATCATGATACTATCATAAAACAGATAGATGCACTTTCCTGGGGTGCTAGTTTGAGGAGAACACTGTTAACCAATGCATTCTTGTGTTCTGTGCGTTTTTAAGCTTTCTCTCGGCCTGCAAACGCCTTTATAGTGAAGAAAGCAACAAAACTTAGTTTGAACAAAAAATGTTGGAAAACTATTCACAAATCATGATACCATAATGAAAGTTTTTAAGCTTTCTCTCGTCCTGCAAACGCCTTTATAGTGAAGAAAGCAACAAAACTTAGTTTGAACAAAAAAGGTTGGAAAACTATTCACAAATCATGATACCATCATGAAACAGATAAACGTACTTTCCTGAGGTGCTAGTTTGAAGAGAACACTGTTAACCAATGCATTCTTGTGTTCTGTGCGTTTTTAAGCTTTCTCTCAGCCTGCAAACGCCCTAATTGTGAAGAAAGCAACAAAACTTAGTTTGAACAAAAAAGGTTGGAAAACTATTCACAAATCATGATACTATCATAAAACAGATAGATGCACTTTCCTGGGGTGCTAGTTTGAGGAGAACACTGTTAACCAATGCATTCTTGTGTTCTGTGCGTTTTTAAGCTTTCTCTCGGCCTGCAAACGCCTTTATAGTGAAGAAAGCAACAAAACTTAGTTTGAACAAAAAAGGTTGGAAAACTATTCACAAATCATGATACTATCATAAAACAGATAAATGCACTTTCCTGAGGTGCTAGTTTGAGGATAATTCTGTTAACCAATGCATTCTTGTGTTCTGTGCGTTTTTAAGCTTTCTCTCAGCCTGCAAACGCCTTTATAGTGAAGAAAGCAACAAAACTTAGTTTGAACAAAAAAGGTTGGAAAACTATTCACAAATCATGATACTATCATAAAACAGATAAATGCACTTTCCTGAGGTGCTAGTTTGAGGATAATTCTGTTAACCAATGCATTCTTGTGTTCTGTGCGTTTTTAAGCTTTCTCTCAGCCTGCAAACGCCCTAATTGTGAAGAAAGCAACAAAACTTAGTTTGAACAAAAAAGGTTGGAAAACTATTCACAAATCATGATACTATCATAAAACAGATAGATGCACTTTCCTGGGGTGCTAGTTTGAGGAGAACACTGTTAACCAATGCATTCTTGTGTTCTGTGCGTTTTTAAGCTTTCTCTCGTCCTGCAAACGCCTTTATAGTGAAGAAAGCAACAAAACTTAGTTTGAACAAAAAAGGTTGGAAAACTATTCACAAATCATGATACTATCATAAAACAGATAGATGCACTTTCCTGGGGTGCTAGTTTGAGGAGAACACTGTTAACCAATGCATTCTTGTGTTCTGTGCGTTTTTAAGCTTTCTCTCGTCCTGCAAACGCCTTTATAGTGAAGAAAGCAACAAAACTTAGTTTGAACAAAAAAGGTTGGAAAACTATTCACAAATCATGATACTATCATAAAACAGATAAATGCACTTTCCTGAGGTGCTAGTTTGAAGAGAACACTGTTAACCAATGCATTCTTGTGTTCTGTGCGTTTTTAAGCTTTCTCTCGGCCTGCAAACGCCTTTATAGTGAAGAAAGCAACAAAACTTAGTTTGAACAAAAAAGGTTGGAAAACTATTCACAAATCATGATACCATCATGAAACAGATAAACGTACTTTCCTGAGGTGCTAGTTTGAAGAGAACACTGTTAACCAATGCATTCTTGTGTTCTGTGCGTTTTTAAGCTTTCTCTCGTCCTGCAAACGCCTTTATAGTGAAGAAAGCAACAAAACTTAGTTTGAACAAAAAAGGTTGGAAAACTATTCACAAATCATGATACCATCATGAAACAGATAAACGTACTTTCCTGAGGTGCTAGTTTGAAGAGAACACTGTTAACCAATGCATTCTTGTGTTCTGTGCGTTTTTAAGCTTTCTCTCGTCCTGCAAACGCCTTTATAGTGAAGAAAGCAACAAAACTTAGTTTGAACAAAAAAGGTTGGAAAACTATTCACAAATCATGATACTATCATAAAACAGATAGATGCACTTTCCTGGGGTGCTAGTTTGAGGAGAACACTGTTAACCAATGCATTCTTGTGTTCTGTGCGTTTTTAAGCTTTCTCTCGTCCTGCAAACGCCTTTATAGTGAAGAAAGCAACAAAACTTAGTTTGAACAAAAAAGGTTGGAAAACTATTCACAAATCATGATACCATCATGAAACAGATAAACGTACTTTCCTGAGGTGCTAGTTTGAAGAGAACACTGTTAACCAATGCATTCTTGTGTTCTGTGCGTTTTTAAGCTTTCTCTCGGCCTGCAAACGCCTTTATAGTGAAGAAAGCAACAAAACTTAGTTTGAACAAAAAAGGTTGGAAAACTATTCACAAATCATGATACTATCATAAAACAGATAGATGCACTTTCCTGGGGTGCTAGTTTGAGGAGAACACTGTTAACCAATGCATTCTTGTGTTCTGTGCGTTTTTAAGCTTTCTCTCGGCCTGCAAACGCCTTTATAGTGAAGAAAGCAACAAAACTTAGTTTGAACAAAAAATGTTGGAAAACTATTCACAAATCATGATACTATCATAAAACAGATAGATGCACTTTCCTGGGGTGCTAGTTTGAGGAGAACACTGTTAACCAATGCATTCTTGTGTTCTGTGCGTTTTTAAGCTTTCTCTCGTCCTGCAAACGCCTTTATAGTGAAGAAAGCAACAAAACTTAGTTTGAACAAAAAAGGTTGGAAAACTATTCACAAATCATGATACTATCATAAAACAGATAGATGCACTTTCCTGGGGTGCTAGTTTGAGGAGAACACTGTTAACCAATGCATTCTTGTGTTCTGTGCGTTTTTAAGCTTTCTCTCGTCCTGCAAACGCCTTTATAGTGAAGAAAGCAACAAAACTTAGTTTGAACAAAAAAGGTTGGAAAACTATTCACAAATCATGATACTATCATAAAACAGATAGATGCACTTTCCTGGGGTGCTAGTTTGAGGAGAACACTGTTAACCAATGCATTCTTGTGTTCTGTGCGTTTTTAAGCTTTCTCTCGTCCTGCAAACGCCTTTATAGTGAAGAAAGCAACAAAACTTAGTTTGAACAAAAAAGGTTGGAAAACTATTCACAAATCATGATACTATCATAAAACAGATAAATGCACTTTCCTGAGGTGCTAGTTTGAAGAGAACACTGTTAACCAATGCATTCTTGTGTTCTGTGCGTTTTTAAGCTTTCTCTCGGCCTGCAAACGCCTTTATAGTGAAGAAAGCAACAAAACTTAGTTTGAACAAAAAAGGTTGGAAAACTATTCACAAATCATGATACCATCATGAAACAGATAAACGTACTTTCCTGAGGTGCTAGTTTGAAGAGAACACTGTTAACCAATGCATTCTTGTGTTCTGTGCGTTTTTAAGCTTTCTCTCGTCCTGCAAACGCCTTTATAGTGAAGAAAGCAACAAAACTTAGTTTGAACAAAAAAGGTTGGAAAACTATTCACAAATCATGATACTATCATAAAACAGATAGATGCACTTTCCTGGGGTGCTAGTTTGAGGAGAACACTGTTAACCAATGCATTCTTGTGTTCTGTGCGTTTTTAAGCTTTCTCTCGTCCTGCAAACGCCTTCATAGTGAAGAAAGCAACAAAACTTAGTTTGAACAAAAAAGGTTGGAAAACTATTCACAAATCATGATACCATCATGAAACAGATAAACGTACTTTCCTGAGGTGCTAGTTTGAGGAGAATTCTGTTAACCAATGCATTCTTGTGTTCTGTGCGTTTTTAAGCTTTCTCTCAGCATGCAAACGCCTTTATAGTGAAGAAAGCAACAAAACTTAGTTTGAACAAAAAAGGTTGGAAAACTATTCACAAATCATGATACTATCATAAAACAGATAAATGCACTTTCCTGAGGTGCTAGTTTGAAGAGAACACTGTTAACCAATGCATTCTTGTGTTCTGTGCGTTTTTAAGCTTTCTCTCAGCCTGCAAACGCCTTTATAGTGAAGAAAGCAACAAAACTTAGTTTGAACAAAAAAGGTTGGAAAACTATTCACAAATCATGATACTATCATAAAACAGATAAACGTACTTTCCTGAGGTGCTAGTTTGAGGAGAACACTGTTAACCAATTCATTCTTGTGTTCTGTGCGTTTTTAAGCTTTCTCTCGGCCTGCAAACGCCTTTTTAGTGAAGAAAGCAACAAAACTTAGTTTGAACAAAAAAGGTTGGAAAACTATTCACAAATCATGATACTATCATAAAACAGATAGATGCACTTTCCTGGGGTGCTAGTTTGAGGAGAACACTGTTAACCAATGCATTCTTGTGTTCTGTGCGTTTTTAAGCTTTCTCTCGTCCTGCAAACGCCTTTATAGTGAAGAAAGCAACAAAACTTAGTTTGAACAAAAAAGGTTGGAAAACTATTCACAAATCATGATACCATCATGAAACAGATAAACGTACTTTCCTGAGGTGCTAGTTTGAAGAGAACACTGTTAACCAATGCATTCTTGTGTTCTGTGCGTTTTTAAGCTTTCTCTCGTCCTGCAAACGCCTTTATAGTGAAGAAAGCAACAAAACTTAGTTTGAACAAAAAAGGTTGGAAAACTATTCACAAATCATGATACTATCATAAAACAGATAGATGCACTTTCCTGGGGTGCTAGTTTGAGGAGAACACTGTTAACCAATGCATTCTTGTGTTCTGTGCGTTTTTAAGCTTTCTCTCGTCCTGCAAACGCCTTTATAGTGAAGAAAGCAACAAAACTTAGTTTGAACAAAAAAGGTTGGAAACCTATTCACAAATCATGATACCATCATGAAACAGATAAACGTACTTTCCTGAGGTGCTAGTTTGAAGAGAACACTGTTAACCAATGTATTCTTGTGTTCTGTGCGTTTTTAAGCTTTCTCTCGGCCTGCAAACGCCTTTATAGTGAAGAAAGCAACAAAACTTAGTTTGAACAAAAAAGGTTGGAAACCTATTCACAAATCATGATACCATCATGAAACAGATAAACGTACTTTCCTGAGGTGCTAGTTTGAAGAGAACACTGTTAACCAATGCATTCTTGTGTTCTGTGCGTTTTTAAGCTTTCTCTCGTCCTGCAAACGCCTTTATAGTGAAGAAAGCAACAAAACTTAGTTTGAACAAAAAAGGTTGGAAAACTATTCACAAATCATGATACTATCATAAAACAGATAGATGCACTTTCCTGGGGTGCTAGTTTGAGGAGAACACTGTTAACCAATGCATTCTTGTGTTCTGTGCGTTTTTAAGCTTTCTCTCGTCCTGCAAACGCCTTCATAGTGAAGAAAGCAACAAAACTTAGTTTGAACAAAAAAGGTTGGAAAACTATTCACAAATCATGATACCATCATGAAACAGATAAACGTACTTTCCTGAGGTGCTAGTTTGAGGAGAATTCTGTTAACCAATGCATTCTTGTGTTCTGTGCGTTTTTAAGCTTTCTCTCAGCATGCAAACGCCTTTATAGTGAAGAAAGCAACAAAACTTAGTTTGAACAAAAAAGGTTGGAAAACTATTCACAAATCATGATACTATCATAAAACAGATAAATGCACTTTCCTGAGGTGCTAGTTTGAAGAGAACACTGTTAACCAATGCATTCTTGTGTTCTGTGCGTTTTTAAGCTTTCTCTCAGCCTGCAAACGCCTTTATAGTGAAGAAAGCAACAAAACTTAGTTTGAACAAAAAAGGTTGGAAAACTATTCACAAATCATGATACTATCATAAAACAGATAAACGTACTTTCCTGAGGTGCTAGTTTGAGGAGAACACTGTTAACCAATTCATTCTTGTGTTCTGTGCGTTTTTAAGCTTTCTCTCGGCCTGCAAACGCCTTTTTAGTGAAGAAAGCAACAAAACTTAGTTTGAACAAAAAAGGTTGGAAAACTATTCACAAATCATGATACTATCATAAAACAGATAGATGCACTTTCCTGGGGTGCTAGTTTGAGGAGAACACTGTTAACCAATGCATTCTTGTGTTCTGTGCGTTTTTAAGCTTTCTCTCGTCCTGCAAACGCCTTTATAGTGAAGAAAGCAACAAAACTTAGTTTGAACAAAAAAGGTTGGAAAACTATTCACAAATCATGATACTATCATAAAACAGATAGATGCACTTTCCTGGGGTGCTAGTTTGAGGAGAACACTGTTAACCAATGCATTCTTGTGTTCTGTGCGTTTTTAAGCTTTCTCTCGTCCTGCAAACGCCTTTATAGTGAAGAAAGCAACAAAACTTAGTTTGAACAAAAAAGGTTGGAAAACTATTCACAAATCATGATACCATCATGAAACAGATAAACGTACTTTCCTGAGGTGCTAGTTTGAAGAGAACACTGTTAACCAATGCATTCTTGTGTTCTGTGCGTTTTTAAGCTTTCTCTCGTCCTGCAAACGCCTTTATAGTGAAGAAAGCAACAAAACTTAGTTTGAACAAAAAAGGTTGGAAAACTATTCACAAATCATGATACTATCATAAAACAGATAGATGCACTTTCCTGGGGTGCTAGTTTGAGGAGAACACTGTTAACCAATGCATTCTTGTGTTCTGTGCGTTTTTAAGCTTTCTCTCGTCCTGCAAACGCCTTTATAGTGAAGAAAGCAACAAAACTTAGTTTGAACAAAAAAGGTTGGAAAACTATTCACAAATCATGATACCATCATGAAACAGATAAACGTACTTTCCTGAGGTGCTAGTTTGAAGAGAACACTGTTAACCAATGCATTCTTGTGTTCTGTGCGTTTTTAAGCTTTCTCTCGGCCTGCAAACGCCTTTATAGTGAAGAAAGCAACAAAACTTAGTTTGAACAAAAAAGGTTGGAAAACTATTCACAAATCATAATACCATCATAAAACACATAAATGCACTTTCCTGAGGTGCTAGTTTGAGGAGAACACTGTTAACCAATGCATTCTTGTGTTCTGTGCGTTTTTCAGCCTTCTCTCAGCCTGCAAACGCCCTAATTGTGAAGAAAGCAACAAAACTTAGTTTGAACAAAAAAGGTTGGAAAACTATTCACAAATCATGATACTATCATAAAACAGATAGATGCACTTTCCTGGGGTGCTAGTTTGAGGAGAACACTGTTAACCAATGCATTCTTGTGTTCTGTGCGTTTTTAAGCTTTCTCTCGGCCTGCAAACGCCTTTATAGTGAAGAAAGCAACAAAACTTAGTTTGAACAAAAAAGGTTGGAAAACTATTCACAAATCATGATACTATCATAAAACAGATAAATGCACTTTCCTGAGGTGCTAGTTTGAAGAGAACACTGTTAACCAATGCATTCTTGTGTTCTGTGCGTTTTTAAGCTTTCTCTCGGCCTGCAAACGCCTTTATAGTGAAGAAAGCAACAAAACTTAGTTTGAACAAAAAAGGTTGGAAAACTATTCACAAATCATGATACCATCATGAAACAGATAAACGTACTTTCCTGAGGTGCTAGTTTGAAGAGAACACTGTTAACCAATGTATTCTTGTGTTCTGTGCGTTTTTAAGCTTTCTCTCGGCCTGCAAACGCCTTTATAGTGAAGAAAGCAACAAAACTTAGTTTGAACAAAAAAGGTTGGAAAACTATTCACAAATCATGATACCATCATGAAACAGATAAACGTACTTTCCTGAGGTGCTAGTTTGAAGAGAACACTGTTAACCAATGCATTCTTGTGTTCTGTGCGTTTTTAAGCTTTCTCTCGTCCTGCAAACGCCTTTATAGTGAAGAAAGCAACAAAACTTAGTTTGAACAAAAAAGGTTGGAAAACTATTCACAAATCATGATACTATCATAAAACAGATAGATGCACTTTCCTGGGGTGCTAGTTTGAGGAGAACACTGTTAACCAATGTATTCTTGTGTTCTGTGCGTTTTTAAGCTTTCTCTCGGCCTGCAAACGCCTTTATAGTGAAGAAAGCAACAAAACTTAGTTTGAACAAAAAAGGTTGGAAAACTATTCACAAATCATGATACCATCATGAAACAGATAAACGTACTTTCCTGAGGTGCTAGTTTGAAGAGAACACTGTTAACCAATGCATTCTTGTGTTCTGTGCGTTTTTAAGCTTTCTCTCGTCCTGCAAACGCCTTTATAGTGAAGAAAGCAACAAAACTTAGTTTGAACAAAAAAGGTAGGAAAACTATTCACAAATCATGATACTATCATAAAACAGATAGATGCACTTTCCTGGGGTGCTAGTTTGAGGAGAACACTGTTAACCAATGCATTCTTGTGTTCTGTGCGTTTTTAAGCTTTCTCTCGGCCTGCAAACGCCTTTATAGTGAAGAAAGCAACAAAACTTAGTTTGAACAAAAAAGGTTGGAAAACTATTCACAAATCATGATACTATCATAAAACAGATAGATGCACTTTCCTGGGGTGCTAGTTTGAGGAGAACACTGTTAACCAATGCATTCTTGTGTTCTGTGCGTTTTTAAGCTTTCTCTCGGCCTGCAAACGCCTTTATAGTGAAGAAAGCAACAAAACTTAGTTTGAACAAAAAATGTTGGAAAACTATTCACAAATCATGATACCATAATGAAAGTTTTTAAGCTTTCTCTCGTCCTGCAAACGCCTTTATAGTGAAGAAAGCAACAAAACTTAGTTTGAACAAAAAAGGTTGGAAAACTATTCACAAATCATGATACTATCATAAAACAGATAGATGCACTTTCCTGGGGTGCTAGTTTGAGGAGAACACTGTTAACCAATGCATTCTTGTGTTCTGTGCGTTTTTAAGCTTTCTCTCGGCCTGCAAACGCCTTTATAGTGAAGAAAGCAACAAAACTTAGTTTGAACAAAAAATGTTGGAAAACTATTCACAAATCATGATACCATAATGAAAGTTTTTAAGCTTTCTCTCGTCCTGCAAACGCCTTTATAGTGAAGAAAGCAACAAAACTTAGTTTGAACAAAAAAGGTTGGAAAACTATTCACAAATCAAGATACCATCATGAAACAGATAAACGTACTTTCCTGAGGTGCTAGTTTGAAGAGAACACTGTTAACCAATGCATTCTTGTGTTCTGTGCGTTTTTAAGCTTTCTCTCAGCCTGCAAACGCCCTAATTGTGAAGAAAGCAACAAAACTTAGTTTGAACAAAAAAGGTTGGAAAACTATTCACAAATCATGATACTATCATAAAACAGATAGATGCACTTTCCTGGGGTGCTAGTTTGAGGAGAACACTGTTAACCAATGCATTCTTGTGTTCTGTGCGTTTTTAAGCTTTCTCTCGGCCTGCAAACGCCTTTATAGTGAAGAAAGCAACAAAACTTAGTTTGAACAAAAAAGGTTGGAAAACTATTCACAAATCATGATACTATCATAAAACAGATAAATGCACTTTCCTGAGGTGCTAGTTTGAAGAGAACACTGTTAACCAATGCATTCTTGTGTTCTGTGCGTTTTTAAGCTTTCTCTCGGCCTGCAAACGCCTTTATAGTGAAGAAAGCAACAAAACTTAGTTTGAACAAAAAAGGTTGGAAAACTATTCACAAATCATGATACCATCATGAAACAGATAAACGTACTTTCCTGAGGTGCTAGTTTGAAGAGAACACTGTTAACCAATGTATTCTTGTGTTCTGTGCGTTTTTAAGCTTTCTCTCGGCCTGCAAACGCCTTTATAGTGAAGAAAGCAACAAAACTTAGTTTGAACAAAAAATGTTGGAAAACTATTCACAAATCATGATACCATCATGAAACAGATAAACGTACTTTCCTGAGGTGCTAGTTTGAAGAGAACACTGTTAACCAATGCATTCTTGTGTTCTGTGCGTTTTTAAGCTTTCTCTCGTCCTGCAAACGCCTTTATAGTGAAGAAAGCAACAAAACTTAGTTTGAACAAAAAAGGTTGGAAAACTATTCACAAATCATGATACTATCATAAAACAGATAGATGCACTTTCCTGGGGTGCTAGTTTGAGGAGAACACTGTTAACCAATGTATTCTTGTGTTCTGTGCGTTTTTAAGCTTTCTCTCGGCCTGCAAACGCCTTTATAGTGAAGAAAGCAACAAAACTTAGTTTGAACAAAAAAGGTTGGAAAACTATTCACAAATCATGATACCATCATGAAACAGATAAACGTACTTTCCTGAGGTGCTAGTTTGAAGAGAACACTGTTAACCAATGCATTCTTGTGTTCTGTGCGTTTTTAAGCTTTCTCTCGTCCTGCAAACGCCTTTATAGTGAAGAAAGCAACAAAACTTAGTTTGAACAAAAAAGGTAGGAAAACTATTCACAAATCATGATACTATCATAAAACAGATAGATGCACTTTCCTGGGGTGCTAGTTTGAGGAGAACACTGTTAACCAATGCATTCTTGTGTTCTGTGCGTTTTTAAGCTTTCTCTCGGCCTGCAAACGCCTTTATAGTGAAGAAAGCAACAAAACTTAGTTTGAACAAAAAAGGTTGGAAAACTATTCACAAATCATGATACTATCATAAAACAGATAGATGCACTTTCCTGGGGTGCTAGTTTGAGGAGAACACTGTTAACCAATGCATTCTTGTGTTCTGTGCGTTTTTAAGCTTTCTCTCGGCCTGCAAACGCCTTTATAGTGAAGAAAGCAACAAAACTTAGTTTGAACAAAAAATGTTGGAAAACTATTCACAAATCATGATACCATAATGAAAGTTTTTAAGCTTTCTCTCGTCCTGCAAACGCCTTTATAGTGAAGAAAGCAACAAAACTTAGTTTGAACAAAAAAGGTTGGAAAACTATTCACAAATCATGATACTATCATAAAACAGATAGATGCACTTTCCTGGGGTGCTAGTTTGAGGAGAACACTGTTAACCAATGCATTCTTGTGTTCTGTGCGTTTTTAAGCTTTCTCTCGGCCTGCAAACGCCTTTATAGTGAAGAAAGCAACAAAACTTAGTTTGAACAAAAAATGTTGGAAAACTATTCACAAATCATGATACCATAATGAAAGTTTTTAAGCTTTCTCTCGTCCTGCAAACGCCTTTATAGTGAAGAAAGCAACAAAACTTAGTTTGAACAAAAAAGGTTGGAAAACTATTCACAAATCATGATACCATCATGAAACAGATAAACGTACTTTCCTGAGGTGCTAGTTTGAAGAGAACACTGTTAACCAATGCATTCTTGTGTTCTGTGCGTTTT
The DNA here is from genome assembly GCF_964276395.1 of Gasterosteus aculeatus. Taxonomy (NCBI): domain Eukaryota; kingdom Metazoa; phylum Chordata; class Actinopteri; order Perciformes; family Gasterosteidae; genus Gasterosteus; species Gasterosteus aculeatus. Next base: position 4,303,116 of record NC_135692.1, on the reverse strand, counting down.
TAAGCTTTCTCTCAGCCTGCAAACGCCCTAATTGTGAAGAAAGCAACAAAACTTAGTTTGAACAAAAAAGGTTGGAAAACTATTCACAAATCATGATACTATCATAAAACAGATAGATGCACTTTCCTGGGGTGCTAGTTTGAGGAGAACACTGTTAACCAATGCATTCTTGTGTTCTGTGCGTTTTTAAGCTTTCTCTCGGCCTGCAAACGCCTTTATAGTGAAGAAAGCAACAAAACTTAGTTTGAACAAAAAAGGTTGGAAAACTATTCACAAATCATGATACTATCATAAAACAGATAAATGCACTTTCCTGAGGTGCTAGTTTGAGGATAATTCTGTTAACCAATGCATTCTTGTGTTCTGTGCGTTTTTAAGCTTTCTCTCAGCCTGCAAACGCCTTTATAGTGAAGAAAGCAACAAAACTTAGTTTGAACAAAAAAGGTTGGAAAACTATTCACAAATCATGATACTATCATAAAACAGATAAATGCACTTTCCTGAGGTGCTAGTTTGAAGACAACACTGTTAACCAATGCATTCTTGTGTTCTGTGCGTTTTTCAGCCTTCTCTCGGCCTGCAAACGCCCTAATAGTGAAGAAAGCAACAAAACTTAGTTTGAACAAAAAAGGTTGGAAAACTATTCACAAATCATGATACTATCATAAAACAGATAAATGCACTTTCCTGAGGTGCTAGTTTGAAGAGAACACTGTTAACCAATGCATTCTTGTGTTCTGTGCGTTTTTAAGCTTTCTCTCGGCCTGCAAACGCCTTTATAGTGAAGAAAGCAACAAAACTTAGTTTGAACAAAAAAGGTTGGAAAACTATTCACAAATCATGATACCATCATGAAACAGATAAACGTACTTTCCTGAGGTGCTAGTTTGAAGAGAACACTGTTAACCAATGTATTCTTGTGTTCTGTGCGTTTTTAAGCTTTCTCTCGGCCTGCAAACGCCTTTATAGTGAAGAAAGCAACAAAACTTAGTTTGAACAAAAAAGGTTGGAAAACTATTCACAAATCATGATACCATCATGAAACAGATAAACGTACTTTCCTGAGGTGCTAGTTTGAAGAGAACACTGTTAACCAATGCATTCTTGTGTTCTGTGCGTTTTTAAGCTTTCTCTCGTCCTGCAAACGCCTTTATAGTGAAGAAAGCAACAAAACTTAGTTTGAACAAAAAAGGTTGGAAAACTATTCACAAATCATGATACTATCATAAAACAGATAGATGCACTTTCCTGGGGTGCTAGTTTGAGGAGAACACTGTTAACCAATGCATTCTTGTGTTCTGTGCGTTTTTAAGCTTTCTCTCGGCCTGCAAACGCCTTTATAGTGAAGAAAGCAACAAAACTTAGTTTGAACAAAAAAGGTTGGAAAACTATTCACAAATCATGATACTATCATAAAACAGATAGATGCACTTTCCTGGGGTGCTAGTTTGAGGAGAACACTGTTAACCAATGCATTCTTGTGTTCTGTGCGTTTTTAAGCTTTCTCTCGGCCTGCAAACGCCTTTATAGTGAAGAAAGCAACAAAACTTAGTTTGAACAAAAAATGTTGGAAAACTATTCACAAATCATGATACCATAATGAAAGTTTTTAAGCTTTCTCTCGTCCTGCAAACGCCTTTATAGTGAAGAAAGCAACAAAACTTAGTTTGAACAAAAAAGGTTGGAAAACTATTCACAAATCATGATACCATCATGAAACAGATAAACGTACTTTCCTGAGGTGCTAGTTTGAAGAGAACACTGTTAACCAATGCATTCTTGTGTTCTGTGCGTTTTTAAGCTTTCTCTCAGCCTGCAAACGCCCTAATTGTGAAGAAAGCAACAAAACTTAGTTTGAACAAAAAAGGTTGGAAAACTATTCACAAATCATGATACTATCATAAAACAGATAGATGCACTTTCCTGGGGTGCTAGTTTGAGGAGAACACTGTTAACCAATGCATTCTTGTGTTCTGTGCGTTTTTAAGCTTTCTCTCGGCCTGCAAACGCCTTTATAGTGAAGAAAGCAACAAAACTTAGTTTGAACAAAAAAGGTTGGAAAACTATTCACAAATCATGATACTATCATAAAACAGATAAATGCACTTTCCTGAGGTGCTAGTTTGAGGATAATTCTGTTAACCAATGCATTCTTGTGTTCTGTGCGTTTTTAAGCTTTCTCTCAGCCTGCAAACGCCTTTATAGTGAAGAAAGCAACAAAACTTAGTTTGAACAAAAAAGGTTGGAAAACTATTCACAAATCATGATACTATCATAAAACAGATAAATGCACTTTCCTGAGGTGCTAGTTTGAAGACAACACTGTTAACCAATGCATTCTTGTGTTCTGTGCGTTTTTAAGCTTTCTCTCAGCCTGCAAACGCCCTAATTGTGAAGAAAGCAACAAAACTTAGTTTGAACAAAAAAGGTTGGAAAACTATTCACAAATCATGATACTATCATAAAACAGATAGATGCACTTTCCTGGGGTGCTAGTTTGAGGAGAACACTGTTAACCAATGCATTCTTGTGTTCTGTGCGTTTTTAAGCTTTCTCTCGTCCTGCAGACGCCTTTATAGTGAAGAAAGCAACAAAACTTAGTTTGAACAAAAAAGGTTGGAAAACTATTCACAAATCATGATACTATCATAAAACAGATAGATGCACTTTCCTGGGGTGCTAGTTTGAGGAGAACACTGTTAACCAATGCATTCTTGTGTTCTGTGCGTTTTTAAGCTTTCTCTCGTCCTGCAAACGCCTTTATAGTGAAGAAAGCAACAAAACTTAGTTTGAACAAAAAAGGTTGGAAAACTATTCACAAATCATGATACTATCATAAAACAGATAAATGCACTTTCCTGAGGTGCTAGTTTGAAGAGAACACTGTTAACCAATGCATTCTTGTGTTCTGTGCGTTTTTAAGCTTTCTCTCAGCCTGCAAACGCCCTAATTGTGAAGAAAGCAACAAAACTTAGTTTGAACAAAAAAGGTTGGAAAACTATTCACAAATCATGATACTATCATAAAACAGATAGATGCACTTTCCTGGGGTGCTAGTTTGAGGAGAACACTGTTAACCAATGCATTCTTGTGTTCTGTGCGTTTTTAAGCTTTCTCTCAGCCTGCAAACGCCCTAATTGTGAAGAAAGCAACAAAACTTAGTTTGAACAAAAAAGGTTGGAAAACTATTCACAAATCATGATACTATCATAAAACAGATAGATGCACTTTCCTGGGGTGCTAGTTTGAGGAGAACACTGTTAACCAATGCATTCTTGTGTTCTGTGCGTTTTTAAGCTTTCTCTCGTCCTGCAAACGCCTTTATAGTGAAGAAAGCAACAAAACTTAGTTTGAACAAAAAAGGTTGGAAAACTATTCACAAATCATGATACCATCATGAAACAGATAAACGTACTTTCCTGAGGTGCTAGTTTGAAGAGAACACTGTTAACCAATGCATTCTTGTGTTCTGTGCGTTTTTAAGCTTTCTCTCGTCCTGCAAACGCCTTTATAGTGAAGAAAGCAACAAAACTTAGTTTGAACAAAAAAGGTTGGAAAACTATTCACAAATCATGATACTATCATAAAACAGATAGATGCACTTTCCTGGGGTGCTAGTTTGAGGAGAACACTGTTAACCAATGCATTCTTGTGTTCTGTGCGTTTTTAAGCTTTCTCTCGTCCTGCAAACGCCTTTATAGTGAAGAAAGCAACAAAACTTAGTTTGAACAAAAAAGGTTGGAAAACTATTCACAAATCATGATACTATCATAAAACAGATAGATGCACTTTCCTGGGGTGCTAGTTTGAGGAGAACACTGTTAACCAATGCATTCTTGTGTTCTGTGCGTTTTTAAGCTTTCTCTCGTCCTGCAAACGCCTTTATAGTGAAGAAAGCAACAAAACTTAGTTTGAACAAAAAAGGTTGGAAAACTATTCACAAATCATGATACCATCATGAAACAGATAAACGTACTTTCCTGAGGTGCTAGTTTGAAGAGAACACTGTTAACCAATGCATTCTTGTGTTCTGTGCGTTTTTAAGCTTTCTCTCGTCCTGCAAACGCCTTTATAGTGAAGAAAGCAACAAAACTTAGTTTGAACAAAAAAGGTTGGAAAACTATTCACAAATCATGATACTATCATAAAACAGATAGATGCACTTTCCTGGGGTGCTAGTTTGAGGAGAACACTGTTAACCAATGCATTCTTGTGTTCTGTGCGTTTTTAAGCTTTCTCTCGTCCTGCAAACGCCTTTATAGTGAAGAAAGCAACAAAACTTAGTTTGAACAAAAAAGGTTGGAAAACTATTCACAAATCATGATACCATCATGAAACAGATAAACGTACTTTCCTGAGGTGCTAGTTTGAAGAGAACACTGTTAACCAATGCATTCTTGTGTTCTGTGCGTTTTTAAGCTTTCTCTCGGCCTGCAAACGCCTTTATAGTGAAGAAAGCAACAAAACTTAGTTTGAACAAAAAAGGTTGGAAAACTATTCACAAATCATAATACCATCATAAAACACATAAATGCACTTTCCTGAGGTGCTAGTTTGAGGAGAACACTGTTAACCAATGCATTCTTGTGTTCTGTGCGTTTTTCAGCCTTCTCTCAGCCTGCAAACGCCCTAATTGTGAAGAAAGCAACAAAACTTAGTTTGAACAAAAAAGGTTGGAAAACTATTCACAAATCATGATACTATCATAAAACAGATAGATGCACTTTCCTGGGGTGCTAGTTTGAGGAGAACACTGTTAACCAATGCATTCTTGTGTTCTGTGCGTTTTTAAGCTTTCTCTCGGCCTGCAAACGCCTTTATAGTGAAGAAAGCAACAAAACTTAGTTTGAACAAAAAAGGTTGGAAAACTATTCACAAATCATGATACTATCATAAAAATGATAAATGCACTTTCCTGAGGTGCTAGTTTGAGGATAATTCTGTTAACCAATGCATTCTTGTGTTCTGTGCGTTTTTAAGCTTTCTCTCAGCCTGCAAACGCCTTTATAGTGAAGAAAGCAACAAAACTTAGTTTGAACAAAAAAGGTTGGAAAACTATTCACAAATCATGATACTATCATAAAACAGATAAATGCACTTTCCTGAGGTGCTAGTTTGAAGACAACACTGTTAACCAATGCATTCTTGTGTTCTGTGCGTTTTTCAGCCTTCTCTCGGCCTGCAAACGCCCTAATAGTGAAGAAAGCAACAAAACTTAGTTTGAACAAAAAAGGTTGGAAAACTATTCACAAATCATGATACTATCAAAAAACAGATAAATGCACTTTCCTGAGGTGCTAGTTTGAAGAGAACACTGTTAACCAATGCATTCTTGTGTTCTGTGCGTTTTTAAGCTTTCTCTCGGCCTGCAAACGCCTTTATAGTGAAGAAAGCAACAAAACTTAGTTTGAACAAAAAAGGTTGGAAACCTATTCACAAATCATGATACCATCATGAAACAGATAAACGTACTTTCCTGAGGTGCTAGTTTGAAGAGAACACTGTTAACCAATGTATTCTTGTGTTCTGTGCGTTTTTAAGCTTTCTCTCGGCCTGCAAACGCCTTTATAGTGAAGAAAGCAACAAAACTTAGTTTGAACAAAAAAGGTTGGAAAACTATTCACAAATCATGATACCATCATGAAACAGATAAACGTACTTTCCTGAGGTGCTAGTTTGAAGAGAACACTGTTAACCAATGCATTCTTGTGTTCTGTGCGTTTTTAAGCTTTCTCTCGTCCTGCAAACGCCTTTATAGTGAAGAAAGCAACAAAACTTAGTTTGAACAAAAAAGGTAGGAAAACTATTCACAAATCATGATACTATCATAAAACAGATAGATGCACTTTCCTGGGGTGCTAGTTTGAGGAGAACACTGTTAACCAATGCATTCTTGTGTTCTGTGCGTTTTTAAGCTTTCTCTCGGCCTGCAAACGCCTTTATAGTGAAGAAAGCAACAAAACTTAGTTTGAACAAAAAAGGTTGGAAAACTATTCACAAATCATGATACTATCATAAAACAGATAGATGCACTTTCCTGGGGTGCTAGTTTGAGGAGAACACTGTTAACCAATGCATTCTTGTGTTCTGTGCGTTTTTAAGCTTTCTCTCGGCCTGCAAACGCCTTTATAGTGAAGAAAGCAACAAAACTTAGTTTGAACAAAAAATGTTGGAAAACTATTCACAAATCATGATACCATAATGAAAGTTTTTAAGCTTTCTCTCGTCCTGCAAACGCCTTTATAGTGAAGAAAGCAACAAAACTTAGTTTGAACAAAAAAGGTTGGAAAACTATTCACAAATCATGATACTATCATAAAACAGATAGATGCACTTTCCTGGGGTGCTAGTTTGAGGAGAACACTGTTAACCAATGCATTCTTGTGTTCTGTGCGTTTTTAAGCTTTCTCTCGGCCTGCAAACGCCTTTATAGTGAAGAAAGCAACAAAACTTAGTTTGAACAAAAAATGTTGGAAAACTATTCACAAATCATGATACCATAATGAAAGTTTTTAAGCTTTCTCTCGTCCTGCAAACGCCTTTATAGTGAAGAAAGCAACAAAACTTAGTTTGAACAAAAAAGGTTGGAAAACTATTCACAAATCATGATACCATCATGAAACAGATAAACGTACTTTCCTGAGGTGCTAGTTTGAAGAGAACACTGTTAACCAATGCATTCTTGTGTTCTGTGCGTTTTTAAGCTTTCTCTCAGCCTGCAAACGCCCTAATTGTGAAGAAAGCAACAAAACTTAGTTTGAACAAAAAAGGTTGGAAAACTATTCACAAATCATGATACTATCATAAAACAGATAGATGCACTTTCCTGGGGTGCTAGTTTGAGGAGAACACTGTTAACCAATGCATTCTTGTGTTCTGTGCGTTTTTAAGCTTTCTCTCGGCCTGCAAACGCCTTTATAGTGAAGAAAGCAACAAAACTTAGTTTGAACAAAAAAGGTTGGAAAACTATTCACAAATCATGATACTATCATAAAACAGATAAATGCACTTTCCTGAGGTGCTAGTTTGAGGATAATTCTGTTAACCAATGCATTCTTGTGTTCTGTGCGTTTTTAAGCTTTCTCTCAGCCTGCAAACGCCTTTATAGTGAAGAAAGCAACAAAACTTAGTTTGAACAAAAAAGGTTGGAAAACTATTCACAAATCATGATACTATCATAAAACAGATAAATGCACTTTCCTGAGGTGCTAGTTTGAAGAGAACACTGTTAACCAATGCATTCTTGTGTTCTGTGCGTTTTTAAGCTTTCTCTCGGCCTGCAAACGCCTTTATAGTGAAGAAAGCAACAAAACTTAGTTTGAACAAAAAAGGTTGGAAAACTATTCACAAATCATGATACCATCATGAAACAGATAAACGTACTTTCCTGAGGTGCTAGTTTGAAGAGAACACTGTTAACCAATGTATTCTTGTGTTCTGTGCGTTTTTAAGCTTTCTCTCGGCCTGCAAACGCCTTTATAGTGAAGAAAGCAACAAAACTTAGTTTGAACAAAAAAGGTTGGAAAACTATTCACAAATCATGATACCATCATGAAACAGATAAACGTACTTTCCTGAGGTGCTAGTTTGAAGAGAACACTGTTAACCAATGCATTCTTGTGTTCTGTGCGTTTTTAAGCTTTCTCTCAGCCTGCAAACGCCCTAATTGTGAAGAAAGCAACAAAACTTAGTTTGAACAAAAAAGGTTGGAAAACTATTCACAAATCATGATACTATCATAAAACAGATAGATGCACTTTCCTGGGGTGCTAGTTTGAGGAGAACACTGTTAACCAATGCATTCTTGTGTTCTGTGCGTTTTTAAGCTTTCTCTCGTCCTGCAGACGCCTTTATAGTGAAGAAAGCAACAAAACTTAGTTTGAACAAAAAAGGTTGGAAAACTATTCACAAATCATGATACTATCATAAAACAGATAGATGCACTTTCCTGGGGTGCTAGTTTGAGGAGAACACTGTTAACCAATGCATTCTTGTGTTCTGTGCGTTTTTAAGCTTTCTCTCGTCCTGCAAACGCCTTTATAGTGAAGAAAGCAACAAAACTTAGTTTGAACAAAAAAGGTTGGAAAACTATTCACAAATCATGATACTATCATAAAACAGATAGATGCACTTTCCTGGGGTGCTAGTTTGAGGAGAACACTGTTAACCAATGCATTCTTGTGTTCTGTGCGTTTTTAAGCTTTCTCTCGGCCTGCAAACGCCTTTATAGTGAAGAAAGCAACAAAACTTAGTTTGAACAAAAAAGGTTGGAAAACTATTCACAAATCATGATACTATCATAAAACAGATAGATGCACTTTCCTGGGGTGCTAGTTTGAGGAGAACACTGTTAACCAATGCATTCTTGTGTTCTGTGCGTTTTTAAGCTTTCTCTCGGCCTGCAAACGCCTTTATAGTGAAGAAAGCAACAAAACTTAGTTTGAACAAAAAATGTTGGAAAACTATTCACAAATCATGATACCATAATGAAAGTTTTTAAGCTTTCTCTCGTCCTGCAAACGCCTTTATAGTGAAGAAAGCAACAAAACTTAGTTTGAACAAAAAAGGTTGGAAAACTATTCACAAATCATGATACCATCATGAAACAGATAAACGTACTTTCCTGAGGTGCTAGTTTGAAGAGAACACTGTTAACCAATGCATTCTTGTGTTCTGTGCGTTTTTAAGCTTTCTCTCAGCCTGCAAACGCCCTAATTGTGAAGAAAGCAACAAAACTTAGTTTGAACAAAAAAGGTTGGAAAACTATTCACAAATCATGATACTATCATAAAACAGATAGATGCACTTTCCTGGGGTGCTAGTTTGAGGAGAACACTGTTAACCAATGCATTCTTGTGTTCTGTGCGTTTTTAAGCTTTCTCTCAGCCTGCAAACGCCTTTATAGTGAAGAAAGCAACAAAACTTAGTTTGAACAAAAAAGGTTGGAAAACTATTCACAAATCATGATACTATCATAAAACAGATAAATGCACTTTCCTGAGGTGCTAGTTTGAAGACAACACTGTTAACCAATGCATTCTTGTGTTCTGTGCGTTTTTAAGCTTTCTCTCAGTCTGCAAACGCCCTAATTGTGAAGAAAGCAACAAAACTTAGTTTGAACAAAAAAGGTTGGAAAACTATTCACAAATCATGATACTATCATAAAACAGATAGATGCACTTTCCTGGGGTGCTAGTTTGAGGAGAACACTGTTAACCAATGCATTCTTGTGTTCTGTGCGTTTTTAAGCTTTCTCTCGTCCTGCAGACGCCTTTATAGTGAAGAAAGCAACAAAACTTAGTTTGAACAAAAAAGGTTGGAAAACTATTCACAAATCATGATACTATCATAAAACAGATAGATGCACTTTCCTGGGGTGCTAGTTTGAGGAGAACACTGTTAACCAATGCATTCTTGTGTTCTGTGCGTTTTTAAGCTTTCTCTCGTCCTGCAAACGCCTTTATAGTGAAGAAAGCAACAAAACTTAGTTTGAACAAAAAAGGTTGGAAAACTATTCACAAATCATGATACTATCATAAAACAGATAAATGCACTTTCCTGAGGTGCTAGTTTGAAGAGAACACTGTTAACCAATGCATTCTTGTGTTCTGTGCGTTTTTAAGCTTTCTCTCAGCCTGCAAACGCCCTAATTGTGAAGAAAGCAACAAAACTTAGTTTGAACAAAAAAGGTTGGAAAACTATTCACAAATCATGATACTATCATAAAACAGATAGATGCACTTTCCTGGGGTGCTAGTTTGAGGAGAACACTGTTAACCAATGCATTCTTGTGTTCTGTGCGTTTTTAAGCTTTCTCTCAGCCTGCAAACGCCCTAATTGTGAAGAAAGCAACAAAACTTAGTTTGAACAAAAAAGGTTGGAAAACTATTCACAAATCATGATACTATCATAAAACAGATAGATGCACTTTCCTGGGGTGCTAGTTTGAGGAGAACACTGTTAACCAATGCATTCTTGTGTTCTGTGCGTTTTTAAGCTTTCTCTCGTCCTGCAAACGCCTTTATAGTGAAGAAAGCAACAAAACTTAGTTTGAACAAAAAAGGTTGGAAAACTATTCACAAATCATGATACTATCATAAAACAGATAAATGCACTTTCCTGAGGTGCTAGTTTGAAGAGAACACTGTTAACCAATGCATTCTTGTGTTCTGTGCGTTTTTAAGCTTTCTCTCGGCCTGCAAACGCCTTTATAGTGAAGAAAGCAACAAAACTTAGTTTGAACAAAAAAGGTTGGAAAACTATTCACAAATCATGATACTATCATAAAACAGATAAATGCACTTTCCTGAGGTGCTAGTTTGAAGAGAACACTGTTAACCAATGCATTCTTGTGTTCTGTGCGTTTTTAAGCTTTCTCTCGGCCTGCAAACGCCTTTATAGTGAAGAAAGCAACAAAACTTAGTTTGAACAAAAAAGGTTGGAAAACTATTCACAAATCATGATACTATCATAAAACAGATAGATGCACTTTCCTGGGGTGCTAGTTTGAGGAGAACACTGTTAACCAATGCATTCTTGTGTTCTGTGCGTTTTTAAGCTTTCTCTCGGCCTGCAAACGCCTTTATAGTGAAGAAAGCAACAAAACTTAGTTTGAACAAAAAATGTTGGAAAACTATTCACAAATCATGATACCATAATGAAAGTTTTTAAGCTTTCTCTCGTCCTGCAAACGCCTTTATAGTGAAGAAAGCAACAAAACTTAGTTTGAACAAAAAAGGTTGGAAAACTATTCACAAATCATGATACCATCATGAAACAGATAAACGTACTTTCCTGAGGTGCTAGTTTGAAGAGAACACTGTTAACCAATGCATTCTTGTGTTCTGTGCGTTTTTAAGCTTTCTCTCAGCCTGCAAACGCCCTAATTGTGAAGAAAGCAACAAAACTTAGTTTGAACAAAAAAGGTTGGAAAACTATTCACAAATCATGATACTATCATAAAACAGATAGATGCACTTTCCTGGGGTGCTAGTTTGAGGAGAACACTGTTAACCAATGCATTCTTGTGTTCTGTGCGTTTTTAAGCTTTCTCTCGGCCTGCAAACGCCTTTATAGTGAAGAAAGCAACAAAACTTAGTTTGAACAAAAAAGGTTGGAAAACTATTCACAAATCATGATACTATCATAAAACAGATAAATGCACTTTCCTGAGGTGCTAGTTTGAGGATAATTCTGTTAACCAATGCATTCTTGTGTTCTGTGCGTTTTTAAGCTTTCTCTCAGCCTGCAAACGCCTTTATAGTGAAGAAAGCAACAAAACTTAGTTTGAACAAAAAAGGTTGGAAAACTATTCAGAAATCATGATACTATCATAAAACAGATAAATGCACTTTCCTGAGGTGCTAGTTTGAAGACAACACTGTTAACCAATGCATTCTTGTGTTCTGTGCGTTTTTCAGCCTTCTCTCGGCCTGCAAACGCCCTAATAGTGAAGAAAGCAACAAAACTTAGTTTGAACAAAAAAGGTTGGAAAACTATTCACAAATCATGATACTATCATAAAACAGATAAATGCACTTTCCTGAGGTGCTAGTTTGAAGAGAACACTGTTAACCAATGCATTCTTGTGTTCTGTGCGTTTTTAAGCTTTCTCTCGGCCTGCAAACGCCTTTATAGTGAAGAAAGCAACAAAACTTAGTTTGAACAAAAAAGGTTGGAAAACTATTCACAAATCATGATACCATCATGAAACAGATAAACGTACTTTCCTGAGGTGCTAGTTTGAAGAGAACACTGTTAACCAATGTATTCTTGTGTTCTGTGCGTTTTTAAGCTTTCTCTCGGCCTGCAAACGCCTTTATAGTGAAGAAAGCAACAAAACTTAGTTTGAACAAAAAAGGTTGGAAAACTATTCACAAATCATGATACCATCATGAAACAGATAAACGTACTTTCCTGAGGTGCTAGTTTGAAGAGAACACTGTTAACCAATGCATTCTTGTGTTCTGTGCGTTTTTAAGCTTTCTCTCGTCCTGCAAACGCCTTTATAGTGAAGAAAGCAACAAAACTTAGTTTGAACAAAAAAGGTTGGAAAACTATTCACAAATCATGATACTATCATAAAACAGATAGATGCACTTTCCTGGGGTGCTAGTTTGAGGAGAACACTGTTAACCAATGCATTCTTGTGTTCTGTGCGTTTTTAAGCTTTCTCTCGGCCTGCAAACGCCTTTATAGTGAAGAAAGCAACAAAACTTAGTTTGAACAAAAAAGGTTGGAAAACTATTCACAAATCATGATACTATCATAAAACAGATAGATGCACTTTCCTGGGGTGCTAGTTTGAGGAGAACACTGTTAACCAATGCATTCTTGTGTTCTGTGCGTTTTTAAGCTTTCTCTCGGCCTGCAAATGCCTTTATAGTGAAGAAAGCAACAAAACTTAGTTTGAACAAAAAATGTTGGAAAACTATTCACAAATCATGATACCATAATGAAAGTTTTTAAGCTTTCTCTCGTCCTGCAAACGCCTTTATAGTGAAGAAAGCAACAAAACTTAGTTTGAACAAAAAAGGTTGGAAAACTATTCACAAATCATGATACTATCATAAAACAGATAAATGCACTTTCCTGAGGTGCTAGTTTGAAGAGAACACTGTTAACCAATGCATTCTTGTGTTCTGTGCGTTTTTAAGCTTTCTCTCGGCCTGCAAACGCCTTTATAGTGAAGAAAGCAACAAAACTTAGTTTGAACAAAAAAGGTTGGAAAACTATTCACAAATCATGATACTATCATACAACAGATAAATGCACTTTCCTGAGGTGCTAGTTTGAAGAGAACACTGTTAACCAATGCATTCTTGTGTTCTGTGCGTTTTTAAGCTTTCTCTCGGCCTGCAAACGCCTTTATAGTGAAGAAAGCAACAAAACTTAGTTTGAACAAAAAAGGTTGGAAAACTATTCACAAATCATGATACTATCATAAAACAGATAGATGCACTTTCCTGGGGTGCTAGTTTGAGGAGAACACTGTTAACCAATGCATTCTTGTGTTCTGTGCGTTTTTAAGCTTTCTCTCGGCCTGCAAACGCCTTTATAGTGAAGAAAGCAACAAAACTTAGTTTGAACAAAAAATGTTGGAAAACTATTCACAAATCATGATACCATAATGAAAGTTTTTAAGCTTTCTCTCGTCCTGCAAACGCCTTTATAGTGAAGAAAGCAACAAAACTTAGTTTGAACAAAAAAGGTTGGAAAACTATTCACAAATCATGATACCATCATGAAACAGATAAACGTACTTTCCTGAGGTGCTAGTTTGAAGAGAACACTGTTAACCAATGCATTCTTGTGTTCTGTGCGTTTTTAAGCTTTCTCTCAGCCTGCAAACGCCCTAATTGTGAAGAAAGCAACAAAACTTAGTTTGAACAAAAAAGGTTGGAAAACTATTCACAAATCATGATACCATCATGAAACAGATAAACGTACTTTCCTGAGGTGCTAGTTTGAAGAGAACACTGTTAACCAATGCATTCTTGTGTTCTGTGCGTTTTTAAGCTTTCTCTCGTCCTGCAAACGCCTTTATAGTGAAGAAAGCAACAAAACTTAGTTTGAACAAAAAAGGTTGGAAAACTATTCACAAATCATGATACTATAATAAAACAGATAGATGCACTTTCCTGGGGTGCTAGTTTGAGGAGAACACTGTTAACCAATGCATTCTTGTGTTCTGTGCGTTTTTAAGCTTTCTCTCGGCCTGCAAACGCCTTTATAGTGAAGAAAGCAACAAAACTTAGTTTGAACAAAAAAGGTTGGAAAACTATTCACAAATCATGATACTATCATAAAACAGATAGATGCACTTTCCTGGGGTGCTAGTTTGAGGAGAACACTGTTAACCAATGCATTCTTGTGTTCTGTGCGTTTTTAAGCTTTCTCTCGGCCTGCAAACGCCTTTATAGTGAAGAAAGCAACAAAACTTAGTTTGAACAAAAAATGTTGGAAAACTATTCACAAATCATGATACCATAATGAAAGTTTTTAAGCTTTCTCTCGTCCTGCAAACGCCTTTATAGTGAAGAAAGCAACAAAACTTAGTTTGAACAAAAAAGGTTGGAAAACTATTCACAAATCATGATACTATCATAAAACAGATAAATGCACTTTCCTGAGGTGCTAGTTTGAAGAGAACACTGTTAACCAATGCATTCTTGTGTTCTGTGCGTTTTTAAGCTTTCTCTCGGCCTGCAAACGCCTTTATAGTGAAGAAAGCAACAAAACTTAGTTTGAACAAAAAAGGTTGGAAAACTATTCACAAATCATGATACTATCATAAAACAGATAAATGCACTTTCCTGAGGTGCTAGTTTGAAGAGAACACTGTTAACCAATGCATTCTTGTGTTCTGTGCGTTTTTAAGCTTTCTCTCGGCCTGCAAACGCCTTTATAGTGAAGAAAGCAACAAAACTTAGTTTGAACAAAAAAGGTTGGAAAACTATTCACAAATCATGATACTATCATAAAACAGATAGATGCACTTTCCTGGGGTGCTAGTTTGAGGAGAACACTGTTAACCAATGCATTCTTGTGTTCTGTGCGTTTTTAAGCTTTCTCTCGGCCTGCAAACGCCTTTATAGTGAAGAAAGCAACAAAACTTAGTTTGAACAAAAAATGTTGGAAAACTATTCACAAATCATGATACCATAATGAAAGTTTTTAAGCTTTCTCTCGTCCTGCAAACGCCTTTATAGTGAAGAAAGCAACAAAACTTAGTTTGAACAAAAAAGGTTGGAAAACTATTCACAAATCATGATACCATCATGAAACAGATAAACGTACTTTCCTGAGGTGCTAGTTTGAAGAGAACACTGTTAACCAATGCATTCTTGTGTTCTGTGCGTTTTTCAGCCTTCTCTCGGCCTGCAAACGCCCTAATAGTGAAGAAAGCAACAAAACTTAGTTTGAACAAAAAAGGTTGGAAAACTATTCACAAATCATGATACTATCATAAAACAGATAAATGCACTTTCCTGAGGTGCTAGTTTGAAGAGAACACTGTTAACCAATGCATTCTTGTGTTCTGTGCGTTTTTAAGCTTTCTCTCGGCCTGCAAACGCCTTTATAGTGAAGAAAGCAACAAAACTTAGTTTGAACAAAAAAGGTTGGAAAACTATTCACAAATCATGATACCATCATGAAACAGATAAACGTACTTTCCTGAGGTGCTAGTTTGAAGAGAACACTGTTAACCAATGTATTCTTGTGTTCTGTGCGTTTTTAAGCTTTCTCTCGGCCTGCAAACGCCTTTATAGTGAAGAAAGCAACAAAACTTAGTTTGAACAAAAAAGGTTGGAAAACTATTCACAAATCATGATACCATCATGAAACAGATAAACGTACTTTCCTGAGGTGCTAGTTTGAAGAGAACACTGTTAACCAATGCATTCTTGTGTTCTGTGCGTTTTTAAGCTTTCTCTCGTCCTGCAAACGCCTTTATAGTGAAGAAAGCAACAAAACTTAGTTTGAACAAAAAAGGTTGGAAAACTATTCACAAATCATGATACTATCATAAAACAGATAGATGCACTTTCCTGGGGTGCTAGTTTGAGGAGAACACTGTTAACCAATGCATTCTTGTGTTCTGTGCGTTTTTAAGCTTTCTCTCGGCCTGCAAACGCCTTTATAGTGAAGAAAGCAACAAAACTTAGTTTGAACAAAAAAGGTTGGAAAACTATTCACAAATCATGATACTATCATAAAACAAATAGATGCACTTTCCTGGGGTGCTAGTTTGAGGAGAACACTGTTAACCAATGCATTCTTGTGTTCTGTGCGTTTTTAAGCTTTCTCTCGGCCTGCAAACGCCTTTATAGTGAAGAAAGCAACAAAACTTAGTTTGAACAAAAAATGTTGGAAAACTATTCACAAATCATGATACCATAATGAAAGTTTTTAAGCTTTCTCTCGTCCTGCAAACGCCTTTATAGTGAAGAAAGCAACAAAACTTAGTTTGAACAAAAAAGGTTGGAAAACTATTCACAAATCATGATACCATCATGAAACAGATAAACGTACTTTCCTGAGGTGCTAGTTTGAAGAGAACACTGTTAACCAATGCATTCTTGTGTTCTGTGCGTTTTTAAGCTTTCTCTCGGCCTGCAAACGCCTTTATAGTGAAGAAAGCAACAAAACTTAGTTTGAACAAAAAAGGTTGGAAAACTATTCACAAATCATGATACTATCATAAAACAGATAAATGCACTTTCCTGAGGTGCTAGTTTGAGGATAATTCTGTTAACCAATGCATTCTTGTGTTCTGTGCGTTTTTAAGCTTTCTCTCAGCCTGCAAACGCCTTTATAGTGAAGAAAGCAACAAAACTTAGTTTGAACAAAAAAGGTTGGAAAACTATTCACAAATCATGATACTATCATAAAACAGATAAATGCACTTTCCTGAGGTGCTAGTTTGAAGACAACACTGTTAACCAATGCATTCTTGTGTTCTGTGCGTTTTTAAGCTTTCTCTCGGCCTGCAAACGCCTTTATAGTGAAGAAAGCAACAAAACTTAGTTTGAACAAAAAAGGTTGGAAAACTATTCACAAATCATGATACTATCATAAAACAGATAAATGCACTTTCCTGAGGTGCTAGTTTGAAGAGAACACTGTTAACCAATGCATTCTTGTGTTCTGTGCGTTTTTAAGCTTTCTCTCAGCCTGCAAACGCCCTAATTGTGAAGAAAGCAACAAAACTTAGTTTGAACAAAAAAGGTTGGAAAACTATTCACAAATCATGATACTATCATAAAACAGATAAATGCACTTTCCTGAGGTGCTAGTTTGAGGAGAACACTGTTAACCAATGCATTCTTGTGTTCTGTGCGTTTTTAAGCTTTCTCTCGTCCTGCAGACGCCTTTATAGTGAAGAAAGCAACAAAACTTAGTTTGAACAAAAAAGGTTGGAAAACTATTCACAAATCATGATACTATCATAAAACAGATAGATGCACTTTCCTGGGGTGCTAGTTTGAGGAGAACACTGTTAACCAATGCATTCTTGTGTTCTGTGCGTTTTTAAGCTTTCTCTCGGCCTGCAAACGCCTTTATAGTGAAGAAAGCAACAAAACTTAGTTTGAACAAAAAAGGTTGGAAAACTATTCACAAATCATGATACTATCATAAAACAGATAAATGCACTTTCCTGAGGTGCTAGTTTGAGGATAATTCTGTTAACCAATGCATTCTTGTGTTCTGTGCGTTTTTAAGCTTTCTCTCAGCCTGCAAACGCCTTTATAGTGAAGAAAGCAACAAAACTTAGTTTGAACAAAAAAGGTTGGAAAACTATTCACAAATCATGATACTATCATAAAACAGATAAATGCACTTTCCTGAGGTGCTAGTTTGAAGACAACACTGTTAACCAATGCATTCTTGTATTCTGTGCGTTTTTAAGCTTTCTCTCAGCCTGCAAACGCCCTAATTGTGAAGAAAGCAACAAAACTTAGTTTGAACAAAAAAGGTTGGAAAACTATTCACAAATCATGATACTATCATAAAACAGATAGATGCACTTTCCTGGGGTGCTAGTTTGAGGAGAACACTGTTAACCAATGCATTCTTGTGTTCTGTGCGTTTTTAAGCTTTCTCTCGTCCTGCAGACGCCTTTATAGTGAAGAAAGCAACAAAACTTAGTTTGAACAAAAAAGGTTGGAAAACTATTCACAAATCATGATACTATCATAAAACAGATAGATGCACTTTCCTGGGGTGCTAGTTTGAGGAGAACACTGTTAACCAATGCATTCTTGTGTTCTGTGCGTTTTTAAGCTTTCTCTCGTCCTGCAAACGCCTTTATAGTGAAGAAAGCAACAAAACTTAGTTTGAACAAAAAAGGTTGGAAAACTATTCACAAATCATGATACTATCATAAAACAGATAAATGCACTTTCCTGAGGTGCTAGTTTGAAGAGAACACTGTTAACCAATGCATTCTTGTGTTCTGTGCGTTTTTAAGCTTTCTCTCAGCCTGCAAACGCCCTAATTGTGAAGAAAGCAACAAAACTTAGTTTGAACAAAAAAGGTTGGAAAACTATTCACAAATCATGATACTATCATAAAACAGATAGATGCACTTTCCTGGGGTGCTAGTTTGAGGAGAACACTGTTAACCAATGCATTCTTGTGTTCTGTGCGTTTTTAAGCTTTCTCTCGGCCTGCAAACGCCTTTATAGTGAAGAAAGCAACAAAACTTAGTTTGAACAAAAAAGGTTGGAAAACTATTCACAAATCATGATACTATCATAAAACAGATAAATGCACTTTCCTGAGGTGCTAGTTTGAGGATAATTCTGTTAACCAATGCATTCTTGTGTTCTGTGCGTTTTTAAGCTTTCTCTCAGCCTGCAAACGCCTTTATAGTGAAGAAAGCAACAAAACTTAGTTTGAACAAAAAAGGTTGGAAAACTATTCACAAATCATGATACTATCATAAAACAGATAAATGCACTTTCCTGAGGTGCTAGTTTGAAGACAACACTGTTAACCAATGCATTCTTGTGTTCTGTGCGTTTTTAAGCTTTCTCTCAGCCTGCAAACGCCCTAATTGTGAAGAAAGCAACAAAACTTAGTTTGAACAAAAAAGGTTGGAAAACTATTCACAAATCATGATACTATCATAAAACAGATAGATGCACTTTCCTGGGGTGCTAGTTTGAGGAGAACACTGTTAACCAATGCATTCTTGTGTTCTGTGCGTTTTTAAGCTTTCTCTCGGCCTGCAAACGCCTTTATAGTGAAGAAAGCAACAAAACTTAGTTTGAACAAAAAATGTTGGAAAACTATTCACAAATCATGATACTATCATAAAACAGATAGATGCACTTTCCTGGGGTGCTAGTTTGAGGAGAACACTGTTAACCAATGCATTCTTGTGTTCTGTGCGTTTTTAAGCTTTCTCTCGTCCTGCAAACGCCTTTATAGTGAAGAAAGCAACAAAACTTAGTTTGAACAAAAAAGGTTGGAAAACTATTCACAAATCATGATACCATAATGAAACAGATAAACGTACTTTCCTGAGGTGCTAGTTTGAAGAGAACACTGTTAACCAATGCATTCTTGTGTTCTGTGCGTTTTTAAGCTTTCTCTCGTCCTGCAAACGCCTTTATAGTGAAGAAAGCAACAAAACTTAGTTTGAACAAAAAGGTTGGAAAACTATTCACAAATCATGATACTATCATAAAACAGATAGATGCACTTTCCTGGGGTGCTAGTTTGAGGAGAACACTGTTAACCAATGCATTCTTGTGTTCTGTGCGTTTTTAAGCTTTCTCTCGTCCTGCAAACGCCTTTATAGTGAAGAAAGCAACAAAACTTAGTTTGAACAAAAAAGGTTGGAAAACTATTCACAAATCATGATACTATCATAAAACAGATAAATGCACTTTCCTGAGGTGCTAGTTTGAAGAGAACACTGTTAACCAATGCATTCTTGTGTTCTGTGCGTTTTTAAGCTTTCTCTCGGCCTGCAAACGCCTTTATAGTGAAGAAAGCAACAAAACTTAGTTTGAACAAAAAAGGTTGGAAAACTATTCACAAATCATGATACTATCATAAAACAGATAGATGCACTTTCCTGGGGTGCTAGTTTGAGGAGAACACTGTTAACCAATGCATTCTTGTGTTCTGTGCGTTTTTAAGCTTTCTCTCGGCCTGCAAACGCCTTTATAGTGAAGAAAGCAACAAAACTTAGTTTGAACAAAAAATGTTGGAAAACTATTCACAAATCATGATACCATAATGAACGTTTTTAAGCTTTCTGTCGTCCTGCAAACGCCTTTATAGTGAAGAAAGCAACAAAACTTAGTTTGAACAAAAAAGGTTGGAAAACTATTCACAAATCATGATACTATCATAAAACAGATAGATGCACTTTCCTGGGGTGCTAGTTTGAGGAGAACACTGTTAACCAATGCATTCTTGTGTTCTGTGCGTTTTTAAGCTTTCTCTCGTCCTGCAAACGCCTTTATAGTGAAGAAAGCAACAAAACTTAGTTTGAACAAAAAAGGTTGGAAAACTATTCACAAATCATGATACTATCATAAAACAGATAGATGCACTTTCCTGGGGTGCTAGTTTGAGGAGAACACTGTTAACCAATGCATTCTTGTGTTCTGTGCGTTTTTCAGCCTTCTCTCGGCCTGCAAACGCCCTAATAGTGAAGAAAGCAACAAAACTTAGTTTGAACAAAAAAGGTTGGAAAACTATTCACAAATCATGATACTATCATAAAACAGATAAATGCACTTTCCTGAGGTGCTAGTTTGAAGAGAACACTGTTAACCAATGCATTCTTGTGTTCTGTGCGTTTTTAAGCTTTCTCTCGGCCTGCAAACGCCTTTATAGTGAAGAAAGCAACAAAACTTAGTTTGAACAAAAAAGGTTGGAAAACTATTCACAAATCATGATACCATCATGAAACAGATAAACGTACTTTCCTGAGGTGCTAGTTTGAAGAGAACACTGTTAACCAATGTATTCTTGTGTTCTGTGCGTTTTTAAGCTTTCTCTCGGCCTGCAAACGCCTTTATAGTGAAGAAAGCAACAAAACTTAGTTTGAACAAAAAAGGTTGGAAAACTATTCACAAATCATGATACCATCATGAAACAGATAAACGTACTTTCCTGAGGTGCTAGTTTGAAGAGAACACTGTTAACCAATGCATTCTTGTGTTCTGTGCGTTTTTAAGCTTTCTCTCGTCCTGCAAACGCCTTTATAGTGAAGAAAGCAACAAAACTTAGTTTGAACAAAAAAGGTTGGAAAACTATTCACAAATCATGATACTATCATAAAACAGATAGATGCACTTTCCTGGGGTGCTAGTTTGAGGAGAACACTGTTAACCAATGCATTCTTGTGTTCTGTGCGTTTTTAAGCTTTCTCTCGGCCTGCAAACGCCTTTATAGTGAAGAAAGCAACAAAACTTAGTTTGAACAAAAAAGGTTGGAAAACTATTCACAAATCATGATACTATCATAAAACAGATAGATGCACTTTCCTGGGGTGCTAGTTTGAGGAGAACACTGTTAACCAATGCATTCTTGTGTTCTGTGCGTTTTTAAGCTTTCTCTCGGCCTGCAAACGCCTTTATAGTGAAGAAAGCAACAAAACTTAGTTTGAACAAAAAAGGTTGGAAAACTATTCACAAATCATGATACTATCATAAAACAGATAGATGCACTTTCCTGGGGTGCTAGTTTGAGGAGAACACTGTTAACCAATGCATTCTTGTGTTCTGTGCGTTTTTAAGCTTTCTCTCGGCCTGCAAACGCCTTTATAGTGAAGAAAGCAACAAAACTTAGTTTGAACAAAAAATGTTGGAAAACTATTCACAAATCATGATACCATAATGAACGTTTTTAAGCTTTCTGTCGTCCTGCAAACGCCTTTATAGTGAAGAAAGCAACAAAACTTAGTTTGAACAAAAAAGGTTGGAAAACTATTCACAAATCATGATACTATCATAAAACAGATAGATGCACTTTCCTGGGGTGCTAGTTTGAGGAGAACACTGTTAACCAATGCATTCTTGTGTTCTGTGCGTTTTTAAGCTTTCTCTCGTCCTGCAAACGCCTTTATAGTGAAGAAAGCAACAAAACTTAGTTTGAACAAAAAAGGTTGGAAAACTATTCACAAATCATGATACTATCATAAAACAGATAGATGCACTTTCCTGGGGTGCTAGTTTGAGGAGAACACTGTTAACCAATGCATTCTTGTGTTCTGTGCGTTTTTCAGCCTTCTCTCGGCCTGCAAACGCCCTAATAGTGAAGAAAGCAACAAAACTTAGTTTGAACAAAAAAGGTTGGAAAACTATTCACAAATCATGATACTATCATAAAACAGATAAATGCACTTTCCTGAGGTGCTAGTTTGAAGAGAACACTGTTAACCAATGCATTCTTGTGTTCTGTGCGTTTTTAAGCTTTCTCTCGGCCTGCAAACGCCTTTATAGTGAAGAAAGCAACAAAACTTAGTTTGAACAAAAAAGGTTGGAAAACTATTCACAAATCATGATACCATCATGAAACAGATAAACGTACTTTCCTGAGGTGCTAGTTTGAAGAGAACACTGTTAACCAATGTATTCTTGTGTTCTGTGCGTTTTTAAGCTTTCTCTCGGCCTGCAAACGCCTTTATAGTGAAGAAAGCAACAAAACTTAGTTTGAACAAAAAAGGTTGGAAAACTATTCACAAATCATGATACCATCATGAAACAGATAAACGTACTTTCCTGAGGTGCTAGTTTGAAGAGAACACTGTTAACCAATGCATTCTTGTGTTCTGTGCGTTTTTAAGCTTTCTCTCGTCCTGCAAACGCCTTTATAGTGAAGAAAGCAACAAAACTTAGTTTGAACAAAAAAGGTTGGAAAACTATTCACAAATCATGATACCATCATGAAACAGATAAACGTACTTTCCTGAGGTGCTAGTTTGAAGAGAACACTGTTAACCAATGCATTCTTGTGTTCTGTGCGTTTTTAAGCTTTCTCTCGTCCTGCAAACGCCTTTATAGTGAAGAAAGCAACAAAACTTAGTTTGAACAAAAAAGGTTGGAAAACTATTCACAAATCATGATACTATCATAAAACAGATAGATGCACTTTCCTGGGGTGCTAGTTTGAGGAGAACACTGTTAACCAATGCATTCTTGTGTTCTGTGCGTTTTTAAGCTTTCTCTCGGCCTGCAAACGCCTTTATAGTGAAGAAAGCAACAAAACTTAGTTTGAACAAAAAAGGTTGGAAAACTATTCACAAATCATGATACTATCATAAAACAGATAGATGCACTTTCCTGGGGTGCTAGTTTGAGGAGAACACTGTTAACCAATGCATTCTTGTGTTCTGTGCGTTTTTAAGCTTTCTCTCGGCCTGCAAACGCCTTTATAGTGAAGAAAGCAACAAAACTTAGTTTGAACAAAAAAGGTTGGAAAACTATTCACAAATCATGATACTATCATGAAACAGATAAACGTACTTTCCTGAGGTGCTAGTTTGAAGAGAACACTGTTAACCAATGCATTCTTGTGTTCTGTGCGTTTTTAAGCTTTCTCTCGTCCTGCAAACGCCTTTATAGTGAAGAAAGCAACAAAACTTAGTTTGAACAAAAAAGGTTGGAAAACTATTCACAAATCATGATACTATCATAAAACAGATAGATGCACTTTCCTGGGGTGCTAGTTTGAGGAGAACACTGTTAACCAATGCATTCTTGTGTTCTGTGCGTTTTTAAGCTTTCTCTCGGCCTGCAAACGCCTTTATAGTGAAGAAAGCAACAAAACTTAGTTTGAACAAAAAAGGTTGGAAAACTATTCACAAATCATGATACTATCATAAAACAGATAAATGCACTTTCCTGAGGTGCTAGTTTGAAGAGAACACTGTTAACCAATGCATTCTTGTGTTCTGTGCGTTTTTAAGCTTTCTCTCGGCCTGCAAACGCCTTTATAGTGAAGAAAGCAACAAAACTTAGTTTGAACAAAAAAGGTTGGAAAACTATTCACAAATCATGATACCATCATGAAACAGATAAACGTACTTTCCTGAGGTGCTAGTTTGAAGAGAACACTGTTAACCAATGTATTCTTGTGTTCTGTGCGTTTTTAAGCTTTCTCTCGGCCTGCAAACGCCTTTATAGTGAAGAAAGCAACAAAACTTAGTTTGAACAAAAAAGGTTGGAAAACTATTCACAAATCATGATACCATCATGAAACAGATAAACGTACTTTCCTGAGGTGCTAGTTTGAAGAGAACACTGTTAACCAATGCATTCTTGTGTTCTGTGCGTTTTTAAGCTTTCTCTCGTCCTGCAAACGCCTTTATAGTGAAGAAAGCAACAAAACTTAGTTTGAACAAAAAAGGTTGGAAAACTATTCACAAATCATGATACTATCATAAAACAGATAGATGCACTTTCCTGGGGTGCTAGTTTGAGGAGAACACTGTTAACCAATGCATTCTTGTGTTCTGTGCGTTTTTAAGCTTTCTCTCGGCCTGCAAACGCCTTTATAGTGAAGAAAGCAACAAAACTTAGTTTGAACAAAAAAGGTTGGAAAACTATTCACAAATCATGATACTATCATAAAACAGATAGATGCACTTTCCTGGGGTGCTAGTTTGAGGAGAACACTGTTAACCAATGCATTCTTGTGTTCTGTGCGTTTTTAAGCTTTCTCTCGGCCTGCAAACGCCTTTATAGTGAAGAAAGCAACAAAACTTAGTTTGAACAAAAAAGGTTGGAAAACTATTCACAAATCATGATACTATCATAAAACAGATAGATGCACTTTCCTGGGGTGCTAGTTTGAGGAGAACACTGTTAACCAATGCATTCTTGTGTTCTGTGCGTTTTTAAGCTTTCTCTCGGCCTGCAAACGCCTTTATAGTGAAGAAAGCAACAAAACTTAGTTTGAACAAAAAATGTTGGAAAACTATTCACAAATCATGATACCATAATGAACGTTTTTAAGCTTTCTGTCGTCCTGCAAACGCCTTTATAGTGAAGAAAGCAACAAAACTTAGTTTGAACAAAAAAGGTTGGAAAACTATTCACAAATCATGATACTATCATAAAACAGATAGATGCACTTTCCTGGGGTGCTAGTTTGAGGAGAACACTGTTAACCAATGCATTCTTGTGTTCTGTGCGTTTTTAAGCTTTCTCTCGTCCTGCAAACGCCTTTATAGTGAAGAAAGCAACAAAACTTAGTTTGAACAAAAAAGGTTGGAAAACTATTCACAAATCATGATACTATCATAAAACAGATAGATGCACTTTCCTGGGGTGCTAGTTTGAGGAGAACACTGTTAACCAATGCATTCTTGTGTTCTGTGCGTTTTTCAGCCTTCTCTCGGCCTGCAAACGCCCTAATAGTGAAGAAAGCAACAAAACTTAGTTTGAACAAAAAAGGTTGGAAAACTATTCACAAATCATGATACTATCATAAAACAGATAAATGCACTTTCCTGAGGTGCTAGTTTGAAGAGAACACTGTTAACCAATGCATTCTTGTGTTCTGTGCGTTTTTAAGCTTTCTCTCGGCCTGCAAACGCCTTTATAGTGAAGAAAGCAACAAAACTTAGTTTGAACAAAAAAGGTTGGAAAACTATTCACAAATCATGATACCATCATGAAACAGATAAACGTACTTTCCTGAGGTGCTAGTTTGAAGAGAACACTGTTAACCAATGTATTCTTGTGTTCTGTGCGTTTTTAAGCTTTCTCTCGGCCTGCAAACGCCTTTATAGTGAAGAAAGCAACAAAACTTAGTTTGAACAAAAAAGGTTGGAAAACTATTCACAAATCATGATACCATCATGAAACAGATAAACGTACTTTCCTGAGGTGCTAGTTTGAAGAGAACACTGTTAACCAATGCATTCTTGTGTTCTGTGCGTTTTTAAGCTTTCTCTCGTCCTGCAAACGCCTTTATAGTGAAGAAAGCAACAAAACTTAGTTTGAACAAAAAAGGTTGGAAAACTATTCACAAATCATGATACCATCATGAAACAGATAAACGTACTTTCCTGAGGTGCTAGTTTGAAGAGAACACTGTTAACCAATGCATTCTTGTGTTCTGTGCGTTTTTAAGCTTTCTCTCGTCCTGCAAACGCCTTTATAGTGAAGAAAGCAACAAAACTTAGTTTGAACAAAAAAGGTTGGAAAACTATTCACAAATCATGATACTATCATAAAACAGATAGATGCACTTTCCTGGGGTGCTAGTTTGAGGAGAACACTGTTAACCAATGCATTCTTGTGTTCTGTGCGTTTTTAAGCTTTCTCTCGGCCTGCAAACGCCTTTATAGTGAAGAAAGCAACAAAACTTAGTTTGAACAAAAAAGGTTGGAAAACTATTCACAAATCATGATACTATCATAAAACAGATAGATGCACTTTCCTGGGGTGCTAGTTTGAGGAGAACACTGTTAACCAATGCATTCTTGTGTTCTGTGCGTTTTTAAGCTTTCTCTCGGCCTGCAAACGCCTTTATAGTGAAGAAAGCAACAAAACTTAGTTTGAACAAAAAAGGTTGGAAAACTATTCACAAATCATGATACTATCATAAAACAGATAGATGCACTTTCCTGGGGTGCTAGTTTGAGGAGAACACTGTTAACCAATGCATTCTTGTGTTCTGTGCGTTTTTAAGCTTTCTCTCGTCCTGCAAACGCCTTTATAGTGAAGAAAGCAACAAAACTTAGTTTGAACAAAAAAGGTTGGAAAACTATTCACAAATCATGATACTATCATAAAACAGATAAATGCACTTTCCTGAGGTGCTAGTTTGAGGATAATTCTGTTAACCAATGCATTCTTGTGTTCTGTGCGTTTTTAAGCTTTCTCTCAGCCTGCAAACGCCTTTATAGTGAAGAAAGCAACAAAACTTAGTTTGAACAAAAAAGGTTGGAAAACTATTCACAAATCATGATACTATCATAAAACAGATAAATGCACTTTCCTGAGGTGCTAGTTTGAAGAGAACACTGTTAACCAATGCATTCTTGTGTTCTGTGCGTTTTTAAGCTTTCTCTCAGCCTGCAAACGCCCTATTTATGAAGAAAGCAACAAAACTTAGTTTGAACAAAAAAGGTTGGAAAACTATTCACAAATCATGATACTATCATAAAACAGATAGATGCACTTTCCTGGGGTGCTAGTTTGAGGAGAACACTGTTAACCAATGCATTCTTGTGTTCTGTGCGTTTTTAAGCTTTCTCTCGGCCTGCAAACGCCTTTATAGTGAAGAAAGCAACAAAACTTAGTTTGAACAAAAAAGGTTGGAAAACTATTCACAAATCATGATACCATCATAAAACAGATAAACGTACTTTTCTGAGGTGCTAGTTTGAGGAGAACACTGTTAACCAATGCATTCTTGTGTTCTGTGCGTTTTTAAGCTTTCTCTCAGCCTGCAAACGCCTTTATAGTGAAGAAAGCAACAAAACTTAGTTTGAACAAAAAAGGTTGGAAAACTATTCACAAATCATGATACTATCATAAAACAGATAGATGCACTTTCCTGGGGTGCTAGTTTGAGGAGAACACTGTTAACCAATGCATTCTTGTGTTCTGTGCGTTTTTAAGCTTTCTCTCGTCCTGCAGACGCCTTTATAGTGAAGAAAGCAACAAAACTTAGTTTGAACAAAAAAGGTTGGAAAACTATTCACAAATCATGATACTATCATAAAACAGATAGATGCACTTTCCTGGGGTGCTAGTTTGAGGAGAACACTGTTAACCAATGCATTCTTGTGTTCTGTGCGTTTTTAAGCTTTCTCTCGTCCTGCAAACGCCTTTATAGTGAAGAAAGCAACAAAACTTAGTTTGAACAAAAAAGGTTGGAAAACTATTCACAAATCATGATACTATCATAAAACAGATAAATGCACTTTCCTGAGGTGCTAGTTTGAAGAGAACACTGTTAACCAATGCATTCTTGTGTTCTGTGCGTTTTTAAGCTTTCTCTCAGCCTGCAAACGCCCTAATTGTGAAGAAAGCAACAAAACTTAGTTTGAACAAAAAAGGTTGGAAAACTATTCACAAATCATGATACTATCATAAAACAGATAGATGCACTTTCCTGGGGTGCTAGTTTGAGGAGAACACTGTTAACCAATGCATTCTTGTGTTCTGTGCGTTTTTAAGCTTTCTCTCGGCCTGCAAACGCCTTTATAGTGAAGAAAGCAACAAAACTTAGTTTGAACAAAAAAGGTTGGAAAACTATTCACAAATCATGATACTATCATAAAACAGATAAATGCACTTTCCTGAGGTGCTAGTTTGAGGATAATTCTGTTAACCAATGCATTCTTGTGTTCTGTGCGTTTTTAAGCTTTCTCTCGTCCTGCAGACGCCTTTATAGTGAAGAAAGCAACAAAACTTAGTTTGAACAAAAAAGGTTGGAAAACTATTCACAAATCATGATACTATCATAAAACAGATAGATGCACTTTCCTGGGGTGCTAGTTTGAGGAGAACACTGTTAACCAATGCATTCTTGTGTTCTGTGCGTTTTTAAGCTTTCTCTCGTCCTGCAAACGCCTTTATAGTGAAGAAAGCAACAAAACTTAGTTTGAACAAAAAAGGTTGGAAAACTATTCACAAATCATGATACTATCATAAAACAGATAAATGCACTTTCCTGAGGTGCTAGTTTGAAGAGAACACTGTTAACCAATGCATTCTTGTGTTCTGTGCGTTTTTAAGCTTTCTCTCAGCCTGCAAACGCCCTAATTGTGAAGAAAGCAACAAAACTTAGTTTGAACAAAAAAGGTTGGAAAACTATTCACAAATCATGATACTATCATAAAACAGATAGATGCACTTTCCTGGGGTGCTAGTTTGAGGAGAACACTGTTAACCAATGCATTCTTGTGTTCTGTGCGTTTTTAAGCTTTCTCTCGGCCTGCAAACGCCTTTATAGTGAAGAAAGCAACAAAACTTAGTTTGAACAAAAAAGGTTGGAAAACTATTCACAAATCATGATACTATCATAAAACAGATAAATGCACTTTCCTGAGGTGCTAGTTTGAGGATAATTCTGTTAACCAATGCATTCTTGTGTTCTGTGCGTTTTTAAGCTTTCTCTCAGCCTGCAAACGCCTTTATAGTGAAGAAAGCAACAAAACTTAGTTTGAACAAAAAAGGTTGGAAAACTATTCACAAATCATGATACTATCATAAAACAGATAGATGCACTTTCCTGGGGTGCTAGTTTGAGGAGAACACTGTTAACCAATGCATTCTTGTGTTCTGTGCGTTTTTAAGCTTTCTCTCGTCCTGCAAACGCCTTTATAGTGAAGAAAGCAACAAAACTTAGTTTGAACAAAAAAGGTTGGAAAACTATTCACAAATCATGATACTATCATAAAACAGATAGATGCACTTTCCTGGGGTGCTAGTTTGAGGAGAACACTGTTAACCAATGCATTCTTGTGTTCTGTGCGTTTTTAAGCTTTCTCTCGTCCTGCAAACGCCTTTATAGTGAAGAAAGCAACAAAACTTAGTTTGAACAAAAAAGGTTGGAAAACTATTCACAAATCATGATACTATCATAAAACAGATAAATGCACTTTCCTGAGGTGCTAGTTTGAAGAGAACACTGTTAACCAATGCATTCTTGTGTTCTGTGCGTTTTTAAGCTTTCTCTCGGCCTGCAAACGCCTTTATAGTGAAGAAAGCAACAAAACTTAGTTTGAACAAAAAAGGTTGGAAAACTATTCACAAATCATGATACTATCATAAAACAGATAGATGCACTTTCCTGGGGTGCTAGTTTGAGGAGAACACTGTTAACCAATGCATTCTTGTGTTCTGTGCGTTTTTAAGCTTTCTCTCGGCCTGCAAACGCCTTTATAGTGAAGAAAGCAACAAAACTTAGTTTGAACAAAAAATGTTGGAAAACTATTCACAAATCATGATACCATAATGAACGTTTTTAAGCTTTCTGTCGTCCTGCAAACGCCTTTATAGTGAAGAAAGCAACAAAACTTAGTTTGAACAAAAAAGGTTGGAAAACTATTCACAAATCATGATACTATCATAAAACAGATAGATGCACTTTCCTGGGGTGCTAGTTTGAGGAGAACACTGTTAACCAATGCATTCTTGTGTTCTGTGCGTTTTTAAGCTTTCTCTCGTCCTGCAAACGCCTTTATAGTGAAGAAAGCAACAAAACTTAGTTTGAACAAAAAAGGTTGGAAAACTATTCACAAATCATGATACTATCATAAAACAGATAGATGCACTTTCCTGGGGTGCTAGTTTGAGGAGAACACTGTTAACCAATGCATTCTTGTGTTCTGTGCGTTTTTCAGCCTTCTCTCGGCCTGCAAACGCCCTAATAGTGAAGAAAGCAACAAAACTTAGTTTGAACAAAAAAGGTTGGAAAACTATTCACAAATCATGATACTATCATAAAACAGATAAATGCACTTTCCTGAGGTGCTAGTTTGAAGAGAACACTGTTAACCAATGCATTCTTGTGTTCTGTGCGTTTTTAAGCTTTCTCTCGGCCTGCAAACGCCTTTATAGTGAAGAAAGCAACAAAACTTAGTTTGAACAAAAAAGGTTGGAAAACTATTCACAAATCATGATACCATCATGAAACAGATAAACGTACTTTTCTGAGGTGCTAGTTTGAAGAGAACACTGTTAACCAATGTATTCTTGTGTTCTGTGCGTTTTTAAGCTTTCTCTCGGCCTGCAAACGCCTTTATAGTGAAGAAAGCAACAAAACTTAGTTTGAACAAAAAAGGTTGGAAAACTATTCACAAATCATGATACCATCATGAAACAGATAAACGTACTTTCCTGAGGTGCTAGTTTGAAGAGAACACTGTTAACCAATGCATTCTTGTGTTCTGTGCGTTTTTAAGCTTTCTCTCGTCCTGCAAACGCCTTTATAGTGAAGAAAGCAACAAAACTTAGTTTGAACAAAAAAGGTTGGAAAACTATTCACAAATCATGATACTATCATAAAACAGATAGATGCACTTTCCTGGGGTGCTAGTTTGAGGAGAACACTGTTAACCAATGCATTCTTGTGTTCTGTGCGTTTTTAAGCTTTCTCTCGGCCTGCAAACGCCTTTATAGTGAAGAAAGCAACAAAACTTAGTTTGAACAAAAAAGGTTGGAAAACTATTCACAAATCATGATACTATCATAAAACAGATAGATGCACTTTCCTGGGGTGCTAGTTTGAGGAGAACACTGTTAACCAATGCATTCTTGTGTTCTGTGCGTTTTTAAGCTTTCTCTCGGCCTGCAAACGCCTTTATAGTGAAGAAAGCAACAAAACTTAGTTTGAACAAAAAAGGTTGGAAAACTATTCACAAATCATGATACTATCATAAAACAGATAGATGCACTTTCCTGGGGTGCTAGTTTGAGGAGAACACTGTTAACCAATGCATTCTTGTGTTCTGTGCGTTTTTAAGCTTTCTCTCGTCCTGCAAACGCCTTTATAGTGAAGAAAGCACCAAAACTTAGTTTGAACAAAAAAGGTTGGAAAACTATTCACAAATCATGATACTATCATAAAACAGATAAATGCACTTTCCTGAGGTGCTAGTTTGAGGATAATTCTGTTAACCAATGCATTCTTGTGTTCTGTGCGTTTTTAAGCTTTCTCTCAGCCTGCAAACGCCTTTATAGTGAAGAAAGCAACAAAACTTAGTTTGAACAAAAAAGGTTGGAAAACTATTCACAAATCATGATACTATCATAAAACAGATAAATGCACTTTCCTGAGGTGCTAGTTTGAAGAGAACACTGTTAACCAATGCATTCTTGTGTTCTGTGCGTTTTTAAGCTTTCTCTCAGCCTGCAAACGCCCTAATTATGAAGAAAGCAACAAAACTTAGTTTGAACAAAAAAGGTTGGAAAACTATTCACAAATCATGATACTATCATAAAACAGATAGATGCACTTTCCTGGGGTGCTAGTTTGAGGAGAACACTGTTAACCAATGCATTCTTGTGTTCTGTGCGTTTTTAAGCTTTCTCTCGGCCTGCAAACGCCTTTATAGTGAAGAAAGCAACAAAACTTAGTTTGAACAAAAAAGGTTGGAAAACTATTCACAAATCATGATACTATCATAAAACAGATAGATGCACTTTCCTGGGGTGCTAGTTTGAGGAGAACACTGTTAACCAATGCATTCTTGTGTTCTGTGCGTTTTTAAGCTTTCTCTCGGCCTGCAAACGCCTTTATAGTGAAGAAAGCAACAAAACTTAGTTTGAACAAAAAAGGTTGGAAAACTATTCACAAATCATGATACTATCATAAAACAGATAGATGCACTTTCCTGGGGTGCTAGTTTGAGGAGAACACTGTTAACCAATGCATTCTTGTGTTCTGTGCGTTTTTAAGCTTTCTCTCGTCCTGCAAACGCCTTTATAGTGAAGAAAGCAACAAAACTTAGTTTGAACAAAAAAGGTTGGAAAACTATTCACAAATCATGATACTATCATAAAACAGATAAATGCACTTTCCTGAGGTGCTAGTTTGAGGATAATTCTGTTAACCAATGCATTCTTGTGTTCTGTGCGTTTTTAAGCTTTCTCTCAGCCTGCAAACGCCTTTATAGTGAAGAAAGCAACAAAACTTAGTTTGAACAAAAAAGGTTGGAAAACTATTCACAAATCATGATACTATCATAAAACAGATAAATGCACTTTCCTGAGGTGCTAGTTTGAAGAGAACACTGTTAACCAATGCATTCTTGTGTTCTGTGCGTTTTTAAGCTTTCTCTCAGCCTGCAAACGCCCTAATTATGAAGAAAGCAACAAAACTTAGTTTGAACAAAAAAGGTTGGAAAACTATTCACAAATCATGATACTATCATAAAACAGATAGATGCACTTTCCTGGGGTGCTAGTTTGAGGAGAACACTGTTAACCAATGCATTCTTGTGTTCTGTGCGTTTTTAAGCTTTCTCTCGGCCTGCAAACGCCTTTATAGTGAAGAAAGCAACAAAACTTAGTTTGAACAAAAAAGGTTGGAAAACTATTCACAAATCATGATACCATCATGAAACAGATAAACGTACTTTCCTGAGGTGCTAGTTTGAGGAGAACACTGTTAACCAATGCATTCTTGTGTTCTGTGCGTTTTTCAGCTTTCTCTCGGCCTGCAAACGCCTTTATAGTGAAGAAAGCACCAAAACTTAGTTTGAACAAAAAAGGTTGGAAAACTATTCACAAATCATGATACCATCATAAAACAGATAAACGTACTTTTCTGAGGTGCTAGTTTGAGGAGAACACTGTTAACCAATGCATTCTTGTGTTCTGTGCGTTTTTAAGCTTTCTCTCGGCCTGCAAACGCCTTTATAGTGAAGAAAGCAACAAAACTTAGTTTGAACAAAAAAGGTTGGAAAACTATTCACAAATCATGATACTATCATAAAACAGATAAATGCACTTTCCTGAGGTGCTAGTTTGAGGAGAATTCTGTTAACCAATGCATTCTTGTGTTCTGTGCGTTTTTAAGCTTTCTCTCAGCCTGCAAACGCCTTTATAGTGAAGAAAGCAACAAAACTTAGTTTGAACAAAAAAGGTTGGAAAACTATTCACAAATCATGATGCTATCATAAAACAGATGAATGCACTTTCCTGAGGTGCTAGTTTGAAGAGAACACTGTTAACCAATGCATTCTTGTGTTCTGTGCGTTTTTAAGCTTTCTCTCGGCCTGCAAACGCCTTTATAGTGAAGAAAGCAACAAAACTTATTTTGAACAAAAAAGGTTGGAAAACTATTCACAAATCATGATGCTATCATAAAACAGATGAATGCACTTTCCTGAGGTGCTAGTTTGAAGAGAACACTGTTAACCAATGCATTCTTGTGTTCTGTGCGTTTTTAAGCTTTCTCTCGGCCTGCAAACGCCTTTATAGTGAAGAAAGCAACAAAACTTAGTTTGAACAAAAAAGGTTGGAAAACTATTCACAAATCATGATACTATCATAAAACAGATAGATGCACTTTCCTGGGGTGCTAGTTTGAGGGGAACACTGTTAACCAATGCATTCTTGTGTTCTGTGCGTTTTTAAGCTTTCTCTCAGCCTGCAAACGCCTTTATAGTGAAGAAAGCAACAAAACTTAGTTTGAACAAAAAAGGTTGGAAAACTATTCACAAATCATGATACTATCATAAAACAGATAGATGCACTTTCCTGGGGTGCTAGTTTGAGGAGAACACTGTTAACCAATGCATTCTTGTGTTCTGTGCGTTTTTAAGCTTTCTCTCGTCCTGCAAACGCCTTTATAGTGAAGAAAGCAACAAAACTTAGTTTGAACAAAAAAGGTTGGAAAACTATTCACAAATCATGATACCATCATGAAACAGATAAACGTACTTTCCTGAGGTGCTAGTTTGAAGAGAACACTGTTAACCAATGCATTCTTGTGTTCTGTGCGTTTTTCAGCTTTCTCTCGGCCTGCAAACGCCTTTATAGTGAAGAAAGCACCAAAACTTAGTTTGAACAAAAAAGGTTGGAAAACTATTCACAAATCATGATACCATCATAAAACAGATAAACGTACTTTTCTGAGGTGCTAGTTTGAGGAGAACACTGTTAACCAATGCATTCTTGTGTTCTGTGCGTTTTTAAGCTTTCTCTCGGCCTGCAAACGCCTTTATAGTGAAGAAAGCAACAAAACTTAGTTTGAACAAAAAAGGTTGGAAAACTATTCACAAATCATGATACTATCATAAAACAGATAAATGCACTTTCCTGAGGTGCTAGTTTGAGGAGAATTCTGTTAACCAATGCATTCTTGTGTTCTGTGCGTTTTTAAGCTTTCTCTCAGCCTGCAAACGCCTTTATAGTGAAGAAAGCAACAAAACTTAGTTTGAACAAAAAAGGTTGGAAAACTATTCACAAATCATGATGCTATCATAAACAGATGAATGCACTTTCCTGAGGTGCTAGTTTGAAGAGAACACTGTTAACCAATGCATTCTTGTGTTCTGTGCGTTTTTAAGCTTTCTCTCGGCCTGCAAACGCCTTTATAGTGAAGAAAGCAACAAAACTTATTTTGAACAAAAAAGGTTGGAAAACTATTCACAAATCATGATGCTATCATAAAACAGATGAATGCACCTCAGGAAAGTGCATTCATCTGTTTTATGATAGCATCATGATTTGTGAATAGTTTTCCAACCTTTTTTGTTCAAAATAAGTTTTGTTGCTTTCTTCACTATAAAGGCGTTTGCAGGCCGAGAGAAAGCTTAAAAACGCACAGAACACAAGAATGCATTGGTTAACAGTGTTCTCTTCAAACTAGCACCTCAGGAAAGTGCATTCATCTGTTTTATGATAGCATCATGATTTGTGAATAGTTTTCCAACCTTTTTTGTTCAAACTAAGTTTTGTTGCTTTCTTCACTATAAAGGCGTTTGCAGGCTGAGAGAAAGCTTAAAAACGCACAGAACACAAGAATGCATTGGTTAACAGAATTCTCCTCAAACTAGCACCTCAGGAAAGTGCATTTATCTGTTTTATGATAGTATCATGATTTGTGAATAGTTTTCCAACCTTTTTTGTTCAAACTAAGTTTTGTTGCTTTCTTCACTATAAAGGCGTTTGCAGGCCGAGAGAAAGCTTAAAAACGCACAGAACACAAGAATGCATTGGTTAACAGTGTTCTCCTCAAACTAGCACCTCAGAAAAGTACGTTTATCTGTTTTATGATGGTATCATGATTTGTGAATAGTTTTCCAACCTTTTTTGTTCAAACTAAGTTTTGGTGCTTTCTTCACTATAAAGGCGTTTGCAGGCCGAGAGAAAGCTGAAAAACGCACAGAACACAAGAATGCATTGGTTAACAGTGTTCTCTTCAAACTAGCACCTCAGGAAAGTACGTTTATCTGTTTCATGATGGTATCATGATTTGTGAATAGTTTTCCAACCTTTTTTGTTCAAACTAAGTTTTGTTGCTTTCTTCACTATAAAGGCGTTTGCAGGACGAGAGAAAGCTTAAAAACGCACAGAACACAAGAATGCATTGGTTAACAGTGTTCTCCTCAAACTAGCACCCCAGGAAAGTGCATCTATCTGTTTTATGATAGTATCATGATTTGTGAATAGTTTTCCAACCTTTTTTGTTCAAACTAAGTTTTGTTGCTTTCTTCACTATAAAGGCGTTTGCAGGCTGAGAGAAAGCTTAAAAACGCACAGAACACAAGAATGCATTGGTTAACAGTGTTCCCCTCAAACTAGCACCCCAGGAAAGTGCATCTATCTGTTTTATGATAGTATCATGATTTGTGAATAGTTTTCCAACCTTTTTTGTTCAAACTAAGTTTTGTTGCTTTCTTCACTATAAAGGCGTTTGCAGGCCGAGAGAAAGCTTAAAAACGCACAGAACACAAGAATGCATTGGTTAACAGTGTTCTCTTCAAACTAG
The DNA here is from genome assembly GCF_964276395.1 of Gasterosteus aculeatus. Classification (NCBI taxonomy): domain Eukaryota; kingdom Metazoa; phylum Chordata; class Actinopteri; order Perciformes; family Gasterosteidae; genus Gasterosteus; species Gasterosteus aculeatus. The sequence goes on along the minus strand of NC_135692.1, from coordinate 4,267,182 downwards.
CACCTCAGGAAAGTGCATTCATCTGTTTTATGATAGCATCATGATTTGTGAATAGTTTTCCAACCTTTTTTGTTCAAAATAAGTTTTGTTGCTTTCTTCACTATAAAGGCGTTTGCAGGCCGAGAGAAAGCTTAAAAACGCACAGAACACAAGAATGCATTGGTTAACAGTGTTCTCTTCAAACTAGCACCTCAGGAAAGTGCATTCATCTGTTTTATGATAGCATCATGATTTGTGAATAGTTTTCCAACCTTTTTTGTTCAAACTAAGTTTTGTTGCTTTCTTCACTATAAAGGCGTTTGCAGGCTGAGAGAAAGCTTAAAAACGCACAGAACACAAGAATGCATTGGTTAACAGAATTCTCCTCAAACTAGCACCTCAGGAAAGTGCATTTATCTGTTTTATGATAGTATCATGATTTGTGAATAGTTTTCCAACCTTTTTTGTTCAAACTAAGTTTTGTTGCTTTCTTCACTATAAAGGCGTTTGCAGGCCGAGAGAAAGCTTAAAAACGCACAGAACACAAGAATGCATTGGTTAACAGTGTTCTCCTCAAACTAGCACCTCAGAAAAGTACGTTTATCTGTTTTATGATGGTATCATGATTTGTGAATAGTTTTCCAACCTTTTTTGTTCAAACTAAGTTTTGGTGCTTTCTTCACTATAAAGGCGTTTGCAGGCCGAGAGAAAGCTGAAAAACGCACAGAACACAAGAATGCATTGGTTAACAGTGTTCTCCTCAAACTAGCACCTCAGGAAAGTACGTTTATCTGTTTCATGATGGTATCATGATTTGTGAATAGTTTTCCAACCTTTTTTGTTCAAACTAAGTTTTGTTGCTTTCTTCACTATAAAGGCGTTTGCAGGCCGAGAGAAAGCTTAAAAACGCACAGAACACAAGAATGCATTGGTTAACAGTGTTCTCCTCAAACTAGCACCCCAGGAAAGTGCATCTATCTGTTTTATGATAGTATCATGATTTGTGAATAGTTTTCCAACCTTTTTTGTTCAAACTAAGTTTTGTTGCTTTCTTCATAATTAGGGCGTTTGCAGGCTGAGAGAAAGCTTAAAAACGCACAGAACACAAGAATGCATTGGTTAACAGTGTTCTCTTCAAACTAGCACCTCAGGAAAGTGCATTTATCTGTTTTATGATAGTATCATGATTTGTGAATAGTTTTCCAACCTTTTTTGTTCAAACTAAGTTTTGTTGCTTTCTTCACTATAAAGGCGTTTGCAGGCTGAGAGAAAGCTTAAAAACGCACAGAACACAAGAATGCATTGGTTAACAGAATTATCCTCAAACTAGCACCTCAGGAAAGTGCATTTATCTGTTTTATGATAGTATCATGATTTGTGAATAGTTTTCCAACCTTTTTTGTTCAAACTAAGTTTTGTTGCTTTCTTCACTATAAAGGCGTTTGCAGGACGAGAGAAAGCTTAAAAACGCACAGAACACAAGAATGCATTGGTTAACAGTGTTCTCCTCAAACTAGCACCCCAGGAAAGTGCATCTATCTGTTTTATGATAGTATCATGATTTGTGAATAGTTTTCCAACCTTTTTTGTTCAAACTAAGTTTTGTTGCTTTCTTCACTATAAAGGCGTTTGCAGGCCGAGAGAAAGCTTAAAAACGCACAGAACACAAGAATGCATTGGTTAACAGTGTTCTCCTCAAACTAGCACCCCAGGAAAGTGCATCTATCTGTTTTATGATAGTATCATGATTTGTGAATAGTTTTCCAACCTTTTTTGTTCAAACTAAGTTTTGTTGCTTTCTTCACTATAAAGGCGTTTGCAGGCCGAGAGAAAGCTTAAAAACGCACAGAACACAAGAATGCATTGGTTAACAGTGTTCTCCTCAAACTAGCACCCCAGGAAAGTGCATCTATCTGTTTTATGATAGTATCATGATTTGTGAATAGTTTTCCAACCTTTTTTGTTCAAACTAAGTTTTGTTGCTTTCTTCATAATTAGGGCGTTTGCAGGCTGAGAGAAAGCTTAAAAACGCACAGAACACAAGAATGCATTGGTTAACAGTGTTCTCTTCAAACTAGCACCTCAGGAAAGTGCATTTATCTGTTTTATGATAGTATCATGATTTGTGAATAGTTTTCCAACCTTTTTTGTTCAAACTAAGTTTTGTTGCTTTCTTCACTATAAAGGCGTTTGCAGGCTGAGAGAAAGCTTAAAAACGCACAGAACACAAGAATGCATTGGTTAACAGAATTATCCTCAAACTAGCACCTCAGGAAAGTGCATTTATCTGTTTTATGATAGTATCATGATTTGTGAATAGTTTTCCAACCTTTTTTGTTCAAACTAAGTTTTGGTGCTTTCTTCACTATAAAGGCGTTTGCAGGACGAGAGAAAGCTTAAAAACGCACAGAACACAAGAATGCATTGGTTAACAGTGTTCTCCTCAAACTAGCACCCCAGGAAAGTGCATCTATCTGTTTTATGATAGTATCATGATTTGTGAATAGTTTTCCAACCTTTTTTGTTCAAACTAAGTTTTGTTGCTTTCTTCACTATAAAGGCGTTTGCAGGCCGAGAGAAAGCTTAAAAACGCACAGAACACAAGAATGCATTGGTTAACAGTGTTCTCCTCAAACTAGCACCCCAGGAAAGTGCATCTATCTGTTTTATGATAGTATCATGATTTGTGAATAGTTTTCCAACCTTTTTTGTTCAAACTAAGTTTTGTTGCTTTCTTCACTATAAAGGCGTTTGCAGGCCGAGAGAAAGCTTAAAAACGCACAGAACACAAGAATGCATTGGTTAACAGTGTTCTCCTCAAACTAGCACCCCAGGAAAGTGCATCTATCTGTTTTATGATAGTATCATGATTTGTGAATAGTTTTCCAACCTTTTTTGTTCAAACTAAGTTTTGTTGCTTTCTTCACTATAAAGGCGTTTGCAGGACGAGAGAAAGCTTAAAAACGCACAGAACACAAGAATGCATTGGTTAACAGTGTTCTCTTCAAACTAGCACCTCAGGAAAGTACGTTTATCTGTTTCATGATGGTATCATGATTTGTGAATAGTTTTCCAACCTTTTTTGTTCAAACTAAGTTTTGTTGCTTTCTTCACTATAAAGGCGTTTGCAGGCCGAGAGAAAGCTTAAAAACGCACAGAACACAAGAATACATTGGTTAACAGTGTTCTCTTCAAACTAGCACCTCAGAAAAGTACGTTTATCTGTTTCATGATGGTATCATGATTTGTGAATAGTTTTCCAACCTTTTTTGTTCAAACTAAGTTTTGTTGCTTTCTTCACTATAAAGGCGTTTGCAGGCCGAGAGAAAGCTTAAAAACGCACAGAACACAAGAATGCATTGGTTAACAGTGTTCTCTTCAAACTAGCACCTCAGGAAAGTGCATTTATCTGTTTTATGATAGTATCATGATTTGTGAATAGTTTTCCAACCTTTTTTGTTCAAACTAAGTTTTGTTGCTTTCTTCACTATTAGGGCGTTTGCAGGCCGAGAGAAGGCTGAAAAACGCACAGAACACAAGAATGCATTGGTTAACAGTGTTCTCCTCAAACTAGCACCCCAGGAAAGTGCATCTATCTGTTTTATGATAGTATCATGATTTGTGAATAGTTTTCCAACCTTTTTTGTTCAAACTAAGTTTTGTTGCTTTCTTCACTATAAAGGCGTTTGCAGGACGAGAGAAAGCTTAAAAACGCACAGAACACAAGAATGCATTGGTTAACAGTGTTCTCCTCAAACTAGCACCCCAGGAAAGTGCATCTATCTGTTTTATGATAGTATCATGATTTGTGAATAGTTTTCCAACCTTTTTTGTTCAAACTAAGTTTTGTTGCTTTCTTCACTATAAAGGCGTTTGCAGGACGACAGAAAGCTTAAAAACGTTCATTATGGTATCATGATTTGTGAATAGTTTTCCAACATTTTTTGTTCAAACTAAGTTTTGTTGCTTTCTTCACTATAAAGGCGTTTGCAGGCCGAGAGAAAGCTTAAAAACGCACAGAACACAAGAATGCATTGGTTAACAGTGTTCTCCTCAAACTAGCACCCCAGGAAAGTGCATCTATCTGTTTTATGATAGTATCATGATTTGTGAATAGTTTTCCAACCTTTTTTGTTCAAACTAAGTTTTGTTGCTTTCTTCACTATAAAGGCGTTTGCAGGCCGAGAGAAAGCTTAAAAACGCACAGAACACAAGAATGCATTGGTTAACAGTGTTCTCTTCAAACTAGCACCTCAGGAAAGTGCATTTATCTGTTTTATGATAGTATCATGATTTGTGAATAGTTTTCCAACCTTTTTTGTTCAAACTAAGTTTTGTTGCTTTCTTCACTATAAAGGCGTTTGCAGGACGAGAGAAAGCTTAAAAACGCACAGAACACAAGAATGCATTGGTTAACAGTGTTCTCCTCAAACTAGCACCCCAGGAAAGTGCATCTATCTGTTTTATGATAGTATCATGATTTGTGAATAGTTTTCCAACCTTTTTTGTTCAAACTAAGTTTTGTTGCTTTCTTCACTATAAAGGCGTTTGCAGGACGAGAGAAAGCTTAAAAACGCACAGAACACAAGAATGCATTGGTTAACAGTGTTCTCCTCAAACTAGCACCCCAGGAAAGTGCATCTATCTGTTTTATGATAGTATCATGATTTGTGAATAGTTTTCCAACCTTTTTTGTTCAAACTAAGTTTTGTTGCTTTCTTCACTATAAAGGCGTTTGCAGGCTGAGAGAAAGCTTAAAAACGCACAGAACACAAGAATGCATTGGTTAACAGAATTATCCTCAAACTAGCACCTCAGGAAAGTGCATTTATCTGTTTTATGATAGTATCATGATTTGTGAATAGTTTTCCAACCTTTTTTGTTCAAACTAAGTTTTGTTGCTTTCTTCACTATAAAGGCGTTTGCAGGCCGAGAGAAAGCTTAAAAACGCACAGAACACAAGAATGCATTGGTTAACAGTGTTCTCCTCAAACTAGCACCCCAGGAAAGTGCATCTATCTGTTTTATGATAGTATCATGATTTGTGAATAGTTTTCCAACCTTTTTTGTTCAAACTAAGTTTTGTTGCTTTCTTCACAATTAGGGCGTTTGCAGGCTGAGAGAAAGCTTAAAAACGCACAGAACACAAGAATGCATTGGTTAACAGTGTTCTCTTCAAACTAGCACCTCAGGAAAGTGCATTTATCTGTTTTATGATAGTATCATGATTTGTGAATAGTTTTCCAACCTTTTTTGTTCAAACTAAGTTTTGTTGCTTTCTTCACTATAAAGGCGTTTGCAGGACGAGAGAAAGCTTAAAAACGCACAGAACACAAGAATGCATTGGTTAACAGTGTTCTCCTCAAACTAGCACCCCAGGAAAGTGCATCTATCTGTTTTATGATAGTATCATGATTTGTGAATAGTTTTCCAACCTTTTTTGTTCAAACTAAGTTTTGTTGCTTTCTTCACTATAAAGGCGTCTGCAGGACGAGAGAAAGCTTAAAAACGCACAGAACACAAGAATGCATTGGTTAACAGAATTATCCTCAAACTAGCACCTCAGGAAAGTGCATTTATCTGTTTTATGATAGTATCATGATTTGTGAATAGTTTTCCAACCTTTTTTGTTCAAACTAAGTTTTGTTGCTTTCTTCACTATAAAGGCGTTTGCAGGCCGAGAGAAAGCTTAAAAACGCACAGAACACAAGAATGCATTGGTTAACAGTGTTCTCCTCAAACTAGCACCCCAGGAAAGTGCATCTATCTGTTTTATGATAGTATCATGATTTGTGAATAGTTTTCCAACCTTTTTTGTTCAAACTAAGTTTTGTTGCTTTCTTCACAATTAGGGCGTTTGCAGGCTGAGAGAAAGCTTAAAAACGCACAGAACACAAGAATGCATTGGTTAACAGTGTTCTCTTCAAACTAGCACCTCAGGAAAGTGCATTTATCTGTTTTATGATAGTATCATGATTTGTGAATAGTTTTCCAACCTTTTTTGTTCAAACTAAGTTTTGTTGCTTTCTTCACTATAAAGGCGTTTGCAGGACGAGAGAAAGCTTAAAAACGCACAGAACACAAGAATGCATTGGTTAACAGTGTTCTCCTCAAACTAGCACCCCAGGAAAGTGCATCTATCTGTTTTATGATAGTATCATGATTTGTGAATAGTTTTCCAACCTTTTTTGTTCAAACTAAGTTTTGTTGCTTTCTTCACTATAAAGGCGTCTGCAGGACGAGAGAAAGCTTAAAAACGCACAGAACACAAGAATGCATTGGTTAACAGTGTTCTCCTCAAACTAGCACCCCAGGAAAGTGCATCTATCTGTTTTATGATAGTATCATGATTTGTGAATAGTTTTCCAACCTTTTTTGTTCAAACTAAGTTTTGTTGCTTTCTTCACTATAAAGGCGTTTGCAGGCTGAGAGAAAGCTTAAAAACGCACAGAACACAAGAATGCATTGGTTAACAGTGTTCTCCTCAAACTAGCACCTCAGAAAAGTACGTTTATCTGTTTTATGATGGTATCATGATTTGTGAATAGTTTTCCAACCTTTTTTGTTCAAACTAAGTTTTGTTGCTTTCTTCACTATAAAGGCGTTTGCAGGCCGAGAGAAAGCTTAAAAACGCACAGAACACAAGAATGCATTGGTTAACAGTGTTCTCCTCAAACTAGCACCCCAGGAAAGTGCATCTATCTGTTTTATGATAGTATCATGATTTGTGAATAGTTTTCCAACCTTTTTTGTTCAAACTAAGTTTTGTTGCTTTCTTCATAAATAGGGCGTTTGCAGGCTGAGAGAAAGCTTAAAAACGCACAGAACACAAGAATGCATTGGTTAACAGTGTTCTCTTCAAACTAGCACCTCAGGAAAGTGCATTTATCTGTTTTATGATAGTATCATGATTTGTGAATAGTTTTCCAACCTTTTTTGTTCAAACTAAGTTTTGTTGCTTTCTTCACTATAAAGGCGTTTGCAGGCTGAGAGAAAGCTTAAAAACGCACAGAACACAAGAATGCATTGGTTAACAGAATTATCCTCAAACTAGCACCTCAGGAAAGTGCATTTATCTGTTTTATGATAGTATCATGATTTGTGAATAGTTTTCCAACCTTTTTTGTTCAAACTAAGTTTTGTTGCTTTCTTCACTATAAAGGCGTTTGCAGGACGAGAGAAAGCTTAAAAACGCACAGAACACAAGAATGCATTGGTTAACAGTGTTCTCCTCAAACTAGCACCCCAGGAAAGTGCATCTATCTGTTTTATGATAGTATCATGATTTGTGAATAGTTTTCCAACCTTTTTTGTTCAAACTAAGTTTTGTTGCTTTCTTCACTATAAAGGCGTTTGCAGGCCGAGAGAAAGCTTAAAAACGCACAGAACACAAGAATGCATTGGTTAACAGTGTTCTCCTCAAACTAGCACCCCAGGAAAGTGCATCTATCTGTTTTATGATAGTATCATGATTTGTGAATAGTTTTCCAACCTTTTTTGTTCAAACTAAGTTTTGTTGCTTTCTTCACTATAAAGGCGTTTGCAGGCCGAGAGAAAGCTTAAAAACGCACAGAACACAAGAATGCATTGGTTAACAGTGTTCTCCTCAAACTAGCACCCCAGGAAAGTGCATCTATCTGTTTTATGATAGTATCATGATTTGTGAATAGTTTTCCAACCTTTTTTGTTCAAACTAAGTTTTGTTGCTTTCTTCACTATAAAGGCGTTTGCAGGACGAGAGAAAGCTTAAAAACGCACAGAACACAAGAATGCATTGGTTAACAGTGTTCTCTTCAAACTAGCACCTCAGGAAAGTACGTTTATCTGTTTCATGATGGTATCATGATTTGTGAATAGTTTTCCAACCTTTTTTGTTCAAACTAAGTTTTGTTGCTTTCTTCACTATAAAGGCGTTTGCAGGACGAGAGAAAGCTTAAAAACGCACAGAACACAAGAATGCATTGGTTAACAGTGTTCTCTTCAAACTAGCACCTCAGGAAAGTACGTTTATCTGTTTCATGATGGTATCATGATTTGTGAATAGTTTTCCAACCTTTTTTGTTCAAACTAAGTTTTGTTGCTTTCTTCACTATAAAGGCGTTTGCAGGCCGAGAGAAAGCTTAAAAACGCACAGAACACAAGAATACATTGGTTAACAGTGTTCTCTTCAAACTAGCACCTCAGGAAAGTACGTTTATCTGTTTCATGATGGTATCATGATTTGTGAATAGTTTTCCAACCTTTTTTGTTCAAACTAAGTTTTGTTGCTTTCTTCACTATAAAGGCGTTTGCAGGCCGAGAGAAAGCTTAAAAACGCACAGAACACAAGAATGCATTGGTTAACAGTGTTCTCTTCAAACTAGCACCTCAGGAAAGTGCATTTATCTGTTTTATGATAGTATCATGATTTGTGAATAGTTTTCCAACCTTTTTTGTTCAAACTAAGTTTTGTTGCTTTCTTCACTATTAGGGCGTTTGCAGGCCGAGAGAAGGCTGAAAAACGCACAGAACACAAGAATGCATTGGTTAACAGTGTTCTCCTCAAACTAGCACCCCAGGAAAGTGCATCTATCTGTTTTATGATAGTATCATGATTTGTGAATAGTTTTCCAACCTTTTTTGTTCAAACTAAGTTTTGTTGCTTTCTTCACTATAAAGGCGTTTGCAGGACGAGAGAAAGCTTAAAAACGCACAGAACACAAGAATGCATTGGTTAACAGTGTTCTCCTCAAACTAGCACCCCAGGAAAGTGCATCTATCTGTTTTATGATAGTATCATGATTTGTGAATAGTTTTCCAACCTTTTTTGTTCAAACTAAGTTTTGTTGCTTTCTTCACTATAAAGGCGTTTGCAGGACGACAGAAAGCTTAAAAACGTTCATTATGGTATCATGATTTGTGAATAGTTTTCCAACATTTTTTGTTCAAACTAAGTTTTGTTGCTTTCTTCACTATAAAGGCGTTTGCAGGCCGAGAGAAAGCTTAAAAACGCACAGAACACAAGAATGCATTGGTTAACAGTGTTCTCCTCAAACTAGCACCCCAGGAAAGTGCATCTATCTGTTTTATGATAGTATCATGATTTGTGAATAGTTTTCCAACCTTTTTTGTTCAAACTAAGTTTTGTTGCTTTCTTCACTATAAAGGCGTTTGCAGGCCGAGAGAAAGCTTAAAAACGCACAGAACACAAGAATGCATTGGTTAACAGTGTTCTCCTCAAACTAGCACCCCAGGAAAGTGCATCTATCTGTTTTATGATAGTATCATGATTTGTGAATAGTTTTCCAACCTTTTTTGTTCAAACTAAGTTTTGTTGCTTTCTTCACTATAAAGGCGTTTGCAGGCCGAGAGAAAGCTTAAAAACGCACAGAACACAAGAATGCATTGGTTAACAGTGTTCTCCTCAAACTAGCACCCCAGGAAAGTGCATCTATCTGTTTTATGATAGTATCATGATTTGTGAATAGTTTTCCAACCTTTTTTGTTCAAACTAAGTTTTGTTGCTTTCTTCACTATAAAGGCGTTTGCAGGACGAGAGAAAGCTTAAAAACGCACAGAACACAAGAATGCATTGGTTAACAGTGTTCTCTTCAAACTAGCACCTCAGGAAAGTACGTTTATCTGTTTCATGATGGTATCATGATTTGTGAATAGTTTTCCAACCTTTTTTGTTCAAACTAAGTTTTGTTGCTTTCTTCACTATAAAGGCGTTTGCAGGCCGAGAGAAAGCTTAAAAACGCACAGAACACAAGAATACATTGGTTAACAGTGTTCTCTTCAAACTAGCACCTCAGGAAAGTACGTTTATCTGTTTCATGATGGTATCATGATTTGTGAATAGTTTTCCAACCTTTTTTGTTCAAACTAAGTTTTGTTGCTTTCTTCACTATAAAGGCGTTTGCAGGCCGAGAGAAAGCTTAAAAACGCACAGAACACAAGAATGCATTGGTTAACAGTGTTCTCTTCAAACTAGCACCTCAGGAAAGTGCATTTATCTGTTTTATGATAGTATCATGATTTGTGAATAGTTTTCCAACCTTTTTTGTTCAAACTAAGTTTTGTTGCTTTCTTCACTATAAAGGCGTTTGCAGGCCGAGAGAAAGCTTAAAAACGCACAGAACACAAGAATGCATTGGTTAACAGTGTTCTCCTCAAACTAGCACCCCAGGAAAGTGCATCTATCTGTTTTATGATAGTATCATGATTTGTGAATAGTTTTCCAACCTTTTTTGTTCAAACTAAGTTTTGTTGCTTTCTTCACTATAAAGGCGTTTGCAGGACGAGAGAAAGCTTAAAAACGCACAGAACACAAGAATGCATTGGTTAACAGTGTTCTCTTCAAACTAGCACCTCAGGAAAGTACGTTTATCTGTTTCATGATAGTATCATGATTTGTGAATAGTTTTCCAACCTTTTTTGTTCAAACTAAGTTTTGTTGCTTTCTTCACTATAAAGGCGTTTGCAGGCCGAGAGAAAGCTTAAAAACGCACAGAACACAAGAATGCATTGGTTAACAGTGTTCTCCTCAAACTAGCACCCCAGGAAAGTGCATCTATCTGTTTTATGATAGTATCATGATTTGTGAATAGTTTTCCAACCTTTTTTGTTCAAACTAAGTTTTGTTGCTTTCTTCACTATAAAGGCGTTTGCAGGCCGAGAGAAAGCTTAAAAACGCACAGAACACAAGAATGCATTGGTTAACAGTGTTCTCCTCAAACTAGCACCCCAGGAAAGTGCATCTATCTGTTTTATGATAGTATCATGATTTGTGAATAGTTTTCCAACCTTTTTTGTTCAAACTAAGTTTTGTTGCTTTCTTCACTATAAAGGCGTTTGCAGGACGAGAGAAAGCTTAAAAACGCACAGAACACAAGAATGCATTGGTTAACAGTGTTCTCTTCAAACTAGCACCTCAGGAAAGTACGTTTATCTGTTTCATGATGGTATCATGATTTGTGAATAGTTTTCCAACCTTTTTTGTTCAAACTAAGTTTTGTTGCTTTCTTCACTATAAAGGCGTTTGCAGGACGAGAGAAAGCTTAAAAACGCACAGAACACAAGAATGCATTGGTTAACAGTGTTCTCTTCAAACTAGCACCTCAGGAAAGTACGTTTATCTGTTTCATGATGGTATCATGATTTGTGAATAGTTTTCCAACCTTTTTTGTTCAAACTAAGTTTTGTTGCTTTCTTCACTATAAAGGCGTTTGCAGGCCGAGAGAAAGCTTAAAAACGCACAGAACACAAGAATACATTGGTTAACAGTGTTCTCTTCAAACTAGCACCTCAGGAAAGTACGTTTATCTGTTTCATGATGGTATCATGATTTGTGAATAGTTTTCCAACCTTTTTTGTTCAAACTAAGTTTTGTTGCTTTCTTCACTATAAAGGCGTTTGCAGGCCGAGAGAAAGCTTAAAAACGCACAGAACACAAGAATGCATTGGTTAACAGTGTTCTCTTCAAACTAGCACCTCAGGAAAGTGCATTTATCTGTTTTATGATAGTATCATGATTTGTGAATAGTTTTCCAACCTTTTTTGTTCAAACTAAGTTTTGTTGCTTTCTTCACTATTAGGGCGTTTGCAGGCCGAGAGAAGGCTGAAAAACGCACAGAACACAAGAATGCATTGGTTAACAGTGTTCTCCTCAAACTAGCACCCCAGGAAAGTGCATCTATCTGTTTTATGATAGTATCATGATTTGTGAATAGTTTTCCAACCTTTTTTGTTCAAACTAAGTTTTGTTGCTTTCTTCACTATAAAGGCGTTTGCAGGACGAGAGAAAGCTTAAAAACGCACAGAACACAAGAATGCATTGGTTAACAGTGTTCTCCTCAAACTAGCACCCCAGGAAAGTGCATCTATCTGTTTTATGATAGTATCATGATTTGTGAATAGTTTTCCAACCTTTTTTGTTCAAACTAAGTTTTGTTGCTTTCTTCACTATAAAGGCGTTTGCAGGACGACAGAAAGCTTAAAAACGTTCATTATGGTATCATGATTTGTGAATAGTTTTCCAACATTTTTTGTTCAAACTAAGTTTTGTTGCTTTCTTCACTATAAAGGCGTTTGCAGGCCGAGAGAAAGCTTAAAAACGCACAGAACACAAGAATGCATTGGTTAACAGTGTTCTCCTCAAACTAGCACCCCAGGAAAGTGCATCTATCTGTTTTATGATAGTATCATGATTTGTGAATAGTTTTCCAACCTTTTTTGTTCAAACTAAGTTTTGTTGCTTTCTTCACTATAAAGGCGTTTGCAGGCCGAGAGAAAGCTTAAAAACGCACAGAACACAAGAATGCATTGGTTAACAGTGTTCTCCTCAAACTAGCACCCCAGGAAAGTGCATCTATCTGTTTTATGATAGTATCATGATTTGTGAATAGTTTTCCAACCTTTTTTGTTCAAACTAAGTTTTGTTGCTTTCTTCACTATAAAGGCGTTTGCAGGCCGAGAGAAAGCTTAAAAACGCACAGAACACAAGAATGCATTGGTTAACAGTGTTCTCCTCAAACTAGCACCCCAGGAAAGTGCATCTATCTGTTTTATGATAGTATCATGATTTGTGAATAGTTTTCCAACCTTTTTTGTTCAAACTAAGTTTTGTTGCTTTCTTCACTATAAAGGCGTTTGCAGGACGAGAGAAAGCTTAAAAACGCACAGAACACAAGAATGCATTGGTTAACAGTGTTCTCTTCAAACTAGCACCTCAGGAAAGTACGTTTATCTGTTTCATGATGGTATCATGATTTGTGAATAGTTTTCCAACCTTTTTTGTTCAAACTAAGTTTTGTTGCTTTCTTCACTATAAAGGCGTTTGCAGGCCGAGAGAAAGCTTAAAAACGCACAGAACACAAGAATACATTGGTTAACAGTGTTCTCTTCAAACTAGCACCTCAGGAAAGTACGTTTATCTGTTTCATGATGGTATCATGATTTGTGAATAGTTTTCCAACCTTTTTTGTTCAAACTAAGTTTTGTTGCTTTCTTCACTATAAAGGCGTTTGCAGGCCGAGAGAAAGCTTAAAAACGCACAGAACACAAGAATGCATTGGTTAACAGTGTTCTCTTCAAACTAGCACCTCAGGAAAGTGCATTTATCTGTTTTATGATAGTATCATGATTTGTGAATAGTTTTCCAACCTTTTTTGTTCAAACTAAGTTTTGTTGCTTTCTTCACTATTAGGGCGTTTGCAGGCCGAGAGAAGGCTGAAAAACGCACAGAACACAAGAATGCATTGGTTAACAGTGTTCTCCTCAAACTAGCACCCCAGGAAAGTGCATCTATCTGTTTTATGATAGTATCATGATTTGTGAATAGTTTTCCAACCTTTTTTGTTCAAACTAAGTTTTGTTGCTTTCTTCACTATAAAGGCGTTTGCAGGACGAGAGAAAGCTTAAAAACGCACAGAACACAAGAATGCATTGGTTAACAGTGTTCTCCTCAAACTAGCACCCCAGGAAAGTGCATCTATCTGTTTTATGATAGTATCATGATTTGTGAATAGTTTTCCAACCTTTTTTGTTCAAACTAAGTTTTGTTGCTTTCTTCACTATAAAGGCGTTTGCAGGACGACAGAAAGCTTAAAAACGTTCATTATGGTATCATGATTTGTGAATAGTTTTCCAACATTTTTTGTTCAAACTAAGTTTTGTTGCTTTCTTCACTATAAAGGCGTTTGCAGGCCGAGAGAAAGCTTAAAAACGCACAGAACACAAGAATGCATTGGTTAACAGTGTTCTCCTCAAACTAGCACCCCAGGAAAGTGCATCTATCTGTTTTATGATAGTATCATGATTTGTGAATAGTTTTCCAACCTTTTTTGTTCAAACTAAGTTTTGTTGCTTTCTTCACTATAAAGGCGTTTGCAGGCCGAGAGAAAGCTTAAAAACGCACAGAACACAAGAATGCATTGGTTAACAGTGTTCTCTTCAAACTAGCACCTCAGGAAAGTGCATTTATCTGTTTTATGATAGTATCATGATTTGTGAATAGTTTTCCAACCTTTTTTGTTCAAACTAAGTTTTGTTGCTTTCTTCACTATAAAGGCGTTTGCAGGACGAGAGAAAGCTTAAAAACGCACAGAACACAAGAATGCATTGGTTAACAGTGTTCTCCTCAAACTAGCACCCCAGGAAAGTGCATCTATCTGTTTTATGATAGTATCATGATTTGTGAATAGTTTTCCAACCTTTTTGTTCAAACTAAGTTTTGTTGCTTTCTTCACTATAAAGGCGTTTGCAGGACGAGAGAAAGCTTAAAAACGCACAGAACACAAGAATGCATTGGTTAACAGTGTTCTCTTCAAACTAGCACCTCAGGAAAGTACGTTTATCTGTTTCATTATGGTATCATGATTTGTGAATAGTTTTCCAACCTTTTTTGTTCAAACTAAGTTTTGTTGCTTTCTTCACTATAAAGGCGTTTGCAGGACGAGAGAAAGCTTAAAAACGCACAGAACACAAGAATGCATTGGTTAACAGTGTTCTCCTCAAACTAGCACCCCAGGAAAGTGCATCTATCTGTTTTATGATAGTATCATGATTTGTGAATAGTTTTCCAACATTTTTTGTTCAAACTAAGTTTTGTTGCTTTCTTCACTATAAAGGCGTTTGCAGGCCGAGAGAAAGCTTAAAAACGCACAGAACACAAGAATGCATTGGTTAACAGTGTTCTCCTCAAACTAGCACCCCAGGAAAGTGCATCTATCTGTTTTATGATAGTATCATGATTTGTGAATAGTTTTCCAACCTTTTTTGTTCAAACTAAGTTTTGTTGCTTTCTTCACAATTAGGGCGTTTGCAGGCTGAGAGAAAGCTTAAAAACGCACAGAACACAAGAATGCATTGGTTAACAGTGTTGTCTTCAAACTAGCACCTCAGGAAAGTGCATTTATCTGTTTTATGATAGTATCATGATTTGTGAATAGTTTT